>NW_025110829.1:3817500-5062055 GCF_015476425.1 Leptopilina heterotoma | reverse complement strand
CGGACATTTTGAATATTTATTACTTAAATTTGTAATTTTTAAGTTGAATATATAAGTTAATAACTACACTGAGAGAAATTTCTGCATAAAATAGTATGAACTGTAGCCATGCTTTTTTCACATCTATATCACATACGCCATTGGTGAAAACAACATACTCATTTCGTAGGGATAACGCTCTTTTGGTATGACTGCGGAGCGAATTCATTATGATTTCATAACAAAAACTCACGACAGAGGGCATGCGAAGCGCGTTGAGTGTTTCAATACTATTTTATGCAGAAATTTCTCTCACTGTACTTAAAATATTGTTACTGTATTTCCTTTCCTTACATTAAAAAAAGTTATTAAACAAATGCTTCTTATAGCCCGCTGTAGTGGTGTTGCTCTTTTAACGCGTTTTTCTCAAAACACAGTTTTTGAAATCTGCAAGCAGTATAAGTCAAACAATTTTCAATATTTTTAACCGGGTTTTTTTATTACATTTCTAAAATTAAATTTTGAACAGAAATACGTAGGGGTTTTTTGATAAGTTAATTTACAAAATTGTTATAAACAATTAAGTGTCGTTTTTTTGGTCGAAAAATGAGTTTCTTCTTTAAATGCTTGCCAATTACACAAAAATCAATATTTTTAAAATCCCCTACGTATTTCTGTAGCTATTCTCATGTAGATTTAGAAAAACAATTTAATTTGTTTCTAGACTGAAATTTACATTACTTATACTGCTTGCCGCAGAGCTCCTGGAATAAAATATGCATTACTAAAATAGTTCCTGTGCCGCCATTTTGGAATATTTATTAATAAAAATTTGTAATTTTTTACTTGAATATACAGTCAATAACTTCCTAAAACATTAAAACTATATGTCCTTTCCTTCCATTCAAAAAAAATTCCTAAAAAAACGTTGTTTTTATGGCATTTACAGTGGTGTAACCCCTTAAATCAATTAATAAAAATGTCAAAATTATCGAAAATTGTTAACGTAAATCGATTCTGTGTAGAAAATTAAAAAAGTTTTGTATGTGTTATTTTCTTCTCCAGGTCGTATTTTGTTTATAAAATTGTTATTAACAAATTATGCTGGACAAATGTGTTTTATCCTAAGCATAAACAAATGCATCTTGAGTAAAATTAACAATTGGATTCATAGGCAATTTGGAAAAAATATACCTGTTTTTTTGTTTTTAATTTCCACTTGTTTAAACAAATTAATAAAAAGTTATATATTTTTAACAATTTATTATTTAATTTCTTTATAACAGTTTTATAAATAAAATACGATTTAGAGAGAAAAATGACCCATACAAAAATTTCCTAATTTTCCAGACAGAATCGATTGGCGTTAACAGTTTTTAAAAATTGCTAAATTTATATTAATTTGTTTAAACAATTGTTGTTAAACAATTAAAAATTAAAAACAAAAAACAGGTACTTTTTTCAATTTTCCTATGAATCTAATTAGTTTCTGAGTTGGCACAAAACTATTAGTTTAACAAACTGAGTTTAGTTTCGTGTTGAACTGAAATTAAATTCAGTTTGTTAATTTAGTTTCGTGTTGACCCGAAACTAAATTAACAAATTAGATTTAGTTTCATGTCGACTGGAAACTAAACTAAAAAAAATAAATTAGATTATTAAACACTTGAATTCATTTTAATACAGATAAAAAAAAAAAATATCTGAGAAACTCAATTATCTAGTTCTAATTAAAAAATCACAGCTAACAATAAAATATTTAAAGAAATAATAGAATTATAACTTTAATAATAGATATAAAGTAGTATGAGGAGACTTCAATAGAATTATAATTTATTTTTAGTTGACATGAAACTAAATTAAACGTAAATTTTTAATTTAGTTTCGTTTTAGAAAAAAGTGAAATATTTTGTTTATTGGTAATTGCATTTAAACAATAATGAAAAATATGTTTTTTTGAATTTATTATTTTGATATTATGAAAGTAAAAAATATTAGCTTTGAAATAAGACCTTAACTAACGGTCGGTTGTTCTTCAACTTAATATGTGACCTGGAATGTTAAAAGGGACCTTAGGTCAAAAAAATCGATTTTAAGTTTTTAAGTGATTCTTATAGAAAACGATCTGCTCTTTTCAACGTAATAAACCCCACACCTCTAGCTATAATAGTTTTTTCACAATTGCGCTTTAAAGATGGACGCAATTGGCTAAAAAACGTAAAAAAAACATCAGTGCAAAAGAAATGTATAAATAGTCGTCAAATTTGCTTCAAAATTGTTTTTTGGGTCGCAGATTAGAAATACGACACCAGATTTTCAAAATTCAAAATGTAGGATTCAATATGGCGGACATGCAAAATAAAAAGTTGTTTATTTTTTGTAAAACTCAAAATATGGGCGTTTTTGGAGTCACTGATTACAAAACCGGAATTAGATTTTCAAAATTCAAGTTAGCAGATCCAATACGGCGAACAAGATTTAAAAATCAAATAGATTGTCATGAAAACAGTATGTGAGGGATTTTGAAAATCTGATGACAAATTCGTAATCAGTAACCCCTAAAACCCCCGAGTAATAAATTTCAGGAAAATTTAAATAAATTTAAAATTTTTGTCAGCCATATTGTATCTGCCATTTTGAATTTTGAAAATCTGATGTCAGATTCGTAATCGGCAACCCCAAAAACCCCCAAATAATGAATTTCATGCAAGTTTAGATAATTTTAAAATTTTTGTCCGCCATGTTGGATCCGACATTTTTAATTTTGAAAATCTGATGTCAGATTTGTAATCAGCGACCCCAAAAACCTCCTAGCAACATGTACCGAGTATCCTGCGTTAATAGTTAAAAATTTAAAGCTATTTCAATATAAAAACGGAATTAACAGCACAACAATAACAAAAAAAAACAAATGTTTAATTAAGTGTAAAAAAGTCAAAAGATAAAATTGTAAACGGATATATAAAAAAAGAAAAAATAAACGCGTATATAATATTGAAAACATAAAACTGTATAAAGACAAATACAAACATAAAACAAATTAAAAAAGAAAAAAATGTTTAAGGACAAATAAATCACATAATGAATTAAAATTGTATAAGTATAAATAAAACACAAAATAAATTAATAAGAAACAAACAAACAAATTAAAAGCTGTTCAAATTACGCTTTTTGGCGGCCGTCGAGATCTTTCCTCGACATAACCGAGATTATGAACTTCTCGACTTGCCGCCAATTCTCTTCTGACTGGGTCATCAGCGATACCATGTTCTCTGGTGTAACTTGACTGATTACACCTTCGAACATGGCCCTCCTCTCCAAGTCCCATTTTCTGCATGAGAAGAGGGTGTGCTCCGCGTTGTCCGCAGTGAACTGGCAATATGCACACACCTCGTCCTTGCGTAATTTAAAGCGGTACAGGTACGAGTTAAAACACCCGTGACCTGTGAGCGCCTAAGTCAAATAATAGGAAACCTGACCGTATTTCCAAATTATGCAGGTGGCGAGTGTCGGAATAAGGCGATAAGTCCATCGACCTTTTTCCTCACCATCCCATCTTTCTTGCCATCTTTCTATGAGCCTGTGCCTCGCTTCTTTGCGTATCAGGCCCTTGCTTGGTCTTAATTCCTCATCCGAGGAACTTCTTTCTTTAGAAAAGAGAAACATTTCTTCCCTTTCTCTCGCCAAAAGATCTGCTGGCGGGACACTTGCAAGGACCTGCACAGCACTCGTAGATACCGTCTTATATGCAGAGATGATACGCGTAGTTATCGATCTCTGCGCCGACAGTATCTTTTCACAGATGGTCACACATCTTTTACTCCTCAGGGATGGGGCCCACGCTGGTGCTGCATAGAGCATTTTAGCGTGGGCGACACTCGCCACCAGTCTTCTTTTTTGTTCACGGGGTCCGCCTACATTTGGCATTAACCGTGAAAGATTAGCCGCACATTCGATCGCCTTATTTGACGCCGTAGCCATGTGGTGGTGGAAGTTTAACCTTCCATCTAACTCCACACCAAGATATTTAATTTGCTTACTCCACTTGACCTCGAATCCGTCTATCACGATTCGTGGGAGCTCATAGCCACGTCTGTCTGTGACCAGCAGTGCCTCGGTCTTTTCCAGGGCCATTTCAAGACCTCTGGTATCCAGCCAGCTTTTTGCTAGTCGCAGACATTCGTTCACCAATGTCCCTCTGCAGAACCATATCCTCTAGAAGTTTACCCATCGTATCTAGCAGGCATATAGGCCTGTACGATAAAACCTTATCTAGAGGTTTTTCACCTTTCCTCAGGAGGACTAACCTCTGTCGCTTCCAGTCGCGGAAGAACTCTTCTCTCTCAAGGCAAAGATTGAAGCATCGAAGCAAAATCTGGGGTGAAGTGTCGATTACCAACTTTAGGATCTCGTTACTTATCCCATCGATTCCAGGCGCCTTGCCTGTTTTCAATCTTTTGCCTGCTTTTTGTAGTTCACTAAGTGTGAAGAGTTCTTCCTCTTCGACTTTGCAAGAACTCCAGTCTCTTCAGGAAGGAGGAAACAAAGAACTTATTATCTTTCTGACCCAATCGGGATTGTCCAGGCCGGGGGTCTTTTGCCTCGTCACTAATTTCTTAGTCACGATTTTAAAAGCCAGACCCCATGGGTCCTTATCGACTTCCTCGATTAGGTCCTTCCAGCTACGGCGTCGCGACTTGCGGATCTCTTTTTTGAGGTTATTTTTTGCCTCCTTGAAAGCCTCTTTCAGCAAAGAATCTCCCTTAGATCGGGTGTATGTCCTTCTTGCTTTGAGGCATATTATTATTATATTTATTATTTTATTTATTATATTATTAATTATTATATATATTTCAATTTTTAATTAATTAAATTAAAACAAACCCCTTCACAGTGTTTGACGTCTATAGAGGCAAAAATAATTCGTGCCCCCAGTGTGTATGACCGCTATAGCGGCATCGAAAAAAAAGATATATAAAAGTTAACGAATATTGCTAAAAATGTCTACTCGGAGGTTTTCGGGGTCGCTGAATCCAAATCTGTTATTGAAAAATTTAAATTCAAAATGGCGGCTTCAAAATGGCGACCAAGTTTTTTTAAGCTTACGAATTTGGCTGAAAATGCTCATTCGGGGGTTTTTGAGGTCTCTAAATCCAAATTTTTAGTCAAAAATTTAAAATTCAAAATGGCGGCTCCAAAATGGCGACCAAAAAAATTTAACAGTTTACGGATTTGACTAAAAATGTTTACTTGAGGGTTTTTGGGGTCGCTGAATTCGAATATTTGGTTAAAATTTTTAAATTCAAAATGGCGACCAAATTTTTTTTCAAGTTTACGAATTTGGTTGAAATTGCTCATTCAGGGGTTTTTGAGGTCTCTAAATCCAAATATTTAATCAAAAATTTAAAATTCAAAATGGCGGCTCAAAAATGGCGACAAAAAATTTAAAGTTCTCAAATTAGTTCTTAAAACTTAAAGTAGAGGAATTAATATGTCCGATGTTTTAAAACATTGTGAAATACTCAAAATCGATCTATATTAAAAAATTTAAAAATAGTAATTAAATTAAATAATTCGTGACTCCGGATTTGACTAAGAGCGGTGTTTTAAATAGTTCGTGTAAATATATATAAATATAAAAATATACTATATTTAAAATATATTATACATATATAAAAATATAAACCCCAAAAGACTCAAATATCTATTTATAACCACAATCGTAAACTTTTAAATTTTTAGTTGACATCTTGAAGTCGCCATTTCGAATTATAAAATTTTAACCAAATATTCTAATTCAGTGTCTCCAAAAACCCCCAAATGCTCATTTTTAGCCAAATCCGAAAACTTAAAAATTTTTTCGGTCAACATTTTGAAGCCGCCATTTTGAATTTTTAAATTTTAACCAAACATTCGAAATCAGCGACCCCAAAAACCCCCAAGTGAGTATTTTTAGTCAAATACGGAAACTTTTAAATTTTTAAAGCCGCCATTTCGAATTTTTAAATTTTAACCAAACATTCGAAATCAGCGACCCCAAAAACCCCCAAGTGAGTATTTTTAGTCAAATACGGAAACTTTTAAATTTTTAAGCCGCCATTTTGGAGCCGCCATTTTGAATTTTTTAATTTTGATCAAATATTCGGATTCAGCGACCCCGAAAACATAAAATATAATAATACCAAGTAATTAAAAAAAAAATTTTTTTTTTGCACATTTGTGCCACACTGAAAAAAATTCTTAGTAGATTTGACTACTTTTTAACTACGTTCCTTAGTTCAATAAGTCCCCAAAGATAATTTTGAACTTACATTAATTATCAGATATGTAGTTGAATGAAGTGATAATACAGTTGCATTAACTACTTTTCTTAGTTAAATAGGAACCAATGACAGTTTTGCAGTAGAATTAACTGCTGATATGTAGTTAAAGTTACTAAGATAACTCAGTAATAAAGACAACTACTGAAAATGGTAAAATAAAATTATTTATAATTTATTATAAATATTATCGAGTTGTATTTTTTTATATTTCCCCCTACCCACTTTTGTTTACCTATACCTTATTTATTTAATGTCTATATACCTAACGGAGAAAAATCTCTAAACGTCGGGAGTTGAACGCTCGACCCTAACATTCGTAAACCGATAACCAACCACCTAACCACGCTCGCTCGCTTCGATGAGTTGCTTAATACTTAAAGGCATTCCTGACACAGTTCAACTGATAACTGTAGTTAATTTTACTACTTAAAGTAGTTGCATTTACAACTTTTCACAGTTGATAATCTTCTATAAAAATCTATAACATAAATTACATGGAAAATAATTCAACTCCTAGAAGAAGTAAAAACTACTACAAAATTAGTCTATCGAACTACTTTAAGTAGTAGAATCTACTACTTTCTGTAGTCATTTCTTTAACATACATGCAGTTACAAAGTTAACTATAAAATTACATTAATTTAATTAATAATTTTTAACTACATAAAACAGTTAAAATAAGTATCAAAAGTAGCCAGACCAACTAAAAAAGTAGTTCGTTTTATTACTTTTTACTCTACTAAGGGGATGTAGTTGAAAATGTCTCATGTATTTTTTTCAGTGCACGAAAAGCTTATTTTGACTACACTGCTAAGGGGTTAAAAAAAAGATATACATATATATACGGCCAGGGTCGGTCGGTCGGTCGTTCTTCAACTTAATATAATAAGAGTGATATCCAGAATGGGAAAATCTTACATTAGTATCTTTACAATTAAACAAAGCTCGTTGGGTATCAGAATATGAAAATTTCTTGTTTATGGAAGATATGTCCCGGCTGCGGGTATCGCGATCACTGCAACTTCTCCCACATCTCTCAGTTAATGTAGACTCTCAATCATATTTTAAGCTTTTTGTACCATTAAAATACCTTAGAATTTTTGCTCAAGTGAGACTTCTTAACATTTTTCAGCCAATAATCAGAATTAACAATAATATATGTAAGTAGAGATGTGAGGATTTTTCGGTGGTTGCGGTTTTTACCAATTTATTGAAGCAATAGCAATCAAAAGAGAACATTTTTAAATCAGCTTATATTATTCAATATGGTGTGTTGTTTTAAAGGAGATTCCTGTAATTGTATGTTTAGTTATGTTTGTACTTTAATTTTGTGTAGTGTGAGTTTTTTATTTTTGAAAGTGATGTTATAATTTTCGCAACCTCATTGTATGGACTAAATGTATTTAACAAATAAACATATTATTATTATAAACTTTACGTAGCCAACGATTTATAAAAAAGCAACCTTCGGAAAAGTCTATCCTAAGAATATTTTATGAATCATAGAAATTTAGCATCTGATGGACATCGGAACATGTGTCGGACGGAGTGTTAAACCTACAAAATAAATGTAAGGCAATAAAAATTTATAATTTTAGCAAACATGTTTGTGTCACTTCTATAGAAGTAAAGAAAGAAATTTTTTTTTTTGATTCATTTATTCTTTCACAGTCAAAAAAGACTGTAAAAGAATAAATCATTTAAAAAGACAAAAAGTCTTTTTTTTAAATTCTGATTGTTGTATTGTACATTTAGGATTGATAAAAAATAACTGAAGTATAAATTTTAATTAATACAAATACTCCCGTCAGAATCATGTAAAAATTTTCAAAACCTTTTTTTTGAGTGAATATTACCACAGTTGATAAAAATAGGAAATAAAAAAAATAGCTTTCGTGAATAAGTTTTCTCGACGCCTTATTCTATTAACACCAAGTCTGCATCTCGGCTCTCTTATTATATATGAGAAATATCTTAGTTGCCATATAGCGAACCGAAAAGGTAGGTGACAGTGTGAAGGGAAAGGGAAGGAAAATGGGGGCGGGGGTGATTAAAATGTGGCTTTTCCCTCTGTATGCTAAAACTTTGATCTTCGTCAACGTCATCTGTTATCGAGTTAGAAGATTATTAAGTTGCGGTTAGCCGTACGAGAGAATTCCCCCGGGGCGGGTGTGTATTGGGTAAGTTTACCAGAAAACCCACCGGGAGGAGTGAGTGTATAGAACAACAAATCATAAAGCAACTACCACACGTTTTACTAGTGCTGGGCATCATTGTAATTGGATATTTCAAATGGTATAAGTAATTTCTCCCGGCAATCGGTTTATATACCTCTATATGTATACACGTAGCATATATCGAAGATAATATTGTCCGATAGGAAACAAGAAGTCAATGAAGTAAACGTTAAAGTTGTTTTTCTCAACAGTGCGTTGATTTGTCTATATCGTCGTTAAAATATACCAGTTGTGAAAAGCAATTATTAAAAACTTGTCTTAATAATTTTCAACATGACACATCTTTTATGTGTGTGTCTGTGTGTGTGGAGAATATATATATACAAAACTTGTCTTTAAATCCAGTACTTCCTCCTCTTCACTTATACTCGCGGTTTCTTTTAATTCCCTAACTATATTTTAAATGCATTTCCTTCCCAATTATTCCCAGGCGGAAATTATTATACGGTGCTGGACAATTGCTTAACAGTATTTCGTTAATAATAATAATAATAATAATAATAATAATAATAATAATAATATAATAATAATAATAATAATAATAATAATAATAATAATAATAATAATAATAATAATAATAATAATAATAATAATAATAATAATAATAATAATAATAATAATAATAATAATAATAATAATAATAATAATAATATAATAATAATAATAATAATAATAATAATAATAATAATAATAATAATAATAATAATAATAATAATAATAATAATAAAATAATGATAATAACAATAATAGTAAAATAATGATAATAATAAAATTCAGAAAAGCCTGTTTTTGGTTATACTTTGTTCGCAATTTAAAAATTTATAAGTAATTTTTCCTTTTAATTAAGTACCTAGTTAAGGTTTTCAAATACGAAATAAAAATTTTGTCTCTCGACAATATTTTGTACGGACATCATGCAAATAGAGCTGGACCGAATCAGCTAAAACTTGACAATTTTTTAAACGTTCGCCTAACTTAAAATCATCAATTTACAGAGTTCGAAAATATTAAACTGAGTCTGAGATAATTATTGCAAAAACACTCTTTTTGGGAGAGTCAAATAAATTGACAGATAAATAATTGAAATAAATTTTATTCAGTTTCGATATGGGTAGGTATATTTTCAGGGTCTAGGAATAAAAATTGTTAGCAGAATGAAAACATTTCAAATTACAAATTTTTAAAAGTGCGAAATTAAATATTTGATGGATAAAAAAAGAAACTAATTGTTATCGATTTAACTGAAACTTGGTATTTAGATATTTTTGGTAATATTAAAGTTCTATCCTTGATATACTACAATTATAGATATTCGAAATTTAAAAATTTTCAATTAAAATATTTAAGTCCAGAAAAAAAGAAATTTCATTACAAAAGAAATACATTAAATTCCTGAAATTTAAAAGAAGTTTTAAGCAATGCAATGGTAAAATTTTTAATTTATCAATAAGTAGGAAAAAATCATTGAAGACGGGTATGATAATAATTAATTTAAAAATTAGTTTCAGCATCTGATTGAGTTAAAGGATGAAGAATTTTTAGCATCACATTGAGGACTTGCTTTAGAGCTAGTTTTAGCATCTGATAGGGAACTTTTTTATGGGCTAGTTTTAGCTTCAAATTAAGTATTTGTTTAAAAAATTATTTACAGCATCAGATTAAGAACTTGTTTGAGGATAAGAATAAGAATGAAATTGAGGATTGGTTTAAGTTTTGCTTTTAACGTCTGATTAAATACTTGTTTGAGAGCTAAATTAAACTTCTGTTTCAGAACTTTTTTGAGGACAACAATTAGAATAGCATTGAGAACGGTACTTTAAAAATTAGTTTTATCATCAAATTTCGTATATTTTGTGGGGTAGTTAAAACATAGCACAGTTTTTCTAAGAATATCAAATTAAGTCAAAAAACGAATCAAAAGTGTTGCGATGCAACGTTTTGATTCGTTTTTTGTCATTAGCATTAGGATAAGAACATGTTTGTAGATCAGTTTTAGCATCATATTTTTAGGACTTCTTTGAAGACTATTATAGTTTCAGCATTAAGTTTAGTATTTGTTTGACTACTAATTTTAGTTGATTTAAGATTCACTTTCAGCATCTTATTGTGTCTGTTTGAATACTGATTTAAGCTTCTGTTTGAGGACTAGTTTAAGAACTTGTTTGGGAACAACAAAAAGATTTATGTAAAGATCTTATTTTGTTTGGATTAAAATATTTAGTGAGTTTTTTTATATTTTATTAAGATTTTTTTTAAGAAGAAGATTTGTTTTAAAAACTAGTCTTAGCATCAGAATAGGTACCAATTTAATATTTTATATTTAAAAAATAATTTTAGTAACAGATAAAGAACTTGTTTAAGGTCAAGAATTTGAATAAGAGAGAAGACTGATTTGAAAATTAGTTTTGGCATTTAATTATATATAATGTATATAAGGACTAGAAGAAAAATAAAATTGAAAATATCTTTGAAAATCAACTTTATCATTAGTTTGAATACTTATATTTAATAACCAAATTTAGCATCAGATTAACCTATTTCAGAACTACTTTTACCATCCAAATTGAGTTATTGTTTTTTTTTTTAATTAAACGTTTGCATCAAAATTTTGTCAATCAGATATGTCGATAAAATGAATCAAAGTGAGGGCAAAATGAAAAAAGGCAAAACAGCAAATTTTTTTTGAAAAAAATGGTCTTGGTTGACCCGTTATTTCAGTAGGTGCAATTCATTACGCGAAAGAGTGCAGACGATATAGCGTATAACGGTATGATTGATTGCCCACGTGATCCGCGAAACCGGCGTGCCCCATCTGTCACCAATAAATATCCAATTTCACGTTAGAATGATATATAAGATATTTTAACGGCGTGTTTTTATCGCATGGCACTGCGCCATGTAATAGGATCATTTATTAAGAAAATTGGTCGTAAAGACATTCGTCCTTGTCCTCCTCCAACGTGTATCTCCAATTATTTAAAAAAAACCCCATCTCCATCTTACTTCTCTTCAATGTGCCACAAAAAACCAAATCAATAATCATCCCTTTTTTTCAAAATTCGACTGCAGATAATATATCGGAATTTATTCTGAAAGAATGTGGTATTTTTTTAAATATAATTTTTTTCCCTCGTAAGATATACACGGGTATAAAAAAAGAATGTTCTTTCTTTGTCTTTAAAGCGCCGCCATTATGTAAATGCACTTCACTTGTTTATGCATCCAAAGTGCATTAGAAGTTAGGGCTTTAATGCACTTAAGTACATTAGACAAACTTATGGACGGAGGGGGATTTTCATTGATACAATGATACTGTGGTGAAAGATTCAAAGTTTTTAAAAGAGAAATATAAGAAAAGGAATATCATTTTTCAGGGTGGTAATTTTGTTTACTCTCTTTTGTATAAAGTTTACACTTGGCGAAATATTATTAGAATGTAAACAATACCCTTGGAGTGTACTTTTTTCCATTTGGGTATAAATAAGATCCTAGAGTGCCGATACGATAGATGTTTGAGTCACGAAAAAGGAGCAGGCGAAGAATTCTCGTAGGAGTAAGAAGAAAGAGAGAAAGATAAAAAGACTTTGGTAAAGAGGAACGAACGAGGAAGAATCCTATGCATCTTTGGTCGTCCGGTACACGATACACAGTAGAATGGATTGCAAACGTGGATATACCCCACGTGTCAGTGGGTTACTACATTTTCCAGAGGCGAGTGATTAATTTTACTCCCGCTCGTGTGCTTCTTCTATGCGGTTTAAGAAAGTCTCTCTCTCGTTCGCGATCGTGCCGCACTAAGAAGGAGTATCAAACTGTAAGAAGATCTGGACAATAATTCTGGCAGGCAATATCCACAGCACGGTCTCAAATAAAGTACGTACTGTATTTCCTTACTGTTATCGTTTTGCGCGGACAACTATGTCAGCGCTTTCGATTCCGCAATCCGCTTACCAACTCGTGTTTGCTGGTGTGTTTGCTTTTTGATACAGGCAGTAGAAGAAGAAATAAGCTCCAAGTTGACCAATTCCGTTTGATTTCGATTCAATTCTAAGCAGTATTTGCCGTTATTTTGAATAACCCGTGTAGAAATTTCGCTATGGCCCGGATCAGGGACTGATCGGGCCTTCCCTATTAGGGAATGAAACACACGGCCCGATATGGCCCTGATCAGGAAATCCACATTTGATCGTCGCCCCGATCTGGCCCACGTTGGGCCGTGTGTTTCATTCCTTAATATGGCCATAATAGGGATATTTCTACACGGGAAATTGAAATCTTCGCTTTCAAATAAAATTATCGAAATAATAGCTAATAACAACAATTCTGCATGAAAGTCAGTATCAAGGCAAAAACCTTAAAATAAGTTGCTTTACATCTCCTGTAAGTTTCATCTCGGGATCTCAAGGGGATTCGAAGTAAAAAAATAAAACGTAACCACATCTTTTTTTCGATTTAATATAATGATAAGTAAGATTAATCAAATTTAAAGTACTAATAGCGATTTTTAAAGGGGTTTTCACGAGCTATAAGCTGGTGACCTTTTTTCCTATGAGCCATGTAAAAATCAGAGTGGGACCATGGAAATTTTTGAGGAAAATAATAATTTATCATTATTTTACATAGAAAATGATGATTTATAATTAATTTCTTCAAAAAGTTCCATGGTCCAACTTTGATTTTTACATGGCTCATAGGAAAAAAGGTCACCAGCTTATAGCTCGTGAAAACCCCTTTAAAAATCATTATTTATACTTTAAAAATGATTAATTTTGCTTATCAATATATTAAATCGAAAAAAGATATTTTCAAAAAAATCAAAATTTTGAAACTCCATAACTCAAAAAATATATTATCAAATTAAAAAAAAAATTATGTTTACACTTCTACTAATGATAGTAACATTTTAGCAAAGTATAGAGAAAATTCAATTTTTGACCTGCGCAGTTGAGGAATTTTGTAAAATTTGGTTTGGTAAAATTTTGAAAAAAATCAAAGATGATATTTTTTCAAAAACGGATTTTTAATTTTTCAAAATTTCAAAAAAAAAAATTTTGAATTTTTTTTATACTATTTTTAACTTAAAATATACTTAAAACCAAAGAAATGCTTTTATCAAAATCCAAAATCGGTTAATTAGAACCAAAGTTATAGCACTTTCAAAAAAAAGACAAAAATTTTGAAAATGCCATATTTTTGGTCCGGGAGAGATGGCCAATTGAAATATTTTACAGAATTTGTAAAAAAATATCTCTTATTATTATTATTATTATTATTATTATCAATCTTTTGTGACTAATAATAAATGTAAAAAATAATTTGAAAAATAATTAAAATGAAAGCGTAATCCTTCTACATTTTTTTGCATGGGTTCCAAATAATTTGAGAATTTGATACCGGTCACTGTAGAGAGAGAAGTAACTGGATCAAAGGCCAGTTTAAATTTTTAAATAAAATTCGAATTAACACAAATTAAATAAAAAAATAAAAGGCTCGAATTGAATAACCATAACGGCGCAGTTCGGTATTCACGTTGTATGTTTGAGTGTGTGTGTACTCTAATATTGAGAGGATATCTAACTCAACGTTAAAAGATATCGAGAGGCAACCAGCTCGATACTTTCCGATAATTAGAGTTCCGAGAGGCAACCAGCTCGGAGTACTCTAATATTGAGAGGATATCCAACTCAATGTTGAAAGATATCGAGAGGCAACCAGCTCGATACTTTCCGATAATTAGTGTGCCGAGAGGCAACCAGCTCGGTGTAATATAATATTGGGTGGATATCCAACTCAACGTTAAAAGATATCGAGAGGCAACCAGCTCGATACTTTCCGATAATTAGAGTTCCGAGAGGCAACCAGCTCGGGGTACTCTAATATTGAGAGGATACCCGACTCAATACTGTGCTATGTTTAAAGACGGCGGGGGGGGGGGGTGTTGTGCATGCAAATAAATGAATTTAATCGAGTCAAAAGCATGTAAAATTTCAAAGACAATTTATTTTTCAAAGTACAAATCGATGGAAAAAAGTTCAAGTATCGGAGCTCGGACGAAAATATTCTAAGTCCAAAGTTGAACGAAAATATTCTAAGTCCGAAGTTGGACGAAAATATTCTAAGTTCAAAATTGGGTGAAAATATTCTAAGTCCCAACAGTGGAAAATAGTTTAAGTCCCACAGTAGTGTTAGCAGTAGGCAAGGCTAAGGAGAGGAGGCAACCAACCTCTTAGTGAGCTCTGAGAAGAACTGACGTTTTGGTCCAGTGCATCGAGCTCCCTCGATCGCTACTTCCCAAAACGTACAGTGGGAGAATTTCTCTAAGAGAGAGGGCAAGATCGCGTCTGCGCTCCCTATCTCTGACACAAAACGATGCGCGTACGGTTCACGCGTTTCGCTTGGACCAGAGGTAGAGTCGCGCGTCTTCTCGCGAGTTTTTCCTATATCTCAAAGAATTCTCTTAAAATAAAATAAAATTACTTAGCCTTTCCTAATTACTAATTAACTAAATTTACTTAACTTCTAATTAAAACTAAAATTATAACTAAATCATAATGCACGGTATTATTAGATTATAAAATATTATATATTAAACTATATATATATATATAATACACAACGTAAAATATAACCTAATAACCCTTCAGCATTATACACTAAAATACATTTAAAATTGTTAATGAATGTTATTTACTAGTATTGCTTCGAAAAACTCTTTGTTTAAACAATTTGCCGCGAATAAAGAATATCTAAAAGAAAGTCTAAAAAGTAAACTAAAAATGGTATTACAATTTTCCTTTAGGATAGTAACATTGGCTCGGCCAAGACAATGCGGGAGCGAAAAATAATGTTTTGTTTTTTTCCTACCATTTAGTGACCTGTATCAAATTATAGATTTCTTATTGCTATATTGTTATTTTTTAACGGATTTTTTAATTTGAAGTTTTATTAAGTACACTGTAAAAAATTTAGGGAGTTAACGGACTCGGGAGTTAGGAGTTAAATTTTTCGAGTTAAAAATCAACACCAAAAGAGAGTTAGTTTCTAACTCCCTTCATTCAACACCCGCGCGAGTTATTTTTTCCATAGGGAGTTAGCATTTGGGTGTTAAATTTTAACTCTCTTTATTTAACTCCCCTGGCATTAACTCTCCAATGGGTGCGACTTTTATAGAATCCCCTAGGGAGTTAAAATTTAACTCCCTTTTTTTACAGTGTAGTACATAACGCACGCTTCATTATATACAAAAAATGAATGGAAAAATTATTTTATTTGTTTAATATTTTAATGTTTACTTTTGTCATGTATTATTAGGTGAGATGGCCATTAATGACTGAGAACAAAATAATTCATCTAATTGACATCAGAGATGGAGATATATTTGTAGGTTGAGTCGAAAGTTACAATGAAACGACATTGATTGAAGATTGGATTCAGTGCAGTATTTGAAATTTTTGGCTACATGAAAACTGCACTGAATCCCATGACAAATGTTCAAAATGTGACCAGAATAAGAGAAAAGTAATTTGAACGATTAAAAATTAAGTTTTAGCTAAAACTAAAAAATTATAAGTATTGTCCACCCTGTTCATCTCATCGCACACATGTGACCATCTCACCCGGACATTCCGGGAGAGATGGACAAATGGACTTTTTACAAAATGTAAATTTCGAGATTGTTCCTATGAAAATATTTTATTTTATTTTTCGTTACTTTAAAGTTAAGCGTTCAATGTTTAATTCTCAATAAAAGTTTAGACATAAATCGCTTTTTTATAATTTTTACAGTACTTTAAAAAAACTATGGCCATCTCCCCCGGACTTACCCTAGTAATAATCATTAACCCTAGAAGGAGTACGTTAGTTTACTCACCCTCTAAGGAGTAACTGGGGTGTCTCGACACCCCACGCTTTAAACTTGTTTTATAAGGTTTATATTTGACGTAAAAAAAATTCATTATAATGAATTGATTGGTTTTTTAGTAGGAAATACAATAATATTATTCATATTTTGATAAATTAAAAAAATTTTGAAGAAAAACCATAAAAACCCAAAAAAACACCAAAAAATTGCAAAATTGACATTTTTCACAAAAAACGTTGTAGTTTCTTAAAAATTTGACTAATTTTAAAACTATTTTAGGTTTTTAAAGTTAAATAGATACACTTTTAGGGGAAAAAATTAGTTTTTGTATTACTTCCAAAAAACATAATTATTTGAACATCTGAAGTGAAAGAAATTAAAGACAATTGACGAATAGTGAAAATCATAAAAATGAACTATAAAATGGACTTAAACAATTAATATTTACTAGAAATGGTGTTATAAATTTAAAATTTCACAAACTTAATATATCTGAATATATTAACATTAAAATTAATAACTTATAAAATGATTCTGTAAATTAATATTTAATCAAAGTTTTAATTAACAATTCTTAATAACTCTAATATATGTTAAAATATTATTAACAATATAGAATTTATAATTTAAATTTGACTGTCATATACTACATTTTTCTGTATTAGAATTTAATTTCTGACTGTAGAGAGAGCACAGAAATTTTTAATAAATCTTAACTCAAATATCATAAGTTGTTACAAATACAGAATGTCTATTTTTCATAAAAATAGAATTTTTGTATAAAAATGTTTCTTTTTTATAAAATACAACTTTTTCATGCATAACCTATCAATTTATACTTTATCAGATGATTTTAACTGATTAAAAACGATTTTTTAAAAAAATTTGAATTTACTTATCTTGACAATGTTTCTAACGTTAGGGAGTAACTGGGGTGTCCAGACACCCCAGACGTATTTTAACAGGAGTTTGAGCTCTTCCTAGAGCAAAACTTTTGGCGGCACATACAGGTGTCAAAAGATAGAGGTTCAAACTAAATTATCAACAAGTTTTGAGCGTAAGAAAATTATTGGTTAAGCCATGGGAATACTTTAAATTTTGCTTGGGGTGTCCAGACACCCCAGTTACTCCTTCTAGGGTTAACATTTCTCTCCAGTTACATTTGAAATCATCAAAAACATTTAATGTTCTTTAAATGTTACGTAAAAGAAGATGAAGCATTGTTTATGATTAATACTCGTTGGGGTAATAGTATTTTATGAATTTCTTTGTTAAATACTAAATTCATCCAATTTTATTAGCATCAATCAAAAGTTGCTTTAACAGATTAATTAAAACCACTGAAGCATTGAAAACCTTTTGAGAATTGTGTTTAAATGCTCCTAAGAAAAGATAAACCATTTATTCGGTTAAAGCTTGTTTGGTGGTAGAACAAACAAAAAAATAGTTTGAAATTGTTTCTTTAATATCAGCTTGAGCCATTTGTTGCTAAAGTCAATAGAAATCGAAAGCTTAGTATTTGTAATAAAAGTCAAACTAATTGGAAAAAGTTTGTTTAAATGTTTCCTGAAAGAAAAAGTTGTTGTTTTAATGTTTCCTAAAAAATGATGCAGCAATGTTTGTTTACTCTTGTTTGGATTGAAACTACAATTGATTCGACCTACTAAAAAGAAGGAAATATTAAAAGGAGAATTAAAAAGAAAAGAAGAATTAATGAGTAGAGGAGGGTTAAAAAAAGTTGTCTAAATATGTTTCCTAAAAGATGCTGCAGCATTGTTTGTTTTCACTTATTCAGTTGACAGTATTTTGATTAAACTGATTGTAGTTTCAACCAATAGTGAAAGGAGTGCTTGAAAGTAGTACCAATGCCTGGTTATTTTGGTTAGACAATAAATGCAAAAGTAATAACAGACGAAGTAATAATAGCATAATATAAGAGTATTTTAATTCAATTGTTCCAGTTTCAATTGATTTGATCACTTAATCGTTTTAAGGAGTAAGCAATGCAATTTTTATTAACTGTCAGAAAAGCTCTTTCTTTCGTTCTCTTTTTTTGCTACTGGAAATGTAAAACATGGTCTATTCTGTACGGCAAGGAGTACAAATAAAACGTCAACGTGATCGGTCCCGCCGAGGGATTGTCGCTTTTGGAATGTCGTAGCAAAAGGTTTGGCTTCATAGGGAGGAGTCTCTCTCCCTCTTTCTCTCTCTCTCTGTTAGCTTCGAGAGACCTCAATCTTTTACTCCGTCTGCGAGGATTTATATTTATGGTCCAGGGAAAGACAGGGAAGAGGACGACGAAGAGAGGGTTTTTAAAGAGAAAAGAAAAGAATCACATTCAAGTGCATGGTCCCCGTATCTCTTTGACTCGATAGAAGCGACGTTTAGAAGAGGACTTTTATACATTTCTTTTCTTCTCTCCATTCCTTCTATAAATTACATAAACACAAAATAAGGAAAAAAACAAAAGTAAAAAAAGCCATTAAGTATTAAACATGTTTATATTTGAGTTAGTGTAAGATGATTGTACTAAAAGAAGAGAAGGATTATTAAGGATGGGAAAATGGTAAGATGGAAAGACGAGTTATAAATAAATGCACCAAGTCAGAAGGTGGATGAAGATGGATGTGAATAAATGACACGCAGAAGGAATAAGAGGGAATTGCCTTGAATGTGAGATTTGAAATTATCGCGCTCTTTCGGAACAGTTAGGTTCGTCCACCGGTCGACTATGGAACGAGAAGGAGAGGGGAGTGCAGAAACGGAACTGCTACAGGAGGCAAATGTATGCGCACTCTGGCAGATAACGCAAGGGTACGATTGCCGTTTTTTGCCATTTTTCTCCTCTCGCCCGATGGTTGGACATTAACGTGTTGGCGCGGACTCGAGTCAAGAGTCGAGGTTAACACCCGTGTCAATCTATGGTCTACACGATAGATAATTCAGCGTCACTTAACCGTTCTACGAAGCGCGAGAACAGTGACGATGTATATCGTTCAGAGAGCGAGCGAGCGAGTGAGAGAGAGAGAGAGAGAGAGAGAGAGAGAGAGAGAGAGAGAGAGAGAGAGAGAGAGAGAGAGAGAGAGAGAGAGAGAGAGAGAGAGAGAGAGAGAGAGAGAGAGAGAGAGAGAGAGAGAGAGAGAGTGGTCTTACATCCAATGTCGAGGTTCTGTAAGCGCTCTGATTCCTTTTTCCTTTTCTACTTATTCGCCTCTCTCAATTCTAGGTAGCGGTTAAGGTCTTTATATGCTGGTAAGAACCTGCTAACGCCGCGAAGACGACCGTTGATCGTTATATTACCATTGAGCGACGGTGAGAATTCCTCGTTTTCCTGAAGAGAATCTTTAAAATTGTCATCTCCTTCCTTGGGCCGGTATGTTCACCGAGAGTCAAAGAGACAATGATGAGTTCAAATTCAAACCGTGGCATCCGTTTGCGAATTCAATGCAGCCATTATATTGGAATAGAAGATTATCATTGCATTCTTCAATAAACGCCTTCATTCTCTTGTTTCTACAAGTGTTTGTTGTAACAACAAAACCATCACTAAATTTTATCACGCACGCAAAAAAAACGATGTAAAGTAATTTTTACTCGATTTTTATACTAGAACTTAAAATTTCTAGAATTTCTGCGCATTTCTCGCTGCAACTTTTTAATATTTTGTAGAAAATTTTATCAAAATATTTTCATCGAAGGGAAAAAATCAGTAAAACTCACGTTGGGCATAGAAAAAGTTTCTTCGTAAATAGTAAAAGATGACAAAAATGTCCAGAATGCATTATACTACCTATGTAAATTTTATTAATTATTCTACTTTTTTCTTTCTGCACAAGTTATTAATAAAAGAACAAAAAACTGATAAAAATGGAGAATCCCATTTCATGGTACTAAAAACACAAAGAAAGTAAGTTTTACTAAAAACTTTCCTGTAATAAAACCTGAACTGCCTAAAATTTTTGCATACTTCTAACAATTTTTACAACTTTCAAAGTGAATTTTACTAGTTTCGATGGTAAAAATTTGGTGAAATTTACTCCGGAAGTAGTAAAAGTTTCCATTCAGATATTTCAGTCAGTTTAGATTTTATTTTTTATGTAGTAAAACCAACTTTATAAATTTTTTTTCGTATATCCTAACAATTTCTAACACTTTACAAGAATATTATTAATCCTTTAACAGTCCATGGCACGTATACAGCCTTTAAAAAATTGTACTACCTTACCCGTGTAGAAATTTCGCTATGGCCCGGATCAGGGACTGATCGGGCCTTCCCTATTAGGGAATGAAACACACGGCCCGATATGGCCCTGATCAGGAAATCCACATTTGATCGTCGCCCCGATCTGGCCCAGGTCGGGCCGTGTGTTTCATTCCTTAATATGACCATAGTAGAGTTATTTCTACACGGGTAGTTACGATAAAAATATTAAATCTAATTCCATTTAAGTATTAGGTATTCTTTGCTCAGATTTGAGAAATTAAAAATGGCGAATCCAATATGACAACCAAAAATTTTTAAAATTAACACAAATCACTTGAATTTTTTTATTTTGGATTTTTCAATATAATTTAATTGAAATTTAATACCAGGATTGAAAAACTCAAAATGTTGGTTCACGCATAGAAAGGGTTTGCTGTGGCAGCGAACATTTTGCTGCCACAGCAAACCTTGTTCGTTGTGGTAGCTAATTTTCAGAGATTTTACAGCAAACATATGTTTACTGCTGCAGCTAATTTCTTTTTTTCCGTGTTTCAATATGTCACTCAAGAATGTCGGAAAATTTAAAAATTAATTCATTTCGATCCAAATACATTACTTATGGTTTTTGTAGGTAGTCACTGAATTCAAATTTGATGTCAAAATGAAAAATTCAAAATGACATCTCCAATATGGCGACTGTTTTGAATTTTGAAAATTAGATATTAACTTTAAATTTAAATAAATTTTATAAACAATGATTTTACCAGTCAGTCGTTAAAATTAATACGGGACATTGGGGAATTGTGGGCCACACTTTTTCTTAGCTGAATATCTTACACAAATAATTATTTTTTTCATATTTAAAAATTTTTTGTGTCAGTAGGAGATCTAATCTAACCTATATCGAAGTCAGTTTCTTAAAATTATCACTTACCTAAAAGAAATTTGAGTTCAAATCAAAAGTTCAAATCATAAATAGCGATGAAATATATTTATTAAATGGTTAGAAGTATTAAAAATGTTATAAATGTTTAATTATTAGTTTAAAATTAGAAAATAAAAAGTAAGAAAATTAAATTAATTTAATATAGCTATTAGTGCATTTAATAATATATAAATTTTTGTAATTATTTGGACCTAAGGCCACAATTAACAAACAGTATTTGACACAAATTAATGTCCTTGAAAAAATACCGAAATTATACCTGAATTATGCAATTAAATCGCCAAAAACAAGCAACAAATACTTTTCCAAAAAACGTGACTCACAATTCCCCAAATGCTTCATTTTACAAAAAGCTTTGTATTATTTATTCATTTTAATTTTATGAAAAATTTCTTTTTGGAATCAAAGTACCAATGCCACACAATTATTAAAAAAATATTTTCCTTAAGTAATTCTTGAAAATCCTTGTAAAAACTATAAAAACATGAACGTCCAAAATAAATATTTTAATGCAATTTTTCAAGTGGTTGTTGCTTACGGTTTATAGGTAATTTTAAAGCATTGTAAAGTCATGAAATGCTAATGAAAAATTTTCTTTGAACGAATAAAAAAATTAAAAAAAATTGGATGATCAAACTTTTAAATATTAGTAAATAATGTAGATAGCCCACAATTCCCCAATCTCCCCTATATAATTAAATAATTAACATTCATTTATTTATTTTTTAATCGTTTTCGTCAGAAAAACCATTTTTTCACGTTATTATGAAAAAATTAAAAGAGGAAAGAAATAATTATGTTTAATTCAAAGTTCAAACATATATTTTGTTTTGGTTGAAATAAAAAATATGTTACAAAATTTTATGTTTGATTCAAACTTAAAAGTTGATAAGTAATTTAAAATAAACCATAACTTATGTTTGAATGAAATATATTATTTCTTTAAACGAATCAAAAAATATGTTTCAATTAAACTTAAATATGTTTGATTGTATAGCAAAGGTATTATAAGTTTGATTTCAACAAAATTTCTTTGAATCAAATAAATAGTTTTCTTAGTGCGGGGACAGTAAAGTAAAAAAAAATGTAAAAATTTCCAAAAATGTACAAATTGCTTTTTACTTTGCAAATAGTATGGGAGAGTGGGGGAAGATGGGGTACCGGCCTTATTTAACAAACGAATTAACCAATCGCGATTATATTTTACATAATACTGCACCGAGACGATAGTTTCTTGTTTACAAATCCTAAAAGCCATGAGAACAAATCTTTTATCTGTTTTACTAAAAAAACTGTTTTCGACGATTTTCTTGTCATTTTTTCACTTTTTTTAGGAGGTATTTATTACTTAATAATAACAGTTAATGAACTGTGTAAATTTTTTTCTAACTGTGAAGGGTTACAGAAGAAGGAAATCATATGTTTGTTTTTCTTTGTTGAATCGTAAATTGTAGTAATTAATCGTTTTATTAAATTTCATAGGTGCGGGCAAGATGGGGTAGGGGAGAGTGGGGCAAGACGGGGTTCACAAATTAAGCAAAAACAAAGAGAAATAAGAGAAGTTAAGAAAACTACTAAAATCAAGACTGAATAAAATAAGAGTGACCAAAAAGAAAAAAGCTTGTCTGGTTAAATCATCAATTAGCGATGGTAAAATGGAAAATACACCTGTCTCTATTGTAATGGTTATTATTTAGACTCAAATGGAGGCTGGGCTGCTTTTTTTGTCTGCGGCCAATGGGCTCACTGCAGTTATGCATGAAGATGAAGATGCAACCTTTACTTGTGAAATTTGTCGACAGAAATAGGTTGCTTTCTTGAGTACCCAATCTTACCCGCCGGTGGGGCAAGATGGGGAGATTTGCAATTTTTTCAATATTATTAATTATAAGCTTTTTTAAGAAACAGATGGCCTTTGTACGCCTTTTTTACGAAAGACTGATTCCCAAAGATGATAATTAAAAATAATAATAAAGTATATATTCGATAATTTTCGTTTTTTTGCGCTTTAAACCTTAAGTACCTCGTCTTGCCCCACTCTCCCCTAACAGTTTCTCTCCTTCTTTCTCTTTTTAAACAAAATAAATTGTTAATAGAGGAACGGAAAACAGATAAAAAAAATATAATTGGTAATTTTTAGAATAAAATTTATTTTTGATTTCTACCCAATAAAAATGTACTTCAGAAGAAATAAAAGTGTTAGGAAATATAGCTTAAATTTAAGTATATGGCAACAGTGTACAAAACCTATGTGAAAATCAAATAAGAAGCTATTGCCAGTTCACTTCTAAACTTTGTGCTCAGCACATGTATTACTTTGTATACTTTCATAGTATCAAATAAATGTTCACTCATTATTTCATTGAACACTGTGTTTAATCATTTAAAAACATTCTCAACATTAATATTAAAAACTCACAGGTTATGGGACCAGTGTCCTTTAAAAAAACAATAAGTGAACAGTGCTGAGTGTAATTAAAAATAATAAGTGAAGTGTTCTATAAAACAAAACTTTAAAATGCCAAATGAAACTGAAAGTGAAATTCAAGGAATTGAAAAACTTAAAGATACAGAGACATATGTGATATGGAAATTTCAAATAAATATTTTCTTCAAAGCAATTGGTGTATATGGTATAGTGGACGGTTCGACGCCTCAACCACAAACAAATCATGACGACTGGGACAAAAAGGATGCTCGAGCTCAAAAAATCATAATACAAACCATCGACAAGAAACTGATGACTCATCTAATAACATGTACAACATCAGCAGAAATGTTTAAAAAAATTTGTGGAATCTTTGATGGAACAGAAGAACGCAATAAAGATAAACTGATGCAAGATTTTTTTAGCTACACATACAACAACGAAACAGACATGCAAACCAATCTCTCATGTCTTGAAAATTTGGTCTATCGACTGAAGAAGCTAAATAAAACAATTGATGACGACATGCTGATTTCAAGAATTCTGTGTTTTATACCTAAAAGCTTCGAATATTTCACAACTGCCTGGGAGTCTACACCAGCAGCGGAAAAGACGATCACCAACTTAATTAACAGACTAGTAAAAGAAGACGAGAAACACAACAAGGAAAAAGCTGATGTTCCTGTGGCCTTCAAGTCAAAAGTAAACAACAAAGGTAGTGAAAAAGAGAAAAACAAGGTACAGTGTTTCAAATGTAATAAATTCGGACATTATGCGAAAGAATGTAAATCCGGTTGCTCAATTTGTAAAAAAACAAACCATACTGAAAAAAATTGTTTCTTTAGAAATAAAAAAAATAACTCAGATAAAAAAGATTCAAATAGTGAAAAAGTAGCTTTTCTTTCATGCGATGTTTTAAAAAATGATAATATAAAATTTGTAGTAGATTCTGGTTGCACTTCTCACATGATAATGAACGAAAAACTATTAAAAAATGTAAAATCAACTTCGAATTCTATTAGCTTAGCAAAAAAATCTGAAACTATGTCATCGACTTGTCAAGGAGAATTCGTAGGACAGAATTGTATATTAAAAAACACTTTATATGTTCCAGATTTAACAACTAATTTATTGTCAGTTTCTTCAATTGCAGATAAAGGGGGGGAAGTAGTATTTAAAAAAGATAAAGTAGAAATTTTTCAAAATAATGTCTTGGTTTTAGAGGGAGAAAGAGAAGATCGCGGCTTATACACAGTAAAACTATTGTCAGAAAACAACAGAGAGGCATCTTTAATATCACAGGAAAAAGAATCGTCAATGGAATGGCATAAGAAGATGGGACACCCAGGAAATAAAGCGCTATCACTACTACCACAAGCAGCTGATGGTATAAAACTAAGTAAAATAATGAATCCGATTACCACGTGTGAAACTTGTGCCAAAGCGAAACAAACCAAACTACCATTTAAAACAGTCAGGAAAAGAGCGGATCGCCTTCTGGAAATTTTACACACGGATGTCTGCGGTCCAATGGAAGAAAATACATGGAACGAAAAAAGGTACATGCTAACAACAATGGATGATTATAGTCATTTCACAATGATATATCTATTAAAAAACAAAAGTGAAGTTTTTGAGTACTTAAAACAACATATAGAACAAGTAGAAAGAGAAAAAGATAAAAAAATTTCAATAATAAGGTGCGACAACGGTGGAGAGTATGTATCTAATAAAATGAAAGTGTGGTGTCAAAACAAAGGTATAAAAATAGATTATGCAGTGGCCTACACTCCACAGTTAAATGGAAAATCAGAGAGATTAAACAGGACAATAATGGAAAAAGCCAGAGCCTTACTTTTTGACTCCGGATTAAAAAAGGAAATGTGGGGAGAAGCAGTTAATTCTGCTGCTTATCTCTTAAACAGATTACCATCATCTACTATAAACTTTAAAACACCCTTTGAATTATGGAATGAAAAAAAACCAAATTTATCAAATATTGAAATTTTTGGTAGTGAAGTTTTATGCAAAGAACGTAAAAAAACAAAAAAACTGGATTCAAGGTGCAAGAGATGTAATATTTGTAAAAGAAAAAGGTAACAATGAAAAACCAGAAAAATCTATTCGTCAACATAATCCAATCAACATAAAAGACTACGGTGAAGAAGAACAAGAGTCAAAAGAAGAAATTTCCGAAAGCGGCGAAGATGATAAAAATGATTATCTCTCAATGGAAGAAGAGGAGGACACCGATGAAGACAGGAACTCTGAAAACACCGATCTGGAAGAAATTATTGAAACACCACAATTAAGAAGAAGCAAGAGAATAAAAAAACTCCCATTAAAATTAAATGATTATGTCCTATTATCTTACGAAGAAGCAACAACTGGAGGAGATAAAGAAAAGTGGCTTCAAGCAATTCGAGAAGAGACAAAAGCACTGGAACACAACAAGACTTGGACAACAGTTGATCGAAAAAAGGCAGGAGAAAAACAAATCATTTCAAATAAATGGATTTTTCGAATTAAAGATGATGGAACATTCAAAGCCAGGCTAGTGGCCAGAGGATTCGAACAAAAGAACAACAGCTTCGAAGAACTTTTCAGCCCCGTTGCAAATCAATCCTCGCTCAGAACTCTGTTTGCAATAGCAGCAGCTAAAAATCTCCACCTGATGACCTTTGACATAAAATCTGCATTTTTAAATGGAGAACTGAAATCAGAATTATACATGGAAATGCCGGAAGGCTATAACAATAAAAATAAAGATGTCATTTGTTGCTTAAAAAAATCAATTTATGGATTAAAAGAAGCTCCACAAACATGGAATAAAAAATTTAAAGAAATGATGAAACAACTTGGTTTTTTACCAACAAAAAATGAACCCTGTGTTTTTAAAAATATTGATGCTTCAATAATTATTGCAATTTATGTAGATGATGGTATAGTAATCAGAAAAGAATCATCAAAATTAAAAAAAGTACTCGAAAAATTAAACACAATGGTTGAAGTCAAGATCTATGAAAAACCAAAAATTTATCTTGGAATCGAAATTCAGAGAGACGAAAAAGGAATATTTTTAACACAAAAAGCTTATACCAAAAATATTCTAAACAAATTTAATATGACTAACTGCAAACCAATTGCAACTCCAAGTCAAAAAGAAGAACGAACAACTAAACAAAGTAAAATTAATTTTCCATATAGAGAAGCAATTGGAAATCTCCTTTATTTATCAACGAAAACAAGACCTGATATCTCACACGCAGTAGGAGCTGCAAGTCGTCACATGGAAAATCCCACCTCGGAAGATGTAACTTCGGTAAAACGAATTTTCAAATACTTATCTGGAACACTGGAAAAAGGAATTCTGTTTAAAGCAAACACTGATATAACAAAAATTGATGTTTATTCAGACTCTGATTATGCAGGAGATATTGAAACAAGACGAAGCACCACTGGATTCATACTGATGTTGTCCAAAGGACCAATTGCCTGGTGCTCAAGAAGACAACCCATTGTAGCATCATCTTCAACTGAGGCTGAATTCATTGCCGCAGCAGAATGTTGCAAGGAAGCAACATTTATAAAATCTTTACTAAATGAATTAAATATTTCAATTAATTTACTCTTTAACATTGATAATCAAAGTTCAATTCAATTAATCAAAACGGGAATTTTTAGCAAAAGATCTAAACACATAGATGTTAGGTTCCATTATATTCGTGAAATGTATGAAAACGATCAAATTGAAATACAATACTGTCCTACTGAAAATCAAACAGCAGACATTCTAACAAAACCTCTCAATGCTTTAAAATTTAATAAACACAGAAACGTCATAGTAAAATAAATAATGTTAGTAAACCCTCCGAATTCTTTCTCAAAAGTTAAAATAAAATCATTTACATTTCATTGTAATTTATTTTTTTCTTTGATTATAAAAATTTTCTTTATGTGTATTATTTAAAAAAAAAAAAAAAAGGGTAGAATTATCATTGAGGTTTAATATAAAAGAACAAAAAAATTATGGGAGGGTGTTAGGAAATATAGCTTAAATTTAAGTATATGGCAACAGTGTACAAAACCTATGTGAAAATCAAATAAGAAGCTATTGCCAGTTCACTTCTAAACTTTGTGCTCAGCACATGTATTACTTTGTATACTTTCATAGTATCAAATAAATGTTCACTCATTATTTCATTGAACACTGTGTTTAATCATTTAAAAACATTCTCAACATTAATATTAAAAACTCACAAAAAGTTCTCAATCAGAAATTCTAGACAGTTTAAGATTTACCTAGCAAATAGTAAAAGTAACTCTAAATTTCCTGCTTTATATTTTCCTTATTTTTTAGCATATATACAAGATATGTTATTAATGGAGAGAAAGAAAACTAATAAAAAAATGGAAAATAGAAATAAATATAAAAAATTCCAGTAGCGTATTATCGACTCAGTGGGATGTGAATTTGTACCTGACAACAAAGGTTAGGTAAACGGCTAAACGGGCCACGCTTCAGAGATCTTGCTGGAAAATCTTTTCTACGTGCGTTTCCCTCGTTTTTGATGCACCGCTGGCTACGCGAACATTCAATTCCACTCTCTTTTCTTTTTTTCTACAGGGCAAAATATATCGTCTCCTTTTCTTGAGCAGTTTTGTAAAATATATTAAGAAGGAGAAACCCCAATATTTACTAGATTTTTCCCTTAACGGTCCATTGGGAGGGAGGGAATTTATAACTTACCCGACGAAAAATTACATCGTTCTGCATCGTGTCACGATATTCTCTATACACAAACGGGAAGAATCACGGTTTTCATATTGTGTGTTACGTTTAAAGAGTTGATTTCGATTGCTTTTGATCTCTAATCTCTATTGGTCTCTTTTGAAACTATAGAATCGTATATATATATATAATGTAGTCGACCTTTTAACTGTATCTCATACCATTGAACTTTGAACATAATCCCTCTCTCGACAAATAATCGCGGGATTATCTGTAAAATTAAGTGCATTCATCATCTTAATTCCTTTGCCTTATTATAAATCAGATAAAAATATTTATTTCTCGACCTCTTTATATTCTCTATCGTAAAATTTTATTCAAATATCAATTTCCTAATATATTATTAATAACGTTTTTGCAATTCATTTAATTAATGTGAATTTACAGAAATTAATTATTATACATATAGAAAAGTGATTTTTGATTTTAATAGAAAACAAATTTTTTTTTCATAATATACAATTTAAAAATGAATGGTTCATGCACTAAAACCCCCGACATTAATAACGACGTCACTTTTGCATACTCATTCATCATTTAAATTTGCATAATCAAGATAGGCTTACGTCCAGTAAGTTTTTGCATAACTAATTTTCATCGAAACGAATTGCGTCCTGGGGTTGTTTATTTTCTCACGTAATATTTTACATATTACATATACTTTAAATTTACACGTATTTTACAAACCGGGGGGACATGTTTTTATATATTTGCAGAAAAAAGGAAGAAATAAAAACTAAACAAGGGGAGAGATAAACGTTTGAGAGAGGAAAAGGTGAAAGGAAAATCGAGAAAGACAACTTTCTAAGGGTACAAGGAATGTGGCTTCTGTTGATTGATGAATTTCCAGTTTTTACTTTGCTTAGATAAGTATTTATTGATTGAATGTTATTTTAATTGAAAACATTTTTAACAAATTAAGTGTAATTTAACAAAAATTTGACATGGTACTTTTTGAATGAACAATTTTGTTTTTGTATAAAATATTAATTTAATTTGTGGTTTTAAAAATTTGCGAAATGAGTTTCAAATTATCGTTTCAAACAATTTTTGACACAACGAACAAGTGTTTAAGACAATAAGTGTTCCAACCAACTGTTGTTCTAAGTAACTACTATTAGCAATTACTTTTTTTCACTAACAATTGTTATTCTTAACAGTTATTGGTCCCAACAGCTACTATTCTTAATAGAGGTGTGCAAAAAGCTCGAATCTTGATCGAGCTTTTTCGAGCTTTTCATTTTTCGAGCCGAGACGAGCCGAGCCTAATCAGTTCGAGCCGAGCCGAGCTGGGTAAAAAGCTTGAATAATTTCGAGTACTCGAATTTTCGGAGTACTTGAAAGTTTCGAGTACTCGATACATCGAGCCGGTTCAACTCGGCGATTCGAGCTTTTTGCACACCTCTAATTCTTTACAACTGTGGCTCCTAACAACTTTTATTTCTAACAAATATTCTTCCTTTAAACTATTGATTCTTACAACCGCTGTTCTTAACAACTTTTGTTCCTAATAATTTTTACCTCAAACAACTTTTGTTTCCAACTTTTGCTTCTAACAACTTTTATTTCTAAAAATTATTTTGTTTTGTAAAAATTTTATTATTAACAACTTTTTTTTGTACAAAACGATTTTTATAAATGTTATAGTCTCAAGAAACAATCGTTTATAATACTATCTATTGTTTTAAATAAGAAGTAATGTTCAACAAACTATTGTGCCAAAATCAATTGTTGTAAAACAATATTGTTACCAATTAAAATTTGTATTTAATCTTTAAATAATTTAAATAATTTAAATAATGTAAACTTTAAATAATTTTTATTACACCATTTTTATTGTTTAGGACAACTATTTTTGAGATAATTGCAATTTTAATTTTTTGCTATACATAAAACAATTGTTACTGAAAATTCAAATACTTAGACTTAGAAAATAACAGTCGTAACTTACTTAAAGTTTTTTGTGGTTGCTGATTACGAATTTGAAGTCAGATTTTAAAAATAATTAAGAATGACGGATCCAATATGGCTGACAAAAGTATTAAAAATCTAACGGATTCGCTTGAAACTTATTCCTCGGGCAAAAATATACCAATATGTCGGACAAAAACAAAAAATCAAACACAAATTTGTTTTCCTGTGTTATTAAATAACAATTGTCTCTAGGTTCCTAGTATTTAACTATTGTTCCAAAGAGTAACCTTAATTTTGTTTCCAAATTTTGGTTTTTTACTAGAAGTTAAGGTAGTATTATAGTTTGTGTCGATCAAAAAATCGTTTTTTTTTCTTTTACTTTCGTGTTCTAAATTATCTGAAGAATATAATTCCCAAATTATAGATTAAATATCGAAGAAATTTCTCTGCGCGCGGAAGCCGGTCGCGCGTAATGGCACTTTAAACGCGTTTTTCTCAAAACGATGTTTTTCAAACTGGCGGACAGCATAACTCGAGTTCTTTTCAACCGATTTTAAAAAACTCTGAATAAAATCTTTTCGTTATGAAAGCCTTCGGGCATCCCCCCTAAAGCCGATTTTTTTCGGTGAAAGTTAGGGCATAAAAATGGCTAAAAAAATCCCATTTTTTTGTAGATTGTTTTGCTTCCTCATAAGGAAGCTTTGCATTCGTGACGATTTTTAATTTTTCAAAAGAAGGTTATATGGACTCATTTTCATCTAAAACATATGTATATTCAATTCTGAGCAAATGTCCAGATGTATGTGTGTGTGTGTGTGTGTCACAAAAATTGTGTACAAATTATCTCAGACAAATTTTGATGGATTGTCCTGAAATTTTGCAGGTTTATTGCAGTCATTAATACCTAAAATCTGACACAAGGATTTTCGAAAATATCCACAAAATTTTTTTTTATACAATTTTTTTAAAATTCAGAAAAATTTTTTTTTTTGTATTTTTTGAAATAATTTTTTTATTTGTTAATATTTTCATTAATTATTCTCAAAATTACATTCCTGACAAGAAAACGAATCGATTGATGTATACAAAGTATATATTTTATTAAAATTTATAAAATTAATAAATATTTTTCTTCTTCACAAAAAATTCAAATTTTTGAATTTTTGAATTTCAAAATATTGTACGTGAATTACGTCACGAATTTCTATTTATAATGAGGAAGCTAAATGGTCATGAAATGAACAACTTGTTTTAAATTGTAGACATTTTTTTATTTTTTAATATTTTTTATCCGGGTTAGAGGGAATGCCTAACCACATATCACAGCTTCAAAACCACCTTTGGTTTTTTTAGATCGGATGTTCCTGAGAGGCTGTAGCTTGTCCGCCGATTGATGGTCCATTTTTTTTATCTCGACTTTGGTGCCCTCTAGTAATGAAACCAGCATAGTAAAACAAACATTTTTGTTATTCTTGACAGGCAAAAATGTCAATAATATGATGCAAAAAGTTTCATTACCTACTTTAAATAAATTCATTACCGAGAAAAAATGTTGTTTCAACTCATTTTTCACTGCTTACATAAATTATAATAGTACCTTAAGTTATTAATTAGTAATAAGGTGCAAAACGGACAAAAATTTGTACCACAATATAAATTGTACTTATTTGTACCCCTCCAATAAAGTTCATCTAAACATCGCAGTTATTGCACGTAAAGTATAAAAAAGAGAAAAGTGTTGCACATCACCCCAAATATGATATTTTGCGAAAAATGATTTGTACGCAATACAATGCAATGGAAACACAAAATATAAACAGATATTTAAAAAGACTTAAAAAACCAACAATAAGCACATTCTTATCTATAAAATAAATTAAAACCCTTCACGAAACGACTAGAAATGTAAAGCGCGACACCCTAGTCTTTTTGTAAAATAAAATTTACTGCATATCAAAACACATAGAGACACATTAAAATCTGTTTTTTTCATTGCACATTTAAAATTAAATTATACAGAAAAGAACAACAACATAACATGTTATTATTCACACAAAACAAATTACAACAAACACTAAAATTCACAAACACAATGCACCACACGCTGACTGAATGTCATCGCTGATGTTATACGCATGCGCGTAATAACATCCCAGAGCAAATCTAGACGTTCTTAATAACACCTTACTAGACGGACTTATTTGACTTCGAATGTTTCTAATAAGCAAACAAAGCAAAACAGAAAGACAGTTAATAAAGTTTAAAATTTTTATTAAAATTGTTAAAATTGCCACTATAGTGATAACAAGGAAATATTTAATTTTACAAGGCACTTCCCTTAGTTTCTGAAAACGATATTTGCCTGGTTGCATTTGTGTTTGTTTGTAGATGCAGTTCCATTAGTTGGGAAAAGGAAAAAGGGTATGATTGCATTATATTATATCATTATGAGAATCCTCGTCGTTATTCCATTCGTAGATGATTAACTGTCCACCCAAGTCATGGGCATCCATCAGTCTGTCTCTTTAACGGAATACAAGTCTCGAGATAAGGTCAAAGTATGATACACTGGTTCTTCCTTCGGCTTGATATAACTTATATGACTTTGAACGTATATACAATTTCCATTGCCGCTAAATTGACTTAATGTGAAGGATATTTTTCAGGAATAGTGCAACGACCTTCGCAGAGATAGAGGGGAAGGGACATGCGGTAATAGAGAGAAAATCTCTTCCGAGTTTGCGCTTCTTCTCGTTTGTTAATATCCAATCCCGTAATTTCCTTTTAAAAGAGAGAGAGAGAGGGGGGGGAGGGCATATTTGAAAAATCCCCGTGTCACGGAGACCGGAAAATAATTATTGCGCAAGAGTTAACTATCTCGGCAATATCTATCGTCAGATCGGTCCTTTGGACAATGATCGGAATGACCTCGCCATGGTCACTGTAACAACTTACCTTACCTATTGGTCGATCTTTTAAAGTATTTGTACCTGGGTTATACAAGTACTTGCATGTTACGATAGCATGCGATACAAAGCGATAAGATACGATATAGCACCGTACGGTATGGTTTGTGTGTTGGTGCGCCAAGTAACGGGTTGAAAAAGGTAATTATTTCGATGCCAAGGTTCATCGTGTATAATTGAGAACGTGGGTAAACACTTAAGTGATTTTAATTCAATTTTCTTCCGAACCCTCAGCATATCGAGTGTCCTCCGCTAAAGATCGTAAAGATCGCGTTCCTTTGCACTGCAAGAAGCACGCGTACTCCGAACCACGATCATCATCATCATCATCATCATCATCTAAAGCATATAGGCATAATTGCTTCGCCAATAGACTGACGATACCGTCGCGAAACTTAAACAATATCCGGTAAACTATAAGACGAACGACAGGATAATCCAGGGGTTCCGCTCTCAATTCCCTCTTTTTACTATATTTATATATTATCCGCATTCCTTGTTTAATTATTTACGTATATATAGCCTATAAGTAATTTCGCCTCATTTTATTTATGTGAATTTGAGGAATGATCGAGTTGGGATGAGTCGCCCTTGTTCTTGCTTCTTGCGCTAATTTTCAAATATGAAAATAAAAAAAATTATAATAGCCTTGTAAGTCTATTCATGAGCTCGTTGAATGTTGCTAATTACACAATTAAACGGTTTCTGGATTTTATGACTTGGAAAACTTATGTTTTGCATAGTTAATAGGAGGACAACAATTTTCTCACGGTTACTTTATTATACGCTGTGACGTTTTCTGCTTTAGAATTTTCTTCTTTTCAAATCTGTTTTTCAAATTACAGTTTCAATTTTTGATTAAATTGGCTCACTATGTTTCTTATAAAACGGATGGGAATTTAATAATAAGAAATTCTACAGGTTGATAAAAATGATTGATCTTAATAATAAGAGACATAAAAAAATGCACGGAAAAAAATTTCCTGTGAAAATTACAAAATTTCCTGTGCCATCTATGAACGGCGGTTGTAGTATCCACAAACGGCTGAGTTTGGGAAATACACAAACCAGAATGAGTCTTGTCACAAACTTCAGTTTATGATTCAACAGCTTAAACAGTCACGCAGCAGACGACAAGCAGACGTTCACTTGAATTTTCTTGCGCATGCGTGGATTTCTTGGTGTTATAACAGATTGGTTTGTGGTACACACAAACCAGCTTGTTGGAAACACAAAACTCGCCTGCATAAAGGCCAACGCAGAATAGATCTGTAACCGGAACCGCAATCGTAAGCGTAACCGTAAGAATGAGTTAAAGAAAGATAGGTATATCGTTTATCCTTCTCTAACTCAATCTTACGCTTACGGTTACGATTGCGGTTCCGGTTACAGATCTATTCTGCGTTGGCCTTAAAGCACAACTTAACCTATTTGTATATTTTACGAAAAAGTTTGTGTTTTCTATAAGAAATTTTTTTCCGTGTGTTGTTACGAACAACTTTGTTCTAAAAGAATTATTGTTGCTTTAAAAATTAAAATGACAACAGTTGCTAAAAAAATTATTCTCATCAACTACAGCAGATAAGAATCAAAGTTCAAGGACTATCGTTGTTAGAAATAATACTCCTTACAACTATTGTTCTAACTACTATTGCTATTAGTAACTACTGTTCCTAACAATTTTTTTTTTCCTACCAATTTTTACTCTTAACCTATATTGTTCTTAACAATTTTTACTCCTAACTAATATTGTTCTGAACAATTATTGTGCCTAACAACTATTGTTTCTAACAACTGTTGTTCCTAACAACTATTGTTCCTAACAGCTATGGTTCCTTGAAACTATTATTCCTTACAACTTTTCTTCCTAACAATTTTTACTCCTCACAGAAAAAACTTGGACTTATTTTTGTTGCATCTCAAAATAAGTCTATGTTAAATGACATAAAACGTGGCGCCATCTGAGTTTTTTCAGTGCTAGCAACTATCGTTTCTTGAAACAATTGTTGTTTAAAACTTTTGTTTCTGCCAATTTTAACTCCTGCCAAATTTTGTTCCTAATAATTATTGTGTCCAATAACTGTTTATCCTAATTACTATTGACACCTACTATATTGTTTCTGAAACCTATTCATTATCCTAACAATGTTTGTTCTATTTTATTTTATTAAAGAGATAAAAAAAACTTTCTTGTTCTGAAAAAAACTATTGCTCCAAAGTACAAATTTTTTTAACAATAAACTTCCTAAAGCATTCTTGTTGTAAATATACATTCTTCTCAAGTGTTTTTATGCTAAATAAATATTGTTTTAAACAGTTTTTGTTTAAAATCTATTTCTAAATAAAATTTAAATTTCAATGAAAAATGTTTCTAAATAAAATTATTCTTTCAAAAAATTAATTCTTTCAAACAAATATTTAATCTAATATGCTGAAAAAAATTTATTTTATTCAAATAACGGATAAATTGACTATTATCAATTAAATATTTAAGGGGGGGGGGTAAGGCCCAAACGGGGAAAAAAGCATGTTTTTAAGAATTTTTTTTTAGGATACGCAGAAAGTTAATTTATTTTATCGCTTTGCATATAATATTGCAACATTTAAACAATATTTCTCTAAATTTTAATAAAAAAATATTAAGAATTGAGCGAAATAATGAGATTTTTCTCAGGCGCCCAAAAAAATAGTATATTACGATACTAGGCCAGAAAGTTGGATTTCCTGGCCGGCGTGATATATAAGGCCGAGGCGAAGCCGAGGCTTTATATATCACGCTCGCTAGGTTATCCAAATTTTTGGCCGTGTGTCGTATACAATTTTTCTGTATCCCCAGCCGAAAGTACGTTAAATAATTATTGTTTGAATAATAAAATAGCTGAATAAGTTGCCCGCCCGACTTTTGCAAAGTCGAGGCGAAGCCGAGACTTAGCTGGTCGGGGCGGGCATGAAAAAAAATTATAAGTAAAAAATAATTGGAAGTAAAATTTAAAAAATAGTAAACAAGAAATTTTCTTTTACAAATAAATATTTAATAATTAAAAAATAATAAAAGAAAATAAGAAATTTCATGCATTATTTTGATGACTGTCAGTTGTTTTCAAAACGTGAGCTCTGTAAGTAACGTGTTTGTGTGGTTGCTATGCTAACATGTACGTGTGTTGAAATTCTTGTAACCAATCAGAGCGCTCGTTGGGTCTGTCGAGGCGGCCACAAAAGTCGCTATTCCCGGAGCCAAATCAGACCGGGAAGACAGTACTTTCGGCAAAGGGATACAGAAAAATTTATTTGCGGTGTACACTGTAACTCGCAACAGAATCATCTAAAATAAAAAAATTAAACTGCATTTGTCAAAAGAGATGTTTTTTGAGGTAACGCTGGGAGGAATTTTTTTTTATTTTTTGATTTTTTGTTGCACTTGAAAGCCAAAAAGTCGATTTTCGCTATAAAAAATCAATTAATTTGTTATTGTAAAATTGGTAATTCTTTTTTACAAAAAAGCTCCCAGCGTCACCTCAAAAAACATCTCCTTTGACAAATGCACTTTGATTTTTTTTATTTGGATGATTCTGTTCCGAGTTAGAGCGTACACCGCAAATCAATTTTTTTTTGGAGTCGCCTGAGGAAAATCTCATTATCTCGCTCAATTCTTAATATTTTTAAATTAAAATTTAGAGAAATATTGTTCAAATGTTACAATATTATATGCAAGGCGATAAAATAAATTAACTTTTTGCGTATTGCCAAAAAAAAAATTCTTAAAAACATGCTTTTTTCCCCGTTAAAACCTTACCCCTCCTTAATTGAAACAAATAATATTTATTGGAGTTAATTAAATGGTATTTACTTTAAATACTGAAATTATTGGTTCAAATACCATTTAATTGATTCCAATAAATATTATTTGATTCAAGAAAATATTTAATTCATAATGGTCAATTAATCGATTATTTGAATCAAACAGGGGAGACTGGGGTAAACCCGCTCACTAGCGATTTGACGCTATGAACTCAACTTAAGATGGAGATATTGGTACTGTGAATAGTACTTAACATTCAAATTATATTAACGAACTTTCGTTTACTTTCATGAATTCAACATAGAAACAGAGGCGATCAAATATTTTTAGAGGTGTCAAAAAAAAACGTTTTTTGGATTTTTAAGTTTTTCGATCATTATTTTTGAGTATTAATTTATCTGGCAAATTTTTTTTGTTGCTATTCGATGTCCTTCTTTTAAGTATATATATAGTTTTGTCTTATTTCAAAAAGATTTAATTAAATTTATTCTGAAATGTGAGGAATACACTCGGGGTAAAGTCGCTCACTTTGTTTTTAATTTAAAATTTAGAATAAAATAATATCACGTATTATATTTTAACAATAACAAAATTTATGACTTGTTAAAACCAAAATTATAATTATATTTCACTTTCTCTTAATAAAATATAACACTTACATCCATAGTTGTAATTCATGAAATCTATGTTCATTACTTATTAAACCAATTTGTTGTTTATAGAACTCATAGTTTATTAATAATAAAACATACTTAACCCTAGAAGGAGTAAGTTAGTTTACTCACCCTCTAAGGAGTAACTGGGGTGTCCCGACACCCCACGCTTTAAACTTGTTTTATAAGGTTTATATTTGACGTAAAAAAAATTCATTATAATGAATTGATTGGTTTTTTAGTAGGAAATACAATAATATTATTCATATTTTGATAAATTAAAAAAATTTTGAAGAAAAACCATAAAAACCCAAAAAAACACCAAAAAATTGCAAAATTGACATTTTTCACAAAAAACGTTGTAGTTTCTTAAAAATTTGACTAATTTTAAAACTATTTTAGGTTTTTAAAGTTAAATAGATACACTTTTAGGGGAAAAAATTAGTTTTTGTATTACTTCCAAAAAACATAATTATTTGAACATCTGAAGTGAAAGAAATTAAAGACAATTGACGAATAGTGAAAATCATAAAAATGAACTATAAAATGGACTTAAACAATTAATATTTACTAGAAATGGTGTTATAAATTTAAAATTTCACAAACTTAATATATCTGAATATATTAACATTAAAATTAATAACTTATAAAATGATTCTGTAAATTAATATTTAATCAAAGTTTTAATTAACAATTCTTAATAACTCTAATATATGTTAAAATATTATTAACAATATAGAATTTATAATTTAAATTTGACTGTCATATACTACATTTTTCTGTATTAGAATTTAATTTCTGACTGTAGAGAGAGCACAGAAATTTTTAATAAATCTTAACTCAAATATCATAAGTTGTTACAAATACAGAATGTCTATTTTTCATAAAAATAGAATTTTTGTATAAAAATGTTTCTTTTTTATAAAATACAACTTTTTCATGCATAACCTATCAATTTATACTTTATCAGATGATTTTAACTGATTAAAAACGATTTTTTAAAAAAATTTGAATTTACTTATCTTGACAATGTTTCTAACGTTAGGGAGTAACTGGGGTGTCCAGACACCCCAGACGTATTTTAACAGGAGTTTGAGCTCTTCCTAGAGCAAAACTTTTGGCGGCACATACAGGTGTCAAAAGATAGAGGTTCAAACTAAATTATCAACAAGTTTTGAGCGTAAAAAAATTATTGGTTAAGCCATGGGAATACTTTAAATTTTGCTTGGGGTGTCCAGACACCCCAGTTACTCCTTCTAGGGTTAAGACGGGAATAAGACGAATTTTAATATTTAAAAAATAAAACTGTTTCGTCTTGAAAAGATAAAGTGAGCGGATTTACCCTGGAAAATTGTGATTTCGAAATTTGGTATATGTGTGTTAAAAAGTTTCTCTAAGTAAAACTAAAAAAGATAAATCAAAAATTTTTTTATTTTTTTAGTAGAAATCATAATCTTTCAAATGATATAAATTAACTTGGATTAAGAGAATAATTTCCTAGATTTTAGCCGATCTGAAAAAAAGTGAGCGGGTTTACCCCAGTTTCCCCTACATTTTTTCCAGTGTGAACAATAGTTGTTTAGAATAATTGAAGAATTATTATTATTTTATTATTACGTATAATAATCTTCATATTGATTAATTTATTCTATCCACAGTTTGGAAGTTAGTCTTTGAATATGCTTTTGCTTTTTTTTCTAGAGAATTCTTCTTGACAGATCGAAAATATATAGTTTTTCGATTTGTCAATCACAATTTTCAATTCAAAATAAGATTCAGAATTTTAAAAGATTTTTTAAAAATAATGGTAAGAATTAAATGATAAGATGTTACTTATGTTTTTCTTTATCTTTGGTCATTTATTGCACACTTAATTGCATGGCATAACGTTTCGGCTGATTTTCAGCCCTCTTCAGATACTCTAAAATAATAAATATAACATAAAAGAACAATATAATATACCTATGTTGACATATTCTTCATTCAAAACAAGTTAGCTTTTGTATACCTTATCACATTCATAAAATTATAATTTCCATATCGCTAGTCATAGGACGTTAGTCCATCGTCATATTGACAAAATAAATACGAATACATATATACATACAATTACTAAATTAAAATTAAAAATAATATAGAAGATATCACATTTTGCTGTAAGCACATGTCATTTTTGGGGTTAGGTTATATTGTGATGAAGGCATGATTCAAGAAGACTAGAAACAGGAGGTCCAACTCCGGTAGTGGGGGTACAGGCCGAATACGTATGAGTGTGGTTTCCGGCAATAGGCCGAGCAAAGTAAATAACTTACGAGGCGCGGTAGCCTTCTGCGCAGACTAACTTTTAATTTACCACCTTGGGGTAATTCAGCATAATATTAACATTGATTTCTATATACATATATGAATCGGTAAAGTGAATATCTGCTTTTTTTAATTACCTCTTGTAGGTAATATGCGCAGAAGGCTACTGTGGCTCGTAACTTATCAGCCTATTTCTGAAAATCAAACCATTACGTCGTACCCCCACTACCGGAGTTGGACCTCTGTTTCTAGTCTTCTTGGCATGACTATTGGCTGTTCTTAGTGGCGCGAAAATTCAAACTGTCTACTTTTGTAGATAATGTTTTTATAAGCATTACTTAAATATTTTACGTCAGTTTTGGCATTAACTGAATTCGGATTTTTTATAATATGGTTCATTTCAAGAAAGCTGAATTTTACAAAATTATTTTCAGTTGATAAAATTTTGACATTTTTGAAGTAGAAAAGATGATCTTCCTTGTGTGAGTGTTGTACTAGTGCAGATGATGTATCGTCAGTTCTGCATGATCTGATATGTTCATCGACTCTAGTTCTTAATTTTCGTTTTGTTTGGCCGATGTAAACACCATTACATCCATCACAAGGAATCTCATACACTGCGTTCGTTTTATTATATAGAGACTCTGGTTTCGAAAAATACCAGAGTTATTTTTGCAAGGTTTAGAGACCACGTCAAAATTATATTTTTAAGAATGCGTTTTTTTACTAATTTAACCCTCCATCCGTCGCATGGTGAGAATTTCCCTCACTCAGTTTCTTTTTTTATTTATAACTTTTAAAATACAAAAAATTATAATTTCATATTCTCATTACCTTTCACAACACTCTTCTTTTTTACATTAAAACAATTTTTGTGTTTTTTTATATTTTAATTTCTTTGTTATTGAATTTGAAAGCAGCAAATGTCGAGGATTTTTGACGCGAAGTGAGGGAACTTCTCACCATGCGACTGACAAAAAAAACGAAACTAATGGTAAGAATTCTTCATAATTATAGAAAGTGAATTATAATTAATATATATATAATATATATATAATAAATATAATATATATATATAATAATAATATTATATATATAATATATATATATATATATATATATATATATATATATATATATATATATATTATATTTATTATATTATTTTTATTTTTTTATATTATTTATTTTATTTTTTATTTATTTTTTTTTAATTATAATTCTTCATAATGTTGATTTGTCAATCTTAATTTATAGTTATAAAATTTTTACTTTCTTTTGGAAAAAAAATTCTGTAATTTCTGTTGTATAACATAATAAAATAAAATTTTTATACATTTAATTTGTCAATCACAATTTTTATTTGAATTTAAAACTCAGAACTTTAAGAGTATTATAAAATAATCGGAAAAATTTGTCACAATTTTAATTTGTCAATCAGCAAACTGTTTTCGGTATTTTTAATGAAAACTTTAAATAAAATTAATTAAAAAATTGTCATTGAAAAACTAGAGAAATAATACAGATTTTTTCATTTAAAAAAAAATTTAATCTTGTAATAATGTAAAAATAATAATTGACAAAACAAGATCATACAAATTTTTTTTCATTTTTTCTCTATTAAAAAAATAAAAGTTTTGTAACAAAATTTTGTCTGACAGAACGAAATTATACCAACATTTTATTTATTTATTTATTTATTAAATAAATCCTACAGTCATAAGACCAATTACAGGACTATCGCTAGTGTAATTACAATTACTATAATAATACAAAAAATAGTTGTTTAATATATTAATCTTAATATTATGCATAAACTGTGTCAATGAACCAACTCTTCTTTGAAATATCGAATAACATTCTCCAAAAAAGCATTCAATGATTGTTCAAAAATGTCAAAATTTTATTTAATTATAATAAAAGAACTAACGTCGACATGTGTTACAACTCACCTTGGTACTAGGTGAGTTGTAACACCGGGAACTGTTTTGGATTTTGCAATTTTTTCGTAAACCCTTACAACTTTTTACATTTTTCATTTTCGATTCACATACTACACAAAACTACCTATCCAAAAATACAAAGCTCATAAAAATAGGCCAATTTTTGGCTGAGTTATACTGGATAATGTAAAAATCGTTTCAACTCACTTCGGTCTCCCCTATATCATTTAATTCACATAAATACCCAGAGAGAGAGAGAGAGAGTATTTCTATTTCTAGTAATAAATATGAATTTCCACATATAAACTCTACTGCAAAGGATGAAGAAAAGACGATACGAGAGAGGTTCATAGCTAAGAGGAAATTGGAAACTCGTCCGCGCATATCGTTCAACGTTATATCATAATACGCCTCAGCTCTAATTGATCCTCGGATGACATATTAAGGAAATTAAATTTCGCGATAATCCATGACGTTCTAGTTTGTCAAGTCGGTGCGGTGGTCGATATACATATGCACTGAGTCACACATGCAAAAATAGATAAACAGATGTAAAAATAAATCATTAATAAATATGTAACTTAATGTAAATGAATAAAAATGTAAATAGGTATATAAAAATATTAAGTAATGAAGTATCGAGAAAATAAATAAAAGGTAATTAAATAAGTGAATAAATTAATTAAAAGAAAATAAGTATGCGAATAAATAATATCGTCTTCTTTATTATTTTCGTACAAATAAAATGAACATATTATGGTTTACATACATATATGTGTATCCATGTACGTACACGTACGAGTGTACAAAGTTTGTTTGTTTGGATCCACTGTCAACTGATTGCAGTGTTCAAAATTCTAAAAAAAATAATAAAATAAAATAAACAAACAACTTATAGAATATTTTCACACGTTCATTTACATTCTCTCTGACCTCAAGACTCGCTGCCACATTCTTTACAACGGTACATTTTATATTCATGTGTCTATAATTGACACTCACGCTCACCGACATTTTTAAAGTCTGCCATTTAATTAAAGTTCAACCACAAATGTTTCACTTGTAAATACATTTTAATAGAAAATAATTTCTCCGTTCTGGTAGTAAGTTCACTTTATTAGTATAAACTTTCCATATATTTTAACCTCTGATACTAACTTGTCTGACTAAACGTTGATTTCACTACTTCATTTTTTTCTATCACTTGCAATATTGTTTAGTTAGTCATCCCTCACGATTCATTCCTCTTCCATATAAGAAAGAAATGTCTAAAAAGTTGTTACAAAACTGCGTAATTTTGAGTTATATTAATTTTTTATGATAGTGAATTTCAGTTAAAAAAGCAAACATTTCAGTAAAAATAAACAATAGCAGTAAAAACAATAATCCTTAAAAATACTCAGTAATGTCTAAAAAGAAATTTAAATAATATAAGATAAAAAAATTGTATAATACATAACAATATAAATCAGGTCTGATAAAAATAAAAAAGTGTTTTTCTTAATTAATTATTTTCTGTCCGATTTTATGAAATGTTTACAATTTAAGAACTAATTGGAGTATAAGTTTTGGAATTTAATTTACCATAACGCCTTATGTGAATAGATTATTGAAAACAATGGTGTTAATTCTCATGCTGGATTAATATTTTTCTTTAGCCTTGCATTATATCAACGAAATCCATCTTTCTCGCAGTATAATGAAAAATAAACTCATCATTATTGACGCTAATTTCCGGTATTTCTGCGCCAATCGGGATAATTGCAATTGGCCGAGTATATTCTCACGAATGATGTCGAAAGTAAAGATGGTTCATATATATGTATATATGTATATATATATATATATATATATATATATATATAAAAAACAATAAAACAATAATATATATATATATATATATATGTTACGGTCATTGTTGATTATTGGGCATTGTCGACAATGCCCGGGCAAAGTCGACAATGCCCACAGTCACTGGACATTGTCGACAATGCCCACGGCCACTGGGCATTGTCGACATTGCCCGGGTATTTTTAACAAAATTTAGTAAAATGTGACAGTGCCCGGGCATAGTCAGTAATGCCCGGGCAATGTCGTCATTGCCCACTTACTTTTGGGCAATGTTATTTACGAATAAAAAAAGACGATTCAGTTGTCCTGTCTTGCAGGTGCATCTTTCATACACTATTAGAAATTTTTGTAGGATTCTTCAGAAACAAGCAACGGAAGTTTTATTTATTTAAATAATTATTTCTAAGTTTGTCTTAAAATTTTTTCTATTGCACTAGATTTTCAGTAAAAAAAATTATTTAACCTTAAAAATATTTAATAATAATGCTAATGTTTAAAAATTATTTATTTACGGTTTATAAATAAATTTGGTCAAAAAATAACTGATAAATAATATTAATAATACTTATTTCTTACTTTTTATACACAAAATTATTTATTCAATCAAATAATATTAATCAATCATTTATTAGTAATTAAATTTCATAAACATAATTCAATAAATAGTTTAAAACTGAAAATTTTGTTACAGTTTCGTAATTTTCAGTTACTCTTTATACTTTTTGAAACTATTCCCAAATTTTAAGTTAAATTTCATTAAATTTCCTTAACTAGTTACTGATTTTAGTTTAACTAAAGTTAGAATTCCGTTACTCATTTTTACTAAAAATGTAATGTAACTTTTGTATACGTTATTGTGTGATTAGTTTTGTATATATCATGACATTGCCCAAGTTGGACCGGGCAATGTCGACATTGCCCGAAAAGTTAAATGATATGAATATTTTTAGACATTGACCGGGCAATGTCGACAATGCCCAGTAGCCGTGGGCATTGTCGACTTTGCCCGGGCATTGTCGACAGTGCCCAGTAACTGTGGGCATAGTCGACTTTGCCCAATAATCGACAATGACCGTAACATATATATATATATATATATATATATATATATATATATATGTTGTGGTCAAAGTCCGGAGTAAGGGCAATCCGCGGAATGCCCGGGCACTTCGCAGTTTGCCCAGGCTGTTTTGCGCAAAGTCCGAAATGCTGATTTATTTCGGGCTTTGACACAGTTCGTGCCTGGCAATCTGCGAAGTGCCCAAGCAGCCGCGGGCAATGTCCAGCAATGATATCTAATATCTGAAAATTAAATTTTTTTAAATTTTTAAATTAAATTAAAATATGATAAAATTTCTGCATCGAAGATATTTTATTAAATTCACAATATACAAAATTATTTGAAAATTACCACAAACAAATGTTTTGCGTTTAAAATTAAAAATTTTTATTGAAATTGAAAAAAAAATTATTTATTGGCACAATCCACTATACTTTCATAAAATTTTTCTTTCATTTTCTCTTTTTCATTTAAATTATCAACGGTCTCACTATTAATTACTACTGTGTCACTCATGATTATAATATTAGTTTTGTTATTTTAATTCTTGATTTAACTTTTAGGGATGTTTTGAGCATTATGTAAAGGCAAAAGTTAAACAAGGTGTCTATTATTATTTTTGTTTAACAAACTATCCGGTTTTTCCTAGCTTTGTCCAAATTTTTACAGGTGTATCTTTTCTCATCAAATATAAATTTTCTTGAGAAGAATTAACATTAAATAAATCTACAAATGGCTACAAAAATTCACTTATTTTATGAAAATACTCTTCGACGGGTTTTTGTTTTTACTAATACTTTTAACAGGGGTTCTACCAACTGGAAAAAACAGGAAATATGCAGGAATTTAATTTAATCGGGAAAAACTGTGAATTCAGCCTGCAATATAGGTCTTATTTTAGATTTTAGCAATTATGATACAATTAATTGTGGATGGAAATTTTGTTTGGATATTTAAAAAGTAGTTATGTTGTAAATTTTGTTTATTATAAATCCATAATTTATTATACTCCCAGCTGATACAATTAGTTCGAATTTGACTTCATTGTAACTCCAAAAACTGGTGGAAATTTTGGATTAACTTATAATACAATAATTAAATTTCTCAAATAATTGACAAACATTGTTCTCTGCATTTTAATTAATTAAAAATAAATTATTTGATGATAAAAAGTCAATCACTGATTTAAAATAGTAATATTTATCTAATGAAATAGTTAATGGTAGCTAATTATTATTTTTTCCGGTCAAATTAAATTCTCCGCTATTTCCCATTTTTCGAGACTGGTAGACACACTATTTAATGTATTTGAAGAAACTAAAACCCGTCGAAGACGGGTACGACAGCTAGTTCAAAATAAGTATCGAAAATCAAATCAATTTTATTCATAAATTGGATAGACAAAAAGATGACGTTTTCCTTTATATTTTAAAAACAATACACAGCAATCAAATTGATGCTAAATACAAAGGAAGGAATACAAACAAGCCTATAATATCATGATTTCGTATTTTATATGAAAAAGATAATTAATAAATTTTAAATTTAATTTAGTGGATGCTTAAAGAATTACATTTCCAACATTTTAAACAATTAAAAACTGCATTTTAATAAAAATAAAAATTTTTTATTAATAAGAAACGATTTTGGTGACATTGCCCGTGGCTGCTTGGGCACTTCGCAGATTGCCCGGCACGAACTGTGTCAAAGCCCGAAATAAATCAGCATTTCGGACTTTGCGCAAAACAGCCTGGGCAAACTGCGAAGTGCCCGGGCATTCCGCGGATTGCCTTTACTCCGGACTTTGACCACAACATATATATATAATTCCATTTTCAATCCTTTGTACCGTTAAACGACAAAACAATGAAAATAAGTGGCAAAACAGAAACGAAGAAGACGAAGAAAGACATTTGCAACCGTGTTTTCAATTACCGGAGACGAACATAAGAAAATAGAGGGAATGAGATGGGAGGAAAAGGAAGACTTTAATGTTTAGAAGAGTTTAAAGGTTGTCTAGAAATAGTTTCGAGGATAGTTAACAAGGATTATTTTAACTCTCGCCAATGTTAAGAGTTCTAAAACAAAATTAAATTTGTTTACGTTTCCTTGAGAGTTTCGTGTTTCGAATGAGTTAAAAGTAATTATTACGATGGAGAAAATGTTTTCCTAATTTAAATGGAACGTAGTTTTGTCTTAACGACATCCAAGAAATTTTTGTTCATAACAAATACTGATGTTCTTAGCAAGAATTGTTCCGAACAATAATCGTTCAAAAGTGTTTCAGTCCTAAATAAATATTGTTTTATAAAGTGTTCATTTTTAAATAAATATTGTTCGAAAGTGTTTTTGTACTAAACAAATATTTTCCGAAAAACTCTTGTTACAAATAAGTAATATTCGAACTGTACTTGTTCTAACTACTATATTGTTACTAATAACCACTGAACATAAACTATTGTTCCTTGAAATTATTGTTTCTTACAACTTTTGTTCCTAATAATTTTTACTCCTAACATTTATTGCTCCTAATACCTTTTAATCCTATTAACTATTTTTCTAACCAAACATTGTTTCTAACTCTACCCAACATCTACAAAGGACCACAAAATTTTTTTTAAAAGAAGTATTGACCAGACCATGTTTTTTATGTTTTTTGGGTCGCTTAATTCGAATCCGAACGAAGTTTTGCGCCATCACGTCAAGTTTCTTCAAAATGGCGGATCCAATATGGCTGTAGAATTTTTTTAAAATGTATCAGATTTACTTGAAACTTGTTACTCGGGGGTTCTTGGGGTCGCTAAATACGAATTTCACCTTAGTTTTTCATAATTCAAAATGGCGGATCCAATATGGCTGACGTTTTTTTAAAAAATTTATCAGATTTATTCGAAACTTGTTATTTGGAGGTTTTTGGGGTCGCTGAATACGAATTTCACCTTAGTTTTAAAAAATAAAAAATGGCGGATCCAATATGGCTAACGAATTATTTAAAAATTTATCAGATTTTGTATTTTTGAAAACTAAGGTGAAATTCGTATTTAGCGACCCCGAAAACTCCCGAGTATAACGTTTTAGGTAAATCCAATAATTTTTTAAAAAATTGGTCAGACATATTGGATCCGCCATTTTGAATTTTTGAAAACTAAGGTGAAATTCATATTTAGCAACCCCAAAAACCCCCGAGTAACAAGTTTCAGGAGAATTGGGTGAATTTTAAAAAAATCGACGCCATATTGGATCCGACATCTTAAATTTTGAATATTTACGAGTTTCTTTGATTGTTTAACATTATATAATATTTTTTCAGTGTTTTAAAGTGCTTTTTTAATAGAATCTTCTGCTTATTTTTATTTAAATCTTGTATACAGTCAGTTTTTTTCGAATTTTATTAATTTGTGAAGAAACTTGACGTGATGGCGGAAAACTGAGTTCGGATTCGAATTCAGCGACCCAAAAAACATATAAAAAACATAGTCCGGTCAATACTTCCTTTAAAAAAATTTTGTGGTCCTGTGCTATTAAGAAGGAGTTTACACCGTAAGCCTTAAATATAAGCCTCCGCGCGCATAAACGGATATGCCTCCATGAGGATATACTTGCGTCTGCGCAAAGTGTTTGCCTGCAGCTGTGTTGTGAAAGAGTTTGCCTTGACCACGTGTTCGCGCAGGCGCAAATATATGCTCCTGGAGACATATCCGTTTATGCTCGCGGAGGCTTATATTTAAGGCTTACGGTGTAAACTCCTTCTAATTGTAAAAGCTGTTGTTTCTAACAATATTGTACCTGACAACTATTGTTCCTTGCAACTATTGATTTAATTATTTTTTCTAATAACTATTGCTCCTTATAAGTATTGTTTTGAACGATTTTTGATCCTAACAATTTTTATTCCTAACAACTATTTATTTCAACAATCATTGCTACTTTAAACTATTGTTCTTGAAAACTATTGTTCCTAACAACTTTGGTTAATAATAATCTTCTTTTTAAAGACTACTTTAGCCCTTTTGTCCCTCCGGGACATATATGTCCCACTTAGAAAAATTTGTGATATTCTTATAAAAATCAACCAATTAATTTGCGGTAAATTTCTTTCTATTCCGAGTTACCACTTTTCCAATTTAAAAAATAGTAAATTACGCAGTATAATTACAATTATTATAAACAATAGGTAAAATATTTATAAGAAAATAGCGCTGATTACGAATCTAAAGTCAGATTTTCAAAATTTTCAAAATTAAAAATGGTGTACATTTTTTTCAACCCCTGAGTAACAAGTGTTAACAAAATCCAATTGCTGGGTTACTCGGGGGCACGAAAGGGTTAACTTTACTTTTACTACATTCTAAAAATTTTTGGGAATTTTCACCAACTATTTATGGTGAATCTTCTACATTTTCTGAGGAAAATGCTTTTCCTTAAAAAGCAGGTAAAAATCACAAAAAAATTTAATGAAAATTCCCCAAGATTCTAATGAATATGTTTCCCCAACAAATTAGTGAATATTATTTGAAAAGTTAGAAAAAATTCATCTAAACTGTAATGAATATAATGTGTCTCACAAAATAGGTCTATATTAGTCAAAAAGTAATAAAATTCCTCTTAAATTAAAAAAAATATTTAAAAAATAAATTCCTAATTCTATTAAAAATATTTCCAAATGTTTTGAGAAAAACATTCGGAAGCACGTAATAGCACGTAATATTACAGCAATATTGAGAACACTGCCTTAACATTATCAATATTCCCTCATTGTTGTCAATGTTACTTAAACATTACGTGCAACTGGGGTTCTAAAAAAATTGGAATTTATTTTTTAAACTTGGAAAAATTTTCCTAATACGCAATAATTTCCCAGAAATTTCGAGGAATATTCAACAATTTATTAGGGAAATTTTTTTCCTAAAGCTTTGTGGGGAACATTATTAAAAAGTATGTATAGTGCGTCTTTTGCCTCAACAGACTTTTCGGGAATTTTCCTCTAAAAATTTTTTACCGTGTACTTTAGTACTACTTTCCTAACAGATATTTTTTCTAATAATTTTTATTCCTATCAACTGAACAATAATTTTCCCTAAATGTTCTTGATGTAAAGATACAGTGTTTCAACGTGTTCTTATGCTAAATAAATATTGTTTTATACAGTTCATTTTCTAAATGAACATATTGTTTCAAAGAATTCTTATTCTAAAAGAATACTATACCAAATGGTCAGGAACAATTTTTCTAAATAATTTTATTGTCCCTGCAAACAATAAATTTTCCTAAATTATCTTTCTTCTAGTAAAATACTGTTCCAATGAACAATTTCTTTTTATAAGAATTATTCCAATCAAATTGTTCTGAATGATTATGAAAGTGTTTTGAGCTATTTTGTAAAAAGTTTTCAAAGTACTTTCTAAGTGCTCCTTACGAGTTATTTTCTTTTTTTCTTAAAAATTTAAAATTTGTTCGAAATTTGTCTCCTTGATAGACACTTGAAATTTGTCCAGAACACTGCATCTACTTTTCACCATGTAATGGAAAGGGCGTTTGATAGAAAATTTTCCAAGTGCTTTTAATAAAAAATCCCGTCAAACGTTTATAGACAAGGGGGAATGATTCAGTAAAGTGAGACAGATATTAAAAACTTGTGTCGTGACATAAGAAGCATTTTAAAAAAAAAAAAGAAAAAAAAGAGGATCCGTCACTTGTTCTTGAAGAGAATTCTTACAAAAGAAGGTTAGCATCGAGAGGGAGAGTGAGAGAGTCGTAGCAGGTGCATATTATTCACGACTCAGCCGGATGGATCTCGCGCGAATTCATAAAGCAGTCTTTTGTGTAGATACTTTGGGGACGTTGCTACTCTTTATGGTAATTTCACGGACCAGTGAGACTTATGAAACCTAGAGAATTTTACACGAGAAGGAAGCGTAGGGCGTTGAATTTTATGTATATATATGTGTAGGAGAAAAAAAGATGTTCATGTGATTAGAAACTTCTTTTTTTTAATAGAAAAACACTTGATAATTTTTTGTTGGGGTAAAAATTTGTTTTTCAGTACAGTTTGTCGTTGATTTTAATTTTTCTTCTTCTTCTTTTTTTTGGGTGACTCCCGGCACCAGACGGTGCATCTTGGACGCCATTATGGTCCATTTGTGCTCCTCTACTCGGCAAGTGCAAAGCACTTCCTTAGGTGCTTTGTTCACGATAACGAGGCTAAAGCGCTGTAAAAGCGACAAGGGACATTTATTATTTCGACGCAGTGTACATGGTGTATCGTTGCTTGTAATATATTGCCATGGTAAATGAATTGAAAACTGCGCGGGCTATTTTGTTGCGAAGAAAATGTGGAATGAATATAGAAGAGAGAGAGAGAGAGAGAGAGAGAGAGAGAGAGAGAGAGAGAGAGAGAAGCAGGGATTAAACGACCTCAGCTATAACCCAGTTATTCATCTACACCAAACTCTCTCCCACTCTTACTCCTCCTTCTGGCAATACCTCAAAAATTTACTTCAAATTAACGTATTCATTTTAAATTTTCAAGCGGTACAAAAAAAAGGACTTATGAAATATTTCGCCAAGAGTTGCATACAAATAACAACTTTGTGACGTTTTTAAAAACTGGAACAGCTGGTAATAAGAATAAATTATACTGATTATGCTAATTTTGAATCTCTTTTTCACAAAAAAATTGGATTTAATTAAAATTTTACTTCCGTGTGGAAATCGTCAAGTAATGCTTAGAATAATTATCAGGCCTATAATGGTCTTATTTTGACAATATCCATCAATATGTATCATGAAATGCTCCTCATTTGGTCCTGTCTGAAAAAGTGAATTTAGTTATTCACAATTATAAAAAATAATTTCTGATTTCCAACAATTGAACATAAATCTTATTTCCTCGTTTAAATTTTTTGTCACTGTTGTTTAAATCAATCTTAATTAGGCAGTTGTCCTAAATCTGAATTAGTAAAAAGTCGACTATTAAACTAAATTTTATTAGATTATTAAGAATTAACTTAATTTATTAATGTAATTAAATAAAATTAATTTAAACATTAAAAAATTAGAAAAATCAGTCGATCTGAAATTTATCCATTTTAGTAACTTTTTACTAAAATTTCAGTAAAAGAATTTTCCACTACTAAATAAAATAGTGAAATTTTATTATGAACTAGCTGTTCACAGGAAAAAAAAGTCTGACTCCGTTTACACCTTAAATTCAGCCCATGTATTTCACATAAGTCTGTCCTTGTTTAACGGGGCTGACTCCGTTTACATCTTAAATTCAGCCTCAAAAAGAGGCTGAAAGTAAAACTTTTCTTTTAGTGTGTTGTACTTGTACCCGTCTTCGACGGGTTTTAGTTTCTACTAATATATTTGAAGAGGTGTCTACCAATCGGGAATTTAATTTGACTGGGAAAAACTAATAATTAGTTACCATTAACTGTTTCATTAGAAAAATATTACTATTTGAATCAGTAAATGACTTTTCCTATCAAATACTACTTTTAACTAATTCAGATTTACAGAATAGTATTTGTCAATTTGTAGTACTTTATGCGTTTGTAGTATTTCAATTAATGTATTAAAAATTATATATATACCCAGATAGCCAAGCGTACTGGTCGTCATTTTCCAGTACGGCGTACTGAGATTATTCTCGTATTGTACCAGCACAAAATAATTAAGTATATACGTATTGGTACTGTACCAGTATAACGACGGTATGTCGTACGACTGAAATTGTAAAATAAAAGTACTCCATAAAAGTATGAGGCTAGTATAATATCATGACGTTGTACTGTCATTTATGAAAATACAGCATATTCGTACGATACAAGTACCATAACAGTTCACCGTACTCTGCGTGGTAATGCGAACATAACCTAATTTACTTTACAGTTGTCAATGACATATGCCTCCAGTGCACATGGTGCAATGATTTTTTGTTGAAAAGCTGACTTTTAGGATGCAATACTTAATATTGTTTAAATATATTGTTTATTGTTTTAATATTTGTAACATGTGTCATTATATTTAAATTAGAAATCAGTGGTTTAGTTTCTATTCATCTATATGTAATATGTGTATACTATTAATCTCAAGTGGTTTTGCTTTGTCATGATGCTTATATTTTTATCATTAGCGTATTCTAATTACTACAACAATGGACAACTTCTGATTTTTAAACTGTTTTGTGCTTTACACTTGAGAAAAAATTTTAATTCAAGAGTTACAATAAAATATATATAGAAATCGCAATATTTTTAAATAATTTTTCTTATACTCTCTAAATCTGAATCAGCGATAAGTATGCCACTATTTCAATTAGCGTATATGCGCTGTGAATTAGTGAAATTTCACTAAATAATCAGTGAAACTTCACTGATTAATTAGCGCATATACGCTGTTTTAAAATAGTGGCATACTTATCGCTGAGAATCAGTGAAATTTCGCTGATTCAGATTTAGAGAGTAGACCACATATACATGTGTTATCATTTATAGGTTAGAACGTCCAAATTATTTTCCTTACAATAAAGTACTTTAGATTATAAATGGCTATTAATCACAGTTATTTTAATGAATGTTTAAAAATTAGCAAAGCAAAACCACCTTAGAATTATTTAATTAAAATACTTTAAAACACTGATTATTCTAATAAAAGTAAATGTGGTTACAAGTTACATGATTTACATAATATCTTTAGGTACAAAAAAATAACTCTTTTAATAAAAATAAATTACTTCAAAATTAAATTGATCTTAGTAATGATTCTTTCAGAAAATTTATCATCAAATATTAAATTAAAATAGTTAATACTTAATACAGACTAAAGCACAAGAGGGGGAAGGATATAAAAGGCTTTACACGCGGTACTAGTATAGTACGAATACAGTAACCGTACGATAAACTAAATTACAAAAACGTTCAGTACACCATACTATTATCGTACTCGTATTATACGAGCATAAGCATACTGGTACGACATACTAGTACAGTACCTGTTACCGTGCGAAGGTAGATGGCGAGTACAGTACCAGTACGATTAATACGCCATAGTCGTATTGTACATGCATCGTACTAGTACGCTTGGTTTTATATATATATATATATATATATATATATATATACAGTAAGAAAAGCTATCCGTCAGTCATAGGAAAGTATGGGAATCGCATAAGTCTGTCTCACTCCCACTCATGGGATATGGCTGACGTGGTATTAATTAAGTTAAATTAGTAGCAGACGTTTCAATAATTTAAATTAAGAGAGAGAAAGAGAAAGCAAAGTTAGGATCAGTCTAGAATTGCATTACAAAACTTTGAAGGACAAGTAACTGCATTACCAATAATTATAATAGCTAGATTTTCCAAATTTCGAAATTGCAATTCCGCTCCAGTAATATATAATAGAGTTTAAAAATATTCGAAATGACTAAAAATGGAAATATAATTATCTCAAAATCTCTTTTAATGACGAAAATGTATTCATGGCTTGGAATTCACTTAAGCAAAGAAAACAGGTATTGGTTGGGATTCCAGTCTTTCAGAAAGCAGGAAATGGCTCCTTAACATGCAAGATACAAACTGACTTTGTCCTTTTGGTGGCTTACTTGTTTCTAGACTATTATCCGTGTACGCAAAACTGCACGGCTGCATCTAGAGAATTCATAACAACCTCTCTCTCTCTCTCTCTTACTCTATAGTTTCTCAGTGTATAGTATATGACAAGCATTCACTAGCATCCGACAACAAACTCACTCCTGCAACATTAGCACAACGGGAACTGTTCGCAGGAAGAATGAAGCGTCACATGCAGGTTTTACGCGCATGAAATCAAGACTTGAATTATTTAATAACCCTTGATAGGCGCTTCAACAATTTACTCTCTGAGACCTCACACATGTAGGTCTATGTGTGTATATATACAGTAGGACACGAATTTTATGAGAAAATTGTTAACAATAAACCTGGAAGAGTAAAAAAAAGGAAGAAATAAAGCAAAATGGAAAAAAATAATACTTGAAGCATGAAGAAAAGAAACTTTAAAGCAGGATGAAAATTTTACTCGGTGCTTATTTTCTGCTGTAAAAGTAGTGAGTGCTTTTATAAACACGAGTGTATTAAATCATTATCTGTTGTATGGCTTGATTTTATATATACTATCTGCACAACTCTTCACTTAAGTGACATAAATTTAATCACTTTGCTTGGCTCCAATTTAATTGAATTTTCAAAATTACGTTATATTGCGGAAAGAGGAGAAAATTGGAAGGAAGCAAAAGCAAAAAGGGTCAGAATTGAAATTAAAGAAAAAAGGACAGTAGAGATTAGTAAAAAATAAATGGCAAGGAAGGTAGAAAATAGTAAAAATAATTTGTACTAACCGTAAAAAATAACAAGGAAAAAACTAATTGGTAATAAAAATACAAAATGGTAAAAAAAAGTTGTCAATAAAAACGAAAAATTGGTAAAAGAAACTTTGGTAATAAAAGCAAAAAATATTGAAAGTAGGTAAAAAAAAATTGTAAAAAATTAGTACTAAAAGTAAGCAATAGTAAAAATTAAAAATGTAATTAAAAATATTTTTAAAAATTGTTAATGAAGGTAAAAGGATTTGTTAATAAAAATAGTGAAAACATTGGAAATAATATAAGTAAAAACTAGTAAAAAGAAGTTAACAGGAAAAGTAAAGATACTAAAAGCAAACAATGCAAACAATAGTAAAATAAAATTGGTCACAAAAATAAAAAGTGATAAAAATAGTAAAAAAAATAATAATAATATTATTATTTTATTACTAATATTAATATTAAAATAATAATAAATGTAACAATTAAAGTAGAATGCCTACAAAAAGCAAAATGATTGAAGAAAAAAAGAAAGAAACATAATAAAGATTATGATAAAAGAGTAAAGAAAAAAAAGAAAAGAAACATATCCTGATGGTAAAGTTTTGAATATCTCGAACCAATATTTAATGAGTTTTATATCCATCTGCGGTTGAATCGTTTGACCAATCAGAGACCCCTCAAGTAAGTGTCACTCTTATACTAATCGCGAGACAAGTTTCTCTGTTCAATTTCTCTGCAGAATAAACCACAAGTCGAGGTATTTGAGTATAAGTTCTCGTAAACTCTCTTCCTATATTGGTTGTGGTGAGTGCTTCTCTACCCTATATATAGTATATATATATATATATATATATATATATGTGTGTGTATATCGTGCCTAGTAGCTTAAATTTCCGAGCAGATTTTCTGAATTACAATTGTGTAGAATATTCTGTAATATAATATGTGTGCAATTAAAATAAACTTGAAATTTCTCGCGATATTTATTTTACTAAGACAATATTATTTATTATTTTTTAATTATAAATACTCTCTTTCGTTGAAAGACTGACTTTTGTTTTTAGTATTGAATTTTATACAAGAAATGTAACTTATGAGCATACGGCATTTTTTAACGTTGCACTATTTACACAAATATTTAATAATTATTTTAGTATTAAGAAACAAGTAAGGAAAAAAATGAACAAATAAGTAAATACAAAAATAAGTATAAAGGAAAAAGTAATTAATAAACAATAATAAATAAAAAATGAATAATTTAATAATAAAATATTACATAAATAAATAAATAAATATAACTTTTATATCTATAGAGTGTAGTATACACATATACTGCATTAGAGAGAATACATATGGACAGATTTAGACTGCAGTTCACGGAAAACATTGTCCGCAAAATGCACACCAGACTGTCAGCAGTGGCTGTGAGAGGAAACCTGCAACCCAGTTTCATGTTTCGCCCCTTATACTATACCATTCACCTTCATACAACTCTCTTTTCTAAAAAATTCCATCGACGAGAAAAATCCAATAGAAGTCAACCATCATCCAAACTCGCTATCAACATCGAGTTATTATCCATCGCACGCCAATACAAAACCTCAAGTCTTTTGGTATTTCGAAAAAAACAAATAGAAAACAGTAAAAAGCCAAAAAAGGGTTGGAATAATTTTTTACAGTACAAAAGAATTTTTTTTAACAATGTGTAGGAGAAAATAGCATTTTTTTGTTGTCGAGGTTCGATCTGACTAAGAATTATAATTTACTACTGATTTCAGAAAAGAAATTTAGAAACTTGTCTTTGTCTGACTATATCTGACTTTTACTACTTCATTCACTAGTTGTTAACTAAAATGATAGTTAATTGGAAAATTTGTATACAAATAAAAATACGAAAAATGTTACGTACAAAGTACCTAACAGCTATTTCTTTATTAATATCTTATTATCGCTACAGAAGTTTAGACAGAAATTTTTCGAATGCGTATTCTTTTCATATTACATTATATTGTATATAAATTGCTTACAAATTTATAACCAATATTAATGCTCTATTTCTGTTTTAAAATTTATACAGTGTGTCTGAAATAATTTTGCAAAAGTTTTTTTTTATGAAAAATGACCTTACCAATATCAAAAATGGCATTTTTTAGAGTTGAAAATACTTTTTTATAAAACTGGGAAAATTCCAGTTAATTGTAAAAATAGAGTCTGACCAAAAATGTCTTGTACTACTTAAAGAATATAATATTCAAAGAAGCAGTAGGGGAGCGTGGGGGAATTGGAGCCCCTTAAGGAAAATTATTAAAAAAAACCAACTTATCTTTATAATAATACATTGTTTTCATCATTTTCTACTCATTTCGTTATTTATCTTTAATTATGTTTAATTAGAAACTTAGAAAGAGAAAGTAAATTGAAAAAAAAAATTTTTCAAAAAAAAATACATTTTTTGTTATCACCCAATTTGTGGGGTATTGGGAGCTTTCACTTGAAATTTAAAAAACTTCTATTTTTTAGGAATATTTTTTGTTTTCTAATAGAAAAAAGTGGTAATACTTACAATGAAGCCAAAACTTTAGACTTAGAATAATTTTTTTCCTAAATTATAAATAAATAAAAAATGTTTGAAAAAAAATTTATTTTTTTATTTTTTTTACCAAAAATTATTTTTTAATTAAAAATTTGTTCATAAGGTGATATCTTTTACAATTTTCAAAGAAATAACGAAAGCCGTAACATAGTAACGAAAATTCTTTGGGCTGACACTAATTCTCCCATTACCCCACAGAATTCTTACAGGACAAAATTTGAATAAAAAAATAAAAACATTAACAAATTTTATTATTATCTCGATTTTTATACAAGTATACGAGCGATTCCATGTCAAGTGATCAAGGTGGAAAAAAATTTTTCTCCAATCGTGCCTAAACTTGGGGCTTTTGTAGTACTAGTGGATAGTGATTTTTGGTTAAAATATTTTTTAATTTAGTCAAATATTTTCCGAGGGGGAGGGGATGAAAGTTTTGGGTTTTTCGGTACAATGCTTATTTTAATAATTTTTTACTCTTAAACAATGAAACATAAAAATTTGGCCGAGTACAGTTTCGAAAGGATTTTTCATGCTCTTTCGATTGGAAACAAGCATTTTAAAAAAAAAATTTTTTTTGACCAAAAAAAATAAAAATAAATTTTAATTTTTGGGGGGGAAGGATACGATTTTTTTTTTTTTTTTAAACGAAAGCTGAGGTTTTTTCCTAAAAGAACATATATATGCAAAAGTGGGACTAGAATGTTTAAACACTGAAAAAAAGAGATTTCTACCAAATGGAGCCAAAAACCGGGTTTTGAGCACTCCGATTATCAGAAATCTGTTTTTTTCAATGTTTTAACATTCTAGTCCCACTTTTTCATATATATGTTCTTTTAGGAAAAAACCTCAGCTTTCGTTTAAAAAAAAAAAATCGTATCCTTCCCCCCCCCAAAAAATTAAAATTTATTTTTAATTTGGATTTTTTTAGGTCAAAAAATTTTTTTTTTTAAAATGCTTATTTCCAATCGAAAGAGCATGAAAAAACCTCTCGAAACTTTACTCGGACAAATTTTCATGTTTAATTGTTTAAGAGTAAAAAATTATCAAAATAAACATTGCACCGTAAGACCCCTTGATCACTTGACGTGGAATCGGTCATACATATCCACACATATTCAAGTATAATATAATGAAAAAACAGAACTAAATTATACGATTTTAACTACTTATGGTGATGTTTAGAAATATTTTGCATTTTACAACGAAAACTCAAAAAATACATTTTCCCTTGTCTTTACTAAAAATTTGTCAAGAATGTGATCATTTGTTTTGGAATGATATAAACAAAGGTTGTAGAAGATTTTCTAGACATTGCAGCGAATTTGAAGGCTTTTAAGTACGTGAAATTTAAAAGCTCCCATTACCCGCAAGCTCCCATTACCGCACGCTCCCTTATTTTATTAATACCTATACTATTATCGCTAAATAATAATTAAATACGAAAATAGTTTGTCTGACTAAAAGTGACTTCTACTACTCTTACAGAAATTAAAGTTTTGTGCAAGACTTCCGTCCGACTGACAATTGTATTGACTACTGCATCCGAAACTATAAGGATTTATTGTCATTTGCTCATTAGTCTTTAATTCCAGACGTTGAAAGTACAGAAACAAAAAACAGGATTGTCTGACTAAAACTGATTTTTGTAGTCGTTAAAATTTATAAAATTTTCAAAACAGCTTTAAACAAATTTTCTTCTATATAGAAATATGTTATATAAGACCCTTAACAATTGCCCAGATGTATGTATGTATGTGTGTGTGGATCCCGTTTTTTGTGAACATGATAACTCGAAGAGATTTCAACGAATTTAGCTAAAAATTTCTTGGTATATTTATTATAATAATATCTAGAAATGGATTGACGGACATTAAAAAATTTTTTTAGGTCGGTTTTTAAAGTTAATAGGTATATAATAAAATAGTATTCTTTGCGTCAAGACGAACCGATTGATCTATATAAAGTATAAATTGTATGAGAATTTGTAGAGTTCCACTGAAGCTAAAAATATAGAAATGTAAAAAAAAATTTCTGATCGACAGTGGAGTTTACTGACAAAAAAAAATTTACGTCTGATATAAAATTTATTTTACCACTTCTTTCTAATTACTTAGAGACAATGATTTGTCGGATTGAAATTGATTTAACTACTGACTACAAAAAATTACTAACTCTCTAAATATGAATTAGTAGATATATTTACTAATTAAAATTAGTGACTGACTTTTTGCTTCTGAATTGGTAAATTTCACTAATAGTAATTTCATTTAAATAGTAATTTCTACTAAATTATTAGTAAAATTTACTAATTCAAAAGTAAAAAAGTCTGACACTAATTCAAATTATAAATATTTATAGTTTTTACTCATTCAAATTTAGAGAGAATGTAGGCGGGTCAAAAAATCGAATATCGATGTTTTTTTTGTTAAATATAGGGGAGAGTGGGGCAAACCGCCAGGTGCCAATATCTCCGAAATGGCGAAATTGGCAAAAGTGCTATTTAGAAATTTGAAACAACCATGTATAGTATACCTTATTTTTTTAATTTGACATTTTTTACTTTTGTTTATGCAACGCTGGGAGCAAAAGTTTTTTTTTAGTTTTTTTCTACACTCTTACGAATTTTTTCTTAAGGAAATTCTGAGGAAATCGTGTAATATTTCCAAATATTAGGTCTTAGGTTTTGAAGGTACACACCTCAGGAATATTTACCACCAAAAACTTTTATGAATTTGCAAAGGGTTCTTTTAAACAAATATTTATTCTCAAAATGAGCCTGTGGGGCAAACCGGCCACCCAGGTGCGATTTTTTGGTCGGCCCATAGTTGGGCCAACTTTTACAAAGTCGGTCCAACTTCTCGTGCCAGAGGTTGGGCCAACCATACAGATGATAACGGTCGCCGTCTAATGGCGACGATGGTTGGCCCGACAACTCATAAGGAAGTTGGCCCAACTTACAATGCATATGTTGTGCCAACTATACATTTCAATGGTTGGTCCAAAGACTGACGCCAAAGTTTGCACAACTTTAAATGCGTAAGTTGGGCCAACCACAATTTTCAAAGTTTGGCCAACTTCAACAGCCAAAGGTAAAAAATTATTAAAAAACTAAATTATTTAAACAATTAACAGGTTATTATTAGCAGGAACATCAGATATAACCTTTACCTATTATTATTAAACACAATCTCATACATACATTTTCGAAAATATCTAACGCTCGCTGGGATCGAACCCCTAACCTAACTCACCGAAGACTTCTACACTGACCACTACGCTACGCTCACATGGGAGTGCATAACGCAAAATGTATATTAAAGATGCAACAGTCGGGCAAACCGTGGCCCAGAGTTCGGCCGACCAAAATAATGTAAGTCAATTAAACTGCGTTTCACATAGTTTTGCCAACCGTCGGGCCAACCGTGGCCCAGAGTTCGGCCGACCAAGAAAGTTTAAGTCATTTAAACTGCATTTTACAAAGTTTTGACAACCGTTGGGCCAACCGTGGCCCAGAGTTCGGCCGACCAAAATAATGTAAGTCAATTAAACTGCGTTTCACATAGTTTTGCCAACCGTTGGGCCAACCGTGGCCCAGAGTTCGGCCGACCAAAAAACTATAAGTCAATTATACTGCTTTTCTTGAGTTTTGCCAACCGTCGGGCCAACGGTGGCCCAGAGTTCGGCCAACCAAAACTGAAAGTCTTTTAAACTACGTTTTGATGAGTTGTGCCAACCTTTGTCGCCAAAGTTGTCCCGACGGTTGGTTAAACTCTGCATTTAATGGTTGGCTTGCAAAGTCGGGCCAACTGTGGGCACAAGTATTTGCCAAAGTTGGGCAAACTCTGGCAACCAAAACTTCGCTTGCCAAAGTTAGGCCAACCTTGGGCCAACCTTCAAACTCTGGCGGCCAACCTAAATTCGCACCTGGGCATAGGATATTTTCATTGTATCAGAGTTTCAAGAAAATTATTATTAATTAGAATGTTTTTTTCATTAAAATATTTACTTTCAATGAAAAATAATTATCTTGCAATGAGAATTAGACCCTTTAATATTGTTCCCTTGATAATTTCAAACATTTTTGTTTTGTTATTAAAAAAAATTATTTATTTAATTAAAATTCAATCCTGTTACATTATTACAACCATTGTTCCTATGATTCTTTATGTTTGTTGTTATTGTAGATTATACAAATGCAATATTATAGATAAAAAACCCAACTGCTTGGTTTACCCCAGGGGGTGGGGCAAACCGGCCAATTTGCAAATTTTTTTAAAGCTAACACAGCAACTAAACAATAAAAGATAAAGTATAGGTGTCTCTAGGAAAAAGTTGCGCAATTAAATGATCTTTCAAACAAGCCATCGAAAAATGAAATCGGTTGATTCGTTTAGTCACAAGAGTAAAAAAACCGTTAGTATGGCCGGTTTGACCCACTCTGCCCTACTAATAAATATTACTTGTTTTTTTCATAATATAAAGAATCCTATTTCTTGTTTGTATTTATAATCTCATACAACAAGAATTTAATAAATTTTGAAAAAATATTCCATGTTTTGTATAGTTATTTGATAACTTAATTTCATTTCTTCAAATTAACGAAATATTTTAATCGAGTAGGAATTTTTCCACTATTATTGTAATGTTACAATTAATAGTCGAAAAAAATTTCCTCCTCTAAAACAAAAAGATTAAAAAACAATTCTCAAAGAAATTGAAATTTTTCTTATCGTCGAGATTTCATTGTCACTTCAACTCTCTTTCTCTCTCTTTCTCTCTCTATTACAAAAACGAATTAACAGTAAAACTAAAAATCTCTCTACGAGATTTATTAAATGATGTAATCATGCTCCTTTTTAATGCAATAAAAGGGAGGGGAAGAGGGAAATATCGAATTCTCTAAACTATCAAACTTTGAAAAGAATTGAAAAGACGTGCGAAATTCTCTTCACTAACTGTTCTTATGTTATATTTTAAGCTCTTGAAAATGAGAATGAAAATGATCCTATTTTCGCAACTCCCTCTCACTCTTTCTCTCTCTGAAATAGAAAAATCCCTTCAACATTTATAGGTACAATGTGAAAAGCACGAACCATTCTCCAAAAAGATTTAAAGATCGTCAGCACGATCATCGAGTTGAAAATGAAGCAGTTATCGGCAATTCGATTTTCGCCTAGGTTGACGGAAATCCCCCAAAAAAAGAAAAAAAAACTCTACTCCTGGGGATCCAGTAGATATCTAGTCTTTATTTCCTAACGTTTTCTTTTGCGAGTAGCCTCATAGGACAGATTAGCCAATGGTGGCACGTTACATATATATATATATATATATATATATACCATGCTCAGACTAATTATTAATGTTACTGTTATTACCGTTATGACTGCCACAGGAGCACTATAACCACCGCTCTATAAAATAGCCTCTTATCGATAGATCGAACGTGGTCAACCAGCCATATCGATTTTTTTTTTAGTTTTTTTAGGTTTTTTTTTATCTTCCTCTTCTCTATGGAAAACATTGCTTAGCCTGCATATATCGGTAAATGTAGTCGCGGTCAACTTCCATGGGACGACACCGTTGAGACTCGATTTTGCAATCTTCCATCGTGCACAAGAACAATTCGATCGCATTTCCCAGGCATTTTGTATTTTTTTTTTCGTAAACTCGGTGTTTATTATTTTCCTCTCCAAGAATGCAGTTAAAAAGGGAAATATTGACAAACTAAAAATTGAGAGAATTAAAAATTAAGTTAAAAAAATTTTATTTAAGAAAATATAATCAGTGTTACCCCATAAATATTTTTTCATTTCCCCTAATTTTTTGCTGACACAAAAATGAATTCACAGAAAGTTGTAAATTATAAAAAATGACAATTGTTTAAGCAAAAAATTAATTTTAAACTTTATGGGTGTCAATCTATTTGAAATATAAAATTAATTACTGATTAATTACCAAAAAAATTGTCAAAAATATCAATAAAATTCTTTGAAAATTACAGTTTTTCTAATGGTATCAAATTGAGACAAAAAAACGTATCAAAACGTTGCATTGCAATAATTTTGAGACGTTTTTTGTCTCAATTTGATATCCTTAAAAAAACTGAAAATTCAATTATCTTATTATTTTTTATTTCAATTATTTTTATTTTAACTACAATTTTAGGAAGTAACAATAAAGAAATTTTCAATTACTTGTTTATAAAAATAAAATTATCTTAAAAAAAAAGAATTAAATATTTAAGAAACGTAATTTTTCAATTTCAATCTATAAAAAAATTTCGATTTTTTAAACTTAACTATAATTAATAAAAAATTCAATTGTAACTTTTTCGAAAGTAAATTGGTTAATATGCAATAACTTTTTTCTCTTTAGATACATTCTAAGGAAGAGAATCCACCATATGGCACTCTTCGCACTCGAATTTTTTTTTTTTTTTTGTGTCTGTGTAATTTGACCCCTTTATACTCTTATACACATCCCGTGTAGAAATTGCCCACCCGGGCCCAGACCCCGCATGAAACAGGGAACCCGACCGGGCCCCGGTCTGGGAGCTCGGCAAATCGGGGCTTTTGCCATGGCCCCGGTCGGTTTTATTGTTTCACCCCGGTTTAGGGAAGCCCGGTCTGGGCCCGGCCAGGCCCCTGCAAAAATTTCTACACCCTACACGGGATGAGTATATTCGATTGATACTCTTTGTAAAATTCATTTATTTACTAAATACCTATTAAATTAAAATCTTGTTTATTTTTTTCTCTAAATGTTTATCAAATTTCATTATTTTTAAATTAATTTCACAAAATGTCATTTCATTTAATAAATTTTTTTTTAAAAATCTTAAAATCTTTAACAAAATTGCTCTTGCTTTTAACTACCCGTGCAGAAATCGCCACTTTTGTTCCCGATTACCGCCCTGGCCCCGGTCGGGTTTTCATGATCTGGCCCCGACTTCGTGGCCCCGACCAGGACCAGGCCGGGTTTGCCCAAAGATCTATAAACAGCGCACAATGGGATTTTTTTTACAATTTACTGTTCAAAACTGTCTACAGCCTACAATTCTTAACCGGTTTCAGTATTCTTTATTTTAAATTAAAGGCGAATAAATTCTTAAGACATCCCTTTAGGTCAATTTTTTAGTTCTTAATTGTTTATAATTTTTATTTTCAATCAAAGTTAACAAATTAATACAATTTTTCAAAAAAGGAGGCTTATTTTCTTATTCCGTTGCTGCATATGATCTGAATCTGGTTCAAATTAATACAATATGACCACCACACAATTAATAAAACAGAAAGTAATTTATATCAATTGTTATAAACAATATTAATGTTTTTTTCACCTTTTCTTTTTAATTTAAGTTCATTTAAAGAATATTTGTCCTTTTTGATTATAAAATAACTTATTTAAATTGTTATAAACAATATTAATTAACAAATAGTTAACATTGATTCCTATTCCACTAAAAATTTTTTTTCACATTTTCTTTTTAATTTAAGTCTATTTAAAGAATATTTGTCCTTTTTGATTAGAAAATAACTTATTTAAATTGTTATAAACAATATATTAAATAACAAATAGTTATGTAACTTATGTTCCTGTCCACCAAAAAAAATTTTTTTCACGTCTACTTTTTAATTTAAGTTCATTTTAAAAATATGTGTCCTTTTTGTTTAAAAAATAAATTATTTAAATGGTTACAAATAATATTAATTAACAAATAGTTAATTTTTGTTTCTTTCCACCAAAAATTTTTTTTTCACGTTTACTTTTTTATTTAGATAATGTTAAAAGACCACGGATATATAATATTAAATATTTAAATAAGTTATATTATAAGCAAAAAAGACATATATTCTTTAAAAGAACCTAAGTAAAAAAGAAAATTTGTAACAAAAATTTTTTGTTGGACAGGATCATAAGTTAACTATTTGTTAATTAATATTGTTTATAACAATTTAAATAAGTTATTTTTTAATCATAAAGGAAAAATATTCTTCAAATGAACTAAAATTAAAAAGAAAATGTGAAAAAAACATTTTTTATTGGAGAGGAATCAAAGATAACTATTTGTTAATTAATGTTGTTTATGACAATTGAAATATATTACTTTATGGGTTTTTAATTGTCTGCTGGTAATATTGCATTAATTTGAACTTATTTAGAGTATGTGCAGTAACGGAATAAGAAAATAAACGTCCGTTTTTAAAAAATTGTGTTAATTTGTTAACTTTTATTGAAATTTGAAAATAAAAATTATAAACAATTAAAAACTCAAAAATTGGCCTCGAGGGATGTCTTAAGAATTTATTCTCCTTTAATTTAAAACAATAGGACAAACGCACCAATTGTCGAGGGTGAACCATTTGTCGATGTTATCATGGTGATAACCAAAAATATTGCCTAAAATGTTAAATTTATTTGTGGTTAGAATATTAACATATTATTTTTGACATTTATAACTCTTAAAAACTCTTAATTATTTTTCACACTTAAATTGAAATTCCATGTTTAAGGCAAAAAAATAAATTATTATTAATTAATAATTTTTAGTATTATTGTGAATTATTAATAATAAAAAATTTTTTATTATTTTAAAAAATAGTTAAATTATAAATAATAGAGAATAAATAATTAAATTAATAATTTTTACCATATTATTATGATAAACATATTAATTTATATATATAACATACATTTTTAATAATTTTCCTATAAATAAATATGATACAGTCAATTTATTATGATAACACTGTATATAACGGTCCCATGATTCAAAAGGAAGTTTAAGCAAGGTCGCTTCCAAGCTTGCGTGGCTATGCGGTATGTGTATTCGACTTGCGTCCTCGAGGTCTAGGGTTCGATCCCCCGTGCGTGCGATATTTTTCCGTCTTAGTTTTAAGTGTTTTGTGTATTATTCTTAATAATGTTACATAATGTATAGGTTTAAATAATTATTAACAATAATAATAATAATAAATTAGGCATTAATTTAAATAAGATAGTCTGTTTAAATTAATGAAAGAAAATAAGAAAAATATTTTTTTTAAAAACTTAGTTCAATAAAAGCAATTCTAATAATTATTTACATTTTTAATGACACTCATAAAAATTTATTTACTACAAAAATATTAATAATAATGATTAATATTGAAGTAAATACTCCCCATGCTTTACACTGCAAAAACTGGTATCTCACTCGTGTCTTAAAATGAGTTGCTTTAAGTGTTTAAACCATTGAGATACAAAATCTGTTTTATATTGAGACATTTAATTTCATCTCGTGTCTCATTTTAAGACATTAAAGGTAACTCAATGCGTATAAGACACGTAAAACGTCTTCTTAGTGTGAGACGGATACTCGAAACACATTTCGTGTCTCAAAATGCATTGCTAAATGTGTAAGATACTTTGAAACGTCTTAAAATGAGACACATATCTGTTTCAAATATGTGGACTAAGACATCTTATGTGTTTCAAATATGGGACAAAACGTCTCAAAATGAGACACTTGGTTTTGCAGTGTAATAATCAAATAACGAGCTTTAATATAATAAAATGCAGTCAGTATTGGATTTCTACCTGGGTAGCGAAAAGATCGGGGGAAATCCCATGGCCCCGACCGGGTCCCGACAGGGCGGCCAGATCGGGCAAAGTGCCATGGCCCCGGTCGGTTTTAGTGTTTCAACCTGGCCCCGGTCAAAATTTCTGCACGGGTAAAATCTTTTCTAAGTTCATTATAATTAATTACAACACGAAAGTTATTCTAGGTTTTAATTTACGGAAATAAAAAACATCAAAGTATTGTTGTAAGATTCATTGTAATTCAAAAGTGGTAAAAAAAATTCAAAAAGAATACGAGATTTTTAAATTTTAAAAATGTTTTTTGATTCCCTGACTTTTTGCCCTAATTCCCTATAGAATTCACTGACTTGTGGCAACCCAATGTAACTGACTAAAATTTCAGTTCATTATTTTTTCAAAATTAACGTTCTAGTTTAAATAATTCCCATAATTTAATATTTCTGTAATTATTTTGAAGATAATTTCACAAGAAAAAAATAGCTTATTATTAGTAATGTTATCTTTTTCAAAGAAGGGGAAATTTATTTAAATACGTTACTTTATGATTCCATTTTTTTAGTATTTTATCCTTCTGTCCATAAAATCATTTTATCAGGAAATCTTAATAAACTTCCGCTTAAAGTTTGAATGCATTTGAATTTTTCGATTGTAATTTTTTATTCTTTGTTTTTCAAAACGATAAATAATGAAAGAAGAAATTAATTTTGAGTAATGAATAGACAAACGTGAGATTTTATTAATATTTAATATAGATATTTTAATTTTTTTAATATCGTATTTCATATTTTAATATTTTTCTTTGTCTTTTTTACTTTTTTGCATTAAAATTTTTGTAAAAAAGAATCGTACTATCAGTTGAAAGCAGCATTCGTACTCATATTTTTAATATAGGTATACTTCATTTTTTTTAATCATATTTATCAGTTATGACCTCATTTCAAAGGCATGGAATTCTATATTATTTATCGATATACTCATATAGTAGGTCACGTACTCTCTGTTTATTTGATATATATGTTTCAAGTTTATATCAATTATGATTCAATATTTCTTGCCTTTTGTGGTTGATAATTATTTTGATTTTCGTCCAATTATTTTATTTCTTTTTTATTTGTTGAAAATTTCAATTAAAATAAAATATGCAAAGTGATGGAAAATTTCTCAATGTAATTTTTTTCCGTTAATAATAATAAATTTTGAATAATATTTCAACAAGTTTTCAATTAATTTCACGGAAAAAAATTTCCTGTGAAAATTACAAAACTTCCTGTGCCATCTATGAACGGCGGTTGTAGTATCCACAAACGGCTGAGTTTGGGAAATACACAAACCAGAATGAGTCTTGTCACAAACTTCAGTTTATGATTCAACAGCTTAAACAGTCACGCAGCAGACGACAAGCAGACGTTCACTTGAATTTTCTTGCGCATGCGTGGATTTCTTGGTGTTATAACAGATTGGTTTGTGGTACACACAAACCAGCTTGTTGGAAACACAAAACTCGCCTGCATAAAGCACAACTTAACCTATTTGTATATTTTACGAAAAAGTTTGTGTTTTCTATAAGAAATTTTTTTCCGTGTTGCAATATAATTAAAAATAATAATAATTTTCTAATATTTATCTTTTATTAAAATATTTTTATTGACAGTTGAAGTTATGAATTCGTAAGCATGCATGTAACATAAACACTTACATTGAAAAGTAGCACATAATTTTCAAAACTCATGCTTAAATAACTTCAAAATTACTTCTCATGATCTAATTCCTATTCTACACATTATAAAGTATCGTGTAAGCAAAAAAAAAAATAAATAAAATCAATTTTTTTTCGGGTCAAAGGTGTCACTTCCTCTTAAATAGGGAACAGTGGGGAATAAAAAGTGACCACTGAGTGAAGAACACCCATAAATAGAATTCAGTTGAATAAATTAAAAATGATAAATTAAAAATAAATTTAAAATAATAAATAATTGAAAAGAAATGTCATTTTAGATTCTTAAAAAATTCATTTTTGTTTCAGGTCTGGAAAAATCTACTCCTGAGTTTAATCGGTAAGTGTCAAATCAACAACAATTGCTAAATAAATATTTATAAATTTTCTTTCCGAAAAAAGCAGAAGACGAGTTGTTATGTAAGTTAGAAAAATGTTTATATCAACGTTTGAGTATATATACATTTGATTGTTTACTCGATTTAAATCTTTATTCAAGCCACCATTATCTTTTATGTTCGCAATAAACTAGTTCTTTTCTTAAAAACTGGATTACCTTCTATCGAGGTTTCTCAGTTAAATTCACATTCGATAAAGACATACATCACGTTTTGAATCACAATTGTTGTAAATCGTTTTCGGAAACCGTTACTCTTGCGAAGCGACTCTCGTCCTTCGAGTTTGATCGTCAGGCTGCGCATCTTTATGTCGCTTTAAGTATATACCGAAGCATTGTATGTAAGAAAGTAAATTTAGTTGACATTCTATATTGATCCAAAAGAAATCCTTCTCTAAATTGTTCAAATATATACATATATATAATTCAATTCTTTACACTATATATTTTTCAATTCGAAATTATTCAATCCTCTTTTCTTTAGAATATAATCTCATTCGTATATTTTTCATTTACCCGTGTAGAAATTGCCACGTTATGGCCTACACAATGATCAAAAGATCTGGCCCCGATTTGGGCCATGGTTAAATTTCTACACGGGTATTTTTCTAAATCAATTCTTTCACGTTTACCATTTTCTTTGTTTACTTCTCTCTCTCTTCATTTTTTTACTTGATCCCTTTAAATATTTAAAGAAAGAAAAAATTCTTTCTTTAAAATTCAAACCCTTAGAACATAGAAGTAGATTTTTAATTTTTTTAAAAAAAAATTTTTCTTTATTATTAATTAATTAATTTTTACCAAACTTTTGTCTTCTTGGTTTACTAATAATTAATAGTACCTGCTGTGAAAGAAAAATTTATAATTAACAACCTTTTTTTATGTGGGAAAATAAAGTAAACTTTGGTGTTTTGAGAATCAATATTTGTGAGCATTCTTGGTTTTTTTAGCTTCTTCGTTTTTAAGAGAAAATTCTTTTGTGATGGTCTGAGCTAAATTAACTTTTACCGCAAGGGGATTAAAAATCACCAAAGTTAACGCAAGTGCGACACACCCCGAAGGTAGAGTTAATCGTTTGTTCAACCCCCCACCCCACCTGCAACTCTCACCCTTTCAGTTTCTCAAAGTTTAGATCTTGCGCTTCAAGTTTCAAAGCCTGTATGAGTTCCTTGCCATAACTAAAATACATAGCATACTCTCGAGAATGTTACATTCTCCAGGATCATAATTTTCTCACCATAATAATCATAATATGAAAAATTTACAGAAACACTAATAACATTCAGTATAATAATAATAATACTAATAATAAAATTAGTAATAATAATAATTTTATATTCAACAATTATTTCCCTTTTATTTGATTATTTATTTTATTTCACAAGTAATTTAAATTTATCGTATTTCCTTAATTTTTCGATTAAATTTTCTAATAAAAAGAATATAAAGATAATGAATTCTCTAATAGAACGGTAAGGAAATATTTTGATGATATTTGCATTAAAGCGTTTAAAAGATAATGTCCGTATATTATATATATATATATATATATATATTGATGCGGCAAAAAGACGAATATTCATGATCAATTATAGTTTTTTACCACCCCTTTTCCCCTGCTTATAGTGATATAAAAGGCGGTTATAATAAAATTTACTAAAGGTCTGAATATATACAGATAGAATTAAATTTCCTATGAAAGACGTTTATGTCCCTCTTTTAATGCTTCTTCGGTCTTTGATATCGAAAAGAGTGGGTAGGTAGGTCGTCTCGCTGATAAAATACTAGTCTATTCTTACCACCCAAGAATTCTCCAGTGTAGAAAATGAATATTCAAAACGTCGCATTATAATAGACGCACCATGCTCACACACACACATGCAAAACATAATGGAAAAGTAGTAAAATAAAAAAAGTTTAATTAAATTAATTAAGAAAAGGTGATAAAAGGCAAATTTATTTACTCGTTAATAGCAATGTATAAAATATTTTACGTTTATTTAAATCTATTTATATTAATTTATTATATCAATTTATTTATATAAATGTAGTTAATTTTTGTGATAATTTAAATAATGAAATACGTGAATATATCCCGAGTCGAAATTTAGACCCTACTTAGCCTCTGAAAATATAGGGCTTATTCAGACTTAGCAGTCGTAAAGTAGGGTCTGATTTCAATACAATTTTTAAAAACTAGACCCTCCTTTGACTCCCAAAACAGGCTGAAATTTGCCAATATTCCATTTTGAGAAGCAAAGGAGAGGGTCTACTTCTAAGAAACCTATACCGTACTTTTATACCTCGTAGACCCTACTTTCATACTCCTAGACTCTACAATTAGAAAAAGAAAAATTTAAAGATTTGCTCAGATTCAATTGAAGCACTTGGGATGAGTAAAAGTGGAATTTTATGTGTTTCATAGCGTCTATATACACGAAGTGTATATAGACGCTATAAAACACATCAGTATTTATGAATTTGGAGTACTTTTTGCATTTGCAGTGTTTCAAGTAATGCATTAAAAAATAATTCAAAATTTTCTTTTTCTAATTGTAGAGTCTAGGAGTATGAAAGTAGGGTCTACGAGGTTTGAAAGTACGGTATAGGTTTCTTAGAAGTAGACCCTCCTTTGCTTCTCCAAATGGAAGATTGGCACATTTCCGCCTGTTTTGGGAGTCAAAGTAGGGTCTAATTGTATTAGAATTAGACCCTACTTTACTACTCCTAACACTCAATAGACCCTGAAAATTCAGGGTGAAAGTAGGGCTTAAATTTCGACTCGGGATGGGTGTCGGTTCTTTAATTATTTTGACAATATTTTAATTTGCAGATCTTTTATACTAATTATTTCAAAGGAATAAGAGGGGATATTATAATGAAAACTGTAATGAAGATTTATTATTAATTTTTTATTTCTTTACATTAATCCCTTAAGGGGACATTCCAGTTCAAAACAGGCAATAAGAAGGCTTTTTTAGTATATATTATTAAAATAACTACACTGTAAAATGAAAGGTACTAATTTAGTACCAAAATTGGTACTAAATCGTAATTTGGTTCTATTTTAGTACCGAAATCAGCTTTAATTTAGAACCTTTTTTTATAGTGTATGACATTTATTTAAAAAATTTCTTTTACATGTAATAAATAACTTATTTAAGAATTTGTAAAAATTTTTTTTTTATTTTTATTTCAAAATGGCGTCGATATACGCCTTTTTTGAAAATGCCCATTTTCGGTGGTAAGATCGATTCCAAACTTTCTAAAACAGGTAAAACCAAAAACGAAGAGACATTCTCTTCGTTAGATAATTCTTTAGGTGTGGAACCTCAAAAAAGTGGAATTTTCTTTCCCTCCTTTTTTTTAGAGTACTTTTTTCCAAAAATAAGCAAAAAAAAAGGTGTTTTTATTCAGAATTTCTCTTATAAAAAGAAGGGGAGTTGGAAATTTTCCAGTTTTTGAGGTTCCACTTATAGGCATGATGACGCTAAATCAAAAGCCGTTTGATTTTTTAAAATCGCTTGAGAAGAACTCGAGATATCACTCTTACCAGATCAAAAAAAGACATTTTGAGAAAAACGCATTTAAAGATTTGTCCATAAGTTTCGAAATTTTTTTTCAAAAATCGTCGGATTTGCTTAAAAATCTTTACTCGGGGGTTTTTGAGGTCGCTAATTACGAATATGGAATAAGATTTTTAAAATTCAAAATGGCGGATCCAATATGTCGGACATTTTTTTTTTCAAAATCATTGAATTTGCTTGAAAATCGTTACGGGGGGGGGGGGGGTTTGGGGTTACTGATTACGAATATGACATCATTTTTTCAAAATTAAAAATGGCGGATGCAATATAGTGGACGAAAAAAAATTAAACGAAAAAAAATTAAAATTAAAAAATTGTCTTTTCCGCCATATTGGATCCGCCATTTTGAATTTTGAAAATTTGATATCTAATTTGTGATCAGCAACACCAAATACATTTTTGTTTGTCTTTTTTAAAAAATTCAAATGAGAAAACATTTAAATCATTCGATTGCTTATCCGCATACAAAAACATCTTTGACATGGCGAAGAATAAGGATGTATAACTTTTGTTTTACTTTGAATTTTGCAATAATATTTTAGAAGAGTATTCTTGACACTATAAGAAATCCGAAAATAAAAACAAAAAAAAAAATCGATTTTTTTGACATTTTGAACTGGAATGTCCCCTTAACAGTGTTGTCAAAATAAAGTTTTCGTACCACAAGTGTGCTAAATTTTTTTCTTTTTTTCTAAACATGATATTCTCATATCTTATGTCTTTTGGATCGCTGAATCCGAATCTTTGATCAAAATTAAGAAATTCAAAATGTCGGCTTTAAAATGTTGACCAAGAAATTTAAAAGTTAATTTGCAGCTTTAAAAGATTCGTAAACTTTTAAATTTTATAATTTAAATTACTTATTACTTATTTCTTTTTTGGGGGCCTTTTAAAACGATTTACAAGACAATTCGTTATTCCCGCTGGCAGACCGCATAAGCACGACTTTCGACCGTAGCGACAGGATGAGAGAGAGAGAGAGAGAGAGAGAGAGAGAGAGGAGAAAAAAGAGCAGGGTGGGTGTATTTGATCTTATATTTGCGAGAGTATTGAAGTCGGTGGTTGAAGATATCTCTCGAGTGGCAGTGTAACGCGGTAGGACGGTTCGTAATTAACGCCTCATGTTGATGCTATCTCCATGAAGGTAAATGCGGAGGGAGAGACTGCGTGACGACCAGTGATGTACGGCCTTGCTGCCGTAATGGAATATTATTATCGGTCAGCATCAACTTGTTGGGGTTGAATTAGTGATGGTGGGTGACGACCGGTGGTTGAAGGTGTATTCAGCAAAACGTGCAGGAGAGGCGCAATGCGCGTTACTTACGACAATGCAACGCGAGAAACAAGACCAAGAGGATACACTCCTTTTTCAGCAGTATCCACCTTCTCCCCCTTTCTCAAGGGGCCCTTTTCTCTCTCTCTCTCCCTCCTCTATATATACCCGTTTTATATTTATATACCTGTATAGACGCCACGATTCGCCGCATGTCATGACTTTTTTTCAAGAATTAATCAGCCAGACGTCCATTGTCCGCATGTCCGATACATTTTTATTGAACGGCGAATTTATGCCACGTCGCACCTGCATCACAAGACTGTATAACGTATATAAACCCAACGACAGTAATCTTAGAAAATCAATTCTCTAAATCCCCTCTCTTTTTTTCCCCTTTTTAATCCCCTTGTCAAAATTCAATCTTCATTTAGCTATCTCATCTCGACAGTTTTCACATCTGTCAGGCTTTATATTCTTTCTTCTATATTGGGGGAAAATTTTTTTATGTTTTACAGTCAAACCTGCTTAACAGCATGTGACTGTTAGACATTCAATGGTAATTTTTTCGACCACATTTCTCTTTAAATATTTAATAAATTGAGCTGAAATTTTGTAAGAAAGTCTAAAATATAATAAAGAAGGGCAGTAATGTGCAAAAGTTTTAATAATTAAAAAATAAATTATAATAAAACACTTTGAAATCGGTAAAGATAAGAAATTGATTAGAAGTGACCGTGACAACTGATAATTTTAAAGTAATTTGTAATAATTGATTTTAAAAATATTAAAACTTTTGCACATCACTGCCCTTCTTTATTGTATTTTAGACTTTTGTACAAAATTTCAACTCAATTTATTGAATATTTTAAGAGAAAAGTGATCGAAAAAATTACCATTGAAGGCCTAACAATCACATGCTGTTAAGTGAGACGACAAGTTTCTTTGTAAGATGTGACTGTTTTTAAAGACAGTGTCTTTATTTATAACTTCTGTTTAAAAATTACCGATTATTTTTTACCACCACTGACAACTGACTGAATATTTGACTAACACTTACGACCAGTAGTCTGAATGACCAGTTCGGCTACATATTGAAACAATTACCCAGGCAGAAAAGTTGGAGATGTTCCAGCACTAACGACCGGCATGGTACCGAACCGGTTGTAAAGACGGACTTATGCCGGTACCGGCAAAAAGGTACCGGGCCGGATATGAAATAAATACCGGCCCAGTACCGGCCGGGTGGTAAATGTGGATTTGTACCGGTACTGGTAGTGTGTACCGGGCTGGTTGATAAAAAATATCTGGCCCAGCACCGGCCCGGTACTATAATTTACTTCTGTTTTTATACCGCCGAAGAAGATTTGCCGGTGATAATTTTTTTACCGGCCCAGCACCGGCCCGGTACTGTAATTTCGCTCTGTTTTATACCGCCGAAGGAGATTTGACGGTGATAATATATTTACCGGCCCAGCAATGGAAAGCTGTATTTAACAGAAATTGGAAATCTGATAAAGATTTGAGAATATTATTCCAGGAGTGGCATCTGGCTATATATTTATAAAAAATTTATGCAGTTTTACGTCAAAAATGAAAGTTGAACAAATAGTAAATCAACTGCTATGGACATAATTTTGCTAAATTAGTAAATTGTAGAGATGTGCAAAAAGCTCGAATAGCAGGGCCGAGCTTGAGCAGGGCTCGATGTCTCGAGTATTAGAAATTTTCTAGTACTCAAAAATATTTAAGTGCTCGAAAAATTTAAGTACTCAAAATTATTTTAGCTTTTATACTGCACGTTTCGGCTCGAATTTTGCTCGAGTTTGGACTGATTCAGCTCGGCTCTGTTAGAAAAACGAAAAGCTCAAAAATATTCGATCAAGCTTCTTGCTCACCTCTACTAAATTGATTAAATATTGTAACACATTTTAAGGTTAATATTTTACTTAAAATAGCAACTGCACTGTAAGAAATTTAGTGACTTGACGGTCACCGGTGTTAAGGTGTAAAAGTTTTCGAGTTGACTATCAACTCCCAAAGAGTTAGTTTAATAACTCCTTACTTTTACAAAGAGTGAAAAACGGGGTGTTGAACATCAACTCCCGCGTGAGTTATTTTGTCATTGTTTTGGTGTTTACAGCTCGAGAAGTTAGCATAGGGGTATAAAGTTTTAATTCCCTTCTTCCAACTCCCGTCACTGTAACTTCCCATTGGGTGCGACTTTTATGGAATCCCCTGGGGAGTTAAAATTTAACTCCCTTTTTTACAGTGTGGGTAATCAGAAAACCAAATGTAATGGCCAGTATTTTATCATAATTGGTGAGATTAGTGCCAAATTCTAAGGCCATTTTTTTGTCAAAATTAGCAATTGGATAAATAGTAAACCAAATGTCATGGACGGTACATTCTGTACTTAACTTTATGTTCCGTGAGTGACATTAGTCTCCCAAGTGTCTTTATGTATTTGATAACTTTATGAAGTTGATAGTGAAAAATTTTTTAGCGGCTGACACCCAGTTGTTGGTTTTAGGTAATTTTAGTAGTTTTAAAAAACTTCTTTTAATTATTAAGATTAAATAAATCATTGTGAAACCTATTTTCCTTCAAAATAGATGTACTGAGATACATAAGATAATTTTTCTAAAAGATAATATACTATTCCAGCTTGGAGAACACACTTTAAAGTACCCAGTGTGCGGTTTAAGAATGGATTCGTAAGTGTGCGCTTTAACAGCATGTGACTGTTACAAAAATCAATGTTAATTTTTTCGACCACTTTTCTCTTAAAATATTAAATAAATTAAGCTAGTTTTTTGTGAATAACTTTAAAATATAATAAAGAAGAGCAGTGATGTGCAAAAGTTTTAATAATTCTAAAATAAATTATAAAAAATACTTTGAAATCGGAAAAGACGAGAAATTGATTAAAAGTGATTTTGAGAACTGATAATTTTAAAGTTATTTTTTAATAAATAATTTTAAAAATATTAAAACTTTTTCACATCACTGCCCTTCTTGACGATATTTTAGAGTTATTCACAAAAAACTAGCTTAATTTATTTAATATTTTAAGAGAAAAGTGGTCGAAAAAATTAACATTGAATTCTGTAACAATCACATGCTGTTAAGGGTTAAGTCAAGTCTATGTCTAAGATAAGTCTAGGTCAAGTATAATTTCTAAAGAAAAATATTTATTTATGACTGGTTTTGGCTAAACATTGAATAAATTCTTGAGTATTCTTCTTTTCTTTCTATTCTTCAGTATTTTGCCAAAACTAGCTTGACATCTGTTGGATAGTCAGTCAATTATATTAGCGAATAATTGAAAAGAAGTAAATTTTAAAAATTTTCCCTAGAAAATTAATTTAAATTTATTTGCCATAACGCCAAATGAAAAATGGTCAAAACGGTTAATATTAATTTGTTTTCTAAATAAAATTTTTCCATTCCAGACAAAAATCAGTGAATTCCTCATTGAAAAGTGATTTTTTTCGATTTTCTGCACTATAAAATCGCACTTTCTTCTCTTGTAGAAGAAAGAAACAACAGCAACAACAGTAAAATATTTTGTATATATTTTAAACTTGGAAATAAAAACTTTAATAAAATCTTTCTAATATTACAATAAGATTTTTCGTTATTTGTAAAAATATTTAACATTTAACACCAAGTTAAATAATTCCTTACGAAAAGAAACATTTTTAAAGAAATTGAAAGGAGAAGGGAATATTATTATTAGGGCAGAGATAAACTCGTTGAGGCTAAATTAATGGCGCTTGGGACGTCCAGCGGTGCAAAAGACAATACAAAGTCCCCGGGGGTGTGAGAAAAGTAGAAGATGGGTCGACGAGGCAACACACCGAGTCGAAACCTATTGTGCCAAGCTCCAATAGAGTTTGTCCTGGCTTCTTTCTTTAAAAAAAGAAAAGAAGAAAAAACGAAAAAATGAAACCCAAAGAAAAACGAAAATGTGAAGACAGCTAAGACCTGATTTCACTGACCGTACGAAGCTGTCCGTGGTTTCGGATTGATATCCCCCACTTTTCTCTTTTTCCCCTTTTCTCCTAGACAAAGAAGACAAAAAAAACTTAAATTTAACAAAATTAAGTTTTAATTCAAAAAAAGCAAAAAAAAATTACATTTTTCTCTATTATTTTCCCCTCTGGATATATTTGTCATTAATATAATTGGTAATTTTATCTAATTTTTTTTGTTTCAAATATTGGAGAAAACCGTTCCCATGATAGGATTAGGGATGTGGAAAAAATCTCTTGATAAGAAACGTATTAAAATAGCTCATTATCAAAGACCAGATTTGAAAACTGGTATCATAAGTTATTTAAGGAGTTTTCCACGGGTATTAAAATGCACTTCCTGGATTACTATTTTAAAGTGGACAATCATGAATCGAAAACGTATGCTCGCAAGGTTACCAAACGGAAATTGCATTTATGAACATTATTTCATATAACTGGGAAGAAATATTTTTTTACATTTAATTTTTCATTTACTACAATATATATATATATATATATATATATATATATATATATCATACATGGTCATCATGAATTCTTGATTAACTGTCTGATAACATGACTGAATTACAACTACTTATGTGTGTAATTCTTATCACGATATGCGCAACCGGTTATTGATGATTTCATCAATTTTTGTTTCATGAAAAGAGAAAAAATCACTGGAGGAGAATGATTGTTATCAAATCCTATTAAAATATTTTCATCATCAAATAGATATCTTTTTTTTTTTTTTGATAAATCAATTTTCAAATTTATATTACAATCTATGATTCGCTTGATATCTTAATTAAGAGATAGGTACATACATGTAATATACAAAGGAAAGGGAAAAAATTACCATAGCTTTAATTAAATAATGAATGTGCAAAATAAATTGTATATGTGCATTTTCACACACATTCAATGCCAATTAAAGTTTAATTATATTTCCACTGGGAAAAAAATTTTTTATTTCTTAAAAAATTGATATCTATATTTATTCAATGTTTTCTATTGACTTTAATTAAAGACAAGGTTCATACTTTTAATTCTAGGGAGTAAATCTTTGGAGTTAATTTCATTTTAAAATTAATTAAATTATGAAATGATTTCAGATTGTTTATGTATTTGTTGGTTCAGAAAAGGAGGAATTGTAAATTAATGTATGATAAATTGTTTTCCTTTGCATATAATTCTTAAAAAAGAAATTTTTCTGAAGTCTTTTAATTGTTTTAAGCACGAAGTAGTATAAGGAGACCTCACGGGACATAAAAATCTGCACACATTTGGGGGGACAGAGATCTAGGAGATTGCACCAGTAGCAGAGGTTGCGCCTCTGTGGTTAAAGTATTGTACTAAAATTTTTCGTCTGCTACTGTATATGAACATAACCTACAAATTAGAGAAATACGACGAAGTGTAATGGCGGCTATGGTTTACATTTCAGCCGTAATGGCGCAACCTCTGCTAGTGGTGCAAATACTCATAACTCTAACCCCCCCCCCCAAAATGTGTTGATTTTTGCCGCTGCTAAGCATTGGCGTGAGGTCTCCTTATACTACTTCGTGGTTTTAAGATCCGTTTTGGATATTTCAACTTTGATACTATTTTTTTTTACTTTTAATTTTTATCTTGATTCATTTTTTTAATAATAAAAGATTATTTGAGTCGGTCAAAATCGAGGGCAAAATAATTTTAATTCATTATAATGAAATTTAATTATTAAAAAGTAGTGATAAAAGACATAAAAAAATTCCTTCTTAATTTTTTTAAATTTGATCAGTAGTAAAAGTAGGTTTTAGTCAGCCGTAATTTATTTCTGTTATTATTTTTTTTTACAACTTTCCAGCTAGAGAAACTAATATTTAATAAAAATTTCCTCATTCCAGTAGTAAAGGTAATTTTTAACCAGACAGTCAGTAAATCAGTAGTAAAAGTAGGTATTAGTCAGACGTAATTTTTTTTCTAATGTCTTTAATTTTTTTACAGATAATTCAATTTTACAGCGAGAAAAAATAATACCTATGCAATACAAATTTTCTCGTTTTAGTAGTAAAGGTAATTTTTAACAATACATTCCAAAAATCAGTAGTAAAAGTTTTAGTCAGACATTGCTTTTTGACTTGTAATTCTTTTTAACTTTGTTTTCAATATTTAAAGTAATTTTCAGCCAGAAAAAATATTGTTTTTTATGTTTTAACATTTTTTGTAATAGGTTTGATAATTTTTTCCACAGTAGTTAAAGTCAGCTATAGTCGTCCATAACTTTTTTACTTTTTTTTATTAATTATCTTAATAATGCAATTTTCTGACAGACAAAATAATTTTCTTCGAATTTAAATATTTTATTGCTTTCAAAATTTACAGTAACTTTTCCGCAGTAGTAAAAGTCAGCTTTAAATCTTTAATCAGACGGTATACAAATTTATTTTATTTATTTATTTCTTCTCGAATACATTAAATTTTGTTTCTAGTAGTGAAAAGCGATGTTAATCAAACAGAGTGCTTTTAATTTGAGTATTAGAATTATAAGTAGTAAAAGCAATCTTTGGTCAGAAACAATTTTTTATAAAAAATTTTATATCTTGTTACAAGTAATAAAGGTTAATTTTTCAATTATTTAAATTTTAAATTCCCTACAATTTTACAATAATAGCAAAATAAAACATTTTTGCATTTTTCAAGCAATTTTTACATTAGTAGTAAAAGAATTTTATCCTCAGACAGCATCTAGTGAAAAAATTTTGTTATTTTTTATCGTGAAAATCTCCACCAAAAAGAATATTTAGATATTTATTTATTTTTTTATTTTTTTGTGCCTGTAGTTTAAAGTCCTCTCTCTGTGATTATTAGTTTTTGCACAGAAATTAAAAACACTCGACGTTTGGTAAACAAGCCAATTACAGAAGCTGGCTTGGTGGGGGTGGGAGGGGGGCTGAAAGTTAAACTTTACGCTCTATCTCAAGAGGCTTTCGCAACGATGAACTCGTGGGAGGCGCATGAAAGTTAATGAAACTTTTCTGCCTGTCGGTGAATAAAAACATCATTAGCATTATCAAAACGAAAAATTGCAATAAAACACTCCAATCAGTGTGAAATATTCAAATAATAAAAAAAACGCGAAGAACCAGGTTGATAAAAAAAATTGATGAAATCGAAACATTCGTCGCGTTTCAATTTATTGTCAATTGGAACTATTGTAACTTTTGTTGCATCTTGTTATCATTTAAATTTATCATCATTTGGAAATATATTTATTTATCATTTTAAATATTATTCATAATTGTTATGTTAATTAAAAAATTATTATTATTATTGTTATTATTATTATTAGAGAAAAAATTTAATTGGAACGATTCCTTTAAAAGTGTAACTAGAATTTCGATATTAATTTCCGTTGGAATTCCATTATAATTTACTAGGAATTCGGGTAAAGAATTCCCATAGAAATAATTCTGCGATTTCATATGAATTCTAACTAAATTCCTAAAAAAATTTCGTTCAGTGTCAAAATTTCAACTGAATGGAATTTTTATCCCATTGAAATTTTGTCAACAAACTCGGAATTTGAAATAAAAAATATGCTTGTAGGGTAAGTGTACCAATTGCCGAGGGTGTTCCATTTGTCGATGTTACCATGGTAATAACCAAAAAATATTGTCTAAAATGTCTCATTTGTTTGTTTATATAATATTAATATATTTTTTTTACATTTATAACGCATAAAAAAATTAATATTTATTACTTTTTTTCATTTACAATGTGCTACACTGTTTAAATAAAATTCAAAGTTTGTTTACTCGACAACAGGAACCATCCTCGACAATTGGTACGTTTACCCTATTTTAAATAAAATCTTTAGGGATGATTTTCTGAAGGAACTTTCAAAGAGAAGAGAAGAAAATTTCATTTTACAGTGAATCAAGTACTCTAACGTCAAAAAAGAAGAGAAGAAAAATATTTTTGCAAAATTTACAATGCAGTGGGATAAAGAAAAAGTTTGTGATTTCTTTTCCATTTGCGATTGAAGGGAAGAAGAAGAAGTTAGCAATGATGACTCGCTCTTACGATCGACCGCGTGCGCAACTGTCCAAAGAGGGTTTTGATGGATAATGGAATTCGGGCTCCAACAGTGTTTATTATACTTAGAAGCCGTCTATAGAGTAGAATCAAAGTGAAATGGAAAAGACAAAGCGAGTGAAGAATCAAGGAGACAACGGTACAGTGGCAAAGGAATTCCATTGCAACACAAGTGTCCTAGCCAAGTCGGATGGAGAGTAAAGAGAAAAAGAGAGAGAGAGAGAGAGAGAAAGAGCTGACGAATGTAACATAGTCTCTCAAGGAAACCCAAAGTGAACGAAAAGTTTCTTCCTTCCTCGAGCATCTTACGAACAAAGCGCCATGAGACTAATCCGAAAGTTGAGAAGTGGAAAGAAACGTTAGACTGACTAATCGAGTGTTCGTCGTTTTAGTGTAGTTGCTAACGTCGAACCATTTTCAAATTTGTTAAATGAAACTTGAAATTCCGTTTGGAAGAATGTGTTGAAGTATTATTTCCCTGGTGATTCTTTCGGAATTACGATTATAAATTATCATTCTTCGGATTTTTGTCGGATTTCTTACCAATTTTCAATGAAATTCACAGCACAGTTTTTCTAAGATTATCAAATTGAGACAAAAAACGTTGTTGCAATACAGCAAAGTTTCTTGTCACAATTTGATAATCTTAGAAAAACTGTGAGCAGAATTGAACCCCTTGATGCAAGAACCAGACGTAGACCATACAAATTAAATAGGCTGCTTCTGGTTCTTGCATCAAGGCGTTCAATTACGATCAGTATCATAAGTTTGAGTTGAATCCGAATAGAATTCGAAATACCAAATTAAAAATTCATCAGAATTTCAAGTTGTATGTTGTATAAAATTTAGTTCAGAATCATCCATCCGATAGTATCTTCACTGTAGTCGGAACGGAATTAAAAATTCCATCATATTTCCTACAGAATTTCGGATAGGCTTCCGAGCAGAATTGTAATTCCGACTGGAATCAAAGAAAATTTGTGAATTCTATGGGAATTCGAGAAAAATTTCAGTTTTAATTATAACTTCTACTAAAATTGAAACAGGATTGGAAAATCCAGTAAGTTTTTTACGAAATTTTGTGTATGATATCCAATAAAACGGTAATATCTGCAAGAAACGAAATAGAATTTAAAAATCCTCGTTTTAACACCTCTAAATAAATTTTACAAAGTATGTGCATCAGCTAGAATCAATTTTTGAGAAATTTATACTTTCCTATCAAATTTTATACATTTTCCGAAATATGGGAATATTCTGGCAAAGTATGGGCAACAGATATCATCAATTTTTCGGAAATCTTTTACTTTTCAATCAAAGTTTATTCATATTCCAAATTATGGGAAGAGTTTGGCAAGGTAAGAGTTTGAGCGGCCATAAAAACTATTTGTTAAAAAAATAAAAAGTGTCACAAAAAATTATTTCAGCAGTTCTTCATGCTTCGCCAAACTCTTCCCACACTTTGAAAAAAAACAAATTTTTTAAGAAAGATAAAAATTTCGCAAAAATTCATTTCAGTCGTTGCTACATTTGCCCAAGTTGTTGAAAAAACAGAAAAATTTTACAAAAATTTATTATAACCGTTGCCCACACTTTGACAAACTCTTTCCGTAACTTGAAAAATGAAAAAAAATCTGAATAATTTCTAAAAAAAATTGATTTCTGCCTTTGCTCATACTTTTCCAGACTCTACCTATAGCCCAAAAAATGTATAAAACTTGATAGAAAAGTTAAAAATTTCGGACAAATTAATTCGACCCATTGTCCACACTTTGCCAAAGTTTTCCCGTATTTCGGAAAAATCAAACTTAATAGAAAAGTATAAAATTCATAAAAATTGAGTCTAGTCATTGCCCATACTTTGACAAACTCTTCCGATAGTTCCAAAAATGTATAATACAGTGGAACCTCTATAACTCGAACCTCGTTAAGTCGAAATCCTCAGTAAAGTAAAATAACAGATTTTTCCTAACCTTCTACGTAATTAACCTTTAAACTGCTATGCCGGTCTGATAGACCGCTACAAAATTTTTTTTGCTTGTAACTTTTTTCCAAAGTATTTAATAAGAATTTGAGCTGTTCAGTATAGCTTCATATTTTATCAAAATCTGTTAGGTGACTACTTTTTCAAAAATTTTTATTTGTTAAATTTTGTATTGTAATATATGTAAAAATAAAAAAAATTGAATCAAAATAATATAGAAATGATTTTTTTATGTTAAAACGTAAGAAATATTTACAATAGTTGTCTTTAGAAAATTATAAATTACTAAAAAACCATAAAAAAGGGAATAGCGGTCTGACAGATCGGGGGTAGCATTGAGCGTGATTTTTCAGCACGTATCAGTTTAAAGGTTAACTTTAATGGACTTAAATTGAATTATATAACTCAACTCGAAAAATCTACTTTAAAATTTTTAAGTCGAAATTGTGACCAATAAATCCTTTATAACTCGCAATCCTCGTTAAGTTGAAAACTCAATAACTTGAAGTTTTTGTCATTCCCCTTGAAATTCGAGTTATCGAGGTTCCTCTGTATTTGGTAGAAAAGTATAGAATTAAAAAAAATTGATTCTATCTGTTACCCATACCCAGACATTTAAATTGACAAGAAATGTGGTGTAAAAATAAAGATTCTGATTTTAACTGCAAAAATAAAAATGTTAGAAAGGAATAATAAGCCGAATGAATTCGGACAGTATTTTTAGAAGGCACTTTCTCTAAAATCTTATCTATAAATATACTCAAACTATCGGAATCCTAAAAAAGTGACGCATCTGATCCATGATTAGCTCTCTATGATCAGTTAAGTATAAGCGACACTTGTCAGTTTCGTGGTTCTCTATAAAGTTTCCGATCAACTATCACAAGAGACTGTAAAGAAATGGCAGGATGAGAGAAGGGAATTGGCTCAAGAAGAAGAAGAAGAAGAGAAAGAGGCTCTTGCATTCCTTCACGCTTATTGGTTTCATCAGATTGCTTTGCTTCTATTAGGTGTCTGCACGGATATCGCGTATCGATGCGGCACGTTCTCTAATACCCCAGAGGAACACCAAACAAATGAAACAACGAGAGGCTCCCTCTCTATTCTTCAATCTGCGCAATATATAAAAGCGAGGAAACTGCTCCAACTGAGGATCACCCTGTGGACTGATGCGTCGATTTACTCTTCTATTCTTTACCCCTCCCCTCTCTCTTACTCTCTCTTTGTCTCTTTCTCTCTTTTTCCCTCTCTCTCTCTATTTTTTCTCTATTTACTTTGTTTTCTCTCTCGCCCTCTCTTTCTCTCTCCTTTAATGTCTCTCTTTCTCTGTCGAAAGCCAGTCCTTGGAGCGACTCTCGAAATGGAGAAATTCACTGACCCGTAATATCTCACACCAATATTTACACGGTGTGTCTAAGGAAACAAAAATATCGAAGGTGAAATGACGATAAATGAATAGAAGGAAATTGAAGAAACTGTTTTTTTGTTGAAATAAATGACGAGAATAAATACGCGCGCAATAGCTATATTATTATTTCGCAAAAAAAATTGGAGAGGTGAAATGGAAAATCGCTGATAAACAGTGACAATTGTCTCAATTGACAATATAAAGTTTGAATAGAAAAAAAATTATCAAATTCCATAATATTTCTATATGAAATTTCCAAATTTTGTAATTTTGTTAAAAAAATAATATAAATTTATTGAAATTAATAATTTTGTGTTAAATATAAATTTCCACGTAAAGCCTGGGGAATATTCGTAAAATTACAAAATTGGAAATTCTATCGATGTTCTACACGGAGAGAAAAAAAAGTAAGCGGCTCTACCTGTCGGTAGAGCGGTTGCGTTAAATGCGAAACAGCCGTTCAACTTGAGGTTAAGCACGCTGCTTACTCTCGAGGGGAGAACGGTTCTCCTTTTTGGGGAAAGCGGGTAAACTTTTTGGAAAGTAAGCGGCTCTATTTGTGTGGAGAAGAGAACCGATACTCCTCAAAAAGTATAACCATTCGACGTTTGCGGCGCAACTGCTGCGCTTTATAAAGGGAAAACTGCGCTCTCTTGCCAAATCAAACGGCTCACTTTTTTTTCTCTCCGTGTGTAGAACAGAATGCAGACAGAAATGCTACGGAAATTTCATTGAAATTTCTAATTTTTCGGTTAGACTTTCTCTTTGACAGATATCAAAATATTCAGATATTTGAATGAATGTTAATAAATTTATCAATTATTGGCAAGCAAGACTTTAACAATTGTAGAAAAATTTTGTAAATTTTATATTTATTAAAAAAATAATATCTTTTGGTGCAACTCACGTTGAAGAATTCTCAGGATAGTGCTTCTTATAGTTTCCGTCGCAATTCTTTTTAAAAACTGCGTTGAAATTCTGCTAGATTTCCGAGGGAGCTCTCTGAAGAGTTTCGATAGTTCCCATGAAATTCCGATTAAAATTCTGATGTAATTACAATAAAAACTCTGAACGAAATTCTGATATAATTTTTTTTTTGAAACCATTAGTTTTTTTTTGTATAATTTATTTACGTAGAAGAATTTCCAGAAATTATTTCAGAAAGTGGGTTCTAAAAATTTTCCGGATCTGAAAGTCGTATTCAAAATTGTAGAATTAGATTCAGAAAAAAATCTAAGACAGCACTTTTTATTTTTTTTGTGAAATTCTAAATAGTTTTAAAATAAATTCAAATTAAATGGATTAAAAAGTCACGATAAATGTAAAGCATTTGAACACCATTTTTGTCATGCGACAAACTTTTCTATGAAAAAAGTAAACAGAAGGAATGACTGACTTCTGCCTAAATGATATGAAGTGATATGAATCAATTATTATAAAGAAATTTACCTGAAAGTTATAAGCTATTTTTAATTTGAATTACCTACAGAGAATAACTTAAATTGGGAAGTGACGTGCACAAGAAATAAAAATAAATAAAATATTAGAAAGGTTCGTATAAATTGATAAAATAATATTAAAAAATCATGCTGATTAAAAGAAAGGTTAACTTGTTATAAAATGAAAAATGTATACAAACGTGACAATAAATTAAATCAATAAATAATTACAGTATTAGAAGCAAATGCAATTTAATTGATTTAAATAAAAATTATTTGATGAAAGTAAATATTTATTTGATAATAAACAAGTAATTGCCACAATAGCACAGAATGTTACATGAAAACATTGGGAATATTCCAATGTTGGAATATTCTATCCACATTTCAAAAATGTCAAAATGCCCTACTTTTGGAATGTTCTTATGGAACAATCTAAAAATATTCCGTCGGAATATTTATTCTTAGAATATAGTAGGAATATTTTTCTGAAATATTATAGGAATATTAAAAGGGAATATTACATTTAAAATTTACAACCTTTTTACTTTAAAGTAAATTGATAATTTATTTAACTGGGACGAAAATTTATTAGTACATTAACAGTTTAGTATAGGTATTACACTGTAAAAAAAAGGGAGTTAAATTTTAACACCCCAGGAGATTCCATAAAAGTCGCACCCATTTGAGAGTTAAAACAAAGGGAGTTAGATAAAGGGAGTTAAAATTTACAGAGTAAAAATAACAAGTTTTTAAATTAACTCTCTTTTGGAGTTGATTTTTAACTCGCAAAATTTTACTCCCAACTCCATCAACTCCCTAAATTTTTTACAGTGTATTAATTTTGTCAATAATACTAAAACTAATAAAAATATATTTTTAAAAAATCCCAATGGAATATTTCTACATTATTCCAAAGAAAAATTCCGAAGGTTGGACCATTTAATATTTCTAAAACGTTTATTTAAACCAAATAATTTTTTTTCATTATATTGTCAATCGGTATGTTGAAAAAGTTGAGAAAAAACCAGTCCCCTCATAGACAGAAAAGTTTTAATGGCATTTGCGCAGAATAAACATTAAATGAGAACGTTGAGTGGTATCAGTTTAGCGATCTAATTCGATATGAAGGGGGGATGAGGTTTTGCAAAGGTAGGTAATACTCGAATGCTGTCGAAAGTTGAGAACGAAGGATAATGCCTCGTCGTCTTCTCTCCCATCGTTGTCGTCGTTATGAGAATCGTTTCCAGAGTACGAGCAATGGACCAGTCGTTAAACGACCCGTTCACGGTTAGTTGCTCCCAATTATTATTGTGTTGGTTCTCTCGTAGTCGTGATGCACATCTTCCCATTGGTGCATGAAAAGGGGTGGGTAGGGGAGGGTAAATTCTCGACATTCGGTAATATTCCAGCAGCTGACCACAATACAATGGGTACTTTAGTGTCTCTCTCTATCTCTCTCTCTCTCCGCCCTCCAAAGGAGAGAAGATGAATGGTGATCAATAACGCGAGCGAATGTCTCTTACGTGCCGTCCAAGACTAAATACACCAATACACTATTGTGTCCGTTCCTTCTTATCCAGCTTTGAAAGCCCTTGCCTTTTTACAATATATACTTATTTTTCACAACGGAGAGACATTTTCCCCAATTTCAACAAATTTTTCAAAAACCATTTTATTGAGTGGCTTCGATTATTATTTTTCTTTTTTTCAAATTCGTGTGGAAAAAGATTTACTGGGAAATTGTTTTTAGAATGGGAAACATTTCCGACTGGATTTCAATTGAATTCCGGCAGAATTCCAGTTAGGATTGGAAATCTTATCGGAAATTACATGAAATCTAATGAAATTACGACGGAAAATATTCGGTGCACTTCTAAAGATCAATTTTCATATAAAAACAAATATTTCTGACTGCTGATTACTTAATTTGATGCCAGTTTTAAAAAATTCAATATGGCGGACGTGTTTTTCAAAAATTCAGTATTCAGGGATTTTTAAGCTCGCTTATATTAAGAATCCGTTTCAAATTTCAAAATGGCGGATACAATATAGCGGACAAATCCGACATTTTGAATTTTTGTAATTTAATTTTGTATTCGTAATCAGCGACCCTAAAAACCTTGAGTAAATAGTTTTAAGTGAATATGTTGAATTTTTCAAAACTCGTCCGCCATATTGGATCCGACATTTTTAGTTTTTAAAAACTGATATCAAATTCGTAATCAGCGACCCTAAAACCCCTGAGTGACAATTTTTAAGTGAATCGGATGAATTTTTACAAAAACTTGCCCCTACTTTGGGTCCTCCATATTGGATCTGCCATTTTGAATTTATACGTTCTGACTTCAGATTCGCAATTAGTAGTCAGAAATCTTAAAGGAACCATTTCGTATGTTTTTTCGTTTGAACATTATTATTCGAGTGTAAATGTGAAATCGTTAAATTTTTTTATTTGACATTATGATCTTCCACCCTATGTATATGGTATAAAAAAAGTTTAAAAATTCGAGAAATTCTGAAAATAATTTTCTAGATTTTATTACCTACACTTAGAAAAGTCAAAATGTTTTTTATTTAAAAAATAATAATTTATAGAAAATAATGTTTTTGTATTGTCAATATTAGCAAAATTTGATCCATTATTCACTAATAAAAATTATTACAAAGTTATTAATTGTTAATTTGCAGAACAAATTTTTTAACTATAATTTTCTAGTTTTTAACAATAGTTTTGCAACAAAAATGTTTTTTCATTATTATTATTAACGTTTCTGAAAATTTTATCTATATTATTCAATAATTAATAACGATTTTTTTCAATTCACAATTGTTAATTTTATAAAAAAATTGTTTTTACTTTAATTTTCTAGTTTTTTTACTAAGTTATAAAAGTAATAGAAATATTTATTTAAAAATCAGTAATTTATTAAAAAAAGTTTTCTCATTAATGTTTGCAAAATTTTCTCTCATACTCAATAATTAAAAATTATTACTACGATTTTGAATCTTTAATTATGCTGAAAGAAGTTTCTGTTTTTTTAATTTATTTAACCATAATTACAGAAAAATTGAAATATTTACTTAATAATCGTTTATTTGCAAACAAAATGTTCTTTTATTATCAAAAGATTTGTAAAATTTTGTCCATAAGTTAATAATATTAAAATTATTTTCAAATTTAAATCGTTAATTTTTTGAAAAAAAATTTTTTTAAAATCATTTTGCATATAAAATGAAATATTTCTTACTTAAAAGTCTTTAATTCCTTAAAAAGAATAACATTTTTATCCTCAAACGTTTACAAAATTTAGTTAAAAAATAAATTCAATATTTTACGTAAATTTTAAACATTTTAATCGATAACTTTTTCTAATGTAGAAAAAATGTATTTTTTGGCAAATATCCACACAAAATTTTGGTCACATTTTAAAACTTGTTAAAGTTACTATTTTAAAAATAGATACTCTTCTTAAAAATGAAAAATGAAATGACCTACTTTGAAAGATTTTCCTAAAAGAGCCCCTCCGAAGATTCTCTCAGAAATCCGATAATAAAAATTTTCGTCAGAATTTTTCTCAAATACCTTACTTAATTCCAAAGTACGATAATTTTAATATTATACAACATGGAAAAATAGAGGAATAAAAATTGTTCAAAAATTTAGTTTACTATTATTATAATTATTATTATAATCAAGTGCTCAGCTTTTTGGCTAAAACGTGAAAAAGAGAAAAATTTCCTCCTTTCTATTTGAATAGATGGACGTCATCGTTCCTTTTTTTGAGATTGGCACATTTCCAAAATGAGTGTCGTTTCTCTCTCTCTCTCTCTTTCTCTCTCTCTTTCTCTCTCTCTTTCGCTCTCCTTTTCTTATTTTCTGCTTTTGCCAGCGCTAGTAACCGCGGAAATTTTTGCCTGATTAACGATATAGGTTTCGATATTTTCTCCGTTGAAAACGCCAAAAAAGGGGGCGTGTTTGTAAGCGCAAGTCTCGTAAGAAAATGTTTGTGTGCAACCCCACATATATATTTGTGTGTGTGTGCCAAACCGTTTCAAATCGTTTTCTCCAATATTTTACTCTTTTTATTTTATTATACTCACAGTGAGTGTATTTGTTCCGGGAGTGCGGCACAACGACCATCGTATATCATGAGGTGATAAAAGTTTAGCGTTTATTGGCGCGAAGTGCGTTGATATAGTGAATTGATGCGACAAATCATTTTGAAAAATCCCGTTTACTTGCACACACGATTCTCATGTCACACTTTTCAGAGAAATAATTTATCCTTTAATAGAACTCTCGAATTTTCTCTCCTCCTGTAACTTTATATATATATATATATATATATATATATATATATATATTATAATTAACACACTTTGCTTGCAATTCAACGAAATGTGTTCACTATATACGTTGGGGGAAAAAAGGTTTCGTGAAGATTCACGATTCGTGCCTAATACTCGAAATTCTCTGTTAGATCTTTGATAAAATCCAAAGAGAGTAAGAGAGAGAGAGAGAGAGAGAGAGATGCTGTACTAGGAAGCATCGTCGCGTGTATATCATAGTCACGCGGTAAAAGTTTTAGCGTGTCGACATATAAACACGATAACTATCGCATGAATAGCCACCGATGATTTTTCGCCTTACGTACCGCGGAATTTTTCTCCACTATGGAACTTGGCTGGTCTAGAGAGAAAAAGAGAGAGAGAGAGAGCGAACATTGGCAAAAGCCTTAGGAGCGTTGCATATTTTATGCAAACGTTCTGTGTTGGCAACGCCGTTAATTGAGCTGCAGCGGCGAAAGCTCTGAAAACCGAAACCTCATGTGTTCCTAGAATCACGAAGTCATACCTAGTATCAACATTTTTTTCCTTCTCTCTCCCTCTTCTTTTTTTTGAACCGAAACTTCTTTCTTTATAGGAGAGATAATCTAGAAAATTCTGCAATTGCAACGTTAATTTATTCTATTACTCAATCTTTTCATCTGTAATTGCTAAATTATCAAGCTTGGAAATTACCATAGTGTGCATTGTCACGACAACATATATATGTATATAGTGACTCTATTGACCCAAATAGCTAACTACCCTCAGCGAAAGGTCTTTGAATTAACGGATGTCATCTCATTAAATGAGGACAACTTTTTCTCCTGCACTCGAGATTTTTACTGACTTTAATGATGATACTTTCTTTCCTTTTTCTTCTTCTTTTATTTATTTTTCCCTTTGTCTTTTCCTTCTCTACTTCATTATTTTTTTATCTCTCCATATCAACCATAGAAACATACTTTTGAATATATTTTCCATCTGGAGGAAAATTTTCTCTCTAGAATTCCAAAGTAGGAAATTAGAAAATAAAAAAAAATTTAATTATTTGAAATCTGAGATTTAATTAAATGTTGTTTGTGAAAAGAAGGAAATTTTTTGTTGGAGAATGAGAAACATATTTCGAGGGAGAAATGGAGGAAGTTATTAGCGATAGCCTTCCGCAGGCAGGCAGGCAGGCGTCTTTATAGTGGCATTTGTCTGGAGTGAAGACAATATCATGACGTGGTTGTCCGGCTCTCTCACACTCTCTCGTGCGGTATCATCATGCAGCGAATGGACAAGATGGGGTACGGGGTCAGCAGTGAATAGAGCCGCTTGTGTACACGTTCCAGCACATACATACTACTTGAACATAGTGCAAGTACTGTTAGTTAACTAGACGTCGAAGGCTTGCCTTTGCCGTCCGACATCTGGCACTATATAACCACATCCTCGAATTCTCACGACGACCTTGTTCTTCCCTCGAATCATTTCGCGTGTTCTGAATAGATCTCACCTACAACTTTGATTAAACACGAGTGTTGTCCTCTCAAAACTTTGAAGGTCGTCCGGCATCTCTCAGATCACTTTGATTGTAGGAGGAGAGGCAACAACAATGACCCTGCTGAAATTCTCCGATTTTGATTAAAACCATTTTTTTTTATTCTTCTTAATCAAAAGATTTTTTTTTCCAGAGTTAATATTCAAGCGTATCTCTAAAGCAATCGCTGCTAAGATAACTATCGTTAGAGTAACAATAATTATAATATAACAGCAACATGACAATTATTGACAAAGTAAATGTTGAAACTGTTGCTACGGTAGCTGAAATTATAACATAGTTATAACAACAATATCTGTTGCATTTGGACACAGCATCAGCATTGATACTAATGCTGATTATTACAGTATCAGCATTGACTCTGTTAAAAATGTTGCATTTAAACTTAAGACTTCGTTTCTGCCTTAAAACAAGATTCTCCTTTCACTGTTCTTTCTAACTCTGAATCAATTAAAAATTTTAATTCATTTTAATCAGAAACTGACTTTCTCCTTTCGAATCAGATACAATTTATTAATGCATTACTATCTACAGTTGGAAAACCGATAAGTATACCTATATTACTAATTCGAAATAGCATAAATATGCTGAGAATTATAGTGATCAATTAGCCCATATATAAGCTTTTTGAAATTAGTGGTATACTCGCTGTGAATCAATAAAATTTTTCTAATTCATATTTAGAATAAAGTAAAAAATTTTTTCTATCAATAAATAAGTAAATTTTAACTGATTTAACGGCAAAAAGTCAGTAACCTATTCAAATGTGTTACAATTTTAATTGATTCGGAATAAAGAATATTGTAATTGCAGGATTAACACAGGTCAAGGAAATCAACAAAATTAGTAAAAAGTCAGTACCCTCACAGCATCGGGATATTCAGGATATTCCAGAGACGTCCTGGGGATATCGATTTGTTTTCGGAAGTTTGGATATCCCTGGAATATCCTCTGGATATCCATGGACGTCCATAGGATATCCCAGAGATATCCAAACTTCCGAAAACAAATCGATATCCCCAGGACGTCTCTGGGATATCTTGAATATCCCGGTGCTGTGAGGGTATTGGCTACCAAAATTATTTTACTAATTAAATAGTACGAATTTTTCTATTTTTTATTTAAAAATTTTTATACACCATGGTTGCCACAAAATCTAGATTTCAAAATTCCAGGCTTTTTCCAGGTTTTCCAGGTCAAAAATATTAAAAATTCCAGGTTAAAATTTAGGAATTATTTGTGATGAAAAAACAAGTATTTTACAAAACAGTGTTAACAATATTCATTATTATGTAGTTATAAGTTAATGCCCCATTAAACAGTTAAAATCACAGGCATTTTTATGTCAAAGTGAGACTATTATTGTCACACACTTACCTATATAATGGTGATTTTTCTGAATGTGCTACATTTGATATTCGATTTTTCAATTTATTTTTTTTAAATTATATGGTTTTTTCTATTAAAACTACTGTATTTCATACTCAAGAGTAAGAATTTAAGTTGCGCAAAATTAATTTGAAAATATTAAAGCCCTTTCTTCTTTGAATTTTACTCGGGCCGATATGTAAAATTTGAATATTTATAAAAGCAATAATATTCCTCCTTTTTATAAATAATATATATGGAAAAATTAAACATCAGATCTTTAACTTTATTTTAATGTGCATTACAATTTTTTTAGAGTATTTTTAATGTATAAAAACATCATTAATCATCATGATGTAATTTTAACTTAAATTGAAGACAAAATTTAAACATTTTTATCACATATAAAACGGAGGTCCAAACATTTTTAAAATGCACATAATGATAGAAAAAACATTGTATTTTCTGGCACTATTTTTAAAAAATTTCTAAGAATTTGAAAAAAACCATAAAAATTTAGTTTTCTTATAGAAGTCCTATTGGAGAAATTATAAAAAGACTTTGGAGATGAAATTATTTTAGTTATTGCATAAATTCAGTTGAATAAAATTGTTTAATTTTTTTTAATGATAAGTAAGTGCTAAAGTTTTACTATGAAAATGGTTAATAATATTATTAGAGAGTAGATTTTATAAAATTAATCGAGACATCAAAAATGTCACTTTCAGAAGAATCAGTCATAATTAGAACATTCAAGTCATGTCTAAGTTAAATAATTTTTATCTTTAAACTTTGTTCAAAATCTTAAACAAAAAACAACTAGTAACAAAAAATTTTGACAATCGTAATACTAATAAAGATATAAATTCCTTTTTTTAGAACAATCTTAACAACATTTTTCAGTTTTAGTTAATAATTAAAAAGAAAAATTAAATTAATTTAAAGAGAAGATAACATGGAAAAGGAAAATTGTATGTTAACATTTTTAAAGAAAAATAACATGTTGAATGGAATTTTTCTTAATATCTTTCATTAACCAAAAAAAAATTCCAGAAATTTGTTCAAATTCCATGTTATTTCCAGGTTTTCCATACTCTTTTTCAAATTCCATGCTATTTCCAGGCTTTCCAGGTTTTCCAGATTGTGTGGCAACCATGATACACTGTATTAGTAGAAAACTACTAATTCTGATTTGAAGAGTAAAAAAAGGTTGGTTTTTTAAAATTTGCGATTATTTGAAAATCATAAACTTTCGAAAAGTAGGTCAAAAAGTGGTCAAAAGGCAAATCGATATGTTTTTAAATATGCTGTAAAATGGTTATGAATATACTTGAAAGTTAAAACTTAAACTTTGAACAAAATTAGAAAAAAAAAATATATATTTCTAAACTTTTAATCTTTTAATTTTTTTAAACATCAATAATTTCGTAACCTATCATGATCAAATAGTCATAATAGATTCTATAATATATCAATCGATGTGTATGAAAACTATAAAATCATAAGAAAATATATTTATAGGTGTCCTTATATTTTTTAAAAGTTACAAAATTTACCAATTCACAGTTTTCTTGAAAGTATCAAATTGATACTAAAGTGGATAAAATTAATACCAAAAATTTAGATCAATTTTTTATTTAATCTACATTTTCGAAATTAATTCGTTTCAATTTAATACTATTAAGTTAACAGTGAAATAGCAAAGTGGTTAAAAGCTTCAAAATCGCCATCAATTTTAAAACAAAATTTTAATGCCTTTCTTATTTCTAACAACAATTCAATTTTAGACATATTTTAAATGAATTTTTTTTTTTTGAATAATTAAATTTTCGAAAAAATTTTTCTAAATAATAAAAATAAATAATTTTGTGAAGAATTAAAGTTAAAATTCTCGAAAATAATTGTATAGGGTAATGTCACCTTGAGTGGACCGCCTAAGCTTTTTTTCGAAAAAATTCTTTATGAAAGCAAATTAATCGGAAGTTTCTATTCCATGCTTTAGTTTAGATCCCTAGGTAAGTGCTTACACCATAATAGCTTTGATTTTCTTTTATTTGGAAAAAACAATTGACTTTAAAAAAATAGCAAATTTTTAAAGAATGAAAAAAGTGTAACCTTGAGTGGACCACTCCTAAAAAATTGTAAAAGTTATTCTATTTTCTTTAACTTATTTAATATTTCTGATATATTAAAACAAAATTTATGCTTATGCAGCTTCAGACCATGATTGTGTCGCAATGTTTACAAGTGAAACCACTTTTAATAATTTTGGCACATATCACATCAATATCACAAAAAAAGTAATAAAGAACATAAAACATAGTTTCAAACCAATTTATTGTCAATTTATTTCCTTAAAAATGGTAAACTGACATTAAAAATATAAAAAACAGGCAGTCTTCTCATGGTTATAAACAGTGGTCCACTCATAGTGAAATACAACTTTTTATGGCAGCCACCACAATTTTTTTTTAGTCAAAATTATCACTTAATTAAACTAAGACAATCAATTTCAATGTCCAAAGTAGTAGGAAAAAAATAAGTTACCTTTTAAAACTTAAATTTTACACTACTTTTACACTTCCGAATCACTTTACTCATTGTAAGAGCGACTTCTTTTTTGGTTTGTATTCTTAAAAATGCGTTACATCAAACAATAACGTACATGTTTATCGCGGAACTTAATTTCTTACGGTTTCTAGGTACGGTGCTGCTATTCGTTTTATTTATTTCATGTTTCCGCTGTCAGATAACTTAAAAGCTCAGGTGGTCCACTCAATGTGACATTACTCTATTGGAAAAGTTAGAGAAGCAATTTCTTAATTAAATAATTTACTTCCAAGAGATTATGAATTAAAATTTTTGAAAATTAGAAATTATATGTTAAATAATACTAAAAAATAATATGTAAATATTTATTGTAAAAAAGTCAAATTTTTGAAAAAATTGAGTTCTTGAAAATTTTAGTTCAAATTTTTTAATAGGCTATCTCTCTAAATTTGAATTAGTAAAAATGTTTTCTAATTTGACTGCCTTTTTGCTTTCGAATTAGTAAATTTTACTAATAAATTAGTAGAAATTACTATTTATAAGTAAAATTTACTAATTCAAAAGCTGAAAACCAATTAGGTACTAATTCAAATTAGTAAACAATAGACTTTTTATTTAAAAAGAGTTAAATTTAAAAATTTTGACAATAATGTCAAATATCCGAAGATTTCTGTATAAAATATCTAAAAAAAATGAGGATTTGGTAATAATTTTAATCCACCTACTGAAATTAACACTTTGATTTGGAAAATTAAAATTAAAGTTCAAAATAATTAAAAATTGATTGAAAAAATTGAAAACTGTAATTTTGCAATAAAAAGTGAGAATTAAAGTTATATAATTATAGGGATAGAGATAAAATCAGTATAAAAGTCAAAATTCTGTACAAAAATTAAGGAAAAGTACCTATTGAAAAAGTAGCATAAAATTTTTGTAACAACACACATTTTTGAACTGCTGCTACAATAAAATTGTTAATTTGTTACTATGATAAGTGTCACTAAAATAATCGTCGCTAGAAAAAAAATAGTTCTATAGCAACAGTAATTATAGTAATTGTTGCTAGTTACACACCTGCTGTAGAAACTATTTCTATGGTAAACACTACACTGCATATATAGTAACTGCTCCTAAATTAATCGTTACTGTAGCAAAGATCGCTAAATTATAAAACCAAAAGTCAATAAACGTCTCGAGTGTCGCGTCGCTGGCGAAAAATGCAGAAAATCGAGCATAAAACTTTACAAATAATGGAAAGCAGCAAAATGTTAAAATAATGCTATCGCTGCGACACTTTGGCCGTATATTTTCTCCATTAAATTCTGAGTTAACGTTTCCGTGCAGAGATATAAACACACGCAAAAGAAATAAGCAATATACATAGAATAACTCTGCATATTAATGAGATTCATTATAATTTGTTGGAAAGCGAATAAGAGAGAGAGAGAAAGAGAGTATATTGTATCTGAATAAAAATTCTTTTTTTCCTCTCTCGTCTGTAAAATTGATCTCGTCCAGCTTTGAAAACTCTCGGAACGTTATCTATCGAACGCGGAACGTTTTCTCTTTTCTTCTCATGATAGAAGCTCATTGCATGCCTGCAAGTGCAGTAGCTGGAAGCACTTGGCGAGAAGTTTGTGCCGCTTCCCTGCCGATATCATGAATTCTCGCTTGAGGCACTGAAACGCCCACTACATAGTAATTTGTTAGATCGCCAATAGAATGTACAGTCGCTTTTATCCGCCTTCAATCTAATATTTGCAAATGCACTAAGCATATTATAGAATACAAGAGGAGGAACAGAAAACAGTTTTCAAGTCATCTATTACTCATATTGTTAAAGATTGTTAAAGAAAATCAAGTAATCCGATGACGACGAAATGCCTCTGTCACGAATTACAAAAAGCAAACGAGATAATACTTCCGTAAAATTTGCGGAAGTAATGACAATGTAAGACCCTCCTCTTCTGATAATCGAAACACGAGAAGATGTAAAAACGGTTTTTCCTTTTTCCTAAAGTGGAAGTCGATAATTCAGTATTCGTATACGTGTATAAAAGTGAAATGTCAAGAGTAACTAAGCGGAAGTGATTTGCTTAGGCTTCTTTGCTTAAGGTAAGATCAGAACGCCTATTAGATTCCGATTATATATCATCTTAAAGGCGTATCTTGCCTTCTTCAAAAGCTTAAGAGTAGAGCCTGCTTTACATATGAGCTATTGCATCGTTATTCATTTTCCAAACACTTCTTTTTTCTACTTCCTTTTTTCATTTATCAAAGTTAATTTCCTCTTTTTCGATTAACCGCACCAAAACGGAAAATCTCTTCTAAAACCTTTTTCCTTATGATTCCTTTTTATAAATCAAAGAGTGTTTGTCAGTTTGTTTTTGTTGTGCGAGGGTGCGAAGTTTCTCTCTAGAGATCAACGCGTGAGATGACAGAGACTGACGAGCTTTACTGTTTCGCCTCAAGTGACAGGACAGGACACGAATCCTTAGGAATTAGTTAAAAAAAGAAAATATCAAAAATAAGAGAAAAAAAGAAATTCTCTTGTTTTTTCTCTTTTCATTGTATTACGATGGCACCTTGGGAATTTCTATTATCGAGGGCAGTCACGACATAAAGTCAAAGCAACATCCCCCACAAGAAACATTGCAAAAAGCAATGTATTTCACTTTCTTTCCTTTTAGACACGAATATAAGAAAGATCGAACAATGGAAGTTCAATTTTATTTTATAACAATTTGTCAGCCATCGAGGTCGCAAATTACTTCCAATAAAAAACAAATTTGAAATTTTATTTCAATATATCATTCATTTATCATAACATCAATAACTGAGAAAAATTATCTATTAAACAAAAATTATTATTTATTAAATATAAGAAATTTTAAAACAAGTTTTTTAATGTTTAAAGGAAAAAGTTTTATTGTAAAAGGAATCTTGTAAATTTAAAAATATTAAACATTTATTGACAAAACAGGAAAAGTTTAAAGAATAAAAGATTTCTTTTGTTTTTCAAATGAATCCTTTTATGACAAAAATAATAATAATAATAATAATAATAATAATAATTCCGTGCCCGGTTGGAACTTTTGTTCTAATTGGAACTTTTGTTCTACCCGGGGCGCATTAGAACCTGTTCTTTTGCGCGGGGTTGCTGGTCCTCTATCGGACGCGTGCCAGGTGGCGGATAGGTTAGCTTCCTAGAAATAGGTGGTATCGAGGAAATCAAATACTCGACGCGGACCAAAACCAGCAAACAAGAAACATCCATCATGAGCGATTGTAAGAACGAGGAAGAGTACCTGCGGGGTAATGCTACGGCTAAATCCCTCACTGGTTCCGATCGTCAAGCGCTTTCGAGCGTGAGGGCGGTGGCCAGTGGCCCAAGGATGCAGGAGGGCAACAACGCGTTGGTAGTGCCACAGATCATCGTGGACAGGTCGGAGAGACGAAAGAGTACAAGCAGCGTGACGAGTCAAGCCAGCTGCATTTCTGTCTTCAGTAATGCCTCGGCAAAGGACATTGCAAGCTGCAACCAAGATCGAGATGAATGCATTAAGCTGCGGGAGGAAGAGGCAGCGAGCATTCTAGAAATGGAGGAGGAGGTCAGCAAGATGCTGAAGTCCTGTGAAGTCCAGAAGAATGTCAATAGGACAATCAAGGATGGACTCAGAAGCTTAACATCGCTCATAAGGGACGTAAAGGAGAAGCACGCAGCAGCTACGAAAAAGGATGAGAGTCTCTACCAGGGATTGACTTGGTCGGAAGAGGCCAGACAGGATCGTAGAGCTAGACGAGATCGCTGTAACGCGATCGTGTTGAGAAACGTCGTCTTGGATGCTCAGAAGCGGAAGAGAAGTGATCCTGAGCCTGCGAAGGATCCAAAAAGGAAAAAGGAGGAGAAACCAAAAAAGACTGGAGGCAAGGGGAACAAAACGGTTCCAAAGCCAGACCAGGTCAAGAAGGGAAGAGCCACAGTGATCGTTAAAGTGGCCGAAGGAAAAACTTTCGCTGAAGTGCTGGCGAAGGTTCGAAGGGAGGCTGACTTGGAGGCCAGCCAGACAAGGGTTGTGGGAGCTTTACCCACTAAAAAAGGAGACCTTCTCATTAAAATTGGAGGGTCTTCCAACAAGAAGCTGTTCACCGAGGAGGTGACAAAGATAATCGGCGATTTGGGTAAGGTGCAGATTGCGGTCCGGCAAACTACGTTGGAAATCCGCGATATGGACGCCCTTACTGAAAAGGAAGACGTTTTGAATGCCCTGGAGCAAATCTCTACGGTGCCAGCAGGGGGCAGAAGGGTGGCGGTCCTTGGCCCAAACAAGCGAGGAGTAAAGCTCGCTGTCGTTGTCACCAGCCAAGAGGATGCAGATAAGCTGGAGAAAATAGGACACATTAAAATTGGGTTCGTGTCCTGCCAGGTCAGAAGAAGAACTACGGTCACAAGGTGCCATAGGTGCCTTGGCTACGGCCACATAGGAAGAGATTGCCAAGAGGTAGACTGGTCGGCTGCGTGCTTCAAGTGCGGAGAAGCCGGCCATAAGGTAGCAGATTGTAAGAAGAGCTCATGCTGCTTCTTATGCCAGGCGAAGTTCGGCGAAAAGGAGAACATCCAACATGTCGCCGGATCAGGGAGTTGCAAGGTCTTCAGGACTGCCTTAGAGGAAGCTAAGAAGACTTTGTCAAGGACAAGGAGAAAATAAGGCCAGAACAAGAGCGGCACGGGAGAGTTGCGCCAGCGACTACATGGAACCATTCATCTACGAAGTCTGAAGCCACTAGGTAGTTCCGTAGGTGGATAAAAGGTTCGAAACCCAGGGGAAACAAGAAGAGGTTTTAGTCGGTAGGGTGACTGCCGTTAAAAGCAGGTATGTGAGGTTTCTTTTTTTTCCTTGCATTTTGTACGAGTCCGACATACCCCAGGTAAGTGGGATCTTCCTGGGGATGCGTAAATGCATTTCCTCTTCTCCCCCGTGAATAAAAAAAAAATAATAATAATAATAATAATAATAATAATAATAATGAGGGTAAACTCTGTGAAGAGATACCAGGATGCACTCCCTTTGCGGAAATTTCCTGCTATCTTGGAGAGACACATCGACCTCCACGTCCGAACGAACTTGTTCACGTGCCCTTGGATATCATAGACGTCGCATCAATGCTCCGGCAATGCTATAACGTCTATGGAACTAACGGAGGCGGTTCAGGGTCCATCTTGGCCAGATGGTAGTACCCTGTTTAGGCTCGATCGTTTCCTCGATACGGGGCATAGAATAAAAAAAAATGAAATGGATAAAGAATCAAATGAATTACTCCAAGTGGGTACCTCTGTAGAGGGTAATCCCACCACCGATTCTGATCGGGTTGAAGCCCCGGTAGTCGGTGCAGACGGCTCCAAGGATTTTGGAGGGAGCCAAATTAAAAATTCCGAGGATAAGGGACTTAGCAGATTCGAAAATAATGTTTTAGAGCAGGTCGATCTGATCCCTAAAATACTTGAAAGCATGTGGCGTGCTTGCAAGAAACAAAGAAACATTAGCAAGGATGTTCAGGATGGAATGGTGGAATTGGGGAAGGTGCACGAGGTGCTTCGCAGTAACCTGCGTTTTATACCTAGGCCCTTCATTAGCCCAAGCAAACCAAAGTCGAATCCTGAAACTCCTAGATCGATGTCGCACGCCACATCTAGCGAGAGCAAGCCCATCGACCCAAAGAAGCGCCCTAGAGAGTATGAAGGTCCGGAGACTGATTCTACTGTGACCACTCCTAAGGGTAAGAGGGTTAAGAGCAAAGAGACCAAGGCAAACCCTACTGCTATGGAGACGGAGGTGAGTAAGGCTGCTTCGGCCAGGGTTGCTTCTTATTCGGAGGCAACTTTGGAAAATAAGCCTGAAAACGAAAAAGACTTCGAAACCGTCTCCAATAGGAAACGGGATGCCCGTAAGAGAAAGGCCTTGAAGAAAGCAGAAGAGAGGGAGAGACTTCAGAAGCGCCCCCCCAAAATTAGAACCACGGAGGCAATAAAAATTTCGGCCCGGAATCCAGAGACCTACTATGATCTTATTAAACTGGCAACAACTTCGGTAAAGCCAGAGGAAACCGGCACCGAGATTGTGAAAATTAGGAGAACTCTTAAAAAGGAGGTTCTTGTTGTGGTCAAAAAGGGGGGTGAAACTTCAAAGTTCGCTGAGAAACTTACCTCCGTCCTTCAGGACAAGGCCGAGGTTACGGCTCTTGTCAATAAAAAGACCCTCGAAATTCGGGAACTCGATGAAACAACTTCAGAGGCGGACGTTTTAACCGTCTTAAAAGACAAGTTGCAAAAGCCCGAATTAGATGTGACTTGCAGAGTTCTGACACGTTTTGGTGGTACGAAAGTGGCACTAGTACGCTTAAGTGAAAAGGACAGCGAGAGACTGCTAAAGCTAGGCAAAGTGCGTATTGGTTGCATAAACGCATCCATCCGCACGCACTTAGAAGTGACAAGATGTCAAATGTGCCTAGCCTATGGACACGTGACCCGAATTTGCAAGGGCCCCGACAGAACAAAAAACTGTCGGAGATGCGGCGAAGCGGGACATTTCGCCAAGAATTGTACTAGCGACAAGCCAAAGTGCATTACGTGTACAGATTTGGGAAAAACGGAAGTCAACCATATCCCTGGAAGAATTTCCTGCCCGGTTTACAAGGAGGAACTGGAGAAACTTAAAAGGGCAAATCCCTAAAGCTCCTTCAAGTCAACCTGCATACAAGTAAGGATGCACAGGTGCTCCTGATGCAAACAGCTAGGGAAAATGAGGTCGATATCCTGTTCTGCAGTGAGCAGCATCAAGGAAGCGACCTTGCACCTTGGTATCAGGATAAGGCGAAGAGAGCCGCCATCAAGCTGTGCAACCCAGAATTGCGGGTTGACAAGTTCTTGGAGACAAGCAGCGGGTTTGTGTGGATAGAGGTGGCTAATATACGTATGTATAGCTGCTACTTCTCACCCAACGACCCGCTGACCACCTTCGAAGCCAATATAGAAGACCTAGAATCAAGCCTCATAGAATTCAAGCTGGATGTCATCATCACTGGCGATTTTGATGCAAAGTCGCCAGAGTGGGGTGAGACGAGGCTCGACAAGAGAGGAATTCTGATTGGAGAAATGATCTCCAAGAACGATTTATTAGTTGTAAACCGGGGAAAAACATGGACGTTTAGACGAGGTGCAATCGGATCGATTATAGATCTATCGATCGCATCATCTAATATATTTAGCCGCATAAGCGACTGGCGGGTCTCTGAGGAATATACAGCAAGTGACCACCAGTACATTGAGTTCTCAGTCTCAATGGGAGACACACGAGGAGGAAAAAGACAGGAAGCTCCTAGTCGCAAAACCTCCTCATGGAACATTAAGAAACTCGACAAGGAGAAGTTCAGCCGGTCCCTAAAAGAATCTATCTTAATTGAGGATTCTGGTTGGGTGAGGAGGCCGAAAAGTCTAAATGGAGAGGTGCGAGCGGTGCGAGATATAATCGTCACCGCTTGCAATGCGTCGATGCCACGTCGCAAAGGCGTCTTTCCAAGGAAAAAATCCTTGCACTGGTGGTCAGAGAAGCTGGCCTCCTTGAGAAAGGAATGCCTCAAAGCAAGAAGGACATACACCCGATCTAAGGGAGATCCTTTGCTGAAAGAGGCTTTCAAGGAGGCGAAAAAGGACCTCAAGAAAGAGTTCCGCAGGTCGCGACGCCGTAGCTGGAAGGACTTAATCGAGGAAGTCGATAAGGACCCATGGGGTCTGGCTTTTAAAATCGTGACTAAGAAATTAGTAACGAGGCAAAAGACCCCCGGCCTGGACAATTCCGATTGGGTCAGAAAGATAATAAGTTCTTTGTTTCCTCCTGCAGAGCCATACCTTAGAAGGGACTGGAGTTTTTGCAAAGTCGAAGAGGAAGAACTCTTCACACTTACTGAACTGCAAAAAGCAGGCAAAAGATTGAAAACAGGCAAGGCGCCTGGAATCGATGGGATAAGTAACGAGATCCTAAAGTTGGTAATCGAAACTTCACCCCAGATTCTGCTTCGATGCTTCAATCTTTGCCTTGAGAGAGGAGAGTTCTTCCGCGACTGGAAGCGACAGAGGTTAGTCCTACTGAGGAAAGATGGAAAACCTCTAGATAAAGTCTCATCATACAGGCCTATATGCCTGCTAGATACGATGGGTAAACTTCTAGAGAATATGGTTCTGCAGAGAATGCAAAGCCACTTGACCGGAGAGAATAGTCTATCGGATCACCAATTTGGTTTCCGTAAAGGCAAGTCCACAGTTGATGCCATCCAGGCAGTTGTGGACATAGCCAAAGCAGGAAAAAACAAGTTGGGACCCGGAAAAAAGAAGAGCTTCTGCGCGTTGGTGCAATTGACATACGCAACGCGTTTAATTCCGCAAGATGGAAAGATCTCATCGAGTCGATGGAAAAGAAAAACATGCTGCCCTACTTGTTGCGGATAATGCATAATTATCTTAGCGACAGGTGGGTTATATATGAGGGAGACACCTACACTCTCAGGGAAGAGATGCAGCGTGGGGCTCCTCAAGGCTCGAGGGTGGGTCCATTTGTATGGAATGTATCTTATGATGATTTTCTGCGAATGGATCTGCCCAAAGGTGCGGTGATCATCGGCTTTGCGGACGACGCGTTGTTCGTATCCAGTGCTGAAAGTGAGGAGGCTCTTGGGACATTGGTGAACGAATGTCTGCGACTAGCAAAAAGCTGGCTGGATACCAGAGGTCTTGAAATGGCCCTGGAAAAGACCGAGGCACTGCTGGTCACAGACAGACGTGGTTATGAGCTCCCACGAATCGTGATAGACGGATTCGAGGTCAAGTGGAGTAAGCAAATTAAATACCTTGGTGTGGAGTTGGATGGAAGGTTAAACTTCCACCACCACATGGCTACGGCGTCAAATAAGGCGATCGAGTGTGCGGCTAATCTTTCACGGTTAATGCCAAATGTAGGCGGACCCCGTAAACAAAAACGGAGACTGGTGGCGAGTGTCGCCCATGCTAAAATGCTCTATGCAGCACCAGCGTGGGCCCCATCCCTGAGGAATAAAAGATGTGTGACCATCTGTGAAAAGATACTGTCGGCGCAGAGATCGATAACAACGCGTATCATCTCTGCATATAAGACGGTACACGGTGCGCCTTAACTAAAATTAAATCAGAAGGTCTTACACCTAGAAAATTAGTAGATATTCTAAATTTACAATGTTCATAGATAAGAAAAATCAAAAAACTAAAATAATCTGTGGAGAGATTTTAAAATAAATCCACTTTAAACATTTTTGCGCACAAAGTACGATATTTTGGAAAATTTGGCATTGTTCATTTATATGAATAGGAAGGAAAAAATGATATAATAATCATTTTTTAGTGGTAATTCTATTAAACTTTTATTATTTTAATATTTTAGTACTAATAAAATATAAAAATGTAACATAATTTAATTATAATTACATCAATTTAAACATGTGAAGCATTTTATCTACAAACAGCGCTCAAAAGGTGTTTAGGATAATCTGGGTGATTCGCAGGAACCTTATTCATTTCCCAGGAAGACTTTAGGAAATCAAAATGTACGGACTCCATATGAAGATTTTTTATATGAGAGAAAAATAACTATATTTTCTATTTTTTAAATAATGTTTATTTTTTATGGCAAAATTGAACATTTTAAAATAATTAATTTCTATAAACCCTAGTTCAGTTGTAATTCAACTTACTTGTTTTTATTTATTTATATTAAATATGCAATTATTTTTTATAATTAATTATTTTAATTTACTCTCTAAATCTGAATTAGTAGTTTTCTACTAGTGAAATAGTGCGAATTCATTTACTAATTGAATTAGTAACTGTTTTTACTATTTTTCAGTAGTTTTTATTAATTATTAGTAGAAAATTTACTAATTTTAAATAGTAAAAAATACGTTCTACTAATTAAATTAGTAATTTTCCACTAGAAATTAGTAAAAAATTACTAAAAATTAGTAAAAAGAGTTACTAATTCAATTGGTAAACGAATTCGCATTATTTCATTAGTAGTAAACTATTAATTCAGATTTAGGAAGTAAATTAAAATAATTGCATATTTGATATAAATAAATATTTAAATAAATAAAAATATTATAAGTTGAAGTATATTATAAGTATAAGTTGAAATACAACCGAACGAGAGTTTATAGAAATTAATTATTTGAAAATGATTAATTTTGCGATAAAAAATAAACATTATTTAAAAAATAGAAAATTTAGTTATTCTTCCCCCAGATAAAGAAATCACCAGGATTATCCTTAACACCTTTTGAGCGCTGTTTGTAGATATAATGCTTCACATGTTTGAATTATTGTAATTATAATTAAATTAGGTTATATTTTTATATTTTATTAGTAGTAAAGTATTAAAATAATAAAAGTTTAAAAGAATTACCACTTAAAAATTATTATTATATCATTTTTTTCCTTTCTATTCATATAAATAAACAATGCCTTATTTTCCAAAATATCGTACTTCGTGCGCAAAAATGTTCAAAGTGGATTTATTTCAAAATCTCTCCACAGATTATTTTAGTTTTTTGATTTTTCCCATCTATGAACATTGTAAATTAAGAATATCTACTAATTTTCTAGGTGTAAGACCTTTTTATTTAATTTTAGTTAAGGCGCACCGTGGGTATGTACGAGTGCTGTGTCGGTCCTTGCAAGTGTCCCGCCAGCAGATCTTTTGGCGAGGGAAAGTGAAGAAATGTTTCTCTTTTCTAAAGAAAGCAGTTCCTTGGATGAGGAAATAAGACAAAGCAAGGGCCTGATCCGCAAAGAAGCGAGGCACAGGCTCATAGAAAGATGGCAAGAAAGATGGGATGGTCAGGAAAAAGGTCGATGGACTTATCGCCTTATCCCGGCACTCGCCACCTGGATAAATAGGAAACACGGTCAGGTTTCCTATTATATGACTCAGGCGCTCACAGGTCACGGGTGTTTTAACTCGTACCTATGTCGCTTTAAATTACGCGAGGACGAGGTGTGTGCATATTTCCAGTTCTCTGAGGACAATGCGGAGCACACCCTCTTCTCATGCAGAAAATGGGACTTGGAGAGGAGGGCCATGTTCGAAGGTGTAAACAGTCAAGTTACACCGGAGAACATGGTATCGCTGATGACCCAGTCAGAAGACAATTGGCGGCAAGTCGAGAACTTCATAATCTCGGTTATGTCGAGGAAGGATCTCGACGGCCGCCAAAAAGCGTAATTTAAACAGCTTTTAATTTTATACGTTTGTTTTTTATTAATTTATTTTGTGATTTATTTGTCCTTATACATTTTTTAATTGTTTGTGTTTTTTATTCATCTTTGTACAGTTTTATGTTTTCAATATTTTATACGCGTTTATTTTTTCTTTTTTTTATATATCCGTTTGTAATTTTATCTTTTGACTTTTTAAACTTCTTAAAAATTTTTGTTTTTTTTTATTATTGTCGTGCTGTAAATTCCGCTTAGACTATGAAATAGTTTTAATCATCTTTTTAACTACGGACGCAGGAAAACCGCAGTGAGAAGAAGAAGGTCGCATTGGCGACAGAGTTGGAGCGCCACCCTCGAAGGCTAAAGTCTTACGACAGTTCCGAGGGAGGGTAAAGGGCTCCAGAAGAACGGTTATGGGTTTTAGTGGGTCGGGCTGGTAGTAGGTGGCCAGTGTATTAAATTTAATTTTTTATAGATTTATTTTTCTTTTTTTTTATTTCCTTTTGTTTTATCATACCAACCCCACATAACCTTGGAGCGCGGAATCCAAGGTATCTGTAGGCAGATTTCCCAAAATTCCCTAAGCAAAAAAAATAATAATAATAATAATAATAATAATAATAATAATAATATAATAAATATGAATAATAATAGTAATAATAATAATAATAATAATAATAATAATATAATAAATATGAATAATTTGAATTAATCTAAATTATTTAATGTCATAAAAATTTTAAAAAGGAAATTCTTTTGAATAAATATTAAAAAAAACGCTTAAAACGAAAGGATTCCTTTAAACTTCAATATTGCTTTCTCAGTGTATATATGCATCCAAATAATTAATATTTGCGTAGATCATTTTTTTAAAATGAAATGAATTTTTACATGTAATTTTATCCTCTTCGAATTTTCAATCTATTTTGCTACATTGTAGGTAATAAAAATTGTGCACCAAAACTTTAAATCTATATATAAAAGGGACTTTAAAACTTTACTCTCGCAGAGTTCGATTTCGTTTCTTTTCAAGATTCAAGAAAATTCTTTTTCCTTGGAAATTCATTTTTCACTTAGAATCTAATTTCAATAAAATCACCTTTCTATAGTCTGTTAAAAGGATATAATTTCGCTTCGGGTGTTTGAATATCATGAATTTTTTACATTTTGATTAATATAAAAACGAAAAGATCAGAATGATTTTATTATGTTCTCAATTTATTGCTCTAAATATTTTATGGAATTAAATTTTTTTTTAAATTGCATCACTGCTTATGTAATATTTTGTCGTGCTATGTATATATATATATATATATATATATATATATATATATACGTAAGATTGTTGGATTTCGCGTGGGAATTATTTAGGAGTCCAATTTTCTGACGAGAATCCCCGACGCAATTTCAAATTTCAAAATTGTAAATTAATTCAGTTGGCGTTTAGGAACTTTTGACAGAAGTGGTAAATGCTGATGTGAATACAAAATACATGCTTAACATGCACACACGGTTTGGTACTCTGATTCCCTTAGTGTTCTGCTGCTGTAATTCGAAACCGACGGTTATGAAGTTCACGAATCAGCATAACTCAATCGATTCTACGTGAGACATTTTCTAATTATAATTAAAAAAATAAACAATCGTTTCTATTAATTTCCCTTATATAACTTCTATATACTTTATCTTTAAAAATCAATACTCTATTTGAACTTCAAAATTTCATGCCTCAACATCACCCGCCGGTTGTACAAAAGTTTAGAATTAAAAGTTTATCAAACAATACACATACAATTCTGTAGTATGAGCGATAATCTCGAGGGGGTAATTACTGATTAAAATGGTGTACACTCTAATACACTAAATTTTCCTGCTATTACGCGTATTATCCAGTATTACAGAGTGTTACAGGACTATTACAGGTTATTATTGATTATTATGGAATATTACCTCTATATTATGTGGTATTACACTGACGTAATAATGCTCTATTACACTCTATTACGTGACTATTACATGACTATTACGTGAGGAGCGTACACGCTAATACACAAGTAAATACCCCCTTGGATAATCTATTAAGAGGTAAAAAAGAGATTTATAAACATTTTTTAAAAAAATATTTCCCTGTGTTAAAAAGAAGGAAGAGAAGGAAAAAAAAGTAGATGAGAAATGAAAGTGCGATCATATTTTGCGTTTGCTTTTTTAAGTAGTCAATTAAAAATGAAAATCGCATAAAAAAAGAATGAGAGCTGTGTTGTATTAGAGTTTAAAAAATTTAATTTAACGTAAAAGTAGAAGAAATTATTACGCAGTAGAATTAATATCGGTCATAAAGATTCTCTATTGTATGCAGAGCAAATGGCAATTGTGAAATTTAATGTAGCTTTAGAAATATTTGATGGCACACACAATAAGTTCATATATTGTCCAACCACACATCAAAAATATTTTATATAGAAAAAAGAGGAAAACAAAAACAAAATTTATATGTGCACTTTATGAATTCTTTATCGATGGAATATTTCCACGCACAGACAAATTTTAAAGTTTGAATAAATAGAATTTGTCAACGGTAATTATTTTTTTTAATAATTCACTCGAATAATATACAGGATAAAACAATATGAAAAAATATAAACACGAGATTTTTAAAAAATTTGTTTAATTATAATTCAGATTTCAGATCGATTAATAACTTTACTTATTTAATGATTTTAAAATCAAAGTTAAAAATTTTTTGGAGCACTAGTTTTAATTGTACAAAAGACAAAGAACCACCATTTTAACTATAAATTATTCATTATTAGGGGAGCGTGGGGGAATTGGAGCCCCTTAAGGAAAATTATTAAAAAAAACAACTTATCTTTACAATAATACATTGTTTTCGTCATTTTCTAGTCATTTCGTTATTCATCTTTAATTATGTTTAATTAGAAATTAAAAAAGAGAAAGTAAATTGTAAAAAAAAATGTTTCAAAAAAAAATACATTTTTTGCGATCACCTAATTTGTGGGGTATTGGGAGCTTTCATTTTAAATTAAAAAAATTTCTATTTTTTAGGAATATTTTTTGTTTTCTAATAGAAAAAAGTGTTAATACTTACAATGAAGCCAAAACTTTAGACTTAGAATAAATTTTTTCCTAAATTATAATTGAATAAAAAATTTTTGAAAATAAATTAAATTTTTCATTTTTTCCACAAAAAATTATTTTTTAATTAAAAGTTTGTTCATAAGGTGATATCTTTTACAATTTTCAAAGAAATAACGAAAGGCGTAACATAGTAACGAAAATTCTTTGGGCTGTCACTAATTCTCCCATTACCCCACAGAATTCTTACAGGCCAAAATTTGAATAAAAAAATAAAAACATAAACAAATTTGATTATTATCTCGATTTTTATACAAGTATACATATCTACACATATTCACCTAATAATATAATAAAAAAACAGAACTAAATAATACGATTTTAACTACTTTTGGTGATGTTTAGAAATATTTTGCATTTTACAACGAAAACTCAAAAAATACATTTTCCCTTGTTTTTACTAAAAATTTGTCAAGAATGTAATCGTTTGTTTTGGAATGATATAAACAAAGGTTGTAGAAGATTTTCTAGACATTGCAGCGAATTTGAAGGCTTTTAAGTACGTGAAATTTAAAAGCTCCCATTACCCCACGCTCCCCTATTACTTTTACAAACAAAAATATAGCAGTTTGGAAAGTTAAAAAATTTAAAGGTTGTTCTAAATTTAGAAAATATTAATTTGGTTAAAGATTTATTTTTATAATTTATAATTATTGACGCTATTATAACTTTTTCAAACTGTCACCAGCTTCTGATAAAAAAGATAATTGACACAAAAAACAGAAATATTATAATTTTTACTTCTTTTACAGTAAAACATAAACTATATAATATGCAATTTCTGCGAATTTGTACTATTTCAGGAGTAAATTTTACTATTCATAAAGTAAATTTTATTAAAAAATTAGTAAAACTTTACTGCGAACGTAGTAAATAGTTCTCTAAAAATAATAGTAAAATTTGAAAAAAAAGGAGTAGAAATTTTAGAAAGTTAATTATTTATTATTTTTTCAAACAAAAAATACACTGAGAAAAATGGATATTAAGCCTTATTATCTAGATATTAATGGTCAATATCTGTGACAGTGAACTATGTAAACTTCTTAGATGTTCAAATTTAATATCTAAGACATTGGAAAAAGACTTGTTCAAACATAACCTCACATTTACAGATTATACTTTTTAACATCTGAGATATTAAACCATAACATCTGGATGATATGCATTAGCATCTTTTCTTAATATCTAGTATATTAAGAGTTTTAATATCCAGTTTTCTCAGTGTAGCGATCGTCAAAAGCTCAAAAATTTAAATTTTTTTAAATTAGAAAAAATTGATTTGTTAAAAAACTTAATTCATTTTGTATTACTTTTACTTTTCAATAAAAATAAAACGATTCTCCTAAGTTCAAAAATTTTTAAATTGTTTATTTTGATAAAAATCAGTTCTCTTGAATTATTATTCCCTTAACCCCTTCACAGTGTTTGACGTCTATAGAGGCAAAAATAATTCGTGCCCCCAGTGTGTATGACCGCTATAGCGGCATCGAGAAAAAAGATATATATAAAAGTTAACGAATATTGCTAAAAATGTCTACTCGGGGGTTTTCGGGGTCGCTGAATCCAAATCTGTTATTGAAAATTTTAAATTCAAAATGTCCACCAAATTTTTTCTTAAGTTTACGAATTTGGCTGAAAATGCTCATTCGGGGGTTTTTGAGGTCTCTAAATCCAAATATTTAGTCAAAAATTTAAAATTCAAAATGGCGACTCCAAAATGGCGACCAAAAAAATTTAAAGTTCTCAAATTAGTTCTTAAAACTTAAAGCAGAGGAATTAATATGTCCGATGTTTTAAAACATTGTGAAATACTCAAAATCGATCTATATTAAAAAATTTAATAATAGTAATTAAATTAAATAGTTCGCGACTCCGGATTTGACTAAGAGCGGTGTTTTGAATAGTTCGTGTAAATATATATAAATATAAAAATATAATATATGTAAAATATATTATACATATATAAAAATATAAACCCCAAAAGACTCAAATAACTATTTATAACCACAATCGTAAACTTTTAAATTTTTAGTTGACATCTTGAAGTCGCTATTTCGAATTATAAAATTTTAACCAAATATTCTAATTCAGTCTCTCCAAAAACCCCCAAATGCTTATTTTTAGCCAAATCCGAAAACTTTAAAATTTTTTCGGTCGACATTTTGAAGCCGCCATTTTGAATTTTAAAATTTTAACCAGATATTCGAAATCAGCGACCCCAAAAACGCCCAAAGTGAGCATTTTTAGTCAAATCAGGAAACTTTTAAATTTTTAAAGCCGCCATTTTGAATTTTTTAATTTTGATCAAATATTCGAAATCAGCGACCCCAAAAACCCCCAAGTGAGTATTTTTAGTCAAATACGGAAACTTTTAAATTTTTAAGCCGCCATTTTGAATTTTTTAATTTTGATCAAATATTCGGATTCAGCGACCCCGAAAACATAAAATATAATAATACCAAGTAATTAAAAAAAAATTTTTTTTTGCACATTTGTGGCACGAAAAGCTTATTTTCACTACACTGCTAAAGGGTTAACAAATAATTTAGCAAAGGTTTCAATACATGAGAACTTTTTCTTATAGTTTGAATTAGTAGAAATTCTTATCAATTTAAATTAGTAACTGACTTTTTGCTATTGAATTAAATTTTTTTAATAAATTAATAAAAATAAATTTTGTATTAATTTATTGTTAAATTTGAACTAATTCAAATTGTTATAATTATTATTTTTTCAGACCGAAAATAACGATTCTCAAAAGTTCAAAAATTTAATTTTTTTTATTATAATTAATGAATTTTTTATTATTTTTACTTTTCAATAAAAATATAACGATTCTCCTAAGTTCAAAAATTTTAAAATTGTTAATTTTGAAAAAAATCAGTTTTCTTGAATTGTTATTTACTTAGCAAATAATTTAGCAAACCTTTCAATATATGGAAATTTTTAAATTTTTTGTTTTGGTTTGAATTGGTAAAAATTCTTACTAATTTCAATTAGTGTCTGACTTTTTGCTTTTAAATTAGATTTTTTTAAATAAATTAATAAAAAAATGTATCTATTAATTCATTTTTAAATTTGAACTAATTCCAAATTGAAAAGTCTTTTTAATTAGTTAAATTTTACTAAGAAATAGTGAGAAAAACCAAATTCTTTAATAATTTATTAGTAAATTTTAATTAATTTGCTATAGTAGAATTTAGCCAATTTAAAAGTAACAATTCAAATTATAGCTAAATTTTTTATTAATTCAGATTTGAAGAGTTAAACAATTTTAAAATCTTAGTCTAATAAAAACCAGATCTGTTTTTTTTAAATTTTGTAAAATTAGTAAAAAATTTGAATAATGCAAAGTAAAAAAATTAATTAAAAAGTAGTATTTAATTTGATAAAAATTCGATATAGAAATTTTTTCCGAACGTTTTACAAGTTTTTGGAGAATAGGTACTACGTCAATGATTATTTTTAAATCCAAAACTTATATACATTTCCACTGAATTCTTGGTATACAAAAAAGGTTGATTTATCTTTCAGCTAAATGTTTAACGTTGATAATGGAGATTTGATGATCCCAAGCAATGTTCGGAAGCAGTTTGCTATTTGCAAGCCACGAATATTTTGAATTCACAGTGAGATGGGTAAAGAATTTCTATAAATCGGTGAGATAAGTTAATTTTATATATATAGTGAGCGAAGAAGTAAAAAGAAAATCTTATTTTAAGGCACGAAAGCTGCCTTAAATTAAGATGCAACATTTTTAAGACAGTCAATGTTGAATTTACGCACGTTTTTCGTATACTTTAACATTATAGCAGACAGTGTTGAATTTAAGGCAGCTCTTAAATTAAGATTTACTTTTTACTGTGAGGAGAGAAGTCCAGCGACCTTTTGCTTACGCAACATATCCACTCTCAGCGTATACATATATATATTTATTTATTTATAATAAAAAAATAGATAACTGATGTTTAGTTGAGGACGAAACAGGCTCGGATGTATAGAGGATCGTGCGAGGGCAAGAAAGAAGTAGACATTGAGAAGCAAAGATCCTGAGCCTGGGGCAGGTCACGACCTGGGTCGCACGGTCATAGAACGGATGCAAGCCACCGACCGACCGACTCTCCCACATACATTAGGAACTTCTCCTAACTTTAAATCGCAAGAGTCCTTATGTCATTGGAAAAACTCTTTTTTTTCTTAAACAACTTTTTTTCTTGTCACCATTTTCCTTAACAACTTGCGGGAAAATGTAGTTTTTCAAAAAGGATGGAGAAAAGGAGAGATGACGAAGAAGAAGAAGAAGAAGAAAGGAGGCAAAAAGAAAAGAATGAGAAAGGAAATGGAAAAGGGTGCAAGGTTAGAGAGAAAAAGGGTCGAGGAGAGAGCGAAGAACCGTAATCTCATAGCAACAGGAAAAGAGAAGGAGTCAAGGACCTCTGATCTGAGTATATATGCCCGCGGCCGTTGCCACAATATTTTGCTCGATTACCATCGCATTAGAGGAAAAGCTGCTGTGGAGAGTAATCGCGGAAACACGAGTGAGAGAGAGAGAGAGAGTTACAGGATTCACGTGGAATGTCGCAAACGCATCTCTCGTTAACATGTTAATTTATCGTGTGGCATTAAATTTTCCCGCGTCTGCCCCCAATATATAGGCTAGAATTTATGTTCTATATTTCAGACTCAAATTGGATTACACTTGCGGGCAAAACACGTTTTCTCTCCCTTTTGCAAATTATTTTGATAGAATCATCATCGTTTGCTTATTTTCATTACTGTCGCTGTATTTTTCATTTTTCCATTTCTATTGTTTATCAATCCGAGAAATAAAAATACTAAACTTTCATACTAAATAATTATTTTTATATAAAAAATATATAATAATATAATTTGTAAAGCCGTAAAATAAAAAAAATTAATACTTAATAATAATAAAAAATACTAAATACAATTGAGGGTCCCTATCAAAGAACCGGTTATAAGCTTTTGAGACTCAAAATTCTCCACCTCTAAATAAAAAAAGGATTTAGAATTTCAATTTTTATTTTGAAAAATTATTTTTCTTCAAAATGGAACTTTTCTGATTTAGATATCCTAAATTTAATTATTATTTATTTCGTTAAAACGCTTAAAAAATTGTTTCTCCAATTTAAAATCCGAAAGTATTGTGTTTTACTACCTCTTGTTTCCAACTCTTTGTCTGAGTAAATATAAAAATTTTGTTACAGAATCAAAAGTGTTGCGAAGCAACATTTTGATTCGTTTTTCGTCTCAATTTTATATGCTAAGAAAAACTGTGTTATAATATTATATAAATTCTTATCCATTTACACTACCGTCCACGAGTATCAGGACGATTACACGCAACTCTATAAAAAAACATGCCATCACTTTTTCAATCATATCTCGGAAATAAAAGGAGGTACAAAAAAACTTAAATACGGTTAGAAAGCTGATTAAATTCTGCGTTAAATAATGTAGAGTTAGAAAAAAATAAAAAAAATTATCAAATTTTCTCATTTTTGTCTCTTGACTTCAACTTTTTCAAAAATCTAAAAAAATTTAAATAAAATTTTTCTAAAAACACAGAAATCTTCGTTAGAATTTCAGCTTTAAAATAAGCCTTCGAAAATTAAAAAAGGTTAATCCGTCTTCGATGTATCATTAAAAATGTGAAGCCGTGTTTCGACCAATTGGTGCATTAAAATTCAACTGTAACGATTCGATTCTGGCTTCGCGCGGCAGCGAATGAGAGAAAACAGGGACGAATTTATGCTGGAGAATAATAAATAATGATGTTTCACGAGTAATATAAAGAAACTCAAAAGTTCATCGTTCCCCCGCATGAATTCGTCCCTGTTTTCTCTCTCATTCGCTGCCGCGCGAAGCCAGAATCGAGTCGTCACAGTTGAATTTCAATGCACCAATTGGTCGAAACACGGCTTCACATTTTTAATGATACATCGAAGACGGATTAACCTTTTTTAATTTTCGAAGGCTTATTTTAAGGGCTAAAATTTTAACGAAGATTTCTGTGTTTTTAGAAAAATTTTATCTAAATTTTTCTAGATTTTTGAAAAAGTTGAAGTCAAGAGACAAAAATGAGAAAATTTGATAATTTTTTTTATTTCATTCTCACTCTACAACTTAAAAAATAATTAACGAAATGACTTCAAAGACGGCTTATTTTACGCAGAATTTAATCAGAGTTTTTTTTGTATCTCCTTTAATTTCCGAGATGTGATTGAAAAAGTGATGGCATGTTTTTTCATAGAGTCGAATGTAATCGTCCTGATACTCGTGGACGGTAGTGTATATATTTAAAATTTATTTATTTCACGTTATTTTCGTGTTCGACTTCTGTCTCCAGAATTAAGCGTCTGCAGTTAGTCTTGCGCCTCATTTGTTGAAATTAATAAAAGCAGGAAAATTCGAATAGGATAAAAATTGTTAAATAAAACCGTTTGTAAATGACAACTAATAAATAAATAATAACAAAAATATTATAAAATATCAATGTGAGAATGTTTATATTTATCACAATATTTATTGTACAATCTCAAATGATTCTTATTCCACCTGCAGGTGGATTAAATTTATTTTTGTAAATTATAACAGAAAAGAACACATGAAGATGATCAGATAGAGCGCACTGAATCTTCTCGGCTTATCGTCGATCGAAGAACATATACGTTGGTGTAAAACCAAATTCCAGAATTCTCCGCTGCTGTACAATAAAGAGTCTGAAGTTATAATCAGGAGAATACACAGAAGGCCTATAGACACAAAACGCGTGTTCTGCTTGAATAATAAGTAAGAATGTTGTGCCGAGAGACTTTTTTCAGCAAACTTATGATTCAATAATGCTAGCATTTCCATTTGCGTAAATCAAATTTTCATTTTCAAATCAAAATTCGATTGAAATAACAGTTTATTAGTTTTTTGAAAATAAAAAAGTATCCAAACTCTGTAGAGTGAAAAATAAAAGAATACGTATTTTATATTGATTAATAATAAATAAATATGATGCTCTTTGAAGAAAGGTACCTTAGAAGCAACAAATTTTTAGTTTATGTTTGGAATTATTTTATTACATTATTATTAATAATAATAGTTATTACTATTAATATTATTATTATTATTCCGTGCCCGGTTGGAACTTTTGTTCTACCTGGGGCGCTTTAGAACTTGTTCTTTTGCGCGGGGTTGCTGGTCCTCTATCGGACGCGTGCCAGGTGGCGGATAGGTTAGCTTCCTAGAAATAGGTGGTATCGACGAAATCAAATACTCGACGCGGACCAAAACCAGAAAAAAAGAAAACATCCATCATGAGCGATTGTAAAAACGAGGAAGAGCACCTGCGGGGTAATGCTTCGGCTAAATCCCTCACTGGTTTCGATCGTCAAGCGCCAAGCGTGAGGACGATGGCCAGTGGCTCACGGAAGCCGGAAGGCAACAACGCGTTGGGAGTACCACAGATCATCGTGGAGAAGGTGGAGAGAAGAGAAAGCACGAGCAGCATCACAAGTCAGGCCAGCTGCATTCTTGTATTCAGTAATATTGCTAGCTGCAATGTAGATCGAGAGGAAAGCATTAAGCTGTGGGAGGAAGAGGCAGCGAGCAATCTAAAAATGGAGGATAAAGTCAGCAAGATGCTGAAATCCTGTGAGGTCCAGAGGAATGTCAATATGACAATTAAGGATGGACTGAGAAGCATAACATCGCTCATACGGGGTGTGATGGAGAAGCACGCCGCAGCGGCTAGAAAAGATAAAAAGTTCTCCGAAGGATTAACCTGGGCAGAAGAAGCACGCAAAGACCGAAGGATGAGACGTAACCGTTTCAACGCAGCAATACCAAAAAACGTTGTTTTGGAGAGTCAGAATCGGAAGAGAAGTGGTCCTGAGTTTGTGAAGGACACAAAGAGGAAGAAGAGGAGGGACCTCCTAAAAGGACTGAAGGCAAGGTAACCAAGTCCGGCACCAAAGTCAAATTCAGTCAAGGAAAGAAGACAGCCATAACAACGAACAACAATGATCGTCAAAGTGGCTGAAGAAACATCATTCGCGAACGTGCTGAAGAAGGTTCGTGAAGAGGCTGACCTGCAGGCCAGTAAGACAAGGGTTGTGGGAGCTGTACCCACTAAAAAGGGAGACCTTCTTATCAAAATTGGAGGGACTTCAAGTAAGGCTTCGTTCACCGAGGAGGTGACAAGGGTCATTGGAGCCCTAGGTAAGGTGCAGATGGCGGACCGGCGAACTACGTTGGAAATCCGAAATATGGATGCCCTTACAGAAAAAGAAGACGTACTGGGTGCCCTGGAGAAAATTTCTACGGTACCAGCAGGAAGGTGACGGTCCTTGGATCAAACAAGCGACAAGCGAAACTCGCTGCCGTGGTCACCATCCAGGAAGACGCTGATAAGCTGGAGAAAATCGGGCACATAAAGATTGGGTGTTCAAGTGTGGAGAAGCCAGCCATAAGGCAGCAGATTGTAAGAAGAGCCCATGCTGCTTCTTATGCCAGGCGAAGTTCGGCGAGAAGGAGAATATCCTACATGTCGCTGGATAAGGAGGATGCAGAGTCTTCAGAACTGCCCTAGAGGAAGCAAAGAAGACTTTGTCAAAGACAAGGAGGAAATAAGGCCAGAACAAGAACGGCATGGAAGAGTCGCGCCGGCGACTAAATGGGACCATTCATCTGTGAAGTCTGAAGCCGCAAGGTGGTTCCGTAGGTGGATAGAAGGTTCGAAACCCAGGGGATCAAGAAGTTTTTCTTAGTCGGTATTCGTGACTGCCTAAAGCAGGTATGCAAGGTTTATTTTTTATCCTTGCTTTTTGTGCGTTGAGTCCGACATACCCCAGCGCAAGTGGAAAACTTCCTGGGCATGCGATAAAAGCATTTTTTCTCATCTTCCCCGTGAATTAAAGAAAAATTATTATTATTATTACTTCTAAAATAACTAAAATAATATTTGCTTCTAGAGTACCTTTCTTCGGGGTCGTGTTTGCAAATAAATTTAGAAAAGTAACAAAATAGAAAAAAAATTTTTTAAATGAAGAAAAGAGAAACAAAAATTTAAAGAGCTAAATAGAAAAATTCGTTTTTCATCACGTTAAGTAATTTTGCAAAAATTTCAATTATTGTTAATTAGAAAAATTATTTTTAAAAAGGAGACAAAAATTGTAGTCGTTGACGGTTACGTGGACGTTTACGTTGTACACGCCCGCAAGAGATTACGCGAATCAGGAATACCTCGTAGTCAAGTAAACTGAAATTTATATCCCGCTCGCCGCAGGATAAAGGGGATGAACTTTAACGGGCTACAACGTTGCTCCGTTACGTGAATATCCTAAAGTAACTTAATGAGCAATAAAAACATCCCCCAGACGCAGTAGAAACTTTATACAATCCCCCTCCTTTTTTCCGCACACCTCGTGCACATTCAAAGATCTGAAAATTTTACAATCTAAAAAGAAAAGAGTTTTCTTTTTTTCTGTTCTTTGCTTTGCTTTGTTTTTGCTTTTCTTTCTTTGTCAAAATGCTGAGATACTTCTGGGAAATGATATTTACCATAAACGATAAAGTACTAAAAGAAAGAAAAGAGCTATAGTTTTTTCTTTTAATATCGAAAATTGTGTTATAAAAGAAGAAAATTTTTTTCTTATGAAAAATAATTTTTTTTACTAATTATTTTTGTTATACAACATTTTTCTTTCTATAAAAGATGATTTTTATTGTAAAAAATTATGTTAGATTGTTTTATTCAATATTTTTGCTGAAAAATATTGTTTAGAAATTATAATTTATAAATAATAGATAAATACTTTATTGCAATGTAGGGGAACATATTCAGGGTTGGACCAGCTTTAAAACTTTTTTTATAACCAAAATGGATGAAAATAATCTACAACGCTTTAATTTATCAGGGATTAAAATAATCCTACGAATGATTATTTTTTCAAGATGTTTTAAAAGTAATTTGGTTTTTTATTTATAGTAATAATAGTAATAATTCCTATAGTATATATGTATAGCATGTCAAAATTGATGCAATTTTTATACATAGAGCTTCAATGGAAAAATAGTATCTACTTTGACTTCCCTTTAAATATATAAGAAGTAACTTTACTAGGCAAAATCTTTTTCTAAGTTATCTTGTCAAGGGTAACATTCACTTTTTAAGGAGTAAAAAGCAGTTTCCCAAAGTTCACTCTTTAAGATCTTAAAAATTTAACTAAATTAAAAAAAATTCGCCTCGTAAAGGCAAACATTATTTTTAAGATAAAGTTATCTTGTCAAAGTACGACTTCATTTTCAAGTAAAAAAAAGTTGCTCTCCAAGTTAAATATTATTTTTAAGTAGATAAAGTAATTCTTATCGAGACAATATTAACTTTTTTCAGGAAGAAAAATTTTCTTCATTGCAAACATTTTTTTCAGTAGTTTTAAATTTCTACTTTAGATTCTTTTAATTAGCAGTAATAATTAACATTATTATAACAATAATTAATAATTAATTAACCTAGTTATTTTTTGTGACGAAACAATTGAATTCAAATAGTTATTTTCCTATTACATTACAGTTCTGATACATTCTTGTTACTTAACAATTTTGCAACAGTTACTTCATTTGTTTTATGTAGTATTTCCTTAGCAAATGTTACTTTCTTGTTATCTAGCAGTTCTGTAAATGTGATTATTTCCAATCCTAAAAGATTTAAAAATGTAAAAAAGTTCTATGAGAAAAGTAACTTTCAAATTACGTAACAGTAACATATAACGGTTAAGTAAAATTATTTACAAAATGAAAATTACATAATAAATTTATTTGCTTGCAGTTAAAATGAATATAAAATAAATGCATTAGGAAATGTAGTTTCCTTATTCGAATCTTTTAGATTAACATCTCAATGCTTTGAGCCATAATGTTTTCTCTTTGCTCCATTTACCCTTTTCTCACAGGCTCAAGTATAATTTAAGGGCGGAGTAAATTACTATGTATAAAATTCCTATTTCGCCTTTGTTTGTAAGAAAAGGCAATTATTGTAATGTCTAGATTAACCAAATTGAACTGATTATATCAAAAGCTTTTTAGAAAAGAAAATAAGCTTAATTTTTTTTCTTAAGAATGAAATTACTCGAGAATAATAATGGAGAATTGCCAAAGAAACTATTTTAGAAAAAATTACTTTTTATTTAAAAGCACAATCTATTTCAATCTGTTTAAATTTAAAAAAAATTATTTTTCTTCTTACGCAAATAATTACAATATTATAAATATAATAAATAAAAGTGACACGAACGAGTGATAAAATTATTAATAATATAATTATTAGTAGTCCTGGGACTTAAACTCTGTAAATAAATATTACTTTTATTATTATTTATTTGTTTATTATTATTAATTTTTTTTACTCATTTATTAAAATTTTTGTTTTATTACAATTATTGTTACGGCAAGAAATGATTGTTTCTTAATATTATGAATTATAATTATTATACAATTTTATTTTAATTGAAGAAATGTAAATCACATTGGATAAAAATGTAAATTGTTCGTTTACATTGTAACGCTAGTGGATGTATTATTACAATAGTGTCATTGTTTCTTGTGCCTTGATCTTGACCGAGAAAAGAAAGTTGAATAATGCTGGTTAGATTACTTAAGACACGTGACGTAAGAGCAATTGCGTTCTTGCATCACGGTCTTTAAAGTCTGTCCCACTTCTGGAACACGGAAGCAGAGTGAAATCGAGAGGAGGACCTCTGCGGAGCAGTCAGACATAAAGAGAGAGTCGATCATACACCACCTTCTGTTACTACTTATCCCCACTTTTCCACTTAAATGAAGGTTCGCGACGCCACATTGCATTCAACGAGCGAAAGTCAATAGCACAATTTCTACCTTACTAAACTTGACATTATTATCAGTATTTACATTATTTTTTTTACTATTTATATTTATTTTTTTTTCTTTTCTTTTCTGCTCTGAATATTTTTGTTCTAATAATTCTTTTTTTTTTATTCAATATCGATTTGTATTTCATTTTCGAGTTTTTGGTACTTATTCTTTACGATACGTTTATTATTAGTTAATAATTACCAGTAATATTGCTTTTATTTTAATTAATATTATTATTTACACGAAGAAAAATGGATAATTAAAACCCTAAGGAGTGTAGAAATTGAAAAAGTTGACACTCTTCTGTTTTTTTTTTGCTTAGGGACTTTTGGGAAATCTGCCTACAGATACCTAGGATTCCGCACTCCAAGGCTATGTGGGGTTGGTATGATAAAACAAAAGGAAGTATAAAAAAAAAGAAAAATAAATATAGGGGAGAGGGCCCCAAGATGGACATTTCCTATAAAATTTTTGTTTAAAGTGACAGCATCTTCTCAATTTTTTTATTTTTGTTGTTTGTATAGACGAAGATTTTTATGCATATTTGAAAAATAAAACCAGTTTTTTTTCTACTGCGCATATCACCTGAATTTTTTTGTCAAAAAAAGTTTTATTTCCGATTTTTCTCAAGTCGATAAAGTTATTTAAATTTTTGATTTTAGATAGGTATTTATCGTTATAATATTATTTATTTATCATATAATAATATTCTAAAATGATTTTATTAATATTTTGTTTGTATACAATTTTTTTCTAGGTTTCAAAAAATGGTGTCATTTACCCTAAGATAGACACTTTCGAGACCCTAAGATGGACACCTCTTTTCAATGTATTTATTTTCATGCTTTCGATTACACATTTTTTAAATATTTTTGTAAGCCTCAAAATTGAGATTTTTTATTTTTACTGCCATGGAATGTAGAGCTATCGATAGAGAATTCGATATATCGATATATCTTAACTTGTCAAATTAAAGTTAAATATGTTATTTTTTTTATTCTCAAGTTATAAAATTAAGATTTTTAATAATGTTATTCCTAGTAAATAGAATAAAATGATTAAACATTAGTTTAAAAATTAATGCAGGATGTTTATCTTTAATTTACCACACTTTAAAATGATTTTTAAGAAGGTGTCCATCTTGGGGCCACTTTTTTCTTGTCAAAAATTTTAACAATTAGAAAAAATGCTATAAAAAATGTTTAAGTTCAAAATAAAATTTTATCTCAGTGGCCATAAATTACCTAATAAATTGTACTTTCATTTAGTATAAAACATTTTAACATATCTTATTCGGTTTGGATTTTAGAGCCATCAATCGAAGAGGTGTCCATCTTGGGGCCCTCTCCCCTATAAAATAGTAAATTTAATAAACTGTCGACCTACTGCCAGCCCGACCCACTAAAATCCTTAACCCTTCTTTTGGAGCCCTTTACCCTCCCTCGGAACTGTCGTAAGACTTTAGCCTTCGAGGGTTGCGCTCCAACTCTGTCGCTAATGCGACTTTCTGCTTTTCTCTGCGGTTTTCCTGCGTTAATAGTTAAAAATTTAAAACTATTTCAATATAAAGGCGGAATTAACAGCACAATAATAAAAAAAAGGTTTAATTAAGCGTAAAAAGTCAAAAGATAAAATTGTAAACGGATATAAAAAAAAATAAAATAAACGCGTATATAATATTGAAAACATAAAACATATTAAAAAAATGTATAAGGACAAATAAATCACAAAATAAATTAATAAGAAACGAACAAACAAATTTAAAAGCTGTTTAAATTACGCTTTTTTGGCGGCCGTCGAGGTCCTTCCTCGACATAACCGAGATTATGAAGTTCTCGACTTGCCGCCAATTGTCTTCTGACTGGGTCATCAGCGATACCATGTTCTCCGGTGTAACTTGACTGTTTACACCTTCAAACATGGCCCGCCTCTCCAAGTCCCATTTCTTGCATGAGAAGAGGGTGTGCTCCGCGTTGTCCTCAGGGAACTGGCAATATGCACACACCTCGTCCTCGCGTAATTTAAAGCGACATAGGTACGAGTTAAAACACCCGTGACCTGTGAGCGCCTGAGTCATATAATAGGAAACCTGACCGTGTTTCCTATTTATCCAGGTGGCGAGTGCCGGGATAAGGCGATAAGTCCATCGACCTTTTTCCTGACCATCCCATCTTTCTTGCCATTTTTCTATGAGCCTGTGCCTCGCTTCTTTGCGGATCAGGCCCTTGCTTGGTCTTATTTCCTCATCCAAGGAACTTCTTTCTTTAAAAAAGAGAAACATTTCTTCCCTTTCCCTCGCCAAAAGATCTGCTGGCGGGACACTTGCAAGGACCTGCACAGCACTCGTAGATACCGTCTTATATGCAGAGATGATACGCGTAGTTATCGATCTCTGCGCCGACAGTATCTTTTCACAGATGGTCACACATCTTTTACTCCTCAGGGATGGGGCCCACGCTGGTGCTGCATAGAGCATTTTAGCGTGGGCGACACTCGCCACCAGTCTCCGTTTTTGTTCACGGGGTCCGCCTACATTTGGCATTAACCGTGAAAGATTAGCCGCACACTCGATCGCCTTATTTGACGCCGTAGCTATATGGTGGTAGAAGTTTAACCTTCCATTCAACTCCACACCAAGATATTTAATTTGCTTACTCCACTTGACCTCGAATCCGTCTATCACGATTCGTGGGAGCTCATAACCACGTCTGTCTGTGACCAGCAGTGCCTCGGTCTTTTCCAGGGCCATTTCAAGACCTCTGGTATCCAGCCAGCTTTTTGCTAGTCGCAGACATTCGTTCACCAATGTCCCAAGAGCCTCCTCACTTTCGGCACTGCATACGAACAACGCGTCGTCCGCAAAGCCGATGATCACCGCACCTTCGGGCAGATCCATTTGCAGGAAATCATCGTAAGATACATTCCATACAAATGGACCCACCCTCGAGCCTTGAGGAGCCCCACGCTGCATCTCTTCCCTGAGAGTGCAGGTGTCTCCCTCATATATTACCCACCTGTCGCTAAGATAATTATCCATCATCCGCAACAAGTAGGGCGGCATGTTTTTCTTTTTCATCGACTCGATGAGATCTTTCCATCTTGCGGAATTAAATGCGTTGCGTATGTCAATTGCTACCAACGCAGGGTAGTAATTATTCTTTTTTTTCCGTGTATTTATTATTGTACTAATTATTTCATAGATAATTGATTGATTTTGAAATTGGAATTTAATTTTATTAATAAATAAACATTCTTTTCTGAAGCCTAGTAGGTAATGTTTACTAATTAGTAGGTAACTGATAATTTTATAATTAAGCTGATAACTCACAATTTTATTATTAAATTATTTTTTGAAGCTATTAATCTTCAAAAATTACTTTTTTTCAGTAGTTTTTATTGATTTTGAAAAATATCCCTATTTTAAAACGTGAAAATTCTGTTTAAAGCTTTAAAGTATTGAAATACCCTTTTTTAGGTAATGTAATTTATTAATATATATTTTTTTATCCTAGGCACATAATATATAACGTGAAAAAATTACCGTGATCCCAAAATTTATAATTAGCAAATTTATAAACTATTAATTACAAATAATTTTACGATTATAATTCATAAATTATATCTTATATAACACTGAGAACACATTATAATTAAATGAAATATACAAAAATATTTATAGATTATTTTATTTAATTGAAATTAGTTTGTAAGCATAATCCCAATATATAGAAAATATCTACTGCTTTGATTCAAAAGTATTAGTTGTTTGAATAATTATATTAAATTCAAACATTTTTTCTGTTTTGGTTGAAACAAAAAGTAGTATTTTAAAAAGTTTTTATGTTTATTTTAAACTTAAAGGGTTATACTACCCAGGCGCACTAAGAAATGAACGTTTCTTTGGGAATTTTTTTCTTGAAAACCATTCTATGGATCAAAATAAAATTTTAAGGCTTTATTATAAACGTCTTAAGGTACAGAAAAAAATTTTTATTTATAACTTTTGATACAAACAGGGCCTTAACTGATGATAAACAGAAAATGAGTTTTTTTCGAGAAGCGAATCTGCGTACAACATAACATTCTCCAAATAGCACCAAGAGAAAAAATAAAATTTGTCGTTAATCTACATTACTTTTGCTAGGGAAGTACCCACGATTATTTATTTTTATGAAAAATCCACAAATTGGCAACAGTTTTAACATTTTTTTTTACTAAAAATCGACTTTAAATTGTTTATAACAATCTTAATTATTTATGAATTTTAAAAAGCGTGTGTACTTCCCTAGATAATTTATCTGAGAAGTTACAGTTAAAATTCAAAATGAATCCGTCAAAAATTAAGCAAGTTACATTGTACGCAGTTTTGAGAAAATCACATTTAAAATTTTAGGACGCATTTACTATATGACATATTTAAAATAGTGACTTAACAATTTTTTCACTTTTTCTTTGCTTTCTCAGCACCATAAATATATCCACTGCTTTATATTTATGATTTATATTTTATATTATAATTAAACTGATTTGTACCCTTAAAAATTATCAACAAACTATAATATGTTTAAAATTTAAAATTATCATGTTAAAAGTAGTTTATTGGATTTTCCCCAGCAAAATAGTATTTACATATCATTCTTGGATAGTTTATGCATCATTTAATCGACTTAAAAAAAATTGAAAAAATTTTTTTTTCTGAGTAGTATAACCTCTTAAAAGTTGATTATAAATAATTTAAAATCAACCATAACTTGTTTAAATTAAATATATTAATCCTTTAAATGAACCAAAAAATATGTTTGAATTAAACTTATATATATTTGACTGTATGACAAAGATATTTTAACCTTGATTTATACAAAATTTGTTTAGAAATTGACCAATAGAAGTAATTTAATAGAAATATTTAATAGAAATTATTATTTGTTTCCATTTCTAATTTTTTTGATAATAATTGTAATATAATATATTTTCTTTTCTTTTTGTTTCAGGTGAGTTTAACAACATATGTTTCGTGTCGAATTTATTTCGTAAGTAAAAATATATTAAAGATATCCCTGGTATATCCAAATTTCCATCCCATGGGAGACTTTCGTTAATTTGATGCAACAAATATCGAAACAAACTTTTTCTAATTTAAATGCGTTTCACAGCTCTTTGACACTTGGAACGATCGCACTTCGTTTCCTGCGCATGCGCTGACATACATCCCACGCGGGATACCCCACGATATCCCAGGAATATCGCGGGATGGAAATGGGATATCCCATGCTATGAGGGTAAAATTCAAAAATAGATCAGTCGATGCGTTTTTAAAGCGCTTATATAATTGACATAAAATATTGAAAATTATATAACAATTTAATAGCAAGAAACCAAAAAGCATAACTTTTTTAAAAATTTCTCTTTTTAAAATGCTAATAACTTTGGCTAACAAGGTCGAAAAGTGTTCACTAAGAGGTCAAAAAGTGCATCTCAAATAGCGGTACAAAATTAAATAAAAACGTTCATAGGTTTCGAAACATTTTTTTCAAAATATTTGCGGATGTTCGGGTTCGTTTACTAATTGAATTAACAACAGTTTTCTACTACCAATTAGTAGTTTACTACTAAAAATTAGTAAAAACTGTTACTAATTCAATAGGTCAACGAATCCGCACATTTCATTAGTAGAAAATTACTAATTCTGATTTAGGGAGTACATATGGTTACCACTATAATAAAGAGGTTGATATTAATTGTTAAATATCCTCAGTCAAATTTCACTGATTCAGTTTTAAAGAGTACCATCTTTGATGTTACAAATACGGACAGCTATCTAGATTGTATCAGGTACAATCAAATTGAACAGAGTAACATCTTTGATTGTAGTGCGGGTAACATAGCTATATTTATGATAGTGTACTCAGTAACATTATGATGGTACCGAGTAACATCTACTTTTTAACATCAAAATCTTACCATCCATTTCTCTCAGTGTGATAGTAGTAATGCGTACTATCATGTTAATAGAAGTTCCTATTAACAGTGATATATTTTTGGTACGAGTGACAGTTCCTATTTAAATTATATGCAACAGCAGTTTGAAGCAGTAAGACTTGAAAAATATTATCTTCTGCAAGTAAAATCGAGTAATAGGAATATCAATAATGTGTCGTATAAGTGAAGCTTTAATGAATTGCTTTTAGTGATGGAAAGCGTCTATAAAAACAGTACTTTTTTAGGGGAGAAGAGAGAAAAGAAGAAATGTCTCTCGGATATATGGACAAATTCGGAATTCAAAGCCATTTTTCAAACCGTGTGCTGAAGGGCAAACAGAACATTGTCGATTCTTGCAGTTTAAAGAGTCGTATTTTGCAAATGTAGCGGAACGCGGTTCGTCCGGGAGAAATTCATTCGTTTTACACACACTCTATATATATGTATATAAATGAATATGGCGCCGTATGTGTTTCGCGGTGCACGACAGAAAATGTCTCTACTTCCATAAGGTATATGTGCTTCATCGTAAACGTGATTTCAATAGCGTTTCAAATGTCTACAGAATAGCGCAGTAGTATTGAGATGAACTGAATTTCGCCATAGAGGACGCATCTTTTCTGTGTGTATTTTCTCTATTTTATGTATATTTATATTTATTTCTCTCTGTCTCTCTCTCCCTCATATAAAAAAATAAAAGGAATCCTCGTTTTCTGTCGGAAGGACGTTTCAAAAGACGAATATATGTGTTCACTTATTGCTGAGTCTGTAACGCTTTGCACGTTCGTAACCTCGACGAAGCGTGCGTATATGTATATAAAAAAAATCTCGCGCTAGCAGATTTTTCACAAAGTACTTACTTTTAATGCCATTCGGAAATATTGTATACGTCTAGCATATAGAAATGGAAATCCAATTGCTCACCTGTAACAAAAAGGAGGAAAAAATTAATTACAATATTTTCATCATTCATTGCACTGAAAGAATAAATATAATATTTATTTGCATCAAATAATTTTTTTAAATCGATTTGTTTGATTTAGATGGAAAAATTATTAGCTTGAGTAAAAATTATTAGAGTCAAAATAATATTCAAAGAATGATTAAAAGAAATTTTTTTGCTATTTACTTTTTTATTGAATTCATTATTTTTGTACTTACTAATAAATCCTAATTTCTTTCAGTTTCTCACTAAAAAGAAAAATTGATAAGTAGACTATTTAATTAAATTTCAGAAAATTTTTCGGATAAGAATTAAAAAGTAGATATTTTTGTTAGAAGAGAAATTTAGTAAAAACAGAATTTCACAATAAATTACTATCAATTTTACAGGTAGATTTTCACAGTGGGGAATTTTTTTCCTATTTTTTTTTTTTTTTTGCTTCAACTTCAATGACAACAATTAAAATCGATGGATATAGTCAAAACAAATTGTTACACAACTGTTGAATTCAATAAAACTTGCATAAACAAAGGTTACAAATTAAAGTCCAAAAAATTGTTTCCAGTGATATACATCCATTTTTTGTGCCCCGTCAGAATTAGAAGAAATATTTCCCTATATATTGCTGTATAGTTAATTGAAAAGTAATTGCATTTTTAAAAAAAAAAAATTTCTACAACACGTATATTTAGTCTCTTTTCTTCTTATTTTTCGCTTCATCAATTTTATATCTAGCTGACAAAGTATTTTTTTCTACTTTTCACACACGGGAATCAAAAGGGCAAACATTGCAACCCAATCGGAAATTTACAATTGAAATAAAATAAATTAAACTAAATTTTTAATAATTAAATTAAATTACTTTACTTATTGCATTTAACATTTTACGTAATTCTTAAATTACGTGGTAATTTTTTAATAATTTTTTTTTCATAGTAAAAGAAGTATAATAGTATTTTAATAGGAACCAAATTATTACTGAGATTAAAGTTTAAATTTTGTTTATAATTTTAATTTGTTTAAATAATTTATTATTTACAAAATTAGACAATTGTGTTAAATTGTTATTATTAAATTTAATAAGAATAAAAAATGAACAACTGAAAAGTAAAATATTAATTTTTTTCAATAAATTTATATTTATAAACATTTATAAACTTTTTTTATAATTTTTTTCAAGTTTATGTCAAAAAAGCAATGTTGGCAAAGAGCGTTGTGAACAATTTTTCTATACTCAGCCAGCACTTGCCGCCGTGGCTTGTCCAAGCTTTGGCGAAACAAAAATTCTGTACTGCGCCAGCACTAATTGTCGAGGCTCGGCTAGACTACGCCGAACAATCGTCTGAGTACTAAGCCAGTGGTGAACATCGGCACTACACTGGCATTTCCCATTGGGAATCGACTAATTGAAATTTAGAGCGTAGGAAATTGTGTGTTTTGATAGTTGAAAGATGATAAATCAGAGGAATGAGGACAGCGTAAAGGAGTATATAGTAGACGATGAAAAAAATGGAAAGAAACGCGCGCGCTTAATTATGCGAGTGAGTAATAAATTTTTCTGCCACTTGGTTACTGACACAGCTCACACGGTGATCGGCAATTAGCTTCGCCGAACATTCAATTGCCGTGCGCGTCTTACGGTTTATATAGCTCTTTTAATAACGGTGTTTCGCTCTTTCGAGCCATGGTTGTTCTCAACACCCAATGTATAAAAAATTAAATCGCCCGGTTAAGGCATTCTCAAGAGTTTGTATATATATATATATATATATATATATATTTATATAAGATAGTCCGTTTGGCGCCCCCTGACCTTCTTAAAATTATAAATAGCCGCGTGTCGTCGTTCTCGTATATTTTCTCACCCATAGCTACCCCCCGTTCATTTCTGCACGAGGACGAGGACGATGACGACGAAAAGAGAGAGGGAGAGAGCATACTCAGGCGAAACGTAAACGAAACATTTTGCAAGTAATACGGCAAATAACGGGCTCGACAGGGTTAAATGAACCGATATACGAGGAAGGCGCGAAAGAAAGATAAATAAAACGAGAAGCGCTGTCAAGAAGAAAAGAGAGGGGCGGGACTAAATTCTCTGTTTGCCAATGTCAAATCAACACGATTTCAAATCAACTTACTATAAACGTCACTCTCTCTCTTTCTTTCTCTCTCCCCTTGTATTTCTTTTTATGTTTTTCTCAAATTTTACAGGAAAAAGTTGTATTTATCTTCAATTTATGTCTTTAAATCAAAAGCGCATTTACTCTATCCTGAAATTCGTTTTGCAAACTATTTTTTTTATTCTTTTCATTGCAAACGCTTTTGAGAATTATCTCACTCTTTTTGCACACTTGAAAATTTCTTTTAAACGGTCTGTGATAAACGAACACTATTAAAAAGAAAGAAAATTTTTTTTGTTTAATCATATGCGCACATGTACAAGTGTAGAAATTTTCCTAATTTTTCTTTCGTCAAGTTGAAGCTTACTAGGTTTCTATACCGAGAAAAAAATATATTTGAATCAAACATAATTGTCATTGTTATACAGTCAACCAAAAATTATTTTTGAATTAAACATGATAATTTTAATTCAATACATAATAAGTTTGTTTCACCGGAAAGCGTCTCATATTGTCAATAATAATATATAGAGTAAAATAGCGTTTAATTGAAACTATTATTTTTAAGCTGACTTAGATTTGTGGAAAGGTAAAACATTAATCTCGGAAGTAATTATAAGACACGTAACTCACGAAAACAAATAGAAAAAGCCTTATTCATCTAAAATATTTTTTAAGACAATTTTTTTAATTTTGACATTTATTTTAAACCAATATAAAATGCCATATAAAGAGTTTTAATAATTTAAAATTGATTTAGCTTTAATAAAATAATTTTATTGACTTATATTTTTGCAATTTGTTTACACTTTAAAAATAGTAAATATTAAAAATTGTAACATAGCCTTAAAAAAACTGCCATTTTAAATAAGCATGTTTTCTATTTGTTTTCGTGAGTTACGTGTTTTATATGTAATAATTTTATAATCTTTATAATTATTTAAATATTTTTTCATCTTTAGAAATTTTTTTTTTATTTTATTTATATTTTTTAAAGTTATTCAATTAAATTTTTTGAAGTTTTAAAAATTATTCATTATAAATTTAATTTCTCTTTTAATCTAGTTTTGAACCTAATTGCAAAAGAATTATTCTTCAATTTAAATGTAAGTCTTTCGGACATAAAAATAAAACTAAAACAAAAAACCGCTGCCAAGTTGTATATTTTTTTTATAATTTTGGTGCTCATTTCATGAACACTTTGCTTCCTCATAGAGATAATAATAATAGAAATGTATGAATAACTTTTTATAAATATGGTAAAAGTGACTAAATCTTGGGTCAATCGATGTATTTTAAAATACCCAACAACAAAGTTATAATAGTTTAATAGTTAAACAAAAATTTTCAAACAAAAAAGTTGAGAAAATGTCATTTTCCACAATTTTTGATTTTTAAAATACCAATAATTTCGAAATTTATTATCGAATTAGGTTCAAAAATAGCGATTTTTCAATCAAAGCGTTTTTAATGCTCTACAAGCTCGTAACAATAATTTTAAAGTTACTTCTACATTTTTTTATAAAATTTTCAAAAAAGTCTTATTTTCCAAAATTTTTTGATTTTTAAAAGTTTAATATCTGCGGTTAATGCGGACGAAAAATGTTCAATGAAAGCTCAAAAGATGCGTCTAAAAAAACTACAAGATTATGGAAAAACATTTATAGGTGTCCTAACATTGTTTTAAAGTTATGGACAAAAAACGTTTTTTTTGCAAAATTAAAAATCCAAAAAAAATTTAGTTAAACTTTATTAATCTATCACAAAGTACTCTCTTCATGATTTCGAGATATTTATGAAAATGTGATGTTTACACACACACACACACATATGGAATGACATTTTTAAAAAATGTCATTTTTGAACTCCTGAGGTCAAATAACATAAAGAGATGTCAAAAAATCGAACTCACAAAATTTTGGTATTACAATACTTCCTCTATAAGGAAGTAAAATAAACTTGACAATTTCAATTTTATTTTTTAACATATTTTAAAGAACTTGAATCTCACTCGTTTCATATTCAAATGAAAATTAGATTTTCAAAGCATACATTTAAGGAACCTCACTGTAGTATTAAAAAATTCTATTTGAAATTAAATTTTTTTTATATTAAAACGGATTATTTGAATGGAAAAAAATCTCTTTAGACATTAAGACCAAAATAGGATTCTGGGTTTACATTTGCCAGCCACCAAGAGCAAAAAGAATTTATAATTATCTCTCTTTTTTTGAGAAAATTTTCCCCAGATTTACTTGTTTCATACAGAGTATTATTATTTCAATAAAAAAATATTTTTATTCTTCTTTTCTGTCACAAAATTCTGCACAGTTTTTCCGAAAAAAGAGAGAAAGAAATTACTATATAAAGAAGGAAAAAAAGCGAAAGTAAGAAAAATAGTTAGTTAGAGAGAGAGAGAGAGAGAGAGAGAGAGAGAGAGAGAGAGAGAGAATTTTCTATTTTCGCAAAGAAATTAGTTGTCTGGCCTATTCCGGTTGTTGACTCCAGAAGAATTAAAAACGTTTATTGCTCGTGTGATTGATATCATCTCTTGAGATAAAAGAGGAAAAAAAATTCTCGAGTGAAGGGTAAGCGAAATTATTGATTCAGAGCATGATAGAAAGAAGAAAAGCGAGATGGGGGGAGGGAGAAGAGCTATGCATCGTCATCTGACAGCAATTCGCAAAATCCAAGGGTTGGCTCAAGCAAACCCTATTTCCTCTCTGTTGAACAGAGTCAATTAGGAACTGTCGAGTTCGTCGGGGATACAGTGCCTTCAGTCAGAGCCTTACGTGCAACAAGGGGGATATTTTCCAAAGGGCAAGTTCACTAATCATGAGAAAGGTTTTATAAGGTCAAATTCAACTCTTTCTCTCTCTCTCCCTCCCTTTCTCTCTTTTGGTGATTAATTCAACCAACATTTTATTCACTTTTTTCATTTTTACTATTTTTCATCATAGTTTTAGATTTCATTATTTTTAACTAACATTGTTAATGATTTTTTTTAATTTCAATGTTACCGGCTTTATTTGTTTTATCTATTATTTTCAATTTTCATTTATTAATTACCAATTTTCAATTTAATATTTTTGATGATTTATTTTATCTATTGTTTTCGAGTTTCTTTTATAAACAACATTACCTATTGTTTTAATTTGTTATCATTTTTCATTATAGGAACTATTTTTTATTATGGTTTTTAAATTAATTCAATTTTGTGTTATTTTTATTTGATATTAGTTAATAATTAATTAAATATTTTATGAAACAGAACGCAACCTTAAGTGCAGTTTAGAATTTATTTACTAATATTTGAAACAGTTTCTTCTGTTGATCCTCATTTTAACACCTCTAAATAAATTAACGTAAAATGAACAATAGAAAGTGTGTACCTAATTTCAATTCAGATGAAAAATATTAATTATTTTTTGGAAATTTTTAACTTTTCTATAAAAATTTATAAATATTTTGAAATATGAGTCTTTAGGAAGTCCTTAGTACATACTTAGAATGTCTATGTCCATTCTGTAACATGTTACCGGTCACCGGGCGAAGGGAAGGGACCGGGCAAAGAGCGGATTAATATTTCGTATCGGGCGTATCGGAAGAAAATAAATAACGCCGGAGAATCGTTAGTCTAGAGCAGGCCGACCCTATCGATATGTCGGCATTCGATACTTGCGTAGCACCTTCGTAGTGCGACAGTGACGTCAGAGTAGCTGGGCCTTAGGCTGCGGTTACACCTCTGCAGGCAGCCTGCCTGCCTGCAGGTTGTCATGGTAACGTACAAGAGTATGAGAGTCAGTGACTTCAAACTTCTCCCTTACTCTCGTTGCTCCTGCCTGCGCAGGCCAGTGCTGCCAACTTAGTATATTTTATACTAGATTTAGTATAATTCACATGACGTTTAGTATCTAAAATTTTGATCTAGTATCTAGTATAATCTTTAGTATATTTGAGAAAGTTCTGAATTTTATCATCAACACATGTTTTCTGTAAAAATGTACAGATTTTTTCATTTTTAAATTTTCATAATTCCCGGTTCTTTAGTCACCTTAATGTGTTATGGAGCACTCACAGCTCTGCCTGCCTGCGCAGGCAGTAATTGGAGTAAGAGAGAAAGTCAATTAGAGTGAAAGAGACAGTAAATTCAAATTTGTATTGCTGCCTACTAGCTGTGAGTGCGCCTTTAAGGGGACACCTAAGTGGAAAAATGACAAAAAAATCGATATTTTTAAATTTGATTTTCTAAAAGTAGACTCAATTAGGAATAGAACAAGACTTCACACTAAAAAAAAAGTTTTACTTTCAGCCTATTTTTGAGGCTGAATTTAAGGTGTAAACGGAGTCAGCCCCGTTAAACAAGGACAGACTTATGTGAAATACATGGGCTGAATTTAAGGTGTAAACGGAGTCAAACTTTTTTTTTCCTGTGTTTTTAAAACCTTTTCTGAAGAGTAGAAAAAAATCTGATTACATGATTCTGAATACCATGAGTTTTTAGTATTTTTTCTTTTTTCGTGTCTTTTGTCAAAATTGTTTTTTTACAATTTTTTAACTTTCGGTACACTTTTCTCCGAATCTACTAAACCAATTTGTAATTTCTTTTTTTTACTTTATTCAGTAAGGTTCCAAGAATACGAATAAGAAGTTTAACATCATTTTGAGTTGTACAAACGGAGATATGAGTCAATGAATCAGAGAAAATGGGATTTTTATTTTGCTTTGGGTATAAATATTCATAAAAAAGTTTCTATTGAAGATAACGTCGTATTACTTCTTATTCATATACTTGATTATATTTGTAATCGAATAAAAAAGGGCGAACGCAATTGCAATAATAGTTTTCGAGAAAAGTGTACCGAAAGTTGACTCTTTTTGCATTGTTTTTAGGTGACTTAGGTGTCCCCTTAAACAAAATTGTTAAATTTATTTTAAATATTTAATGAATGTAAAATATTGTTTTAAAGTGCTATATTTTATTTAAGTAAACTCTTTTAAAGCAAAAAATACTATTTCGCAATATATATTTTCAAATTTCGCGGTGTTAGTATAATTTTAGTATAATCCGCATCACTGTCTAGTACATTCCAGTAAGGTCGAGTTGGCAGCACTGGCGCAGGCAGGCAGCCTGCAGAGGTGTAACCGCAGCCTTAGGGGAAGGCAGCTTCTCCGTAGCCGGCGTTAAGCAATGACGTCAGCAATATATCGATCTCTCGATGTTCGATAATCGATAAGACACTATCGAGATTGGCGAGACTACCGACTACAGGCCAACGCAGAATAGAATCTTTAACCGGAACCGCAATCGTAAGCGTAACCGTAAGAATGAGTTAAAGAAGGATAGGTATATTGTTTATCCTTCTCTAACTCATTCTTACGCTTACGGTTACGATTGCGGTTCCGGTTACAGATCTATTCTGCGTTGGCCTTACAGCCTACCGAGGTAATTTAAATGCTCAGCAGCAGACCAAAATTAGAGGTTAGCTTTGGGTTAGCTTCAGCAAGCGTCAAGTCGAGGTGGAATTTAAACACACAAACGTAAACAAACTTGAAGGTTAGGATGGTTTGTTTACATTTCTGGTGTTTGGAAATGTGCAATTACAAATAATTAATTAATAAATCTGTAAATGGATGTTGGTTAATGGTTCACTTATGAGAGAAGTTCAAAATTAAGCAAAATCTGAAAGTTAATAATTAATTGTTATTAATCATAAAATTCAGAAAAAGTTTACAAATAAAGTAAGGGTTTTGTCGAGAGTTTGCCTCCTGCACAGAGCTAGGAACAGAAAAAAAATTCCCGCAAAGCACTGTCAAAAGTGGCAACTCTCAGTGACGTATGATTGTGCGTAACTTTCGTACGGGGTAGAGTGAGTACTATAGTACCGACTCACGCGCAAAGCAAAATCAGAAAATAAATCCCGTATTGCCAGAGCCAGTGGGCACGGTAATAGTCTGAGGGCTGGTGTAGTAGTGTAGGTAAAAGAAAAAGAGGCAACAGTTAAGTTGAACTTTTAAAATTTTATTTAGGAGGACTACGGAAGTAGTTCCGTTACAAGGGTTGGCGGCGAAGTCTCTCTCTGACTGGGCATTTTCGTCGCCTTTTATACCCAATAACTCTAAGCATAAAAAATCTGCCTCTCGGAAGAGGAAGATTTTTTATACATGTAAGAGGGATAACAAGAGACGAACTTGCTATAGTCAGTTTACATATAAATAACTTAATATTAAAATATAAAATAAACTAAATTAAATATAGAAATCCTAATTTTACATTAATATTATAATAATTCAGACATGATAAGCATATAATTTGCATAACGTTGTATAATTATATTACAAATATAAGAATATATTTATCTCTTTATTTAATTTTAATATTGATTTATTAATTATTTAATTAGTATTAATTTATTTATTAATTAAACAATTAAGCAATAATCAAAATTAGTACTCAAAATAATATAAACGTATTAATAATAAAATTATTATTTTTAAACATTAAAAAAATTATTTCTCAAAACAAAAAATAATTAACATTAACTTGATAATAAAAGTGAACAGCAATTCAATAAAACTTAATAATTTTGATAATATTAACAGTATTAATAATAACAACACTAATATAATAATAATTATAATAATAAGAATAATAATATTTATACTTAATCAGTCAAATATTGTTAAACTAATTGTTACGTATGATTTCGTAACCTTTATATTTCAATACAAACAACGAATTTTATTTGAATTATATAAAATCCATTTAATCCTTTTTGTAACCTAAAAACACAATCAACATTCTTACACAAAAACACATATTTATTGGCAATACTTATAATTTCCAACATTAAGCAAATTCTTAACAACCTACTTTTAATCGGGTATTTAGCACAAAGAATTAAGCAAAGTACAATTTTCTTTATTTTAATATTGCAAGGTAAGGTTTCCTTCAGTTAATTTCAATTGTTGCACAATAACGAAGTGGTTCAATTTTATTAACTTTGCAAGTACCAAATTCTGCAAGCTGTCAGAATAAACTGCATTGAGGATTTCCCCAGCTAATTGTCAATCAATAAAAAGAATTGACAAGGAGAAATCTGGGCAGTTGCCCGCGTAAACTTGGCGTAACTAAGTTGGGCAGTTTAATTCAGGCAAAGTGACCTGAACGATATATATATTTTTAGTCATATACCCAGTAAAAAAAAACTAATTCAAATGAATTGAAACGAATTAACATTTTTGGTAGGCTCCAATTCGTATTTGTCACAAAGCGGGATTCACTCAAGCTCTTTGTATATTCAATTGAATTTAATTCAATATGTACCAATTTGTCCAAACGAATTCGCATTCGAAAGAAATGGCCAAGGAATGCATTGAATTCGTGCTAACGAATTGAAAAAAATTAAAGGCTCAAAACTTGTCCAGTGAATTGGTACGGATAGAAGGTTCGGAAGTTCAATACAGTTTCACGAATTCAGGAAAATTGCATCATGGCTCCAATTCGTATTTGTCACAAAGCGGGATTCACGAAAGCTCTTTGTGAATTCTTTTTAATTCATTTCAATTAGTTTTCGTTTACTGGGTAGACTTGAGGATTTTATCATTTTGTGAATCAAAGGGTGTAGTCCCTATTTATTGTGCAAAAGAAAATAAATATTAAATTACGATTATTTTCATTTCAACGAATATCAAGATTGAAAACAAACAAATAAGAGAAGGACAATTCCTGCGATTTTAAAATAAAGTAAAGGAAAAACAAAAACGATTAAAAGTGAGTAGAGAATTTTCACATTACACCTACACATACAAAACAATTTTCAAAGCATACATGAATTTTCATATGTTGATTTTATAAGATTTTTTTAAAAAAGAATATCCACTTTATCAATACTGAAATTTATATTTTATTGAAAGAACCTATATATTGTATTTGAAAAGTAATAAGTCATAGAGCCTGTTTACACCGCGTCGCATAAATGTATTCCTCCGCGCGCATAAACGTATATTCCTCCAGGAGAATAAACTCGCGTCTGTGCAAAGTGCTTCCCAGCTGTGTTGTGAAGAGTTAGAAACCGCTGGGAAGCACTTTGCGCAGACGCGAGTTTATTCTCCTGGAGGAATATACGTTTATGCGCGCGAAGGAATACATTTATGCGACGCGGTGTAAACAGGCTCATAGTAATATATGTATATTTTATGATTTTCTGCATTGATTTTTATTCAACCTTATCATTAAAACAAATAAAAGAAAACATTCATTAAATATTAACTAAATCCAAACTTCTATTTTTTATTAATTTGACATTATAGCTACACAATTGAGATAAATAATTGTGAGAGCGGAAAAGTCCCCTACCTTTCAAATATTTTCATTTGCTGAAGAGCATTGTTAGTTATCTTAAGAAGATTTAAACTAAAAGTAAGATAATTTCTTTATTTTATTTTTTACTTAAATTCAATTCGTAACACTAATTCTTAGTAAAACAATATAAGTATAAGTATCAATGATTATTAAATCATTATTACAATATATCCTGTTAATTTTAAAATTGTTAAAACGAATTTTAACTCGAAGTATATATGTTACGTACCAAGCCCGAAATTGTACAGACCGCGGTGTGTACAACGATTTTTGTACAGACCGCGATTGGTACAAGGCATTTTGTACAAAGCTGAAATTCCTGGGCTTGGTACAGGTATTTTTGTACTGAGCGAGCTCTGTACAACGCGTTTTGTACAATGTTGTGACATCTCGAATTACACAAAACATTTTTCTTTTTACATGCACACTTTTTAGTGGTGCATTTTGTAAAACAGGAGCATTTCACAAAGCCTTGTCCTCCTCTCATTGAAGCCTTATTATTTGCAGATCTTACAGAGATTGTAACATCTGGCACGTCCTCAATTATTAAAAAATGATTATCTGTTGGTGCTAACTGATTTCGGCTGAAGAGTTGAGCAATAACTCCATCCTTCGTTCCAACTTGATAGTAATTGTCATCAGTTACATTGATTATAACACCTATACATTGTCCGATTGCAGAATCGCTGGAGCGCCAAAGTTACAAAAGACATCAATCAAATTATAGCAAACTTCCGCAGCAGTTTTTGTTTTAAGAGGCTTTAGTATAGTATATTTTGTCAGATGGTCCTGATAATTGAAAATAAATTTGTATTCTCCGTCTTTGCTGGACTGCATATCGATAAGGTCAACTTGACCGCGTGCATAAGGTTGTTTACTTAAAATTGGCTTCACTACAACACCTTTTTTAGGATGTGCTCTCTTTTTAATGCACGTTTCACATCCACTTAAAAATAATAAAATCATTTGGCGAGTAATATTTGCGTATTTGTCTTTTAAATTATTATGCATTTTGTGCACACCACCATGTCCAGTAAAAGTATGTGCGGTTTTTAATAATTCAAAAATTTCACCGTTATGCACAAAATATTTAACACTTCCATTAACATTATTATTTAATGGAACTATTAGTTTTTTTTCGTTTACAATTGTTAGCACGTCATATTTTTTTAAACACCGATAATCACATGAATTTTTCTTGTCTTTATTTTTTGATTTAATCACTTTTTCAATAATTTCATTATAATATTTTTTGGTTGCTTATTGAAACCGAGTTTTCCGCAAAAACTAGCGTACTTAATTTATTTTCAAAGACATTTTTCATTTCAATAGAAACCATGATTACTTTCAAATGAATAGAAATGTACCTTCGCGTAAGGCTTCTATAGTACTAAATTAGTTTTCAATTCACTATTAAAATATATCATCATTCTCTAGTCATCATTGTCAATCAATATTCAATAATAAACACTGCGATTAATTTGGACAACATTGTACAAAACGCGTTGTACAGAGCTCGCTCAGTACAAAAATACCTGTACCAAGCCCAGGAATTTCAGCTTTGTATAAAATGCCTTGAACCAATCGCGGTCTGTACAAAAATCGTTGTACACACCGCGGTCTGTACAATTTCGGGCTTGGTACGTAACATATATATATATTGGCGGTAGAATAAATAAGTTTTTTTCATTACTAATTAATAATATATTATTAGGGGAGGATGGGGCAAGGATAGTTAGGTAAGACCTTTTCGGATCTAGCGGCCAAACTTGATTATGTATCTGCAAATGAAAAGTATTTTTGGAAAGCCTGGTTATTTGGCTATAATTTTGCTGTACATTATTTTACTGTAGACTCAAATCCCTACGAGATATGAATGAAAAAGTAAACAAAAATTTTTAACTATCCTTGCCCCAGTACCGGGGCAAGGATAGTTAAAAGAATTCGAATGCCAAAAATGTTATAGAAAATCAGTAAATTTTTGTTTTTTTTTATTTAACTGGTTTTAGACTATTCAATATTGATATCCCAAGTATTAAAAATATGTATGGAACATTTTCTGAATTGCAATTATTATATTAAAATTCATCTGAACTAGAATCAGAAGTTTAAACAATTTTTTTCAGACGACCACCAATTTCTTGGTCATAAGCTTCGTTTTCCGTAAATAATTACGCACCATTATGTATATCAATCTAAAAAGAACAATTAAACACTTTTTTAAAATTTTCAATGGTATTAACACGCTTTTACCGTGCCGTATTATCTCTAACTATCCTTGCCCCATGAGTCCATATTTCAGTTTTTTCTAAATTTTAAGGAACGACGTGAATTAATTTAAAAATAAATACGATATTCGTGTTCAGCAGGAAATTCCACTCCGGAAAACATTTTACGTAAAAAATATTCTGAAATTCTAATGTAGAAAACAATATGATAAACATTACGTTGACATTTAAGCAAAACAGACTTTTTTCAAAAATAATCTCCCAACTTCGCAAATGGCGACAGATTGACTTGCAATTTTTACAATCATCTTTTGGTGTTAAAACGCGAATATACTATGAATTACGCGATTTTTGAGCAAGCCGTCTAAGCATAACAGCAACTAACTATCCTTGCCCCTTAACTATCCTTGCCCCATCCTCCCCTATTTATTTAATATATAAATGTTCTTATATAAAATAATTAAATTTAATACAAAATCTGCTTACCGTATACGAGAAATATCTAATGTCGGTTAGTTAGAGTAACAAGGAATTATCAAATTCTAACCTTTTTTCAGTGTGAATAAATTTTTTGAATAAAATTATCCTTTTTTTCTTAAAACTTCATTTCCCTTATAAATTTAGCTTTGTTTTACTTTGAAAATTCATTTCTATTATCTACATTTACTTTAAAATAGTGTTATATTATTAAGAAAAATGCTTTAAAAGTCACCTCGTATACAAGCATCTATACACTTCTCATTACGGAAAAGGCTCATATGAGAGTTTTCTCATATTTCTCATACGAGCTACCGAGCTCGTATACAAACTCCGGGGTCCGTGTATCGAATTTTTTTTACTGGGTAGACTAATTTTTTCTACATGTCGATGTCGAAAAAGTCAACCCAAGGGAAGATACCACATTTTCACGAAGTTGAGACCTTCAAAAAGAAGGGTTCTCAACTTGTGCAGTGGTGTTTTTCTTTCGCGGAATTTTCACATACATGTGACCGGTATCAAACATATGATCAATTTTGTAATATTTTGCCAAACTATGCCCATTTTACAAAAATTAAAAGAAATTTCTTACAAAAACTAAACAAATTTTTAAAAAACGATGATAACCATTGCCATACTTTGCAAAATTTTACCCATACTTTAAAGAATGAAAAAAATTGTTAAAAATTTCTCAAAAAATTATATAAACTGTTACCAAAACTTTGCCAAACTCTTCCCATACTTTAAAAAAAAACAAATTCGTAAAAACGCTAAAAACTTTCGCTAAGATTCACTTTATCCAGACTCTTGCCATAGCCAGGAAAATGTACAAACTTAATAGACTCTTCTCTTGCTTTGTAAAAGGGTAAGAATTCCTGAAGTGGGCAACGGATTTTCCAAGGTTTGCAATTTCTATAATAAACTTTATAAAAATAAAGTACTAATAGAGGGACAAACAGTCACCAAGTTTTATTTGAAAATATTTATTTGTTTATTTTTTATAAACAATTTAATTTTAATGTAACATTTTTTTAAAACATTTATATCTCAGAACTGGATTATCGGATTTTGATGAAAATTTTTGGACACAATTAATGAAGATTTCAGCTTTTTAAGGAAAATTATTTCAATGTTGAAAAAAATTATTTATTGTAAAAAATAATTGTTAATAATAAACAAATGAATAATTAATTGTGTTCTGGACCTTTTTCGTAAAATTTTTTTTCAGAAACTTAAACTATATAAATCAAGGATTAAATAACTGAAAGAAAAAGTTGGTAGATCGAAATAGTTTATTAACTGTGAATTTTTTTGTGAGCGCGGTCGCGTTGTTCCGTGCGTCGCGGCTTGACGTGGAGCTCCATAAGTTCATTTCACACTCACCACGAACACCAAGTATTCTTAAAAACTGAAATACAGAATAAGTATCTAAAATTTAAGATTATTAGTAGAATTATTTTACCACATTATTGTTTATACTAGTGACAATAATATGCCAAAATAATTTTTTCATTCAGGTATGTTTAAGAAATGTAATTAACTTTTAATTAAATAAATTTCACTTTGTTGGTGTTTAACTAGTATTTTTGTTTTAATTTTCTACTAAATTTGTAAATAAATAAAAAATGTTTTAGTTAAAAGTAAAAATTTAAATTTCTGTTATGGAATTTCATCGAAACTGGTAAAATTTCGTCTAAAGTAAAGATTTTAAATTTGCTTATGTTGGATTTATTTTTTTAATATCATCAACGATAATTTGAAGAAAAAAAACTGTTTATTACTCAGAAGACAATATTTTACACTTGGAATGTTTTCAATTTTAATTTTTTGTTCGAGAAATATTGTATAATTTGTTTTATTAATCTAACACAAGGAAATTTGAATTCTCTGCTTTAGACGAAATTTTACCAGTTTCAATAAAAATCCATAACAAAAATTTTAATCTAAAGAAAATTTTTTTACTGTGAACTTTTTACTTATTTAACAAAAACATTTTTTATTTACTTACAAATTTAGTCGAAAATTGAAACAAAAAGACTAGTTAAACACCAACAAAGTGAAATTTATTTAATTGAAAATAAATTACATTTCTTAAAAATACCTTAATAAAATAATTATTTTTACATATTATTGTCACTAGTATAAACAATAATGTGGTAAAATAATTCTACTAATAATCTTAAATTTTAGATAATTATTCTGTATTTCAGTTTTTAAGAATACTCTGTGTTCGTGGTGAGTGTGCAATGAACTTATGGAGCTCCACATCAAGCCGCGTCGCACGGACAATGCGACCGCGCTCACAAAAAAATCCACAGTTAATAAACTATTTCGATCTACCAACTTTTTCTTTCAGTTATATAATCCTTGATTTATATAGTTTAAGGTTCTGAAAAAAAATTTTAGGAAAAAGGTCCAGAACACAATTAATTATTCATTTGTTTATTATTAACAATTATTTTTTACAATAAATAATTTTTTTCAACATTGAAATAATTTTTCTTAAAAAGCTGAAATCTTCATTAATTGTGTCCAAAAATTTTCATCAAAATCCGATAATCCAGTTCTGAGATATAAATGTTTAAAAAAAATGTTACATTAAAATTAAATTGTTTATAAAAAATAAACAAATGAATATTTTCAAATAAAACTTGGTGACTGTTTGTCCCTCTATTAGTACTTTATTTTTATAAAGTTTATTATAGAAATTGCAAACCTTGGAAAATCCGTTGCCCACTTCAGGAATTCTTACCCAAAATGAAAAAAATTTGTATAAAAACTAAAACATTTCACAAAAATTAATTTTAACCGTTGCCCATACTTAAATAGACGGTTAAGGATTTTTTTTATAAATAATAGTATTCACTTTTTTTAATTTACTGTCTGAAGTTAGTTTACCCCTTTAAAACTGTTCAAATGACAAGAATTGTGTGTGAGAATGAAGATTTTTTAGTGTTATCATTTTTCTGGTTTTATTTTTGTTGCTCTTCATTTTAACATTTAGAAATGGAGTTAGAGTGATGCCCATTGTTTCACTGTGTATTACAATTTTAAAAATTTGATTTTATGAATCATGATTTACTTTCTCCACTCTCTTCATAGCTGTTGAGAAAAGTTCTACTTTCGCCACGCTTTCTAACAAGAAAAGTACTTCTTTCAGAGCAGGCGTTGGAGACACTATAAAAAATAATAAAAATAATTAAGAAATCTAATGACGAAACAGAATACTACAATAATTGATAATAATTAATTTCTTAAATTTTAAGGTTATCTGTGCTGCTTTTATTGACGCAACGTTTCCGGTTTTTTTATTAACAATATTTTCCATCCAGAATGTTAAGTTTAGTTTTCGTAATCTTTAAAACAGTCTGATAGATGCACATATCCGATAATGAATATTGATTAGCATCGGATCATTGCTAAACAAGAGGATCGTGCGTTTGGGATATTTTCTTCATATAAGAAAATGTGATTCTTTTTCCACTTTTTCTTTTCTTTTTTTAATACATGAGCTTAAAGCACGACTTGCTTTTCCTTTAATATCTCTCTGTCTCTCCTTCTCCCTGTATCCTTCGATTTCTAATCTAGTCGGGAGCCGTGATGTCGTTCGTAATTAATACAAGTTGTAATCCCGCCGCATTCCGGTTTTGCACGAGAGACAAGATATTAGTTGTGCCGTAGTTGTGCCAGTCGCCGCGGCCAACGAGATACGATCGGTATTAGGGGGCGCCGAGGCTCTCCATTTCCTGTTACAGTTAATGGAAATTCAGAACGTACGTTCCTAATCTCAGCAATTTTGCTGCTCAAATAGGCTGCCAAGGGTTAACATGAATGTTGTTGTGTTACCGTTGGTGATGTTGCTGACACTAAAGACCTCATATACATGCGTGCTTCACATAAGCCACAATGCGTGACTAATTTTCCAAATCTTCATCATTTTTAAATGAATGATATGCTGTTGATGAGAAAACGTTTCCAATTTTAGAAAAATTCTCATCCACATCGTATCTGAAGTAAAAATTTTGCCTGCAACTGATTTTTTCTTTTTTATAGAAAGAGAAATACTTGTATCCGTGATACATGTTCGCCAAGGATTTGATTTTGCAAAAAGGGAATCCTTTTTCAAGGGAATAAAAAATCCACCCGCTGAAAACAAAAAAAAGTAATATCTGTTTAACCATCGAGAGTTGGATTCCCATTGTGATTTTAATACGCTTTGCATATCCTGCATCGCTTGCGTTATATTTCATTTTCTTTACAAATCAACGACAATGCCACTGGTGTCCACTTATGGGAAATCTGATGACCCGCTAACCCTCTTCGAAGTATAATGTAGAAACAAAAAAAATACATCTTGTATCTTTACCAAGATCCTGTACATGCTTTTTGCCATAGTATAGTCTTTTTCCTTGGACTTCTATTATAAAGCAGAGAATTTATATACATTTCTATATATACACATATATACACGCGTATAGAGGAAAAGTTATCCAGAGCAAAAGTGGCATTTATCAACAGCAGCATTGCTTTTCTGATTCTCTTGAGAATTCTATCACCGGCAGATGTTGGAATTTCATAATTTTCATACAACTGAATCTAATCTCCTAACTCATCTCGCTATTCTCAAGGTTCATTCTTTTTTCTGTTTCCCTTTTGCAAAAGCCAACAATTCCTGACATAATACTTGCTTAGATGGGTGTATAATGCCTACTCTCTAAATCTGAATATGTGAAATTTCACTTATTGTACGTTATAAGTCGTCCTCTCGATCAATAAGTGCATATACACTTATAAATAAATAAGTGAATTTTTCACTTATTCTGAGTGAAATTTCACTTATTATAAGTGTATATGCACTTATTGATCGAGAAGACGACTTATAACGTACAAATATGTGAATTTTCACATATTCAGATTTAGAGAGTATACAAGACTTTAAGGATATATTATTTAAGAATATTATCTTTTGAGAAGTGTATAACACATTTCAAGTTACTTCATATGTGTTTAGAAGAATGTTTTATTAGGTAGAAATTATTTACCTGATGCTAGAGGCATTTAGATGGGTGATTATCCATTAGATGAAAGATAAAATACATCTAGAAGATGGTTTCCTGGGAAAAGTCGCAACTAATTCAATTTTGATGAGCTGCTGATTTCAAAGTTATAGATTAACCCTTGGGATTAAATTCTGGTTTACTGAATACTTTTGATCTTGTTTTTAGCATATTTTTAAGTAATTAAAAAGACAAAGACAATAATGGCTTTTTCCTTTGCAGAAATTATTTAGTCTCGAAGAGCTGTCAATTTCTAATTGATAGATTAATTCCAGAAATGAGGTTAATTTTTGGTTTCGAATAATGTATTATTTTCAACAGTAAATCAAATTAATTTTGCTAAAAAAATTTTAAAACCTGATTTGGAACTGCATAAAAGCTAATGTTTAGTTTCATAAAAAATTTAATAATATTTATAATTTTCATTTATAATTATTATTGGGATTAGCTGAAATTTAATAAGCCATCTAGTGATTATCATAATTTTTGCCTCTATTTTTGCATCCATCTTTCTTTAATTAATCCGAAAGAAGGAAGGAAAAATTTTAGGCAGAAGTAGGTAAATATTACTAGATTGTGACTATTGTCGATCCCAATAATATAATTTAAATATATTTTCTACAAATTTATTCAATTCCAAAGAAGTTCTTCTACCTTGAATTTTTTATATCGAAATTTCGGTTTATAACACTTTCTCCCAAAATTTAAAAATAGATTCATAAAATTTAACAACAGTTTTCTTTCATTATGTAAAAACATGCAACGTAAAGAAATATATTAGCCGAAAAGTAGAAAAAAAACTGCAACAGATGGAGTTGTTGTTGCTTATTATAAAAAACTGGCGCGAATTTTAAAATTATTATTCTAGTAACAAATTAAATCAGAAATATAAATAAGGAAATTACTTACAAAATATAATACTATAAAAATTGATGATAATGTTAGAATATTTAATAATTACAACCGACAGATTGGCTCAGTCGGATGGATGCCTCGCATTGGCGATCGTTTAAGGACCAAGGGTATAAGTATCCTTGGTTCGCGCCCACTTGGCTTGGTATTTTTCCGGCACGTGAGACAATCTGAGCGGGAGGTTTGACGTCGAGGTATAATGATGTGCACCGTCGATTATTGTCCGGTACACACCATTAGAACTCGACTGTCGATAAACCGGTTGTACTCAGGAGAGGTTTTCTACAGTTTCCCTCTTCTCTGGCGAGAAAACCCATTGACGGGTGGTCCAGGCGGAATGCAAGTACTCCTAATTTTCAAGTCGCTCTGTAGGCGCAAAATTAGGTTAATATATAAAAAATTTCTAAGTAGAATGGTTATGCTTAATCCAAAAAGTATTTTTCGGGGACTCTTGTCGAAGTGCGTAAGGCCAATAGGGCAGGAGTATAAACAACAATATTTAATAATTACAGACCAAAAATTAAATTTCAGAAAATATTTACCAATAAAATGTAAACAAAGGTTATTATTTAAAATAAAATCACAATACAATTACATATAGATATTGTGTACTTTACTTATATTTTCTATAGAATAACAAAATATTGAATCAAAAGTTATAATAGTTTTTAAAACTAACAGATCACTTTTTCCTATTATCAACTATTACACAGGTCTAAAAGTTTAAAAGACTATTTTTCGACCATTTTCGGAGCCACGTAAGGTCGAGAGAAAATGCCTTTTTCTAAAAGTTCTAAAAACACTATTTTTTCTCTTCAAAAAGCTTTTTAAAACTTGAAAAAGACTTTATTTGGCTCTCAGATATTATAATTTTAAGTTTTTGAAGCTTGTCAATGATATACGCAGCTAAAGCCAGAATTAGAAAATTCAAAATGGCGAATCCAACATGACGGTCGAATTTTTGAAAACTCCACGAATTCACTTGAAATTCGTTAGTCGGAAGATTTTGGGATCACTGCGATTACGAATCTGACATCAGATTTTCAAAATTCAAAATGACCAGATTTGCTTGAAACTCAGTGAAAACTGTTCCAAGTATAATAATTGTAGATCTTCAAAACCAAAATTCTCTGACTTTTACACAAGAATCTCCGATTCTTTAGTCATGGTTTTTCTAAAGATATGAAATTGAAAGAAAAAACGAATAAAAAATCCTTAGAAAAACTGGTAATATCGGAAAACCGATTTTAAAAAAAATGCATAGTGAACATTAGAGTATTTGTGAAGGTGAATTTTCGCCAACGTCAGTGGAGAATTTTGATTAAAAAAGCTCACGCTAAGTATTTATGTGCTAAGTTTGGACTTGGCATCAAAAATGTTCCGCGTTCATTAATTAAATGCAGCAGGTAATTTATCAATTGTAAAGGATTCATTATCAGCAAATCCAAAAGAGCGCAGAAATAATTGCAAACAATGAAATTAATAGGATGAGTACTTGAGAGATGTGCAGTGGGAAAACAGTAAAGTTAAGAAGAATCCGTTAGTGTATGAATAACGTGCAGAGAGCACTCTCTTATACATAAAATTATAGGTTTAATTAGAATGACTTATGTCTTTGTGGGGGTCATACGGAAACCGGCCTTTCTTCCTGATTGTCGTTGGGTCAGGTACCGTTCTCTCACTGGACAACCAACTAATATTTCACAGCAACGCTTCGCTTTCTAACTTTTCCACCATCCAGTGTATATATATAGCCTGACTCTTCTTTTTATCGGAACACAAGAGTCCGGCGTGGCGGTGTATCTGAGGCCGCGATCGGTGACGGCCATGCGGCCGCGGCATCGGTGGTGTTGGCGTATACAAAAGGGGGAAAAAAAGGAGGAGAAAGAAAAAAGTCGATGGCAAAATAGTATCGCTGTTATGGCTGCGGCACGAACTGTCACCCGTTTCCGCGTGTTTCTTACTCCCCGCGTTCCACACTCCTTTATCCTTACTGGCTACATTGCTCTCTGTGTGCACTATGGGTACACGATGGTCTCTTTTCATCTCTTTCCGTCCTCCTCCTTCCGTTCTTCGATTTTTATTTCATGACTTGCAATAATAGAGCACACACCAATACACCCTTCAACCAGTTTTTCTTCATCCACTGAGATAAGGGTGTTGCATTCAGAAATGGATTCGAGATATAACATGATTGACGTTCCAAGTACCTTGTTCCTGCCTCTGGGGAAATGTTGCATTCTCTCCGAATTAGTCCATATCTTGTTTTTATTCCTGAATCTAGTTGAAAATTCGATCGAAACAATTGTGAAGAAATGATTGTTTGGAGAGTATGTATGGAGAGCAATAGATTCTTTGGGTATATGGAATAGCAGTCATATGTCTAGGTTATCGAGCCAGCCGGAAGGTAACCTCATGGAAAAGGTGAAGCCCTTGGCTTTGCCTTGGTGCGATTAGATCTCGTTCACTGTTATAGCCGAGCATGGTGACGGCGGAACTCGCTACAACTCCGCCGACGACAACGACACCAGCAACGGCACCTCGATTTAAACTCGCCCTCAGGTATTCGTAGCGGTTTTGCAGGGCGGCTTTGAAATTTCTAACGCAGCCCGGAATATCCGATTGGTATCTGAGGAACTGCACGAATAGCGGTATTTGCAAATATATATATTCTTTTCCATATCGATACACAATACTCTCTTCTACATTCCTCTACTCAACTCCTTTTCTTTACTACTTTATTTTTAAAGCACTTCTTCTTTTCGTCTTCTTTTCAAATAAAGCACGCTATCACAATACTTCCTCAATCAATCCGTTCATTAACTATGTAAAATATTTATTTTATTATTAAAGTAAACGGTACATTCTCAATCTGTTGTTGTTTCAATATTCAAGAAGATAGAAGAAAAAAGCGCATTACACGTCAGATTATAAATGCAATATGGAATACTAATTTGAAAGATGAAGAGCGAGCGCGAATATCGAATTGATAAATAAAATGAGAAAAGCGTAGGAGGCGCCGCAAAACGTCAGAGCGGATGAATTTCACCTTCGCGTAATTCAACACACACGTATACACTATTCGCAATTCGACCGCAAATGTATAACGGAATTGCATTCAAGTTCATGGGCTTTGATGTTTTTATTACTCGATTATTCTTTTGATTCTGTAGTAAAAATTGTTATTGGCACGTATCAAAGAAGAAATGGCATTACGTAATCGAAAACTTTAGTAACGGTATACAGAATATCATTGAAAGCAATATTTTCCTTAACATAAAAAAAACTGTGTAGCACTTTCTTCAAAATGAATAAATAAACAAACAAACCGTAAAATCCCTCATTTTAAAAGAGTTAGACTTTAGAAAAAGATAATATTAATAATCAATAATTATTGAAAAGATAATGAATAATTGGAGCTTCTTGAAAAAATAACACATAAGGTATTAAATAATACTCTATTTTGATTGTGTGTAAAATTACCATTTAAACTCTCTAAATCTGAATAAGTGAAATTTCACTTATTTTAAGTGAATATTCACTTATTACATGTTTCAAAAGTCTTCCACGTAGAATAAGTGAATGTTCACACATGAAATAAGTGAATTATATTCACTTATTCAATAAGTACATACTCACTTATTAATAAGTGAATATTCAAATAAGAAATAAGTGAATACTCACATATTAAGAAGTGAATTATATTAACTTATTGAATAAGTTAAAATATATTTTTTATTTAAATGAAAATAAATAATCAGGATCAATGTTTTAAAAAAAATATTTATTTACTATCACAACTTGTTTTACACTCTTTTCTCTTCTCATTATCAATCTGAAAGTTATAAACATATCAATTTTTCAACTTTTTTAAGCTGAATCCCCAAACGGTCACCCATCCTAATATTAACCGCACGTAACGTCGCTTAACTTTGATGATCTAACGGGAACTACCACAATGCCACTGAATATGTCGCCTTATATACATAGAAAATTATTGGGTGCTACTTATAAAGAGTTAGCTTATTGTCTTGTACTTTAACGTTTTGTTCAAGATTTCTCTTATTATATATATATAATAATAAGTAAATAAAAAGTTGGTTATTATACTATATTATATTATATTATATTATATTATATTATATTATATTATATTATATTATATTATATTATATTATATTATATTATATTATATTATATTATATTATATTATATTATATTATATTATATTATATTATTATATTATATTATATTATATTATATTATATTATATTATATTATATTATATTATATTATATTATATTATATTATATTATATTATATTATATTATATTATATTTTATTATATATAATATTTAATTGAATATTTTCTAAAAATTTTATTAACATTTTAATGCCAATTTATATAATTAAATAAAATAAAAAGTTTTTAATGTATTAACTGAAATTATAAAAACATTGTTCCTAAATATTTAAAAGTATAAATAATTGAAATAATAAGTCACGTTATTAGCGCAGGTGGATTTCTTTTTAACTAAATATTTCACTTATAGATAAGTGGATTTCACTTATTGATAAGTGAAAACAAGTTCACACATATAAAAGTGAATATTTCACTTATGTATTAAGTAGATTCTACTTATTAATAAGTGAAAAAAAAGGTTCACACATGAAAAAAGTGAAAATTTCACTTATTCAGATTTAGAGAGAATACTTGCATACAAATTTTGCTAAGTAGAAATTTTATTTGTTGATGAAATTCGATTAGACAAAAATTCTGTTAAATGAAAATCAGCCAAAAAGGAAGTTCTGTCGAACAAAATTCTATTACCGATAAAATTGGAACAAATGATCTTCGTGGGTTATTCTTGCGAATCAAGAAAAATTTTAATCAATGCAACTACTTTAGGAATATAAACCAATATTTTAATGAATTGAATTCTTAAAATTTAGAAGACTTTTTAAAAGATAAAATTTTGAATTTGTCTTTATAAAAACAAAAACCAGTCGAAGATGAATACGACAGCTAGTGCAATAAAGTATATAATGTACTCTCTAAATCTGAATATGTGAAAATTCACATATTTGTACGTTATAAGTCGTCTTCTCGATCAATAAGTGCATATACACTTATAATAAGTGAAATTTCACTCAGAATAAGTGAAATATTCACTTATTTATAAGTGTATATGCACTTATTGATCGAGAGGACGACTTATAACGTACAATAAGTGAAATTTCACATATTCAGATTTAGAGAGTAGATATGGTTAAACACAGTCGAGAAAATCAAATGCAATTGCGAACCCCATCGTTGAATCGTTTTAAAAAGCCACACAAGATGAATCATTGAAAAAGCATCATGTCGTCAAATCCTAATATGAACAGTACACGCAGAAGTATAAACATGAAACATCTTAGTGATGTTTCATGTTTCATAAAGGACTCTTTCTCGGTTTATTCAAGCACATAATGATGAATTGTTTCGTGTCCCAAAGACATCTCTTCGAAGATTAGATTAAAATATGTCCATATTTTCAGTTGTGTAATGTACCGACAGGCGCGCGTACATTCCTTTAGTTGAAAAACCGTTATTAAGAATATTTACGCTCGATGAATGAGATTCTACAAATGTTATTCTTAGACATTACAAACATGCGTCATATGTGTGCTAAATGCTAAAACCCTAACCGATCGTGCTAAACAGAATATTTTCAATTCTGAACTTCTCTTTTAGTTATATATAATATAATGTGTGTTCACATTCCGTATAAGGTGTTATACTTCTTGTTGAAATACATGACAGTGTTTTAGTAAAAATTTTTGACACACAATGTGAAACAATCAGGAGTTTATAATGGTTTACTAATGTTTGAATAAATATCCTTCCTAGACTTTGATATATGTAACTTTACTGAATTTTGTAGAAGTTCTTTAGAAAATAGAATTTATGTTGCTATTTTTCTTTTCTTGTCCTTCAACTGAAGAATACTTTTGTTAAGAATTATTATCATTTAGTGATTGTTGTTTCAGTTTCCGGGCACACTGAGAAAAGAGTTTGATTTTGACTACGAAAGATTTGGTTGGTATTTAAGCAACTAAAATTTTGTTGTATCAATTAATAGTTGTCACAACCAAAAGCGCCTTTTTTCTTATTATTTCTTATTTAATTGCATCAACCAAAGATTTGTTCAGACAATCAAAATCTTATTGATACAATAAAAAATTTAGTAACAAATAATAAATAAAATTTTGATAATAGAACTAAACGTTTTGTTATCGAAACCAAATTATTTTCTGAGTGTATAGTCACAACCCGCGTGGAAACAGAAAAATGACAAATTCTATTAAACTTCTGCCAATGACTTTTGCCAAAGTAATCAAGCATTGTGCCATACTTTAAAATATTGGTCAACAACTAATACACTACTGCTTATGACCCTTTCCCGTACTACAAATTAATATGTATACCACTACCAAAATCTAGCAAAACTAAGGACGAAGACAAAAATACTTTTAAATACGAAAAATGTTCAATTTTGAACTTTGGTCAGAATGTAGAAAGCCATAGGAAAAAAAAGAATATTTTTAAATACGGAATTGGTTAAAATATATGGTTAAAATATATAGATTTTCAGGATTGAAACTATTTTTGTCGTTGGCCATGGCTTGCTATAGATTTTGGCCTTGGTCAAAAATATATATAAATTTTGAGGGTTCTATATACTTTTGTCATTGACCATGGTTCGCTAGTTTTTGACCATAGTCAAAGTATACAAATTTTGTAGGTTTAAAATATTGTTGTCATTGGCCATGGTTTGATGAATTTTAAGACATAATCAAAATATGGATTGTTTGATGGTTTAAAACATTTTTGCCTTTGTCCATGTTTCGCTATAGTTTGGACATAGCTAAAAATTTAAAAAAATTTGTGTGAAAAAAAATTCTTGTTTTTTTTATGATTTCCTAGATTTTGTCCATGGTTTGCTAGACTTTAGCAGTGATACATATTATTTTGTAGTATGGGCAACGGCCAGAAGCAATGGTGTTTTAGTTGTTGGACAATGTTTCAATGTATGGCTCAGGGCTAGTTTACTTTGGCTAAAGTCTTTGCCCATAGTTAGCTATAGAATTTTCCATTTTCCTTCTCCACGCGGATAACATCAAACGTTTCGTTATTAAAACCAAATTCTGTTTTGGGAGCAGTCACAAAACAAAATTCGGTTTGGTATTAATATTAACTCAGAAACTAAACTTTCTTTGCTGTGTGCCCCTGCTTCGAAGACATAAAAAAAATATCTGGATCAGTTTCAGTTATTTTTATGTTAATCAGTGAAAGATCAGTTTTTGATGAAAACTATCAGTTGTAAGGAAGAATGCTGTGACGACAGGAATGAGCAATAGTAAGAAAAAAGAGATAAGAAAAGTTTATAGCAATGAAGAAAGAAGGAGGAGGAAAAGAAGAGAGGGGGGGATTTAGATGCGAAGAAAACGTTCGAGGCCATTGTTCCGATATAAGACACGACTTCATTAAGCATTCAAGTAATGTTCAAACATTGCACATTGAATTGTACCTACTTGGTGCCCCTGTAACTTAACCACCACCAACTGCAACAACAGCAGCAGCAGCAGCAACGGCTGAGAACCGGCTGCTGCGGTTGTGGCGCGGCGAAACATACAATGCGAATATCGTCTCAGGGGAACTCGTGATGCTGCAATATAGAATAATGTATAACTATATCACGGACTAAGAGTCGTAGTAAAGTAGGAGTAAAAGAAGGATAAGGAGAAGGAGATGAAAGAACATAGAGAGCGTATTTCGTCGTGTAGGAAAAGCATAGCGAGAGTGTTGAACGAGATAAACCCGATATATCTAGATGACTGTGCGCACACGGAATACATCACCATATAAGTAAAAACCCCTGTGGCCCCCAGGATCACACCACACTTCGCTGAAACCTTGATTCATGGCGACTAAAGGGCCGCCGTTTCACTTGCAATGATACCCCCCCCCCTTATAGTATTTTATATCTTTTACCGATCATTTCTTTTCCTTCAGTTTCATTTTCATTGTTCTTTCCTCTTTCTCTCTCTGAACGGGCAGTCTACTTTTCGCCGCCAACTCACTCCCGTATACCTGCTCGGCGTCGAAATCTCGCTCCCGGGCCCTTCCCCCACTTTACCTACTTTCCGGGCACCGTCATTATAAACAGATCAACTTTTTTCCAATTCGTAATAAAGGCGAACCTCATATTTGGATTTAGAAGAAGAAAAATTCATCGATAAGTATACAAAACTACAAAAGATGGAGCTAGAGGCGCTTATTCCAAAAAAATTAACGCGAATTTTGAAAATTAATGTTTTTATAGTTACAAAAGAAATATAAAAAATAAATGAAAAAGCTGCACGGAGAGAAAAAAAAGAGAGCCGTTTGATTTGGCAAGAGAGCGCTGTTTTCCCTGTATAAAGCACAGCAGTACACGGAGAAAAATTATTTTTAATGATTACAATAGTCTACATTACAGCGCGGATATGTGACCACTTTTTGGAATGATTACGAAGACTATGTAATGTGTTAAGAATTTAGTAGGAACGATTACTATAGCTGTTGTAAGGGATACCTTCATGTTTGTACTCCTTACAACAGCTATAGTAATCATATAACAAAAAGTGGTCACATATCCGAGCAGTAATATAGACTATTGTAATCAGTACGAATAAATTTTTCTCCGTGTAGCGCCGCAAACGTCGAACGGTTATACTTTTTGAGGAGTATCGGTTCTCTTCTCCACACAAATAGAGCCGCTTACTTTCCAAAAAGTGTACCCGCTTTCCCCAAAAAGGAGAACCGTTCTCCCCTCGAGAGTAAGCAGCGTGCTTAACCTCAAGTTGAACGGCTGTTTCGTATTTAACGCAACCGCTCTACCGACAGGTAGAGCCGTTTACTTTTTTTTCTCTCCGTGTGTTTACAGAATATAATAATACAATAATTCACGGAGAGAAAGGGGTAGTGATATGGCGACTCTTATTTTATTTGTGATAACCAAACAGTTTTGTTAAGTTTCGACAGTAGATATACAGGGAGGGTTCTATCTAGAATTCCTGCACCAACATTTACCGACACTCTTTAGCCCAGATTCAAACCGTTTGGGCTAAAAAGTGTCGGTAAATGTCGGTGCTAGAATCTCTAAATAGAATCCTTCCTTTATATCTACTTTCGACAAACTGTTTTAACAATCGGATTAACTATACGACGGTTTATCATAATATAGATGAAAAATTACAATTCTGAAAATATTAACTAACAATAAAATGTTTGTGAGAAATTTACAGTACGAGAAATTATTTCTTTTAATTAAATATCCCATACGTTTCTCTGACATTATTTAAAAAGATGAGAGAGGTATTTTTTTAAATGGATAAAAGTCCGGACCAAATTGAATTTTTATAAACAGATGAATTATTTTCCAATACATAACCAATGGCCATAGTGAATTTGCTATTTGGATTATTTGAAAGAAGAAAAATATTTACCAAAAGTATAAAATAACCACAAAAGATAGAGCTGCAGTCACTTATTATAAATATTGTCGCAATTTTTAAAATGAATCTATACATACTACATAGATAGTTAGAAATAGAAATTGATGAATATTAATTTCGAAAATTATTTACAAAATGTAATAAAGTTAATAATTATAAATATTATAATTAAATAATAATTATAAAAATACAATTGTAATTAATAAAATATTTAACAATAAAATTTTCGTTTGAAAAATTTTCGTAAGTAATTTCCAGTTTGCAAAAATTTGTCCTTTGATTTAATATCCCTGATATTTTTCTGACATTATTTAAAAGAAGAGAGGGACTTTACTGAAATTCTTGGGGGAAAGAAATTCGCTAAAGAGAAATCTTTTGAAGCATCATTTTCATGAAGAATGCATGATAGGTTATCATCGGAACAACACCTTTTTTATGGTATCGCAAAGTTTTTCAATTTAATGACACGACACGCACTAGCGTAGAAAAAGGAAGAAAAAACTTTTTGTATATTTTTTTTCCCAGCGACAGCGGATTATAAATCTCATTTACGCCTCGTATATTTACCTCAAGTGAAAATAAGTTTTCGTTTAAAATAATGAAATTCCATTTTTTGAATATACAAAAAAATAAATTACCTCTTTTCAGTATGAAAAAAGAGAGCATAGTATAAAATTAGACGTCTCGGTCGTGCAACACTTCATACTGACACGGAATATTTCATATAATGCTTTTCGAGAAAATTTTTATATTGTAAGCGCGAATAATCTATATGGAATGTGAATGGTTTTGCGTTTACAACGCGCTCGGCGTGAGCGCACGCTGACAGGTGTATTGATTTTAAATGCATTTCGCGTAATTGAAGGTGCACTGTGAAAAACGCTTTGCAGCTAGAAGCACAAGTCTAGCCCGTAATAATATCTGTCTCATGAATAATAGTGAGTGCAATTTCGAGTGCCAGGCGAACCGCATATAAGAGAGACCGGGCATATTTTACATGGAAAGAAGATAAAAAAACAGAAATGTAAAACAAAAAAAAGTGGGAGGAAAAATGTGTATGATACTTTTATTAGGCGACATATATGAGTCTTTCTTCTAACATTGTTAAAATATTCTCAATTATCCAAATGTAGCCTTACACACTTATGTTCACCGTACGTGTTGAAATTTAACAAAAAAATTCATTTACGTGTTATTTTTATTTAAGCGACTTGGAAAATTTAGACATTACTTCGTTCTTTTTTTATAATTAAAGTAAAAAATTATGCATGCTTTTACTATTTTTTCTCCAACATGTAGAATATTTTACAAATTTTAAAAAATGTAATATTATATTTCTCCTACTTTCAATTTATTTGTTCGTACCTGTTTATATTTATATTTACTTTTCTATTTTTATTTCCAATTTTCAATTACATATTCTATATTCGATATTCTCAACAAAAACGAGGTTTTTGGTTATTTACCAAATTTTTCGAAACAATTAGGTACTACACTTTCAATATGAATATTCTCTTTTTATTTTATATTTTATTGGCTACTTGATGTCCTTAAAGTTTTGAACATTCAAATCAACCCCTACATTCTAGTTGCTATAGGGGAGAGTGGGGCAAGACGGGGTAGCGGGTAAGACGGGGTACCGGCCTTATTTAACAAACGAATTAACCACACTGCAAAAAGAGGTGTCTTGATTGGAGACATTTTTGGTGTCTTAGACACCAAAAGCGTCTTGGTTTACACTCTAAATCTGAATCAGTGAAAATTTCACTGATTTCAATTCAGTGGCCCAGTTTTCTTTGATGAATCAGTGGAATTTCACTGACAATCAGTGGTTTTTACTGATTCTCAGTGAAATCCCACTGATGAATTAAAGAAAACTGGGCCACTGAATTGAAATCAGTGAAATTTTCACTGATTCAGATTTAGAGTGTAAGACATTTTTGGTGTCTAAGACACCAAAAACGTCTCCACCCAAGACACCTATTTTTGCAGTGCAATCGCGATTATATTTTACATAATACTGCACCGAGACGATAGTTTCTTGTTTACAAAACCTAAAAGCCATGAGAACAAATCTTTTATCTGTTTTACTAAAAAAACTGTTTTTGACGATTTTCTTGCAGGGGCCGACACGGACACGAAAAAAACGAAAATTCGTGTCGTGCCCGTGCCGTGCCTTGGCATGACACGAAAAACGTTTTGTAATTCGTGCCGTGCCTAGGCACGACACAAAGTACGTTTGGTAATTCGTGCCGTGCCAAGGCACGACACAAATAAAATTTTTGAAATGTGTTGTGCCCAGGCACGTTTTAAAGGCACGCATGGAATATTGTGTAGAATCTCAAAAGCAATATTTAAGGCACAACACGATTTAGTAAGTGTAATTCGTGTCATGCATTGGCACAGGCACGAATTACCAAGCAAACTTCGTGTCAAGCGAACTTTGTGTCGTGCCTTGGCACGGCACGAATTACAAATCGTACTTCGTGTCGTGCCAAGGCACGGCACTGGTACGACACGAATTTTTCGTGAAAGTCCCTGTTTTCTTGTCATTTTTTCACTTTTTTTAGGAGATGTTTATTACTTAATAATAACAGCACAGGCACACAAAAAAATAAAAAAGTCAAAACCCAGAGGTTACACCCCCCTATCCCCATGTCTTTGGGGTCGCTAAAACTGAATATGACAATTAAAAATTTTTTTCATCGGCCATTTTCCCGCTACCACCCCCTTACACCTGCTCCCGGGGGTTGGAATTTCAGTTTTAAAAAAAGTGGAGTAGGGTGTCTATTCTTATGTTTTTTGGGTCGCTTAAACCAAAAAAGACTACCAAAAACAAATTCTTCCCTCCCTTGACCCCCTACAACTCCCTTAACAACCCTGGGGTGAGGGGTCGAAATTTGAATTTTCACGAAAAGTCGATTACGGTGTCTAAACCTACGTTTTTTGGGTCGCTGAAACCAAAAAAGACTACCAAAATCAAATCCTTTTCACCTCCAACTCCCTACAACCCCCTGCAAAAATTTTTTTCAAATAAAACGAACCGATTTTTGGGAAATTGAAAATTAAATATTAATTATCAAAAATTATTGCAGGAGGTTGTAGGGGGTCGAGGGTGGAAAGGATTTGATTTTGGTAGTCTTTTTTGGTTTCAGCGACCCAAAAAACGTAGGTTTAGACACCGTAATCGACTTTTCGTGAAAATTCAAATTTCCACCCCTCACCCCAGGGTTGTTAAGGGAGTTGTAGGGGGTCAAGGGAGGGAAGAATTTGTTTTTGGTAGTCTTTTTTGGTTTTAGCGACCCAAAAAACATAGGAATAGACACCCTACTCCACTTCTTTTTAAACTGAAATTCCAACCCCCGGGAGCAGGTGTAAGGGGGTGGTAGCGGGAAAATGGCCGATGAGAAAAATTTTTCATGGTCATATTCGGTTTCAGCGACCCCAAAAACATGGGGATAGGGGGGTGTGACCTCTGGGTTTTGACTTTTTTATTTTTTTGTGTGCCTGTGCAGTTAATGAACTGTATAAATTTTTTTCTAACTGTCAAGGGTTACACTGCAAAAAGAGGTGTCTTATTGGAGACATTTTTGGTGTCTTAGACACCAAAAGCGTCTTGGTTTAAGACATTTTTGGTGTCTAAGACACCAAAAACGTCTCCACCCAAGACACCTATTTTTGCAGTGTACAGAAGAAGGGAAGCATATGTTTTTTTTCTTTGTTGAATCGTAAATTGTAGTAATTAATCGTTTTATTAAATTTCACAGGTGCGGGCAAGATGGGGTAGGGGAGAGTGGGGCAAGACGGGGTTTACAAATTAAGCAAAAACAAAGAGAAATAAGAGAAGTTAAGAAAACTACTAAAATCAAGACTGAATAAAATAAGAGTGACCAAAAAGAAAAAAGCTTGTCTGGTTAAATCATCAATTAGCGATGGTGAAATGGAAAATACACCTGTCTCTATTATAATGGTTATTATTTAGACTCAAATGGAGGTTGGGCTGCTTGTTCTGTCTGCGGCCAATGGGCTCACTGCAGTTATGCATGAAGATGAAGATGCAACCTTTACTTGTGAAATTTGTCGACAGAAATAGGTTGCTTTCTTGAGTACCCAATCTTACCCGCCGGTGGGGCAAGATGGGGTGATTTGCAATTTTTTCTATATTATTAATTATAAGCTTTTTTAAGAAACAGATGGCCTTTGTACGCCTTTTTTACGAAAGACTGATTCCCAAAGATGATAATTAAAAATAATAATAAAGTATATATTCGATAATTTTTGTTTTTTTTCGCTTTAAACCTTAAGTACCCCGTCTTGCCCCACTCTCCCCTACTTTGGAGTAATACTTTGGATTTCATTAAAAAAATATTATTTTGTATTAAAAAAATTAATTGTCTAGGTAAGGAAAATGATGAATTTTAATTCTTTTTTAATTCAATATCATAATTTTAGAAAATATTTAAATGGAAATAAGATTGGAAACCAATTTTTAATCACCTGATTAACAATAAGTACTTATAGAAATTGATATAATTATGTAAATTGAGCGTAGGGGAGAGTGGGGCAAAGGCGCTAGGTTTACATTTATCGATGTATATTTTTTAAATTAAGCAATTAATTTATGCGGTCTTTGTTTTTCATTATTCTAAAACTAATAAACAAGAAATTTTAATAGTTGTTATTTAGTATATTATAATTATAAATACATTTGTAAGTTGAGTGTCCTCACTTCTAATCATCGAGGTAAAGGTGTGTGTGTGTGTTGTCAAGAAAGGGCATGGAATCTGGTAGCCTTGAGTGATTATGAAAAGAAAACTTAGTGTGGTCAAGTGTCCCGCGCACGTAACACTGTGCGACGGGCATCGCGCAAAATTAAATATAAAGACGCCTAACGAAGGCGATCGTTATATATTTCTCAACGCCCAATAGGGGTAAGTGCAGTGGTTTGTTGCATTTTGAAAATGGTGTAATACTGGTATCAATTATTTATGGTTTCGCTGGTGTTTATTTGTTTATAGCGGTTGGTGAAGAAAATTGTAATCACCTGAGGTGATCGTCGTTCGTAAACGCATTATCTCTGCCATAGGCAATTATCATATTTCATTGGAGAAAATCGTCACTGCTGTGCTCAGACGATTCCTAATTTTTTACGAGAGATTTCCTGGATTGTGTTCATCAATTTAATTGTATACACATCAAATTTCTGGGAATTTCGAGAATAAATCATTGGACATACATCTGATCCTGATCATTTGTAATTATAATTTTATAGACGGATATCGTTTGTGATATCATAGCGATAACCTGACGACGGTGAGTTCGTAGCATTTTATTTTATGATTAACTCATTTTGCGAGAAAATAGTGAATAATTGACCACACACAATTATATCTCAATATATATGTTTTTAAAGTAATTTCTAATCACTGCTGATTCTCGAAGAGAATCCCACAAATTTATTGTAAAAGTCTGCTTTGGAATACTTGGATCCAATTGTTTAATTTATTAATATTCGTTAAAAGAAGATCTTCTAAAAATTTACTAATATATGTAAAAATGAATGTTCGAATGTGCATGAATGGTAATTATAAATTCTAAAAATTGTTTTTTCAAATAAATGTCGATTGAATATATTTTATTTTACAATTTTTAATTATTTCCGAGAAAGTTAAAAAAATAATAACTGTTACACATTATTTAATGAAATTTAAAAACAATGCAAAAATGCCTTTGCCCCATACGTTGGGGCAGCGACGTTTTCGCTTATATTTCTAAAATAAAGCATTTATAAGCCTTAAAAAAATTAACAAGTGATATTTATTAGTATATATAATATTTACGAAACATAAGGTTAACAACATATTATTAAAAGAATTAAACTATTTAAATAGAAAATAAAAACTTTTAGTGAATTTAACCTTATATTATTATGTTCAATATTGCCTTTGCCCCACATAACAAACTTTTTTTTTACTTTAAATTTAAAATATTTAGATACAAAATTAAACTAAAACACCACGCTAGTTGTGTAGAGAAATATTTAATTTATTTACATGTTACGTTTTTAAAAATTAAATACTTAAACTTATGTTTTAAAAAATAAAAGTTTGTTCAGTAAAATTATCATTTTATTTTTGCAAAACAATTTTTTTGTTATATTTCTTAAAATATTTGATATTTTTAGGTTTTTCTTTTTTTAATCAATTGGTCTTATTGCATTGCAACTTAATTTTTAATACCAATTGGAATAGACAGAAAATAAAGGAGATATTTTAAAAAACGTCTTTGCCCCGCATAGCGCCTTTGCCCCACTCTCCCCTAACTCAATTCTAATTGGCCTAAAATCATTAAATAAATTCATATACGTTCTTCACTTCATTAATAGTTAAAATAAACAAAAAATATTAAACGAAACTAAAAATGACGATTTTTAAAAAGTTTTTTATATTTTTCTATAAAGAAATAAAATATTTATCACTACTTTTGAAATTTGAATCAGTCACTTTCTTTTAATTAAAAAGTGTAAATTAGTTTGTCAATTTTACTAACTTTAAAAAAAACTACTCAATTTTAGTAGAAAATTACTAATTTAATGGTAAAAACTACTAATTTTATAGTAGAAAAATTACTAATTTAATAGTAGATTATTACTAATTAAATAGTAGAAAATAACTAATATATGATAATAATTTCAGTATTTTAATTAATAGATATTTTACTAACAAATCAGTAATTTTCTAACATTAAATTGGTAGTTTTCTGTACTGATAGAAAATATTGTATAAGAAATTCCAATAAGCTGAGTAGAAAGTAACTTTAACTTATTTCATAGTAAAACCTGAACTGCCAAAAACTTTATGAATTTCTATCAACTTTTACTATTTTTTAGAGTAAAAGTTGCATCGTTAGAAGTACCTACAGTTTGTAAAAATTAGTAAAATTAGTAAAAATTAGTAACTCAAGTGTAGAAAAATTTACTCCGAAAATAATAAATGTTGTGCCAATTTTAGGTCTTGAAATCAGGTTTTCTAATCAGAAATTTAGTCAATATTTGTACTAATGTAAGTTGTTTTAGTCAAAGTCAGACTTGAAAGAAGACATTTTTTACAGTGTTTTTGAGGTCATTGAATCTTAATTAAATGCCAAATTTAAATAATTCAAAATGGCGGAACCAATATGGCGACCAAAATTTTTTAATATTAACGTATTTGCTTAAAAATGATTTCTCGTGGGCTTTTAGTGTCACTGAATTCAAAAATGTAAGATTAATAGACTACTTTTTATTCACCAATTTACAAAAATAAATGACAAGCAGAAAAGAACTACAAACTCTAATAATGAAGACAAAATATTGTACTTATTATGCATATGAGATTTTTTTTTAATTTACTCAGACGGGAAAAAAAGGGTTGCGACAAGAAAAATCTTGATGGTGAGTAAGTAAAACAAACTCCCCGACTATTGTGTCTCCATTGATCATCGGACATTCAAAAGTATCACGCGGCGAAAGATGGTGTTGTAAAAATAAAGATGAGAAATGAAAAGGAAGTGTAGGGAGTTTTGAAAAAAACTGAAGACGTGTAATTGACCCCCGATGAATTAAAATTTAAGAGTAGATATTTATGATGAGTTGGTTAGGTGGATAAAAATGAATGCCAATTAGTGTAATGTGAATAAAAAAAGATGAGGAAAGAGAAAAAAACGCATATACACACTAGTAGTATTACGCAACGCAAGAACGGAACCGGTCTTCTGGTTGAACGTGGAAAGTAAAGATTATGCAGACCCAAGGGTAAGGAGAGTGTATATCGTAATCCATCGACCTTAGCAAGTTGTGAAATGCTTTGCAAGTATTGCTCTCTCTCTCTTTCTCCCTTTTTTCTTTTTCCTACTCTGTCTCTGAAGAGAGAAACAGAAGGAGCGATAGAGGTCTTTGAGGCAATGTCCAGAGAAGTGCAAAAACCCACCAACGAAAGCAATCCGGCGTCAAAGAATGAAACGAGGGAGAGAGAGAGAGAGAGCAGGTATTCGCGTATTATTATCCATGAACTTTTAAGGCGCCATCATCCGGCTATAAAAAGCGTTACGACCAGTGACCGGCTGACGCACCGGTTAGGAACTGACTTAACTATAATGCCGTATAAAGAACTCGAGCGATTAACAGCTTGGAAGCGATATATGTGAGTGCGTGCGGATATATGTATAAGGGAAGAATAATTGTCGGTAAACTGTTCGAACGAGTAACTAGACATTACTTGCCGCGAGAGGAATTCCGCGGATACTCGCTTTTATACCTTGCAGTCTATAGTGAAAGAGCGAGTGAGCGAGAGAAAGAGAGGGAGGGACGCGAAACATTGAATATATTCCAATTGGCTGCTGTTACTCGTATGTGCTGAAAACGTACGACCATATATGATGCACGCTCTCGCGTACTAATCCGATTAAATCCCATTACGTTACGAGACGATTAATTTCCAAGCCCAAAATAACGGCGTGACTTCCCATTGCTAAATTGGATGCTGGAAACTATTAAACGCTGAAATTCCCTTTATAAGTTTGATTTAGGTATTAATTTTCGTAAACAATTATTACTGTGAGCATTGGATTCAGTTATTGCATTAACACACTAAATTCGTGGCAATAGAGAACTATATATATGAATCTTTCTCTCTCCCTCTCTCCCTCTCTCTCTCTCTTTCTCTATATAATCCGCAATTGAGATTTTCAACATTTACATCGGATGGGATTTCAATATTCTGTTTGCGCTATTCATATTAAGGAATATTTATTTCCGAGTAAGAGAAAAAGAACGAATTACTGTATATGTTTAATTTGTATACGACTCTGTGAAAACAAATGCAACAAACTTGAAAAATATTATTGACTCGAGAACTGTAATACTGTTTTTCGTGAAATATTACAGTTAAGTAATAAAATATATTTATGGTCTCAGCAGCATTTTACCTTCTCACTTCATCGACTTTTCTTATAAGTTGTGTATTTTATGCGTCCATCAGGTACATTTTTGGGTAAACAAAGCGCAGCAATGATGAATTATTATTCTGAGAAAGCAGGGAAATACTTGAATGGGTTTCAAAAATTTCGTGTATCGAGAGATTTTTTTTCGAGTCCACAGTATAGAAAAGTATTATTTTAAGATTTTGAATTATTTTATAATTTTTTTTGGCGTAAATTCAAGAAAGGTTGTCTTAAAAATATTGCATCTTTAATTAAGAAATACTTTCTGTCTTAAAATAATACTTTCTAGTTTAGTTATGTAACGATTGTAAAAAGAAGAAACATTTATATTTCTTCTTTCTGGTTGTGCTTCCTTTTACTTGTTCATTCTGATTTCTTACTTTGTTTTCAATCTTCTGAGTTCTAGTTTCTTCGAAGAATTTTTCTACTCTTTTGTTTCATTTTATTTTCCATTTCATTTAATTCTTTTCGAATTTAAAATACTGTTACACTCTTTCGTGTTTGCTTCCCAAGTCCTTTCTTTTCGCCCCTTTTCTACTTTTCTTATCTTATTTATTTTCCTGTATTTTACTTTTTATCCTCTGTATAATTTTTCATTTCTATTTTCCACTTTCCATTTTCTACTCTCCATTTCAAATTTTTAATCTTCTTTTCTTATAACTCCCCTTCTTTATTTTTATACTTATATTTTTCTATTATCCTTACTCACTTTTCATTTTCTACTTTCAACTTCCAGTTTGTATTTTCCATTTTTCTTTTTCTATACTCCGTTCTTTCGATTATCAACTTATTATAGTTCATTATTTTTTCCAACTAATATTGAAATGCTCTGCGCTTCCACTTTTAATTTATCGTTTTCAACGTTTAATTTTCTACTTTTTACTCTCTATTAATTTGTAGGTATCAATTAATATATAACAAAAAAGGAAAATTGCAACTAATTTACAATTAATACAATTAATTAAATATCAAAAGATAATAAAAAAGCGTTTAACAATGAAACAGTAAAATTAATTATTCAATGAAATAACTAATGAAAATAAATTATTATATTAATATAATAAAGGGGAGAGTCTCCAGTTGTGAGACACCTCCAGTTGTGAGACAGTCAATTTTTTTTAACATGCAATATTAAAAAGCCGATTGGTTTATATAAAAACATTTCTTTTTATATGAGCCAACTTTTTCGTTTACGCCGAAGCGGATATACAAACTGTTTTTGTTAAATACCAACACTCTGTGTGATAATCGACTAAAAAGCGTTTTTTCAATAAATGCAAAGTACTTTTTTTCCAAGTTAATTAATTGGAAAAGGTACACTACCGTCCACGAGTATCAGGAGGATTACACGCAACTCTATAAAAAAACATGCCATCACTTTTTCAATCATATCTCGGAAATAAAAGGAGGTACAAAAAAAAACTTAAATACGGTTAAAAAGCTGATTAAATTCTGCGTAAAATAAGCTATCTTTGAAGTCATATCGTTAATTATTTTCTAAGTTGTAGAGTGAGAAAGAAATAAAAAAAATGATCAAATTTTCTCATTTTTGTCTCTTGACTTCAACTTTTTCAAAAATCTAAAAAAATTTAGATAAAATTTTTCTAGAAACACAGAAATCTTCGTTAGAATTTCAGCTTTAAAATAAGCCTTCGAAAATTAAAAAAGGTTAATCCGTCTTCGATATATCATTAAAAATGTGAAGCCGTATTTCGACCAATTGGTGCATTGAAATTCAACTGTAACGATTCGATTCTGGCTTCGCGCGGCAGCGAATGAGAGAAAACAGGGACGAATTTATGCTGGAGAATAATAAATAATGATTTTTTGTTTTAATGTTTTCATATATGTATTACTCCAAATTTTAGGAGAATACTAAGAATGTCAACACGTGTTATTAACAGTGTAATTTATTCTTGAAAAGGCCCTACTTCGTAGAGGCGAAAGCTCGATTTGAAAATAATGATTATATTGATCAGTTCTTTGACAATTAATAAACATCTTTGACAATAATTTGACTCTGATCAACAATAAATTCTTACATCTTCTATATAATAAATAATGATGTTTCACGAGTAATATGAAGAAACTCAAAAGTTCATCGTTCCCCCGCATGAATTCGTCCCTGTTTTCTCTCTCATTCGCTGCCGCGCGAAGCCAGAATCGAGTCGTCACAGTTGAATTTCAATGCACCAATTGGTCGAAACACGGCTTCACATTTTTAATGATACATCGAAGACGGATTAACCTTTTTTAATTTTCGAAGGCTTATTTTAAGGGCTAAAATTTTAACGAAGATTTCTGTGTTTTTAGAAAAATTTTATCTAAATTTTTCTAGATTTTTGAAAAAGTTGAAGTCAAGAGACAAAAATGAGAAAATTTGATAATTTTTTTTATTTCATTCTCACTCTACAACTTAAAAAATAATTAACGAAATGACTTCAAAGACGGCTTATTTTACGCAGAATTTAATCAGCTTTCTAACCGTATTTAAGTTTTTTTTGTATCTCCTTTAATTTCCGAGATGTGATTGAAAAAGTGATGGCATGTTTTTTCATAGAGTCGAATGTAATCGTCCTGATACTCGTGGACGGTAGTAAAAAAATATAATGCATTTTCTTTTAGTGTTTTCTTTATATTTTGTGATGCAATATTGCATTGTTCCAATCTACGGTTGAAAATAATTTAATTTTCCTTTTTCAAAATAGCGCCAATTTCTGGGTGTGAGACACAGCATATCACCAGTTGTGAGACGGTGTCAACACCCATCTGGGCAGCATAAAAAATACGACTTTACAGGCATACTATTTAAATGTTGTTTTCATTTTTTTCAGTATTTTTGGGCATGTCAAGTGGAAAAAAGTCAATGGATTCAGAAGAAATCAATTTTAATGCTCTTGTTGAAGCTATTAAATTGTGTTTATTTGATAGTCATATTTTGGCGAATAAATATTATTATTTACACTGTAAAAAATTTAGGGAGTTAACGGACTCGGGAGTTGGGAGTGAAATTTTTCGAGTTAAAAATCAACTCCAAAAGAGAGTTAATTTCTAACTCCCTTCATTCAACACCCGCGCGAGTTATTTTTTCCTTGGGGAGTTAGCATTTGGGTGTGAAGTTTTAACTCTCTTTATTTAACTCCCCTGGCATTAACTTCCCAATGGGTGCGACTTTTATAGACCCCCCGGGGGAGTTAAAATTTAACTTCCTTTTTTTACAGTGTAGTATATATAATAATATATATTATTAATATATTTAATTATTTCTACTAAACATAACTACACTTTCTTTTAATAAAAGTTGCGTATTTCTGTTACCTTTCGAACAGTGTATTTTATTTACAATTTCGTTTACCCGTTTACAATTTACGGGTCGAAAATAAAACCCGTCTCACAACTGGAGACTCTCCCCTATATTATATATGTATATATATATTTAATTAATAAGAATAATAATGGTGGATTCCACGTCAGTTCAACACATTAATTTTCATGACTTGTTGGGATTTGGCTGTATTTTTGTAAATTTATTACTTTTATAGTGATAAACAACTCCACCAAATATTTTTTCAAAATTTTGAAAATTAACAAAAATATGTTATTTTCAAAATTTTTGTTTTTTTTTCAAAGTACTATAACTTTGGTTCTAATTAACCGATTTTGGATTTTCAAAAAAGGATTTCTTTGGTTTTAAGTATATTTTAAGTTAAAATTAATATAAAAAAAAAAATTCAAAAAACTTTTTTTTTAATTTTGAAAAATTAAAAAATAATAAAATGATTTATATTTTTATTTGATAAAATATTTTTTGAGTTATAGAGTTTCAAAATTTTGATTTTTTTGAAAATATCTTTTTTTCGATTTAATATAATTATTGATAAGTAAAATTAATCAAATTTAAAGTACGAATAATGATTTTTAAAGGGGTTTTCACGAGCTATAAGCTACACGGAGAGAAAAATCAAGCGTTTGTAGTATGGACAGTTAAGCTTATTTCGTAAAAGAATGCACATGCGCAATATGCGTAAAACTTCTGCTGTATTTGTATAAATTTTTACGTTATCAGCATAAAAGTTCTACCTTTAACGCATGGGACGTCAGTATACTACGATTGCAAGAGATCCATGCTTTTTTAGTATATGTTTCATGCAACTGAGGTGTAAAAACATGCCTCTTTAGCAGGACGTTCATACAAAATTAGCATAGGAAGTCTCCATACTACAAACGCTTGATTTTTCTCTCCGTGTAGTGACCATTTTTTCTATGAGCCATGTAAAAATCAGAGTGGGACCATCAAAATTTTTGAGGAAAATAATTTATCATTATTTTACATAGAAAATGATGATGGGTAGGTCCATGCCTAAAAAATCAAAGTTGTCCCCTACTTCTTCGATTTTGTTGAAACTTCGAAATTTTGAAGTGGAATACATGCCAGTAAAAACCCTAAATCGATTTAAAAAAATTTTGGATTTACGAGGTTTTTAAAAATTTTTTTGAAATTTTGAAAATGGTTAATCTCAAAGAAAAATGACTGAAATTTAATGAAAATTTCAGGAAATGCTTATTATTTACAGACAATTTAAGAAAATATTTTATAAAAAAAAAATTTTTTTTTTTAACAAATTATTTAAAAAATAATTTTTAAATAAACAATTTTTTGAAAAGTGCCATTTTTTTTTGCTTTTAATAACAATGATTCGATTCCCACTTATTTCACGAGTATTTTCCAAAAAAAAAATTGATGGAGGGTCTGATATTTTAGGAGATATTGAATTTTTTGTCCTTGCGCGCAACCGTAAAAAGCGCATTTTGAGGCTATACTCTACGTACAAACTAATGTTCAAAATTACCTATAATTCGTAAATTTTAACCGAATTCAATTTTTCTTTTTGGAGAATGTCGGGCTATAAATTTGTAAGAATACTGTGCATTTATAGTTTTAAAATTGATGCGTTTCGACCAAATTTCATTTCTCGGGATCGCTGATAACGAATCTGAAGTCAGACTTTCAAAATTCAAAACGGCGGATCCAATATGGCGACCAAATTTTTTAAAAAGTTGACGGATTTGTCTAAAAATATTCACTTCAGAGGGCACAAAAACTATAAGACATGTAAATCTAGTTCAATAGGCAATCAAGTCTTTTTCGTGCCTGTGTAATAAAATTAACTCGAAAAATGAAATAAAAAAATATGAATAAGAATAAGAAAATGAAAAAAAAGTTAATAGAATTTTAAAACTAATAGCCTTATGAGGCTAAAAAAACAAAGTCAGAATGATAAAAGAAAGAAAATTGTCTTTCAAAAATGAACCACGCCGCGGATGAAGCTATCACCTCCTATTGTTGTATTCCACGGTACGCAACGTATAGAGAATCCTAGAAACATGTGTAAGCGACAAGAGGCACGTTGCTGTATTGTCATGTATAACTTGCCACATACACGTTAATGCTTACAAAAGCACTTTGCTGCACACGTGTGTATACCTGCGCTTTATCCGCAGGTACACTCAATATAACATATAGGAAGGACGATAACGCCGACGACGACAATGTGAAAATCTCTACAACGACAAAACGGTGACTGGAATGTAACGTTTTAAGTTCACTGGCTTTCGTTCAAACTGGCTTCCTATTTGCAATTTCATGGTAATAGTCTCTCTCTCTCTCTCTCTCTCTCTCTCTCTCTCATCTCTCTCTCTCTCTCGCTCATCTCTCTCTCTCTCTCTCTCTCTCTCTCTCTCTCTCTCTCTCTCTCTCTCTCTCTCTCTCTCTCTCTCTCTCTCTCTCTTCTCTCTCTCTCTCTCTCTCTCTCTCTCTCTCTCCTCTCTCTCTGCTCTCTCATCCTCTCTCCTCCTCTCTCTCTCTCCCTCTCTCTCTCTCTCTCTCTCTCTCTCCCTCTCCTCTCTCTCTCTCTCTATCTCTCTTGACCAAAAACCTTTGATCCAACAAACTTCTAACTTGAATTTTCTTAAACTTTGAGGTACTCGAGAATTTCAAGTCCAAAAACTAATCTTCCAAAATGTCAAACTCCCTTTGTTCTTTAACACGCTTTTCTTCTCTTCGACAGGACTTTTTTTCTGTTTTATTTTCATCGTATATTTTTGCCTTTTACCTTTTTACATTTAGAATACTTTTTTCTTTAAGGAACTTTTGCATTTTAACTATTTTCCATATATAGTTTTGATAGTTTCGTGAGAGTACTTTGTCATTGAAAATATGTTGACATTGCCTCTTTGACTTTTGTCAGAAAGTTATTTTAACGCTACATGTACTTTATCTAATTTCAAATCTGAATCTTGTACTATAAAATTTGAAAGAGTGCGAAATTTATTGCACTAATTTAAATTAGTAAAAATTATTCCACTCAGAGTCATTTTTATTTTATTATCAATTTACTACTGTTAAAACTTCAGTAAAAAAAATTGTAACTTCGGAACTATTTTTAGTCGAATTGTAAAGCAATTTTTATTTCAATATAACTTTTAAACAAAATTTATCAACTTTGGCCCGCACCTAAGAAATTAAATAAAACGATTAATTACTACAATTTACGATTCAGCAAAGAAATTTTTTGTGAAACGACGTGAATTTAATTAAAAATAAATACGATATTTGTGTTCAGCAGAAAATTCCACTCCGGAAAACACTTAAGTAAATAAATATTCGCAAGCACTAATAAAAAAAACAATATGATAAAACGTGACAAAGATTCCGTTGGCATTTTTCAAAAACAGGTGTTTTTTAAAAATAAACTCCTAACTTCGCAAATAGTGGCAGATTAATTTCCAATTTTTACTGTCATCTTTTGGTGTTAAGACGCGAAAATATCATGAATGACGCGCTAATTTGAACAAGCTGTTTAAGCAATACAGCCACCAACTATCCTTGCCCCATCCTCCCCTATTACTGTTTCAGCTATACGTCCTTACTATACCCGTATGACAAAATCGACAATATCATTTTTTTCAGTGTAATCATCGACCCCAAAAACCTCCTAATAACAAATTTCAACAAAATACACCTGCTGGGTTTCCTGGGAGCACAAAGGGGTTAAAAGAAAAAATTGTTGTGAAATCAAAATTTTAGTAAAAAATATGTTTTTTTAAATTGTTTAAACAATAGGTAATATAATTCAAAATTTTTATTAGTAATTATATAAAGTTTGGTAAGCTGTATAAAATTAAGAAAAAACTGTATTCATCGAGATGCACTGGTTAAAAAAATAGTAAATAACAATTACCTTTTGTTTAAATATTTTTTGAACAATTATAAATAGTGTATCTTATAACAAATTTATTGGTTTACTATTAACCCCTTAACTGTTTGAGGAAAATACAACATGATTGTCCCAAAATGCCCAGCGGAATCTGATACTTTTTCAAATAGTATAATATATTTAAATTATAACTAATTATTCAATTATTTTTTAAAATATCATTAATGACCCTTATAATTTCTTATAATATTGCTATAAAGAAAAATATCTATCAATTTATATACAAATTATATTTATTTTGAGTGATAGTGATCACGACCCACGGGTGGGTCGGAAACAGTTATGGCCATACTTTTTCACGACCCACCCGTGGGTCGGAAACAGGCAACGGGTTAAGTAAAGCCAAAAGAAGTTTGTTATTTTTTAAATAATTTCATAAAACAATTTCATATTCAGGGTTGCCACAGGCCAGGGAAAACAGAGAATTCAGGGAAAAGTCAGGCATTTTTATTAAAGTACTGAAAAAAATGTAATTTTGCAGAAATTAAAATGATTGCAGAAATTCAATTATTTTCAAAAGTAATAAAATTCTCCGTAGAAATTCAATTATGTTCAAAAATTAAAAAAAATTCTCGTCAAAATTTTAATCATCTTTAAAAATAAAATAAAATCCCTCTCCAAAATCGAATTATCTTTAAATTTTTTTTTTTAAATTCTTGGCAAAATTTCAAAATTATTTTCAAAAATTTTCCTCAATTCAATGATTTTTAATATCTAGGGGAGTATAGTCGAGATTGGACCACTGTCTAGGTAGGCCATTCGCGTTTTTTTGTCAAGTTCACTAGCGCCACCTACACGCATGATTGTCGAAGCTTGTCTTAGTAAAATCTACCTTTTTGTTCAATTACATTTTCGGAGAATCGAAAATTGTGTTTTTTGTGACGTCGGTACAAAAAAAGCTCAAAAAAAGTTTTGTGCATCATGTGGAAAATCATTAATAAAAGATAAAAGAAAATTGAATCGTCGAGGCAAGCATGCAGAAATTTTGTGGGACTCATTGTTGAAAGAAAATCAAAGTGAAAAGTCGAATCCCGAAACGTATTTCTTTTTGGTTACAGCAATTCGGTAATGTTACTTTCTGTCAAGGTCGGCCACTTTGTGTTTAAAATGCGCAAAGATGAGGACAAGCTACTTCATTTGCAAAAACTGCAATTCTGTATAACTCATAATATAATCATAATATATATATAATATATATAATCATCAATAATATAAATTGATCATCTTATTCAATTGTCCAAATTCATTTTCAAAAAAAAGTTATAAACAAAAGTCAAAAAGTGGGCCGACCTCGACTATGTTCCCCTACTATTTTAATAAATTTTTTCAAAAGAATTAAATTATTTTAATTTTATTCAATTCTAAGCAAACATTAAATTATTTTCATAAACAATAAAAATTTCTCAGAAATTCAACTATTTACAAAATTTTTATTTTTACAATAATTCAATTATTTTCAAAAACAATAAAAATTTTTACAGTTATTCAATTATTTTCATGATCATAATAAAACTTATCATAGAATTTCAATTATTTTTAATACAATTTTAATCGAATTCCTCTTTAATTATTTAAAAATTTGTTGATAAAATTTTTTATGAGAATTCAAATTTGAGAAACATTCATTTATTTAATACATTATTTATTTTTGTATTTAAATAATTGACTTCTCGTGGAATTTTCTAATAAAAATTGATTTAAAAATAAATTTCAGTTAAAATTTTAGATAATAATTGAATATTAAAAGCATTATAGCGTGAATTTTTAAAAATGATTGAATATTGAAAAGATTTCAAATTAAAATCTTTGGAAATCTGAGTTTTTTATAGTTTTAACTAACAATTTTGAAGAATTTATTGTTTTGAAAAAGTTTAATTGAATTTTTTAAAAATTATTTCATGCTTTTAATTTATAAATATTTAATTAAAGAATTTTCAAATAATCGAAATTTCGTAAAATTGAATTGTAAACGAATAAATTTGGAAATTCTCAAGAAACTTTTGCAAAAATTATTTTTAAAAATTGATAATTGAGGGGCTTGATGCTATAATGTGTTACGCGCCATTCACTTAACATGGCGCGTAACACCTAATAGCATCCAGCCCCTCAATTGAATTCTTTCGAAGAATTTTAATAAAATTTTTGAAATTACATTTTTGGAAGTAGGGTAGGGTGGGGCATTACTATTCGCGGGGCGAAACTATTCCATAGTCTTGGAGGGAAAACTATTCATCCGATTAAAGTCCCTTTTACACTGTATACACGGAGAGAAAATATATTATATATTTTGTAAAACTATTTTACAATTTGGGGAAAAAGTGCAACAAACCGAAATCTTGACATAGAAAATACTAAACAGTGAAAGAAATAATATGAAATTTAGTATAATTATATCAAATATCAAGAATTTTAATATAACTTTACTAAATTTCATATTATTTCTTTCCTTGTTTAGTATTTTCTATGTCAAGATTTCGGTTTGTTGCACTTTTTCCCCAAATTGTGAAATACTTTTACAAAATTTAATATAATTTTCTTTCCGTGTACTTGTCATGTGAAATGAACATTGTACGCCACATTTGAGCTTCTGGCGCTATCTATAATAGGAGTTAGGTACCCAAATGTGATTTTGATATACTCGCTTACTTGTTTTCACTCATTTAGTCTGCCATTGTAAATAGTGATAAACGGTCGGAAAAATTATTTCTAAAGTCAAATTTAGTGCTGAACACGAATATCATAATTGATTTTTGATATTCTATTGTTCAAAAATTTTACAAGCGTTTTTTCAAAAAATGTGCGGTTGGGGCGAAACTATTCGCCTTGTGATGACACACCGAAAAAAATGCCTAGGACCCGTATACCAGGAATTGAATAGGTTTCCTAGTTACGAGAGGAGCCAACTATAGAATCCTAGTCAAAGTAATAAAATTCAAGCATAGTTAAAGTGACCAGGAAAATTAGTCGATGCAATCAGGAAAAAATAGTCAAATTGACTAGGAGAATAATATTAGATTTACACTGTGTATCATAATTATTTGAAATTCTTAATCAAATTCTTATTATCCAATAAAAGAGAAAAAGTAAATATAATTAAAAAAAATAATTAATTATTTTATTAAACATATTTATATTTTACTTTGCATTTATATACCTTGGAATTAATTTAAACTTATGAAATAAATATTTGACGCAGGGGGGACGCGAGCACCTGAACCTAACGAATACGCACTTTAAAACCCGGAACGATAACCACTACACTAAACACGACTTGGTATTTTAATTTTTTAATAGACACTAGATTTTCGAGTCAAAATACAATACTTAATCAGATGATGTTTTATACATTTCGAGTACAAAATTTTATACACTTGTCAAAAACTATTTATTTTTAATTATTTATGACATTCAAATGAAAATAAATTTAAATACACAAATTATTGCAAAGGTAAATTTTTAAACACACTGCGCAATTAAAATAGTAAAAATGTTGTCACCACGTGCGTAAAAATTTCGACGATTTATATTGAAACCTAACCAAAAAAGTCTGAAAGAATTGATTAATATAATTAAATAGTTTACTTTCTAAAACATGGACTATCTATATTTCCAGAGGTTCCGAGAAACCAGCAATTTTGATGTATGTAAGAACTCCATTTTATGTACAAAAAATAGACGCGAGTAATGATAAAAAATCGTTTTACGAAATCACGATAAATGACGCGAAAGATATAGAGGTAAACACTGTCAGAACAGAAGCAGACGCGTGCGCATTATGGAAATAGGCAAAATTACTAAAATCCTAGTCAATTTGACTAGGACCCAGGTGCGATTTTTTGGTCGGCCCATAGTTGGGCCAACTTTTACAAAGTCGGTCCAACTTCTCGTGCCAGAGGTTGGGCCAACCATACAGATGATAACGGCGACCGTCTAATGGCGACGATGGTTGGCCCGACAACTCATAAGGAAGTTGGCCCAACTTACAATGCATATGTTGTGCCAACTATACATTTCAATAGTTGGTCCAAAGACTGACGCCAAAGTTGGCACAACTTTAGATGCGTAAGTTGGGCCAACCACAATTTTCAAAGTTTGGCCAACTTCAACAGCCAAAGGTAAAAAATTATTAAAAAACTACATTATTTAAACAATTAACGTGTTATTATTAGCGGGAACATCAGATATAACCTTTACCTATTATTATTAAACACAATCTCATACATACATTTTCGAAAATATCTATCGCTCGCTGGGATCGAACCCCTAACCTAACGCACCGAAGACTTATACACTGACCACTACGCTACGCTCACATGGGAGTGCATAACGCAAAATGTATATTTAAGCTGCAACAGTCGGGCCAATCGTGGCCCAGAGTTCGGACAACCAAGAAAAATCAAGTCAATTAAACTGTGTTTCACAAAGTTTTGCCCACCGTCGGGCCAACCGTGGCCCAAAGTTCGGCCAACCAAGAAAAATCAAGTCAATTAAACTGTGTTTCACAAAGTTTTGCCCACCGTCGGGCCAACCGTGGCCCAAAGTTCGGCCAACCAAAATAATGTAAGTCAATTAAACTGTGTTTCACATAGTTTTGCCAACCGTTGGGCCAACCGTGGCCCAGAGTTCGGCCAACCAAGAAAGTTTAAGTCATTTAAACCGCATTTGACAAAGTTTTGCCAACCGTTGGGCCAACCGTGGCCCAGAGTTCGGCCAACCAAGAAAAATCAAGTCAATTAAACTGTGTTTCACATAGTTTTGCCAACCGTCGGGCCAACCGTGGCCCAGAGTTCGGCCAACCAAAATAATGTAAGTCAATTAAACTGCGTTTCACATAGTTTTGCCAACCGTCGGGCCAACCGTGGCCCAGAGTTCGGCCAACCAAAATAATGTAAGTCAATTAAACTGTGTTTCACAAAGTTTTGCCCACCGTCGGGCCAACCGTGGCCCAAAGTTCGGCCAACCAAGAAAGTTTAAGTCATTTAAACTGCGTTTCTAGAGTTTTGCCAACCGTTGGGCCAACCGTTGCCCAGAGTTTGGCCAACCAAGAAAAATTAAGTCAATTAAACTGCGTTTCACAGAGTTTTGCCAACCGTTGGGCCAACCGTGGCCCAGAGTTCGGCCAACCAAGAAAGTTTAAGTCATTTAAACTGCGTTTCTAGAGTTTTGCCAACCGTTGGGCCAACCGTTGCCCAGAGTTCGGCCAACCAAGAAAAATTAAGTCAATTAAACTGCGTTTCACAGAGTTTTGCCAACCGTTGGGCCAACCAAGAAAGTTTAAGTCATTTAAACTGCGTTTCTAGAGTTTTGCCAACCGTTGGGCCAACCGTTGCCCAGAGTTCGGCCAACCAAGAAAAATCAAGTCAATTAAACTGCGTTTCACAGAGTTTTGCCAACCGTTGGGCCAACTGTGGCCCAGAGTTCGGCCAACCAAGAAAGTTTAAGTCAATTAAACTGCGTTTCACATAGTTTTGCCAACCGTCGGGCCAACCGCGGCCCAGAGTTCGGCCAACCAAAATAATGTAAGTCAATTAAACTGTGTTTCACATAGTTTTGCCAACCGTTGGGCCAACCGTGGCCCAGAGTTCGGCCAACCGAAACTGAAAGTCTTTTAAACTACGTTTTGATGAGTTGTGCCAACCTTTGTCGCCAAAGTTGTCCCGACGGTTGGTTAAACTCTGCATTTAATGGTTGGCTTGCAAAGTCGGGCCAACTGTGGGCACAAGTACTTGCCAAAGTTGGGCAAACTCTGGCAACCAAAACTTTGCTTGCCAAAGTTAGGCCAACCTTGGGCCAACCTTCAAACTCTGGCGGCCAACCTAAATTCGCACCTGGGGATTTGCAGGGTTGTTTTTGCCAGGCTTTAATTTGTTGAATCAACCTAGCGATACTAACCATAATGATTAGGAATCCTTATTACTTTTACTAGATTAAGATTAACTATAAAGTCATAGTTAATAATACCATCGAGATTTTTTTCGGTGCAGCAAAAACTACGAAACAGTGTATTTTTTTGTGCTTGTTTTTAGGTTAGAATGGTAAGAAATTTGAAGAGAAAAACTCCTCCAATTAACAAATTAATTTTTATATTTTTTTTAGTATTATATCATTAATAGCTGCAAGAATAGTTTCGCCTCTCGTTTTTTCGGCATAAAAAAAATGGGTTTCGTAAAATCGCTGTAGTTCGGAACAGAATCGAGTTACAGCAAAATAATACATGGCAAAATTGTAGCTAAGAAGTCAAGTTTTCAAACGGTCCTACTAATTTTTTTATTTTTTTTTAAATACATTTTTTAGATAAAAAACCAAACAAGAATAGTAATGCCCCACCCTACCCTATTCACTTAAAATTGTATTAAAAATAATTGAAATACTGTAAAGAATTTTATTATTTAGAAGAATAATTGAATTCTTGCAACGAATGTTATTAAATTTTTTTTAAATAATTGAAATCCTGTAAAGAATTTTATTATTTATGAAAATAATTGAATTTTTACAACGAATTTTATTACATTTTTTCAAATAATTGAATTCATGTGAAAATGTTTATTATTTGTAAAAATAATTGAATTCTTGCGAAGGGTTTTATTAAAATTTTTGTAAATAATTTAAGTTTTTTTTTATAAAGATTTGAATTTGAAATTTTTGAAAATCTTAATTCCTATGAACAAATAATAATGAATAAATATTTATTTAAAAATGAAGTTATTGATGTTTTCAGATAATTTTACAATTTAAGAAATTTGAAAATAAATGTAATAGAACATTTTTTTGAGTATCTAATCATTTTTAGATAGAATCAGAATATTCTTTAGCATGAGGGAAAATGTCAAAATTTTGTCTGGAAATCAGGGAAAAGCAAAATTAATTTTTTGTGGCAAAATTCTTGAAATTCTTTTCTAACGCAGTTTAAAATAAATTTGCGATTTAAAATACTGTTGCATTGAAGGTTATACATTTAGATATAAAGTAAGTTTTATATTCAAAGATATATTGAATACCGTTAAAAGATTTTCCCGTAGCGGCAATAAATACGTGGTGTTTTTATATATGGATATATATATATATATATATATGAAAAGTCCATTTCAGGTGGCCTGTTGAGAAATTTTCACCCCATTGCTACTTTCAATACATTTTTCTAATTACCTGAAACGTCTTTGGCAGTATGTAAACTGCCTAGGTACTTTGCTTATTACCTGTTTTTATACATTCAAATTTAGGCATTTTACTAACTGCCCGCGGTTTACAAACTGCCTAGGCAGTTTGCATACTACCGGATTATGCTATCTGCCTACGACATATACACACTGAAACCCCACTTATTTGAACATGGTCCACGCAATTCGACACGAAGTGTCGCGTTTATTTGTATTTTGATCGACATAACCTATTTTGATGACGTAATTAGATAAATTGACATGATTGGTTGGTTTTGTTTGAACTCAACCAATGGGAATGTAAGTATCTTTCCATTGGTCGCGTACTGCGCATGAGCTAAAATAAGTGAGGTTAGGGCTGATTCTAACTACAAATAACTGAAGCAAAAACGGGTTCAAATAAACGCGACTTTAAGTAAATGAGACTTTAAATAAGTGGGGTTTCAGTGTGTATATATATATATATATATATATATATATATATATATATACATTCACTGGTTCGTCAAGTTCTTTAAAGTACACTTTGTTATTTAAATCCACAGTCTCTAAATGGGTTTTCAATGTATCCCACTTTGAATACAAGACTGACTTAGAAAATTTTCTTGCTGCAAATATATTTCTATTATTATTTGACGAAAAGAGTTGTGTAGAAAACTTGTTGACGTTCCAATAGTTTCCTTTTTTCTTTACTATGGGCAAAAAACAAAGTTGGTATGTGCTATTGCTTATGCATGTGCTGCTCGGCTATTAAATGTGTAAAATCATTCAGAGTCCGTCGTAAAGCCGCGAGGGTAATGCAGTCCAGCAATGTTTGTATAGAAATTGTTCGTTTTGTGGCGAGAGAAACCCTTGTTTTACTTTTCTCTCTCTGTCTTTCTCGCTGGAGTCCAAACTTTTTTTCAATAATGCAAAAATTATAAATAGATAAAAATGAAAAATAGAGTAAAAAAATAGGAATATAGCTGACAATTAGTGAAAGAAGAAAAATTTATATTAAAAGTTGTAAAAAATAGTTTGGTTATAGTTGAAAACCGTTTTTTGGGTGTTAACTCCAAGTGTTGGTTTAATAGTGGAATAAACGAAGATAAGAGGAAAAGAGAATGACAAAGGGAGATAGAGAGCGAGAGGGAAAATGGGCTTAGGTGAAAAGCAGCTTACCCTTACGAGTACAATCTGTTGCTTTGCAACACTTCGATTTTCACTAGTAGCGAAATAGTAGAGACCCCGTTAGGATTGTATATATCAATAGAATATCGAGTGGACTCGGGTGATTTCCAACACTCCAACTTGGAGCTATTGTGTCTAGAAGCGAGGTGCACAGAACAACCTATAGATACGCTTCCTTATTAGTTCTATGTGGGAATCGGGTCTTGTATTGTTTATTCAAAATAGGTCTGGCGAATCAATGTTATTGTAACAACCACTCTCTTATTAGCTCATTGTCAGATAAATATAAAGTTGAATTTTAATTTCCAAAGCTCCTTCCAATAAGAAATGCACCTGATTTACAAAAAATTGAAAACACAATAACAAATTTAATTAAATTGAAATCGTCATAACCGTTACGCATTGACAATTTTGTTTCTCTTCTTTCTTTTTTACAATAAAAAAACCAAACGGAAATTTTGCAACAACAAAAAATCTTGTCACACGACAATGAACTAGAACTTGTATCGTGTGAAATTCGTGCCCGATTTTTGGAGGTCAGAAAGAAACAAAGAAAATTTATGCCTCGAAAGAAACGATAGTGAAGTAAAATGCAATCTTATGTAGGATATTCATGACCAGAAAGAGCAAACGGCATAAAATAAGAGCGTGACCCAATCCATACATTGTTGAGGACCTATAAAGAAACCAATAGCTATGGATCGAGGTTACATGACCACTTTGCTATTCACTGCTATTCATTGTCCACGAAAAGGTAATTCTGAGGTTGAACTGTATCTCTCTCTTCTCTTAAGGATTTTACACCACCGCAGCTTCTTACCACCTTTACAACTCGTACCACTCAATACAGAAACACTTTACATTTAAACCACTCTTCGTTTACATAATTCAATATCCACAAAACAATTTTCCAATATTCTGTTTTAATTATTGAACTTATTGTAAATTTGCTTAAATAATTACATCATCATTATAATTATATTCATGCGAGAATTATGTACCAGGATGTTGTTTTCTAAGTGCTGATGATACCCCCGGTTCTAAAATACTCCTCTTTCTATGTGTACTAATTATGCAATACAAGAGGTAGTCGACGATTTGCATCATTATTATGCAGTAATTAGAGAAAAAACCATATAACGGACTTGAAAAAATTATTCTTTTAAAAGAAAAGAAAATTTCCAAAAATTCCTATTAAAAAAGAGGAATTATTGGAAATGTTTTCCGAAAAAAAAACAGAAATTAACTTCATCAGTAGAATAAAAATTGGAGCACGAAAGATTATTTTCAATAAAAATAAATTAAAGTTCATTCAAGCATCTACAATGATATTGAACGTGAATCGATATTATAGCCCCGTGAGCGCGTAAATACTCACGTAGAAATACGTATGCACGCAGGTTAATCCATTAATTTTACTCGACACTATTTTCACAGTGTCAGACGCAGCAGCTTAGTCATGAACTACAAAAAAAAAAGTTTTCCAATTAAATCCGCTTCAAATCATTTAATACGATTAATAGTGCATTGGTCACTTCACGCTAGACGGGACACATAAAACAATTAATATTGTTACAGAAAACCTCATCAATTTATAAAAGAGCAAAATCATTTTTATTTCTCTCTGTTGAAAATAAAAATTGCGAATCAGAATTTTAAAAATACCTATATATAAAATATTAAAACGAAAGTTTTAATATTTCCAATTTAAAAAGTGTTATTACTAGAGGAGAGAAAAATTATTGCGCATTTTTCATTTAAATTCGAAGCAATGTGTACCAAATTTCAACTCTGTAGGTCAAAATGTCTGAATTATAAATTGGGAAGCATAAATCGTGACGAAAACAGCGATTGTTTCTCGAGCCCTAAAATCACGAAACAATTACTCTACTCTCTAACAATTTAAAAAAAACTCTTGACATCGCTGAAAAATTATAGGATCATTTTTGATGCACTTTGCTTTGAATAGGGTTTAAATTGAATAAACGCCTAACTTAAGGGGAGACTGCGACGAAATTTTCAGCTTTATGAAATAGTTAGTTTAAATCTTTGACTAAATCATTTATAATGTAATTTTTTGCAAGGAATTTCAAGTTTTTAACCACTTTTTAAATTCTATTTCTCATTAAAAATTTTAAAATGAAATATTTTAAAACCCATTCGTAATTTCTTAAAAAAAGTATTTTTATATTAAAAAAAAGTAACAGCACAAAATTTTTAATTTAATATTTTATTTTTTACAAAACATGGAATTTGAAAGGATGGTAAAAAATTTTTTGATTTAAATTTTTTTGACCCAATGAATGTCTCTTTAAAGAATTACTATAAATATAATTTTTTCAGAGATTTAAACAAATTACCTTACCTATATAGCTAAAAATTTCGTCTCAATACTTAAAATTATTTATAAATTATCTATAACTTATAAATTATTTAATGAATAATTTTACTTAAATATCTCAAAATTAATTTAAATTTAAAAAAGTTGCGTTTAAAATTTTCATGAATAGATGAAGTTCAAAAGGTTTTAATTTAAAATTTAATAAAATTTCAATTTTGAATGAATCTAATTAGAAATTTTAAAGAACTTAGAATTTTGAAAAATTTTAATAATTCCGATTCTTGTGAAATTAGATAAATTTGTTAATATAATATATTTAATTAATTATTAAAAATAATGGATTTATAGAAGAATTTTAGTTAAAAACACTAAAAACAATGAATTTTGGAAAAGTTACAAATGATTGCAGAAATTTAATTATGTTCAAAAATTTTTAAAAATTTGAATTATCTTTAAAAATAATAAAATTCTTCTCCGATATTAAATTATTTTCAAAAATATTAATGAAATTCTTGGTAATATTTCAATATTCAAACATATTTCAATACTATTTTAAGGGGGCAACCCTAGTTGTAGCGCGCAAAAATTGACCATTTTCATAAATTGAATAAAAAAAAATTCATTAACAATTTTAAATAAAACAATTTATTGTCTAAAAGTACACAATTTAAACTACAAATTTCGATAAAAATTTTTTAAAAACATTTAAAAATGGAGGCGTGATGCGCGATCTTGTCGAGGTTTGCATAAAAAAAAGGGTTTGCGGTGACTACGATTATAAGGAGCTGGTTCATCTAAAAAAAAAATTCAAACGAATTGAGTTAAAGTAAAAGATAATCTAGACTGTAATCGAAGGATTTATTTTTTTATAAAAAACTCTTTTTCTTACAGCTAAATCCTTTTTTTTTTTTTTTTTTTTTTAATCGAAAAATTGAGTTTACGCCGTTGCCATTTTGTCAAAAATGAATTTTTTTAACCTTCGATTAAAGACTAGATTATCTTCTACTTTAACTAAAGTCGTTCGAATTTTGTGTTTTGCGCGACAAGATCGCGCACCACGCCTCCATTTTTAAATGTTTTTAAAAAATTTTTATGGGGAATTTGTAGTTTAAATTGTGTACTTTTGAACAATAAATTGTTTTATTTAAAAATGTTAGTAAATTTTTTTTATTTGATTTATGAAAATGGTCAATTTTTGCGCGCTGCAACAAGGGTTGCCCCTTTAATAAAGTTTTCCAAAAGAATTTAATTATTTTCATAAAGAATAAAACTTTCACAGGAATTCAATTATTTACAAATTTGTTATAAATTTTTTCGCAATAATTCAATTATTTTCATAAATAATTAATTTTTTTTCCGGGGATTCAATTATTTTCATAAATAATACAATTTGTCGCAGAATTTCAATTATTTTTAAGACAATTTTAATCGAATTCCTCGAAAAATATAATTATTCTTAAAAGTTTTGTTAAAATTCGTCGTGTGAATTTAGGTCATTTAAAAATTTTCTGACAAAATTCTTTATGAGAATTCAATTTTAAGAAACATAGGGTCAGTCCGGGGGAGATGGCCAGTTGAAATATTTTACAGAATTTGTTAATAAACATCACTTATTATGAGTTATTCTTCAACCTTTTGTGACTACTAATAAATGTAAACAACAAATTGTTGAAAAATAATGAAAATGTAAGCGTAATAATCCTTCTACATTTTTTTTGCATGGGTCTAAAATAATTTGAGAATTTCAGATTTCTTATTGCTATATTATTATTTTTTAACGGATTTTTTAATTTGAGCTCTTCCTAGAGCAAAACTTTTGCCGGCACTACAGGTGTCAACAGATAGAGGTTCAAACTAAATTATCAACGGATTTTGAGGGTAAAAAAATTATTGGTTAAGCCAGGGGAATACCTTGAATTTTGCTTGGGGTGTCCAGACACCCCAGTTATTCCTTCTAGGGTTAATTATCAATAAAAGTTTAGATATAAATCGCTTTTTTATAATTTTTACAGTACACTGAGAAAACTGGAGAGTCAAATTCAGAGGTTCAAAAAGTGTATGATTGTTTCCTTTGCTTATGAAGAGAGTTAAATAGTCCTTCTAAAATAAATTTTGAATTGATAATGGAAATCTACTTGTATATTCTCTCCCATTATATCTGAGGGTTAAAAGTTGCGCAGAAAATGTGTACGATCTGATGCGCGCGAAATTATTTTTCTGACATTTTATGTATTTAATTTAGGGGTTAGGTTGCCATATTTATTCATTTCGCGCCGGATAAGGAAGGGATTTCTCAAGATGGTTAATTTGTCCCTCTGTTAGAGAAATGGCACGAATATCTGTTATATCTGTTATCTGGGGTGCTATTCTGTAACTTCACTTCACTTTCACTTCACTTTCACTTCACTTTCACTTCACTTTCACTTCACTTTCACTTCACTTTCACTTCACTTTCACTTCACTTTCACTTCACTTTCACTTCACTTTCACTTTACTTTCACTTCACTTTCACTTCACATTCACTTCACATTCACTTCACATGTACTTCACATTCGCTTTACATTCACTTCACATTCACTTCACATTCACTTCACATTCACTTCACTTTCACTTAATATTCACTCCCCATTAACTTCACATTCACTTCATATTCACTTCCACTCCACATTCACTTTTTAATTCCAATGTGAAGTGAAAGTGAAGTGAATGTGAAGTGAAAGTGAAGTGAATGTGAAGTGGAAGTGGAAGTGAAAGTGAAGTGAATGTGAAGTGAATGTGAAGTGAATTTGAAGTGAATGTGAAGTGAATGTGAAGTGAATGTGAAGTGAATGTGAAGTGAAAGTGAAGTGTAAGTGAAGTGAAAGTGAAGTGAAAGTGAAGTCAATGTGAAGTGAAGTTACAGAATAGCACCCCAGGGTGTATTTGAACATTTAGATTGTTATCCAATAGCTAACTCTCAAATATGAAGGATTTGTCCCTTCAGATGCTTAGTCCAATACTACAGTTTTCTCAGTGTACTTTAAAAAAACTATGGCCATCTCCCCCGGACTTACCCTACAATTATTCAATAAATTATTTATTTCTACATTTAAATAATTGATTCTCGTAAATTTTCTAATAAAAATTAATTTAAAAATAGATTTTAGTTAAAATTTTAGATAATAATTGAATATTAAAATATTATAAACAATTATGTTTATTATTATAATATAATTTTATATAAAAATAATATTCCTTTATGGAGAGATTCGAGTGTAAATATTACACTACACATTTTTTTAATAACTTATATTTGTCCTTAGACGAAAGAATATGCTACTCATTTTGATCTCAAGTATTTTTAGTGGCAAACTGAAATATTAAATTTTTGTAAATATTTATTTAGTGAAAAAAATTATTAAATAAAAGTGACTTAATATTCTTTCTTTTCCCTACAACTCGAGTATATAGAATACTCCTTTGGTGCATCGGGAAACAATGAAAGATATACTGAAAAAAATTCCAAAAGACGCTCACTATCTCTTTGGGTAAACATAAAAAATGTTGCAGGTACCATCAAATAAGTAAAAGCAAGATGCCTAGGGCACGCACGAGAGAATAGCGCGTAACCCGAGGGCACCTTGTACGTGAATAGATATCGGCGAATAACGTCGAACACGATCCGGCACGAGTTTACAATCCACCTACCGAAGAGAGGAGTCACAATCCGTGGCTCGGATCTTAATTCAACGACAGGGAGAGAAAGAGAAGAGGGGCTTTTAAAACGAGAGAAGTCCAAGTTTATAAAGAGGAAGACGAAGAAAAGGTAGTCTTTCGCGGTATCCATAACGATCCAATCGACGATATCTATAGTGTTTCACGACGTGTTCGTGAGCTTGTTTTCCAGTTAGACGGGACCCCAAGAGAGTTCACTGTTTGAGCAATGAGTGACCGTGAGGAGTTATATGTTACACTGAAACGAGAGTGTATCCTTTCAAAAGAAAGGGTGTGTACTATCCCAAGTTTGCCTCAATCTCACATTTTGAAACGGTGAAAACCTCTCTCGACATTTTAATTTTTTCGCCTTCCCATATAATCTGCATACACCGTTTCGTGCTCGTTATCCACAATGTAACCGGTTAATATCGCGTGATTTTTTTTCGGGGGTTCCCCTATATATAACGGTCACGAGTTGGTCCAATCTTGCATCACGTACTACTTTTTGTCAATTTTTTGCGCCCGCACTATGAATTCATCTATCAGAGTATAATAGTTACACAAAAAAAAGATATTTTGTATACTATTGATTGTTCTCAAAATTCAAGGAATTTAGATTCTATCTTCCAAATCTATGGATCAATTTCATGGTTTGTTTTACGGTAAATTAATGTTTGCTTAATTATGGTCGATTTAAACAAGGTACAAGAATATCTCATATTTTTTTTGAATTTTAATTAATCTAAATTTATACTGAACGAAAACTTTGATTGAACAGAATATTATGTTACCGAATTTTTATTTGATAGAATTTTCGATTAACAAAAATTTTATTTAACAAATTTTTTATTTAAAGAACCGAAATTTAATGTATCATAACTATCTATTTAAGGGAAGAGTTCGACAATATTTTTAACTTTATTAAGAAAATGATTTTAATCTTCCAAAAATTATTTTTATAGTAATTTCTTCAGAGGAATTCAATGGTCATAAAATTAAATCCGTCATAAAATATTTTGACTGTTTTAAAATTTTTATTTTTCTTAAAAAATGATGGATTTTAAAATCCATCTGTAATTTTGTAGGAAATATATTTTTGTATCAACAAAAAAATTACCGAATGGAAAATTTGATTTTTACTATTTTTGAAGCATATTTTTGGAAAAATTTCCATTTTACGCAATTTTTATTTGTCCAAATTTATATTTAGACGAATTGTCATTTGATAGAATTTAAAAAATGTTGAAATATTCTTTGTGCAACACCTGCTGGAAAAGAGCTACTTTTTTTTAACATAAATTCAGCACAAAGTGGTCAATTTCTGCACATTTAAAACACTGTAAAAAAAAGGTTCTAAATTAGAGCTGATTTTGGTATTAAAATAGAACCAAATTACGATTTAGTACCAAAATTCATACTAAATTAGTACCTTTCTTTTTACAGCGAAGTGTGCAGGAAAGTGTACTTTATCCTGCACACTTTTGATTACTTTTCCGCACACTGTGCAGGTAAGTGTACTTTCCTGCACACTTTTCTGTAAACAGTATAATATACACTATAATCAACATAAAACTATATTTATTGATTAGAAAAATATAAAAATTACTTTTTTCGGTTAACAGGTGTTGCACAAAGTACTGTGTGCAACACGTACGAAAGAAGATTTTCCAACTTCGTGCAAATTACTGCCCTCGCTTCGCTCGGAACAGCAAACTTTGCACTCGTCGGAAAACAGCTTCTTTCTGTACTTGTTGCACAATATACTATTGTTTTTAGGTTGAAAGTACTAAAAAGATATCATTGTTATTTAATTTTTTTATATGAAAATGCATTTCTTTATTTTTCTAACTAATTTCAAATCATAATTTTTAAAAATATAAAATATAAAACAAAAAAATGATGATAACATGATTGAATAACAATGGTATTTTTAGAATTTTTAATCTAAAACTAATATTTTGTTTCCAAAAAAATGTTTCAAAAATAGTTGAAATTAATTGTTTCATTAGCAATTTGTTTGCGGATACAAAAACATATTTTCTACAAAATTACGGATGGATTTTAAAATTGATTAATTTTTTAGAGAAATAAAAATTCAAAAAGGGTCAAAATATTTTGTAACCGATTTTATTTTATGACCATTGATTCCCTCTCTAAAAATTACGAAAAACGTTACCAATTATTTACAAATTGTTTAATGTATATTTATTTATAAACTGTGTGGGTTCAAACTTTGACTAAAGGCCCAACCCTGATTATCTTCTCATATCAATCGCAAAATCGGAACAAAAAACGGAATAATTAAAAATGTGCGGAAACTATAACACAATTAGCATAACAAAACGAAAAAATGTTTGAAAAATCAAACAAAAAATATTCACAGGAACTCAATTTTGCAATATCTTTCCCATAATCTCCAAATAGATCAAAATATTCCCAATAAATAAAAATCTACCATACAGTATATAAATTATAAACGGGTTACAATAATACCGCAATTGCGACGCGACATATCGGTGATTTTTCTTAATGTTATTAACCTTTTTATACACACACACACACACACACACATATATATATATATATATATATATATATATATATATATATATATATATATATATTCTCGTTTCTATGACTGCCATCTTATTTTTTAGCAAGTGAACCTTAAGTGTTCCGGTGTTGACCTACATGACTCCCATAATACCGGTTGTGTGGCGTGGTTTCTCTACATTATCAGAATTGAAACCAAGATACTGGTTTGAGTATTTGAAAATTTCCCGGACGGAATAGTAACGGTTCGATTGCTATCTTTTATCTGGACAGTATGACACTGAGAATGAGATCGGATTTCTTGATGGAGACGATGAGTGCTGTTATGGCGCGTACTTTATCAGTTGTACGAGCATGTTCGACTGGATTAAGACCTCAAAACGACAACATTAACCAGTGCGAAAATAGAATTACTCGAGTCAACTATAATGTCGATTTTTCAAAATAAAATACAACAACACTGAGATTTCCAAGTTATATCATTATCGTATATGGGATAACGGATAAAAAGAGTGAATCAAGAGACTCCACTCTCGATATCGCTTTCTTATATTATATATTTAGAAAAGTAGAATGTTACACTATCTAATGCACTATTTCATGAGATAACTATGATAAATTCAAAAATACCTACGATGGAAAAATGTCTGTTGTAAATTTCTTTTTCTATTCCAAAAATCGAAATATTGTGAAAATGCGCTCCTAAATTTTTTAAATTAGAGGAATTGCGGTTTACTGAACTTTTTTTCCAGTCACACTTTTTTCTGCATCTATACAATCTTTTTTCTTTCTCTTTATTTTTTTTTGAGGGAAGTTCTCGTGGCTTTCGTCAGCAAATCTTCAATCTTGATCCAGGAGCTTGCTTGGCAATGCAATTTATACGATTCTTCGTGTCTCTTATTTGCGGTCCGCTTACAGATCGCATCGAACTTCATCCCTCTCTTACTTTTTCGTCGAGAACGTTGTGGATCGTCTGTTGCATTTTGTATATATATAGACGCGAAACGACTAAAGGAGGTTCTGATTTTAAGAGTAAATCGTTTCCGAGCACGTAGAAATGTCATTTAGAAACGACATTACGCCCCTTCCCCCACCATCTCAACAAGGGGGTCATTATTATCGTAAACTGCGCATGGTGTGCTTGCGCTGACTCTTCTAGAATCGTAATTCTTGGATAAAAGGAGATAATTCTAATTTCTAATTTGAGCCCAACAAAAAAATTTTCAAAAAAAAAAAAATAAAATGTTTTATTTTTGTTTTAAATTATCTTGCTAATTTAAAGAAATACTATATTCTTTTTTTCCTTGAGATACAAGCCCGCAAAGCAGACACATGTCTAAATCATAGAAGAAATTATGTACATACTTTTTCAAAATTTTATTCGAAAATAATTGGCAACAAGCACAACAATTATTTTTGTTTTTTGTAATTTTGTATAATAGAGCACCACCGACACTGAGAAAAAAATGCTACTGAATCAATGATATATTTGTAAATAATATCTTTTACTATATAAGAATCAACCCTTTTCCTCATAAAATCAGAATATAAACGATATATTCAATATCGTTCGAATACAAATATTATTGATTAAATAACATATGTGCTATTGATTATTACAATATAAATTTAAATTTATTTTGTATTGTATATTACAGACGTTATACAGGGTTGCCACAAAAATTTAATTTTGTTTTTTCTAACTTTTTCCTGATTTTCAGACAAAATAAAAATGACCGTATGATAAAATCATTATTTTATATTATAAAAAAATTGTTACTGTTCAATTATTATTTTCTAGAATTATTAACTAAAATTCTTCTTTAAATCAATAATTTTTAATAATTTTTGAAAAATTTCTTTGAAAACTTTCAAATCAGCGTTAACAATTCAATTTTACGAAATTTCGATTATTCGGAAATTGTTCAATTAAATGTATATTAGAAATTAAAACTTCAAATAATTTAAAAAAAAATTCAATTAAACTTTTTCAAAAAATTTAATTCTACAGAATTGTTAGTTAAAAGTATGGAAAATTTAGATCTTTAAAGATTTTAATTAAAACATTATAAAAGTTCAGTTATTTCTATAAATTCAAGCTATAATGCTTTTAATATTCAATTAGGTAATTGAATTCCTGCGAAATTTTTATTATTTATGAAAATAATTAAATGTTTGCGTAGAATTTCATTAAAATTTTTTTTAAATAATAATTGAATTCTTTTGGAAAATGTTGTTAAAATAGAAGATATTGAAAATCATTGAATTGAGGGAAATTTTTAATATTTGAATTTCGGAGAAGAATTTTATTATTTATAAAGATCATTGAAATTTTGACGAGAATTTAAAAAAATTTTTGAGCATAATTGAATTTCTGCAATCATTTGTAACTTCTCTAAAATTCAATTTTTTAGTGTATTTTACTAAAATTCTTTTATAAATCCATTATTTTTAATAATTAATTAAATGTAATATTAAAAAATTTAACTAATTTAAATTAATTCATTCAAAATTGATGTTTTCTAAAATGAGGCAAAGAAAATAACAGACCCAAAAGTTCAGAATTTCCTTATGAATTCTGAAAATTTAATTTGTAAATTATGAATTGTTGTATTTTAAAACACATTTACTTATTTCAACACAGAAATTATTGCTTCAACACCGAAAAAAATCTCAAAGGTATTATTAACTATGACCCTATAGTTAATCTTAATCTAGTAAAAGTAATATGGATTCCTAATCATTATGGTTAGGATCGCTAGGTTGATTCCACAAATTCAAGCCTGGCAAAAACAACCCTGCAAATCCTAGTCAAATTGACCAGGATTTTAGTAATTTTGCCTATTTCCATAATGCGCACGCGTCTGCTTCTGTTCTGACAGTGTTTACCTCTATAGCTTTCGCGTCATTTGTCGTGATTTCGTAAAACGATTTTTTATCATTACTCGCGTCTATTTTTTGTACATAAAATGGAGTTCTTACATACATCAAAATTGCTGGTTTCTCGGAACCTCTGGAAATATAGATAGTCCATGTTTTGGAAAGTAAACTATTTAATTATATTAGTCAATTCTTTCAGATTTTTTTTGGTTAGGTTTCAATATAAAACGTCGAAATTTTTACGCACATGGTGACAACATTTTTACTATTTTAATCGCGCAGTATGTTTGAAAATTTACCTTTGCAATAATTTGTGTATTTAAATTTATTTCCATTTAAATGGCATAAATAATTAAAAATAAATAGTTTTTGACAAGTGTATAAAATTGTGTACTTGAAATGTATAAAACATCATCTGATTAAGTATTGTATTTTGACTCGAAAATCTAGTGTCTATTAAAAAATTAAAATACCAAGTCGTGTTTAGTGTAGTGGTTATCGTTTCGGGTTTTAAAGTGCGTATTCGTTAGGTTCAGGTGCTCGCGTCCCCCCTGCGTCAAATATTTATTTCATAAGTTTAAATTAATTCTAAAGTATATAAATACAAAGTAAAATATAAATATGTTTAATAAAATAATTAATTATTTTTTTTAATTATATTTACTTTTTCTCTTTTATTGGATAATAAGAATTTGATTAAGAATTTCAAATAATTACACAGGCACACAAAAAAAAAAAAGTTGTCTGTTCATTGAACCAGACCTACATGTCTTACAGTATTTTGACCCCCTGAATACGGATATAAAGTCAGAATTGCTCCATCACCCTCTGTTTTTTTTTAAATCGAGATAACTACCCTTAAGTCTAAAATTCAAGAACTAAATTTAAAAAAATGAAATAACCGCGGTTTCCTTCGGAGTAGAAAAATATATTTATGCGATTTCTTCTTTCAACAACTCAGAAATAATTTCAAAATTGCTCCATCACCCCCTGTTTTTTTAAATCGGAAAAACTACCCTTAAATCTAAAATTCAAGAACTAAATTTAAAAAAATGAAATAACCGCGGTTTCCTTCGGAGTAGAAAAATATATTTATGCGTTTTCTTCTTTCAACAACTCAGAAATAATTTCAAAATTGCTCCATCACCCCCTGTTTTTTTTAAATCGAAGAGACTACCCTTAAATCAAAAATTCAAGAACTAAATTTAAAAAAATGAAATAACCGCGGTTTCCTTCGGAGTAGAAAAATATATTTATGCGTTTTCTTCTTTCAACAACTCAGAAATAATTTCAAAATTGCTCCATCACCCCCTGTTTTTTTTAAATCGAAAAAACTACCCTTAAATCTAAAATTCAAGAACTAAATTTAAAAAAATGAAATAACCGCGGTTTCCTTCGGAGTAGAAAAATATATTTATGCGTTTTCTTCTTTCAACAACTCAGAAATAATTTCAAAATTGCTCCATCACCCCCTGTTTTTTTTAAATCGAAGAGACTACCCTTAAATCAAAAATTCAAAAACTAAATTTAAAAAAATTAAATAACCGCAGTTAACTTCTGAGAAGAAGAATATATTTATGCGTTTTCTTCTTTCAACAACTCAGAAATAATGTTATTTCATTTTTTTTAAATTTAGTTCTTGAATTTTAGATTTAAGGGTAGTTTTTCCGATTTAAAAAAACAGGGGGTGTTGGAGCAATTTTGACATTATTTCTAAGTTGTTGAAAGAAGAATACGCATAAATATATTCTTCTACTCAGAAGAAAACCGCGGTTATTTCATTTTTTTTAATTTAGTTCTTGAATTTTAGACTTAAGGGTAGTTTTTTCGATTTAAAAAAAAACAGAGGGTGATGGAGCAATTTTGACATTATTTCTAAGTTGTTGAAAGAAGAATACGCATAAATATATTCTTCTAATCAGAAGAAAACCGCGGTTATTTCATTTTTTTAAATTTAGTTCTTGAATTTTAGACTTAAGGGTAGTTTTTTCGATTTAAAAAAAAACAGAGGGTGATGGAGCAATTCTGACTTCATATTCGTATTCAGGGGGCCAAAATACTATAAGACATGTAGGTCTGGTTCAATGAACAGACAACTTTTTTTTTTTTGTGTGCCTGTGTTATGATACACAATGTAAATCTAATATTATTATCCTAGTCATTTTGACTATTTTTTCAGGATTGCATCGACTAATTTTCCTGGTCCCTTTAACTATGCTTGAATTTTATTTCTTTGACTAGGATTCTATAGTTGGCTCCTCTCGTAACTAGGAAACCTAGTCAATTCCTGGTATACGGGTCCTAGGCATTTTTTTCGGTGAAAAAAATTGAATTCAATAGCATTGGCGCTATTGAACCAATAGTTTTTTTTCTAAATTAAAAATTTTTTAAATTCTGACCAAAATTGAAATTTAGTTTAAAATTACCTTAAACTTGTGGCTCGCTGGTTTTTGGAGACGCTGATTACGAATTCGAAGTTTATTTTTATAAATTCAAGATAGCGGATCTAATATGTCTGAATTTCTTTTTAATTTTCCCTATTCTCGTCTAATTCTTGTTACTCGGGGGTTTTAGAAATTATTGATTATGAATCCGAAGTCAGTTTTAAAAAATTTAAAACGGCAGTTTTAATAGTACCAACTGCATAATGTGAAATATTAAAAAATTGAAAATGAATAGCGCCACTGTCTAAAGACTTTTGTTGGACCGATAAATTTGAAAAATTAGGAAGTCAAAATTTATTAAATTAGCTAAGTAATTATAGTGAATTTATTATTAATATTAAAAAAATAAATTTTTTATATATACATTTATTAATTGCATTGGAAAACAAAAAGCATCAACAACAAAACCACGTTTATTCAGTGTAAAGGTTAACAAATATTAAGACGTAATTGAGATTTTTTGAAATCCTTTTCTCTGTAGTTTTAAATGAAATATATTGCATATAATTTAAAGTATATGTATATTTAATATTTCTTTTTGTTCAACATTGTTTATTAAAACATTAGTCTATTTTAGACGTTTCGGTCCCAAACGGTGACCATCCTCAGTAATTTTCTAAAATAATAGAATTTTATTTTATAACATGTCAACAATAAAAATACTTGTAGATCAAATATAAACATAACCAACAAAACACACTTCAACTTACAGTTTTCGAAGAATACTGATATTATAAATTTACATAAAATGTAAAAATAAAAATAAAATTCTTTTTCTCGTTAATATCATACGTAGTAGCTATATGTTTGGTTATTCTTTGGTACAAACCCAATGGGAAATTTACAACTGGCGTAGTACTGCGCCAGCACTGGCAGCACTGGCGGCAAGGCTGAGAGCCAGCACTGGCATGGCACTGGGATGATAACGCCGTCTGGCGCTGCCAAAGTACTGTCTGTCAGTGCTGACAGACAGCGCTGGCGCAGCACTGGACCAGTGCTGGCTGAGAATATTGCCGCAATAAATGCCGTATTGTTATTAATTAGTCGTAAATTCATAATTATAAATAATTTAACAACAAAATGGTAAATAATATTAATAAATAGTTATTATTCATAAAATATTTCTCTTCTTAAAGAAATTGTATTAAAGATGAAGACTAACAATGGATATAGTAAATGAAGTAGAAAAAAATTGTTTATAACATTTAAAAACTAAATAATAAACAATTACAGTAAGTGTGCATTAGATTTTCATATTTTAGTACCTAACGATTGGAATCTAGAAATATCGCAAACCTATGAAAATGTAAGGCTATGAGTCATTGACAGTACAAAATATTCTGAATGTGAAATGTGAAGTGAGTGAGTGGGGAAATTTTCGACAATCAATGAATTCGACGTTATATTATAATTGATAGCATTCTCTAAATCACTGTTTCATTGTAAAGACGTGTCCCGTAAATAATACAATACGGAGACTAAAATATTATTTGAGGAAAAGTTTTATTTAACAAAATTATTGTGCATAATTGTTATATGTGTCGACCCGTCAACCGAAAGGTAAAAAATACCATATATGTAATTTTTTGTTTTTTAAAAATGTATTTATTGTTAAGATTTGATCTGAAATGTCTCGAAATTTATGTTTATATAGCGGGTCGCTAAATTTATTATAAATATCTCCATCTGCTGTTGTGGGAAGATATTCGTCTCTGGAAGATATCACAAAATCGCTACAATTAACTACATAATCATAACTGGCCCTTTGGTGCAGCGAGAACGAAAACCGAGAAAAGGAAATTCTGCTCACCTCAATCCCCTCCCAGGTTCTATGATATATGTAAGGTATTTTTTTTTTGTATTCTATTGTTGTGATTATCATTTGAGACATAGGTGATTCTCACGGATACACGAATTTAATTCTTTTTATGATATATGTGTATATATGATTTAGTGTTAAGAATCCACACTTTCAATCATATATATAGATACATATGTGTATAATTTAAATTAATTATGAAATCTTAATCAGAGCATTTTGAGAGATAATAATTTGAAATCAATGGAATGACTAAGGATCTTTTTTATTCACGTTATGTTAACAAAAATTATTTATTGGAATATTTTATAATTTGTAAATTTTGAGAATTGCTAATTTTAAATTCATTTTCTTGTCGACTCGTATTTACGCGGTGAGCTCATCTCTATTGTTTATATATTGAATGTATTGTCTAGTGTTAATGAACGAATATGATTGTTATTTAAGGTGAAATTATATAATTGTACTTCAGAATATTTTTCTAACTTTCTTATTTTCGATCATCAGAGAAATAAATTTTTGAGAATTATATAAAATATATTTTTTTGTTATTTTAATTTTCTTTTTGTTTGTTCAGTAACAAGAGAGGGAACAATTTTGTTACAAAAATAAACAAAATTGCTGACGAGGGGAATCGAACCTACGACCTACGGACTAACAGACTAACGCTCTAACCACTATGCTAACGATACACGTGTACAGTAAAGTTTTAATATCTTAGTATCATTCAGACTTACAATTATTGAATCAAAGATGAGAAAAAAATAGGGATACGTTAGAAGTAATAAAATGAATTAAAAAAAATAAAACTAAATTTTTAATAATAGAATTAGATAACTTTACTTATTGCATTTAACATTTTACAAGTGATAATTTTTTAATAATTTTTTATTCATAGTAAGAAGTATAATAGTATTTGAATAGGAACCAAATTATTATTGAGATTAAAGTTTAAATTTTGTTTATAATTTTAATTTGTTTAAATAATTTATTATTTACAAAATTAGACAATTGTGTTAAATTGTCATTATTAAATTTAATAAGAATAAAAAATGAACAACTGAAAAGTAAAATATTAATTTTTTTCAATAAATTTATATTTATAAACATTCATAAACTTTTTTCATAATTTTTTTCAAGTTTATGTCAAAAAAGCAATGTTGGCAAAGAGCGTTGTGAACAATTTTTCTATACTCAGCCAGCACTTGCCGCCGTGGCTTGTCCAAGCTTTGGCGAAACAAAAATTCTGTACTGCGCCAGCACTAATTGTCGAGGCTCGGCTAGACTACGCCGAACAATCGTCTGAGTACTAAGCCAGTGGTGAACATCGGCACTACACTGGCATTTCCAATTGGGAAAATAATTATTTTTCATATTTATATACCCAATGGGAAATTTACAACTGGCGTAGTACTGCGCCAGCACTGGCAGCACTGGCGGCAAGGCTGAGAGCCAGCACTGGCATGGCACTGGGATGATAACGCCGTCTGGCGCTGCCGAAGTACTGTCTGTCAGTGCTGCCAGACAGCGCTGGCGCAGCACTGGACCAGTGCTGGCTGAGAATATTGCCGCAAAAATGCCGTATTGTTATTAATTAGTCGTAAATTCATAATTATAAATAATTTAACAACAAAATGATAAATAATATTAATAAATAGTTATTATTTATAAAATATTTCTCTTCTTAAAGAAATTGTATTAAAGATGGAGACTAACAATGGATATAGTAAATGAAGTAGAAAAAAATTGTTTATAACATTTAAAAATTAAAAAATAAACAATTACAGTAAGTGTGCATTAGATTTTCATATTTTAGTACCTAACGATTGGAATCTAGAAATATCGCAAACCTATGAAAATAAACAAAATTGCTCACGAGGGGAATCGAACCTACGACCTACGGACTAACAGACTAACGCTCTAACCACTATGCTAACGACACATGTGTACAGAAAATTATTAATATCTCAGTATCATTCAGACATAAAATTATTGAGTCAAAGATGAGAAAAAAAATAGGGATACGTTAGAAATAATAAATTGAAGTAAAATAAGTTAAACTAAATTTTTAATAATTAAATTAAATTACTTTATTTATTGCATTTAACATTTTACGTAATTCTTAAATTACGTGGTAATTTTTTAATAATTTTTTATTCATAGTAAGAAGTATAATAGTATTTTAATAGGAACCAAATTATTATTGAGATTAAAGTTTAAATTTTGTTTATAATTTTAATTTGTTTAAATAATTTATTATTTACAAAATTAGACAATTGTGTTAAATTGTTATTATTAAATTTAATAAGAATAAAAAATGAACAACTGAAAAGTAAAATATTAATTTTTTCAATGAATTTATATTTATAAAAATTCCTAAACTTTTTTTATAATTTTTTTCAAGTTTATGTCAAAAAAGCAATGTTGGCAAAGAGCGTTGTGAACAATTTTTCTATACTCAGCCAGCACTTGCCGCCGTGGCTTGTCCAAGCTTTGGCAAAACAAAAATTCTGTACTGCGCCAGCACTAATTGTCGAGGCTCGGCTAGACTACGCCGAACAATCGTCTGAGTACTAAGCCAGTGGTGAACATCGGCACTACACTGGCATTTCCCATTGGGTATTCGCATGTCGTGCCATGTGGTTAACATTGGCATGAAATACTGAGATTGAATGAATTGAATATCTCTCTTCGTTCTGCATTGTATATAATATTATATGTATAATATTTATATTATATATTATAGTAAATGATAGCAGACATGATTTCTTTTCCGCGGCATCGGTCAACGTCAGACGACAAGTCGCAGAAATTTAACCTACGAGAAATGGCCAACACACAGCATGTGAGCGAGTGAGAGTGAGAGAGAGGGACGGTATGCCGTACACGGAACCCTCGATTTGTATTCTTGGCGCGTGACGTGACATTCTATGTGGAAGCTATCGTTTCTCTCCCAGCGACCCTTTTGTCTCGTTTCGATACGATAATTTCAGTCGTTAAACATGTAGTGCCTTGTAATCCGTATACTACAACATGAGCATTCACGCTAAAGCCTTTTCGTTAGAATGAACGACCCAAAAAGGAAGAGGTGGGGCGGCTCAATTTTATTTCGCCATAGGAAATTAGATCAAAAAAAAAGAAAAAAATAAATAAAATAAGCAACCTCTGCTTGCCTTTTTCCATTTTCCCCAGTTTCGTTTCTACCACCATGGCAGCTTTAAAGGTCGAATTAAATTACCTACAATTCGATTAAAGCACTACTATACCTGGTTCTTTTACAAAGTTTTCCCGTGAAAATTCGTTTCTCGAGAGGCATTATATGAGAAGCATGTATATACATATATACACAGTGTGAATCCAATAACATACGCGTCCATTGCGCACTTTTGTAATGCTAGTGAAATTATTCTCGACCTAAATGTGCCCTTTTTCTATATACATACATATATATATACGCGTAATTAATTTACCCCTAAAAAAAATTAAAGCACTTATTATCATGTCATGTGAATTTAATGTGTGAGAAAGCTCTCTGAAATCCAAGAGAATTCTAATGAAAGGTTTCCTCATTTTAGACCATCAACTCGGAATTTAGTATAGTTAATTGAATTTGCTAATTCACCTCTCTAAATCTGTCCTTACTGCATTTAGAAGCAATTACAAAATAGAGACCGCTTTATAGTCAGTTTGATTTCGTCTGTATTAATAATTTCACCTTCAGAAAATTTTTTTCCAACATAAGCTGAAAATTTAGCTTTTTTTTTTTTACTTATTTTAACCTATCTAGCATTATTTAGTATCATTTAGATAAATGACCTAAAATATTGACCTAAATGGACAACAAATTTTCAGTTATTTCGACAATTAATTAAAAAGAGAAAACATAAAATCAAAGTTCAAGTCAAAAGGGCTCATTGATTACACTTAGATTTTATCATCTTTCATAAGTAAAAAAGTGGACCTGAATTAAACAATTCAGGTCAAGAGAACCATTATTCAAATTTTAACTAACATGTCAAAGAAGCGAACGCATGAACTTACTGTACATGGAAGAAAAATATGTAGAGTAACTTTTATTATTAACAAAGAAAAACCTGGAAATTTTGCTCTTTTCTGCTTTAGGTGTAGCTTTCACTATTTTTGGAGAAAATTTTGAAACCTTCGAAGTTCATTTTCTATACCTTCCAAAATTTACTTCGGAAAATAGTCAGAGTTATGCATAAGAAAAGTGCAGAAATTCCAGACAATATAGTCTTTACTGCGAAAATAATAAAAGTTAGTAGAACTATCGAAACTTTAGATCAAAATGTACAAAATTCGAATATATCCCGAGTCGAAATTTAGACCCTACTTAGCCTCTGAAAATGTAGGGCTTATTCAGGTTTAGCAGTCGTAAAGTAGGGTCTGATTTCAATACAATTTTTAAAAACTAGACCCTCCTTTGACTCCCAAAATAGGCTGAAATTTGCCAATCTTCCATTTGGAGAAGCAAAGGAGGGTCTACTTCTAAGAAACCTATACCGTACTTTTATACCTCGCAGACCCTACTTTCGTACTCCTAGATTCTGCAATTAGAAAAAGAAAAATTTGAAGATTTGCTCAGATTCAATTGAAGCACTTGGGATGAGTAAAAGTGGAATTTTATGTGTTTTATCAATTTGGAGTACTTTTTGCATTTGCAGTGTTTCAAGTAATGCATTAAAAAATAATTCAAAATTTTCTTTTAGAATGTAGGGTCTAGGAGTATGAAAGTAGGGTCTACGAGGTTTGAAAGTACGGTATAGGTTTCTTAGAAGTAGACCCTCCTTTGCTTCTCCAAATGGAAGATTGGCAAATTTCCGCCTGTTTTGGGAGTCAAAGTAGGGTCTAATTGTATTAGAATTAGACCCTACTTTACTACTCCTAACACTCAATAGACCCTGAAAATTCAGGGTGAAAGTAGGGCTTAAATTTCGACTCGGGTAAGCCTAAATTAAATTTACGTCAAAATTAATAATTGGATAATAATCAAAGAAGTCTTTAATGGTAAATAAACTTGAAAAAACTTTAACTATGAGGAAAAAGATAATCTAAACTGAGGAAAAAAAATATTTAATTAATTACTTGTTTTTTTTAATTATAAAAACATAATTTGATTGGTAAAAATAAAAATTTTTATTTCCGTCAGAATTACAATCGATTTATGATACAGTTTCCGATTTTGTTTGTGATTTCAATTCCAAGCGGAATTCCATTTTTGATTGGAATCCTATGAAAATCTGATTTTATTTCTTTAAGTTCTGATAAAAAATATTCTTGAAATTCCGAAAAAAATCTCCAGATGGAGCATTTTTGGGAATATTTATATTTGCGTTAAGAAATATTTAGATAAATGTTAAGAAATAAATATTTTTCGAATAATAAAAATGAATATTGGAATTAATTGCCAAGGTTATTAAAAAAAAACACGGGACCACCAACACTTTTGTTTCATGAAACCATTAGAAAAATCTGTTCGTTTCCTTTCGTCCCGGATACCTGGGTTTTTTTGGGATGTCAAAATCTTTGCAGGTAGATATTTTACGACATAAGATTATTTACTTTTCACATTCTAATGATAAAAATAATTAAAGATAAAGTAATTACTTTAATGTATTATTTTTATGATACTTTCCTTCTTCTTTTGAGTTAGTAACAACAAATAACAACATTTTTCCGATACAAAATATTGAATTTTATTATGCTTTGAAAAATTTAACACATCTATTAACTTAATAGTGCTAATGGTTAGCTTTTAAGTAAAATATGTAACAGAAAATAACTAAAATAAATAAATAAAATGACAAAAAAATTTAATATATTTCTAAAAAACATCATATAGGTATACCTTTTTTAATTTCAAAGCAATTTTAGATTATTTGAACATAAATTCAAACGGTATGTAAATTGTTTAAAAATTACTTACATACATTTGTAGTTAACAAAATTAGTAGGGAAAGGATTGTTAATTGTTCTTTTTACATTTAGCAATTAAATTTATTATTTTTTATTTATATATGAAATTTATCTTTTAAATTTATTTAGAAATTATGTAATTTTTAACTTTGTTTACTAAATTTAATTTTTAAATTTAGTTTACTGAAATTTGATATAATTATACCGTTAATTTAATTATTAAACGTGAGAGAAACAGACAATGTATCGTAATTAATGCAAATATTGTAACCATTGTTAGCTAATTACTTACTCTGTAAACAATTGTTTATAAGAAGTTTTTAATTTTCTTAATGAAATTATTATAAGTCCTATTTTGGAGAAATTAATAGGGTAGGTCCGGGGGAGATGGCCATACGGAAGAGATGGCCAATTCAAATATTTTACAGAATTTGTAAAAAAATAATAAAATTGTAAGTAGAATCCTTCTTCATTTTTTTTTGCATGGTCCCAAAAAAATTCGAGAAATTCAGATTTCTTATTGTTATATTTATATTTTTTAAGATAATTTAAAATTCTATTGAGTAGTACATAACCTACGCTTTGATATAAACCAAAAATTAAGGGAGAAATTATTTTATTTATTTAATATTTTGATGTTTTTACAAAATGTAAATTTTAAGATTGTTTCTATGAAAATATTTCATTTTATTTTTCGTCATTTTAAAGTTAAGTGTTCAATGTTTAATTAGCAATAAAAGTTAAGACAAAAAACGCTTTTTTATAATTTTTATAATCCTTTAAAAAAACCATGGCAATCTCCCATAGACTTACCCTACTATTTTTTATTTCTCTTCAATTTTTTTCCACACACTCACAGTTTAAAAAACTAAATCGACAAAGTATACATGTGACAATGAATAAATTTTTACTCCACGGGTGAAAAGTGTAATCCTCTTCTATATAATTGTCATAATTCTCACATTTAAAAAAAATAGTAATAATCCTAAAAGCGACTTGATTAACATTTGTTTCACGGAATAAAAGTGAGAGAGAGAGAGAGTGGAAAAAAAGAGGAAAGCATTGTGTTGAAGTAGCCTAATGCTAAATAATGCGAAACTTCAGCACCAATGAATTCGAGTGTAAGATTATTTCTGCAGGACCAAAGCCGCTTAAGTCGCGAATGAGGCTAGCTATTGTTTCATGGAAATTCTCCAGAGAAGAAGGGGTAAGCAGGACGGGGGGAGGGGAATGGGGGTGTTTTTATAATACCTTTCTCCCACAATTCACTTCAAGAAACTTAAAGGAATTATTTTCTTTCCAAGTAAAAGAATAATGCTCTCTTTCGAACAAAAATTTCATTATTCATATAAATTCACCCCAACGTGGAATTATTAATTTTATTATTATTTCCCATTATTAAAATCATATTATTATTATTTTTTTTTACTATTATTATTATTTTAACTTTTTCCCTAACTATAAAGAATATTTTAATTCACTCTAAAAACAATTAGATACACAAAAAAGTGTAGTACGTTTATTTTTGAATATTTTTAATTGTAAAATATCAATAGTTTATTTTTAAATAAATATATTTAATCATTATTATTAGTTTTCCATAATTAAGATTTTTAAAAATTTTAAATTTTAAATCTTTTGAAATTCAATCATTTATATTAAACCTTGCTATTGTAACTTACCCAAAATTATTTTCAATATTACAATTCGAGAATTCAATTGCTATATTTATTCATAGAAGAAAAATATTTATTTTTTTTTATTTGTTTATACACCTGTCTTCAGCCTTACATTCTTGGCTATACAAGTGTTTTTACATTTCTCGTAAATTTCTCTTACAAATTTTTCCCTAACAAACTTAATACTAAATTTTGCGCCTACAGAGCGACTTGAAAATTAGGAGTACTTGCATTCCGCCTGGACCACCCGTCAATGGGTTTTCTCGCCAGAGAAGAGGGAAACTGTAGAAAACCTCTCTGAGTACAACCGGTTTATCGACAGTCGAGTTCTAATGGTGTGTACCGGACAATAATCGACGGTGCACATCATTATACCTCGACGTCAAACCTCCCGCTCAGATTATCTCACGTGCCGGAAAAATACCAAGCCAAATGGGCGCGAACCATAAGGGTACTTACCCTTGGTCCTTAAACGACCGCCAAGCGAGGCATCTATCTGACTGAGCTAATCTGTCGGTAATAGAAGAAAAATATCAATTACAATATTTCTAAAATTCACCTGTTTGCGATTCAATTTCATGAAATTTCAATAATTTGAAAATTCTTTTATTAAATCCTATATATTCAAAAATTCAAATTTAAAAAATATTCTAAAAAATTTTTTTATAATTCATATTTTCTAAAGTCTGAACCAAGGTCTGAACGGTGACATTGTAAAGAATCATTTTTTAATAAAAATCGAATGATTTTTCTTCATACCTCGGTCGAAAGTACGTATTTTCTGCTTCGATTTCGCAGCAGAAAGTCGAAGATTTGTGCATTGGTCGATGCACAAGCTCGCCCTCTGATACAGCGGGAGCAAAAGCTGTTAGCTGTTCTGCATTACCGGCAGAGAATTTAAAGCGCGAGTGATCCAGACGTATAGGGATTGACAGTTAACCTAAAAGCTTATTGTTTTTTTTTCTGGTGCTTTACTTTAAGAAAAAATGAATCAAAATGTAAAACTTTAGAATCTTTGAATATCGTAGAGAACATTCAATATGATCTCAATTTTGATGTAAACAAAAATTTATGAATCAAATACATAAATTGTTTATTTCATAAAAAAATTATAAATAATTTTTGTACTCTATCAGATTTGAAAAATAGTTAATACAATTAATAAATAAAAAAACTTAATTACATTTGTTATTTATAGTATAAGAAATAAAGAAAAGCTTTTAAAAATTGACTATTTCTTTAAAAAAAAATTTTAGCTATATATTTGTCTATTTACATGGTTTTTCGATACCTGCTCCCGACATTTATTAATTTTGATGAATTAATTAATTTTTTTTTTAGTTGTGACAAGAACTGATATTTTATATTAGAAGGTTGTTTTTTATTACTTTCATTTATTCCTTTGGTCATTTATTGCAATTAATTATTTATTTAGTTGTTAAAATTGTAGTTATATTTGGATTTTGCTTGTCTTTTCGATGCCGCCCCCCCCCCCCCGACCAGCAGCACTCGCTTCGCTCGTGCAGCAAATGTCGGGGCCGGCATCGAAAGTCAATAACGGCGTCTTTCTTTTAGAGAGAGATAGAGAAAAAGCCAGAGCTTCAGGAGTTGCCGATGGCGGCGCTGAAGCGGGGAGCAAAAGTAAAAGATGGCCGGCTCAAATCGAACGCGATTGCAAGATTTGTAATTAATAAATTACACAGGCACACAAAAAAATAAAAAATTTAAAACCCAGAGGTCACACCCCCCTATCCCCATGTTTTTGGGGTCGCTGAAACCGAATATGACCATGAAAATTTTTTTTCATCGGCCATTTTCCCGCGACTACCCCCTTACACCTGCTCCCGGGGGTTGGAATTTCAGTTTAAAAAAAAGTGGAGTAGGGTGTCTATTCCTATGTTTTTTGGGTCGCTAAAACCAAAAAAGACTACCAAAAACAAATTCTTCCCTCCCTTAACCCCCTACAACCCCCTTAACACCCGAAAGGTGGGGGGTCGAAATTCGAATTTTCACGAAAAGTCGATTACGGTGTCTAAACCTACGTTTTTTGGGTCGCTGAAACCAAAAAAGACTACGAAAATCAAATCCTTTCCACCCCCGACCCCCTACAACCCCCTGCAATAATTTTTTTCAAATAAAACGAACCGATTTTTGGGAAATTGAAAATTAAATATTAATTATCAAAAATTATTGCAGGGGGTTGTAGGGGGTGGAGGGTGGAAAGGATTTGATTTTCGTAGTCTTTTTTGGTTTCAGCGACCCAAAAAACGTAGGTTTAGACACCGTAATCGACTTTTCGTGAAAATTCGAATTTCGACCCCCCACTCTCTAAATCTGAATATGTGAAATTTCACTTATTGTACGTTATAAGTCGTCCTCTCGATCAATAAGTGCATATACACTTATAAATAAGTGAATTTTTCACTTATTCTGAGTGAAATTTCACTTATTATAAGTGTATATGCACTTATTGATCGAGAAGACGACTTATAACGTACAAATATGTGAATTTTCACATATTCAGATTTAGAGAGCACCTTTCGGGTGTTAAGGGGGTTGTAGGGGGTTAAGGGAGGGAAGAATTTGTTTTTGGTAGTCTTTATTGGTTTTAGCGACCCAAAAAACATAGGAATAGACACCCTACTCCACTTTTTTTTAAACTGAAATTTCAACCCCCAGGAGCAGGTGTAAGGGGGTGGTCGCGGGAAAATGGCCGATGAAAAAAATTTTTCATGGTCATATTCGGTTTCAGCGACCCCAAAAACATGGGGATAGGGGGGTGTGACCTCTGGGTTTTGACTTTTTTATTTTTTTGTGTGCCTGTGTTATTAAGCGTACTTTCGGCCGGATATAAAGAAAAATAGTATACATTACACGGGCAAAAAGTTCGAAATTCCTGCATCGCGTGAAATGATGCCCGAGGCGAAGCCGAGGGCATCATCGCGATGCAGGAATGTCGAACTTTCTGCCCTTATAATGTAATATACTATTTCAATAGTATATTGTGCAACAAGTACAGAAAGAAGCTGTTTTCCGACGAGTGCAAAGTTTGCTGTCCCGAGCGAAGCGAGGGCAGCAATTTGCACGAAGTCGGAAAATCTTCTTTCGTACGTGTTGCACACAGTACTTTGTGCAACACCTTTTGGTTTTGATAAAAAAAGCTGTTTAAAAAAAGCTAGTTGACGCCAACATACGTACTGTTTAGCAGGGTTTGAAACGTATGTTACCGCACGTAATATACGTGGTTTTCTACGCGTATATTACTGTAAAAAACAGGTATTCTACAATAGAAAACAAATACCTATGTATATCACCAAAAAAACCCAAAAGTTTAAGAACTTTGCCGCACTAGTGCAGCAAAGTGAGCACTTTGCCGCACTAGTGCAGCAAAGTAAGCTCTTTGCCGCACTAGTGCAGCAAAGTACTGTTTTGCGCCTACTTTACAGGCATGCAAAGTATTACTTTCCTTACAGGTGTTGCACAAAATATTTTTTAGAAGCTAGAAAAAAATTTGTATCATATGTAAATTGTATAAAGAAATAAATTTTTTCGATTGTCAATTTTCTTTCTTGAAAATTAATATTTCTGATTTTCTACAAAATAATATTAATACTAATATTTTAATTGTTTGAGTGTTTATTAATTCTTTTTTTAAAGTTGAATTCTGTTGAATTGAAGTTGAATCGACTTGAATTTTGTGTTTTAGATTTTTCTAACCTGAGAAATCAATCCCGCAGCTGGCATCGGTATTTTTAGCAGATCTAAAATTATTGTTAAATTTTAAATAAACAAATAATATTTTTTTAATAAAATGAGGTTTTTTATAAAGTTAAAGAGTGTATTAATTGAACTAAAAAAATGCAGATCAATATAATCCATGGAATCGTAAAAAAAATTCTAGAAAATAGCTTCATTTTCAAGCGTGTAAAGTGGTATGAACCCATAATCGAAAATATATTACTTTTTTGGACTTTGAAGAACTATTTTATATTGTTTTTCATTTTTAGCGTCACATAACCTATATTGTAATTATTGAATTTAAAACGTTAAATAATTATCAAATGAATATAAACTACTAATTAATAAATACTTACTCAAGTTCTGAAGTTCACAAATACAATAATCAGATAGGTAATTGGAAAAATTAACAATTTATTTATAAGTTTAAGTAACAATTTCTTGAAACTTATGAGTGATCGAGAAAAAGGAAAAAAATATAATACTTATACATAAAATATAAATTAAATTTAATGAAGAAATAGAATCACGAATAATTCTTCTGGATCATCTTTCGTCATTAATTGTAATTATTGTAGGTAATCAATGTAATAATTTTATTTTTTTTTTAAATTTAACTTTTAATTGAAATAATATTGTTATAAATTTGTTATAATATTGTAATTATTAATTGTTCAATTGAATTTGTTATTAAAATATTACATAAATAAATCATTCTTGTTTTTAAAAATGTTTTAATTATTATGTTAAATATTTGATCATTTATTAGTATAATTTATTGATAAATTTATAAAAAAAACTTGTTATTCTGTGTCAATTATTAAAAAAATTTTTTTTCTTTTATAAAACTTTATGAGCAAACAAAATTTGAATAAACAGTTTTTATAAAAATTTTAATTATGTTTTATAATCTAAAAAGCAGGTTATTTTTTGTATTTTTATTTTGAGAGTAATCCCGAGTCGAAATTTAAGGTTGAAACCCTGGAAATTCAGGCTTAAAGTAGGGTTTAAATTTCGACTCGGGATATATTTAAAAACTACGCAGATTATTTATAAATAACAATATAATTTCCAATAATAAATAAATGATATTATTTAAAAGCAAATAACCTTAATTAAATACTAATAATACTATAATTTGACAACCGAGTGATAAATTCGTTTATATTACAAATAACCTTAAATTATTAAACAGAAGAAAATCAGTTTTCTTGTGATGTTTGCGTAAGGTCCTCGCGACATTTCCTTGTAAGACATTTCTGACAAGATCCGAGTGTCACAGAAAATCCCGGGGCCCAACCAGTTCCCTACATTTTTCCTTACTAGACTCAGATAGGTAAAAGGGAAATTTTACAAGGCCCCCCTATGAGAATCCTGCTGCAATTTCTACACGGGTTACAGAATTTCAAAGTTTAGAACTCCAAAACCTCATTTCGAGAAAAACGGAATTAAAGATTCTGATACCAATTAATGGTGATATCTCTGGCTCTTCTGGAAAGTTATTCAGATAAGAATTGTTTCCAGTCCAGTGCACCTTCAAGATGAAAAACCAAAAGGTTTAAAATTTTTAAAACTCCATTTTGAAAAATACGAAAATTCGACAAAATGGACCCTTTTCTAAAAAGGACGGTTTTTTAAATTAATAAACCATTTTTCACAAGGTTAATGATTGGGTGCAATTTTATTGTGTCATTTGAAGAAAAAGAATAGAAATTAAACTTATTTAAAATTTTTAACAGTTTCTATTATTAATAATTTGACGAAATATTGAACTTCTTCTAGAATTTTCGAGTTTTATCATTAAATGGACGATAATTTGTTTGAATTAATATTAAATTATTTTGCTACCTATACCCTCTTCTTTTTTATTTCCAAAATAATATTTTCAATTTTGGAGAAAAAAAAACAATTGATGTTTAAACAGATAAAGTACAGATGCAGTTGAGTTTTCGGAAGGATAATAGTTGTGAAAATTATTATCTTGCGGTCACAGCAAGAAACTCGCATCTAACCTAAATCAAGTTAAATTTCAAAATCGACTTCATCGTGTGGTACATTGTTACATTTCTATATGCGGAAGTTAGGCAAGCATTCTAACATTGTATGAGAATTTAGAGAATAATTTCTAACTCATTTTCTACACGTATATATATAAAGTTGAGTCTACATCATTTTGGAGTGAACTTGAAACTTAAATAGATTATAATACACACATATATATATTTATGTGCATTCTCTCACTACCGTTAAAACCAATCTACAAACGCGAATAATAAAGACAGATCACGACAAGTTCTCTCACAGACAGGAAATTATATTTTCATGTGCTCTACTACCACCTCTCCCTCACCCTCTATTTATCCCCCATACGCAACATCGCTAATATAATGTCGGCGCGCAACTTTATAAACTACTTCAATGCCAGGCAAAAGAGCTCGTAAGTTTACCCACGTGTCACTTGGTATCTAAACGCAAAGTTATTTCATTGATATTTAAATTCTCCTTTTCCATGATAGAAAGAGAGAGAGGGATGGCATGTTTATGTGTATGATATATACATGGAAAATACTTGAAAGTAAATAAACAGCAAATATTATTTTCCCTTCTTATTGATTACAAATACATCTCACATCACGCTATATATATATATATATATATATATATATATATATATATATATATATATATATATATATATATATATATACACATGTTTTACCTCATCTCGCTCATAGTATATATAATATATATGTAATAAAGTGTATATCTTATCGTTTTACTGTTATGTCCAATTAAAGCCGCTTTCAATTAATTCTGATTTACCTAATTGAACTTGACGACATACGATATGGAAGCATTGAAATGTTCATACGCAGATAATTATCACTTCATTTGTACGGGGAAAGAGAAGTCAGGGGAGAAAAAATTTCTTGTATGTATATGTATATATATTCAAATATAGTGATGATTTTGTATTAAATCTTAATCAATTGGAAAGGTAAATATGAGCAAACGGGAAATTATATTTCACTTGGTTTCTGTTAATTAGTTGGTTAATGACTGTATTAGTGTTGCGTTACATCACTCAAGTTTCTTTTTTTTAACAATGCTTAAATTTATGTTATGTAGCTTGTTGTTAATAAATTTATTAAGCTATTAGTTTCAGTGTATTAAAACTCTTGATATTTTTAATTTTTTATTAAAATTAACATTCATGGAATGTCTGACTTAAATTGAATTTCACTACTGATTCTGATTAGAGTTGTTTCTAAACAATTTGTTTTGTTGAAAAATCATTAATGAAAAAAGAACTAATACTACTACTGTAAAAATTGACTTATACTACTGCTATATCCAAATAATGTCAGTTTGACTAAATTTTTAAAGAAAATTCTTTTTAGAAAAATTAGAAAAGTTTACTTTCAAAATAGTACTTAAAATTTAGTCAAAAATAATTTTTATAACTAATTGGAATGCGAGGAAAATTTAAATAATTTTTATATAAAAAAATTAACATTGAAAATAGTAAATTTTATAATATCCGTTGTAAAATTTTATTGAATATTAGTAAAATATACTTTGAATTTAGTAAAATTTATTCTGGAAATAATACAATTTGTCAAAAATTCCAAACTATATGACTTTTTTTAAAAGCAAAAGTTATTATTTTAGAATTAGAATTAGAATTATAATTTATTTATTTTCTCCCAGAAAACCATTAAATTATATTTAAGATAGTATAACCATATAGGTTTGCATAATACAAAACATTAATACAATACTCGTATTATAATTAGGTAATATCTAATTTCCGGAAATATATTTATGCTTCAAACAAGTTTTAATTTGTTGCTTACAGAGGGCGCCAAAGTTGGTCTCATTTCTTTGCAGGGCAAATCGGTGGGCAAGATTCTGGTTTGACAATTTAATCTAAAACAAAAATTCAAAGTTTTTCTGAATCTGTGATAGATTTAGCTTTCGAATACGTAGGATATTTAAAAAATAGTAATTTTTGTGTATTTGGCAGTTGTTTGAAGCAAAAAGTCGATTTTTAGGGCGAAATTTTTTCAAAATATCTATTGCTAAAAAGAGAAAAACAAACCCAAAAAAAAATCGCTACGTACTCGAAAGAATTAGTAAATGACGAACAAAAAAAACTTTTGCCATATGCAATCCGATTAAAACTGTTCTATAGCTAGATTGCCCACCGTTTTGCAAAATGTCATTTCGAGAAAAACGCATTTAAACTTTTGTAATGTGGAAACATGAAAAATGAAACCACTGTTAATCTACGATGCCTGCACCATATAAGTGACTTTCTACATAAATATTTCCTTCATTTCCATCCTTTCGAGCAATTTGAAGCTGCCTTCAGTATTCTTAAGCTGCTAAGATAAAAGAAAAAATATCCGATTGCGCTAAAAAGCATCACTCGAAGCGCTCTTGGACAACTTCTACAGATTTCAATTTTTTTCACATAAAATAACTTCGAAATTACTTCTCATGATATAATTCTTATTCTACACATTATAAAGTATCGTTTAAGCAAAAAAAAAATAAAATCAATTTTTTTTCGGGTCAAAGGTCACTTCCCCTTAAATTCCAAATAACCTTTTATGGAAAATTTCTAAGTTTACAGACTCTGAGAAATAATATAGAAAGATTTTTAACTTTCAAAAAACTAAAATTTATTCAAAGCTTGCGAAAAGTAAAATTTTTTTCTTCAAGCTTAACTAAAAAATCTTTAACAAATAATGACAATTTTTAAAAGTTTTTTTTTAATAGGGTAAGACCGGGGGAGATGGCCATAGTTTTTTTAAAGGATTCTAAAAATTATAAAAAAGCGTTTTTTGTCATAACTTTTATTGATAATTAAACACTGAACACTTAACTTTAAAATAACGAAAAATAAAATATTTTCATAGTAACAATCTTAAAATTTACATTTTTCAAAAAGTTTCATGTAGCCAAAAGTATGTCGAATTCTATCTTCAACCAATATCGTTTAGTTGTAACTTTCGGCACAACCTACGAATAGATCTTCATCTCTGGTGTGAATTAGATCAATTATTTTGTTCTCAGAGATTTTTGATTTTTTTTCTGTAAATATTTCTTGAATATCTAAAATTAACATAAAAAAATTTTAATAAAAGTCACTTATGGCCATCTTACCCAATAATAGGTACATGACAGAAGTAAACTTCAAAATATTAGTGATGCACGTCGAACCGATAAATGCTCGACATCGTTCGAATCTTCTCGGTTGAAACGAACTTCAAGGAAACGATATTTTTGATTTTTCTTTGTTTTTGTTCGGCTCGTTTCGTTCGACAAAAATTGATTCCTGATGACATTAAATTATATTACAAATGAAGGGTGGCATGACAAAAGGTGGAAAATTATAATTTCATGATTTTACAGGAAACGAAAATACATTTAAAAATTTCCCTGCTCATTTAAGAAGAAGTCTAATAAAACTGCTTCAAAATATTAGTGCGCTTTACCGGTGGAAATACAATTTTTGAAGATAAATCTACATATTAGTGAGAAAAATAAGTAAAAGTGGGCCATTTTGGGGTTACGTCAAATGCGCATATTTTTTATAAAATTAATTGTTAAATAAATTTATAATTTAAAGAAAAACTAAGAAGTTTGTTTTTGAATATTGAATTAAAAAATTGATTGCAAAAAAGTCTGTTTTAAAAAAAATTTTTGTTTTCTGAAGAAATTGTTAATTAAATGTTTACTTTTGAAAGTAAACAGTAGGTACCAACATTTTTAAATGCAAACTACAAACAGAAATATTTAAAAATTAACAGAAGAACAATATTTAAATTGTTCAAAATTAGATAAAGAATAAAACTTTCTAAATAGACATAAAATTTTTCAGCGAAATTTAATATATTTAATGATATCAAAAAGAAAGCAATATTTTAAACCATATTAACTTATATTCACAATAATATTTTTGATTCTTATTTTTAATATAAACGAGTTTAAAAGCAATTGACAAGAAAATCTTTTTACAGAACTGTGTAAATAAATTTACCTGATTTTTTTTATAAAAAATATCAATTTTGAAAAATTTTCACTTAACCCTTTTTGTCATGTCACACTTCAAATAAGAAAACGTATCAATATTAATATATGTACAATATATATACAAAATATAATTATTTTTTGTAAATAAAAATTAAGTTAACTGTAGATATTTTGAAAAATTTGAGTACAAAAAATTATAAAAAATTATATTATAAATAATATAATAAAAAGTTAAAAAAATTTTATTATCAAAATCTATTTAAATCTGATTGTGTTAAAATATAATTAATTACTAAAATTTTTTAATAATATATAAAATATTTATTTAAATTTAAAGTTATACTGTAAATATTTATTGTATGAATTGATTTCATTTTGAAAATTAGCCAATAGATATTGAAAAACAATATTTTTTTTAGTACTAATTTCAATTTATTAAAAAAACTTTGATCGACAATTCGTCGAGATTGTAAAATTTATAACGATCTGAACGATATTATTAAATAAAAAGACGATCATTTTTCTCGTAATTGTAATTTCTCGATCGTCTTGTCCGACGTGCATCACTATTAGTGGATTTTAATAATTTAAGGGGATAAAAAATGGGAAAACAGGAAAAAAGTTATATGATAACTATGATATATATCATAGATATCGATCTTATAATATGATAATAATTTTCACTAAAACAGTGAAACTGAAAGTCTTATCAAAACTGATCTTTACTACTGAGAGATCTTTTACGAATAAATAAAGATTGCTTAAAAAGTGGACGACTTCTACTTTTGCATTGTCTGAATAAAACTGACTTTTACTACTGCACGGAAAAAAAAGTTCACGAATCTCTCGTGAACTAGTATATCACTTTTGGATGGGACACAAAATTTCAAAATTTTCATTCACTTTTGATTAGAAATGGCAAACGTCAACGACAAACTGAAACAAAGTTAATGAATTTTTGATGAACTGTTAAGGAAGAGTAGTTCGTCAAAAGTAGAGGTACAAGTTCACGAAAAAATCGTGAACTCGCGAGTGTCAGTAGTATGCGCAGTTCGTAATGCGCATCAAATATGGCTGATCAAGCATTCATCATTCAGTCGGTGTCATCGGTGTTTACATTCGGGAAAATTCTTTGATGAAAGTTATTATTTAGAATCAGTGTTTTTTATTACTTAGTGAATATTTTTCTTTGCTAATTTCCTTTGTGAAACGAATAATTCATAAAATGAATTAAAAGTTACGATAAGGGACTTTTTCTACTTTGCACGGTCCTGAGTTTTACAGCAGACAAAGCTAATCGTTTCGTTTGTCGAAGGACAGTGTATCTAGATTTAGCCGTGGCGGTTAGTTGTTAGAAATATTATGTTATAGGGTATAGGTACTAGGTTCGAATCCCATGAAGCGAATTACGAATTTTAATGGCGATAAAATCGTGTATTCTGTGTAGTTGGGTGCGTAATAGGCGTCAAGTTATCAAATAAAGTGAAATACTATAAAAAAGTAGTGTTCGGAAACCGTACTATGAAGGAGTTTACACCGTAAGCCTTAAATATAAGCCTCCGCGAGCATAAACGGATATGCCTCCATGAGGATATACTTGCGTCTGCGCAAAGTGTTTGCCTGCAGCTGTGTTGTGAAAGAGTTTGCCTTGACCACGTGTTCGCGCAGGCGCAAATATATGCTCCTGGAGGTATATCCGTTTATGCGCGCGGAGGCTTATATTTAAGGCTTACGGTGTAAACTCCTTCTATGTTTCTAGTGAAGGAGTTGATGAAATTTTGACGAACTGTGTTTGTTGATTTTCAAGAATTTTGTGTCCCATCCAAAAGTGATATACTAGTTCACGAGAGATTCGTGAACTTTTTTTTTCCGTGTGGAAAATGTTAATTATTGTCTGACTAAAATTCACATTTGCTACTCACACCAAATTTGTAGAAAAATTTAATGATCTCTGATAGTTAATAATTTTGACTCGCGTATGATTAAAAAATTCTTTCACCACAGGAAAATTATTAATAAGAAAAATACGATTCCTTAAAAGATTTCATACGGTTACTTTAGGCCATAACATGGCAGGAAACACCTTCACAGATCGGGCCCAAGTCTGGCCAGACTTGGGCCAGATCTGGGAAGGTGTTTCATGCCATGTTATGGCCTACACAATGATCAAAAGATCTGGCCCCGATTTGGGCCATGGTTAAATTTCTACACGGGGTTATTGTCTTTTTCTATTAAAAAATTTTTAGAGATAACTTTAACCTCTGACCAATAAGGCGTTTTACAACTGATTTCAAAATAGAAAAATTTGAAGAGAACTTGTTAGATCAACTATTTTTTTAACAACAATTTAGGAAACTATCTTTGACTAAAATTTCTTACTTATTAAAAAATTACTCCTGATATATTACTTCTGATAACAGAATAAAAAAATTTAAACATTTTCTCAAGTTGTCTTTTACTATTGAAAATTTTACAAAAATTGAAAAAGGCTGACTGATACTGCCTTTTGCTATTAATTACAAAATTAGATAAATTTTAGAAAATTTCGCTATATCTTTTTTAATAAATATTTCATCAACTGTTTTTACTATCTTGATATACTTACAAAAATTTATTTACTTTTTGTCTGACTTGAACTAACTTTCACTAGTACTAAAATTAATTTAAAATTAAAAATTGTGTGGACTCCTTCTGTCTGATGGAAATTTTTTTCTCCACTGCAAAATTTTTAAAATGAAAATTACAGAACATTAAAAAAAATTTTTTAAATAATTTCTATTATAAGAATAAAATATTGATCTGTTACCGTTTTCTGCTAGTATGAATGTTTACAAGAATTTAAAAGTTTTTACTATTGGTGCCTTTTGCTAATTAAACAAAAAAGAATGAAACTGAAGAAAACTATTATTGAAACTAATTTTTTTCCAAAAGTACTCTTTTTTCTAAATTTTTTACCACAATTATAATATTACTGTAAGTTCGGACACAACTTTAGATAAAATATATATTTCAATAGACATAACTTTTCGAATATTTCATTCCTATTGCAAACAATAATAGTTATTACAAAAGAAAATCACGTCCACTTTAAAATAATCCACTACAATGCAATTTAATTCCCCAACATGAAAAACTGAAACCGTTTTTTTAAAATGAATAATTGTCACTTCATTTATCATCGAAGAAAAAAAGTAGTAATATACATTTTCAAATGTCTGTTGGTTATGAATGAAATTCCCCATCAATCATCGCTAAATACGAGCACTTTCAGTAAAACGTCTATTTGCATTCACCGATGTAATTAAATGAAAGCAAACCGCATACAAATACAATATTACAAGTTTTCTCTTAATTAGTATGAGAAATAACTGTATCAATGTTACCTTCAATTACAAAACATAAATATATAACTACAGGTATTACCAGGAATATATTATTAAATTTTCTATTATAAACACGTAAAATGGTAGCTTGTTAAGAGTTTTGTCTCATTAGGAGTTGTCTTTTTTTCCATTTATATTTTTTCCTCTAGCCGAACGATCCTGGAATCCCATTATAATTGCTTTAAACCCGTGCAGTGTTTTTTTGAGTGCCTTCAATTCGAAAGTTTTAATACGTTGTGGTTATTTCTGTATGGAGTGAAAGAGAAAAAGAGAAATAGAAGAATGGCTCACTATTGAAAAGCGCGAACAACATTCCACCTTGACTTCTTCAATGCGGCATATATTAAAGTAAGAAGTGGCGTAGCAAAAGGCATGATTCGCGTGGTGCGAGAGCGAACACTTGAAAAGTAGCGCTTCGTTATCGTTTTTACTCAATTAAAACATTTATAAAGGAGCGACGTACGATTAACGAGTTCTTGGCACGAATATTGTGCGTATCGTCCTCCGACCTTTATAGCTTTTGCAACAATTAGCCGAGGCTTTTATATACGTGATTTCTGCGCTAATGAACGATTGGCTACTAAGTATCGTTTTCTCTCTCGCTCTCTCTTTATTTTTATATCTTTCTATTTTCTTTTGCTTCCTCATAGGCAGCTTTGTTATAGTGAAAATTTTAAACTGGGATTTTTTGATTGATTTCGATGCAATGCCTTTTGACCTCAGAAACTGAAAAACGTACGTTTTTAAAAAATGTTTTGATTTGCTCTCAAAATCTGAATCAGTGAAACTTGCTCTCACGATTTTAATTTCACTGAAAATCAATTAAAAATTACTGAAATGTTAATCATATTCAATGTTTCAACAATAAAACAAGTTGTAAATCCAGATGTTCATTACATGAACATTTTGCTTCCTCTTTACGATCAGCAAAAAAAATCCCATGAGTGGGAGTGAGACAGACTTATGCGATTCCCATACTTTCCTATGACTGACGGATAGCTTTTCTTACTGTATAGAAGGAAATTTGTTAAAAGGATTTTTAAAAATTTTGTAAATTAAACGACTACAAAGCTTCCTCACGAGGAAGCAATAGTGACTAATTCTTACACGGAGAGAAAATAAATATTAAATTTTGTAAAAGTATTTTACAATTCGGGGAGAAAATGTGACAAAGTGAAATTTTGATATAAAAAATTTTTAATTTCACTGTAAAAAATAAGTCTTGTTTTAAGCCTGATTTTGACTAAAACAACTTACTCTAGTCCAAATATTGACTACACGGAAAAAAATAGTCGCAGAAATTTTCAGCGACTAATCGAAGACTCTCGGATATGAACGAATCTTTTATAGACTTTTAGAAATGTTCTACGATTTTAGCAGAAATTCTCCAAAAAAAGTCGAGGACTTTCTAGAAACCTAGTAGCGGAAAACAGTCTCGGAATTATTCTAACACTTCATAGAAGGTTTCGTCGACGAGTCGCGGAAAATGGTGCGCACAAAAGTTGCGCGCGTTAAAACCAATAAACACTGTTTTTTTAACATTTTTTTTTAACAATTTATGACAATTGATTGTCAAGATTATTATTATTTTTATTATTCAATGTGTCGATATTAATATATACATTAAAAAATTCTAAATAATTTCCGCGACTGTCAATTAAAAATTAGAACGCTGTAGAGTAAATTCAGGTTTGTAATTTTCCGCGACTGTGGCGGAATCGGTTACATGCGCGTGGAGTCTTCATTTTCTTCGACAGTCGCGGAAAGTTTCTTCAAATGTAGTCTATTTCTTCAAAAACTGTGAATATGATTTTTAAAACACTTTCCACTAAATCCGAGAGTCTTCAACAAAGTCGAGGAAAATTTCCGCGACCTATTTTTTCCGTGTAAATTTCTGATTAGAAAATTGATTTTAAGACCTATAATTGTCTTACTATTATTTTAACCCTTTAACGACGAGATGTGCTACTTTTCAACATGAAATTCAATCTCTTACAATTAGTAGAAAAAAGCCATAAAAGTTTTTAAAAGTCCATACCCTACTATTTTTGGGGTCGCTCTTTCGAATGGTGTGGTCAAAATTTTCAAAAAATGATATTTAACCCTTCTTTTTTCAAAAATACTAAAAAAAGTCAAGTTTTTTTAATGTAATTTTTTTCTGTATCATAACGCTTTTCAAATAGAACAAAAAGTATCAAAAACGTGTTCCCGATAGTTGTACTTGAAAAATATTCATTTCTAAATTTTATTTTTTTCGATTGTAATTTTTTTTTTACTTTTTATTATCAATCTACATGTTTTGACAAGTCGAATCATGCGGTTTTCATTAATTTATCGATAATTTAACTGTTTGATTTCATTGGTTCTTTAGAAAAATGAAAAGGGCCCATTTTGTCGGTCATTTGAAAAAGTAATCCGTATTTTAAAAATGGAGGTGTGGAAAAATTTAAAACCTCTTGATTTTTCATCTTTAAGGTGTCCTGGATTGTAAACAATTCTTATCTGAATAACTTCACAGAAGAACGAGAGATATTGATGTTAGAGTCTTTTTTCGTAATTATCGAAATGAAAATTTGGATATTTCGTCAATTTTTTCATAATAGAGACTGTCATAAATTTTTAAATAAGTTTAATATCTATTCTTTGTCTTCAAATGACACAATAAAATTGTACCTAATCATTAATCTTGTAAAAAAATGGTTTTTTAATAGAAAAACTGTCTTTTTTTAGAAAAGGGCCCATATTGTCGGTTTTTCGTACTTAAAAAACGAAATTTTTCTAAATTAAGAGGGGGGATGGTTTTAAAAATTTTAAACTTATTGGTTTTTGATCTTTTAGGTACCCTGGACTGTAAACAATTCTTATCTGAATAACTTCCCAGAAGAACCAGAGATATTGATGTTAGAATTTTGTTTTTCGTAATTGTCAAAATGAAAATTTGGATATTGCGTCAATTTTTTTATAATAGAGACTGTCAAAAAATTTTAAATAAGTTTAATTTCGATTATTTTTTTTCAAATGACACAATAAAATTCCACCCAATCATTAATCTTGTAAAAAAATTGTTTTTTAATAGAAAAACTGTTCTTTTTAGAAAAGGGCCCATATTGTCGGTTTTTAAATTAATTAATTAATTAAGGGGAGGGGGTGGTTTAAAAAATTTAAAACCTGTTGGTTTTTTATCTCCAAGGTGCCCTGAACTGGAAACAATTCTTATCTGAATAACTTCCAAGAAGAACCAGAGATACAACAATTAGTTGGTATCGCAATCTTTAATTCCGTTTTTCTCGAAATGAGGTTTTTGGCGTTCTAAACTTTGAAATTCCGTAACTCAGCGAATTTTTAACCAAAAAAGTTCTAAGACCACTCAAAATTTTCCAAATTTTGCCAGGAATACGCCCATATAGATAACTCCAATAGTGCCAAAATGGGCCCTTTTCATGTGGACGTCCACATATAATGTCTTTTTTTAACTGCAAATTTTTTTTCAAAAAGTTGCAGATCATTAAAAAATTTTCTTTCAAGAATACTTTCTCTTACTAGAGTAAAAAGTTATCTGTCTGTTCCTGCTATTTTACTATTAAAAAAATGTATATGAATTCAAAAGGTACTAATTAATTTTACTTTTTCGTAAAATTCATCGGATTCGCTTAAAACTCGCTACTCGGGGGTTTTCCGTAATGCTAATTACAAATTTGAAGTCAGTTTTTAAAAATTCAAAATGGTGGATCCAATATGGCAGACACCTTCTGGAAAAATTCATCGGATTCGCTTAAAATTCGTTACTCAGGGATTTTAGGGGTCGCTAACTAAGAATTTAAAGTCAGTTTTCGAAAATTCTAAAGGACTTGATTATTTTGATTAATTCAGTAAACACTATCCCCGAGCAATCTCCTCGACGGATTTTTTTATGTACAAAGACTCATAAAAGAACGTGCATTGAATAACAGCATTTGGAAAGGCATGTCATATACGTCTACATATTAAGTTAAATGTTATTGGAGTTGTGAGATTTTTAGAGTAGAATATAGTATTCGTAATCAGTAACCAGAAAAATTCCTAGATCCTAAGTTTCGAAAAAATATGAATTTCTTCTTAAAATGTGTCTGCCATATTAATCCGTCCTTTAGAATTTTTGAAAACTGACATCTAATTCAGATTCAGCGACCCTGAAAATCCCCCGACTAACAAGTTTCAAGCGAATTCGATGAATTTTTCCAAAAGGTGTCCGCCATATTGGATCCGCCATTTTGAATATTTGAAAACTGACTTCAAATTCGTAATCAGCGATACGATACGTCTAAAAACGTTAATTTCTTCGGAAAGTATAAAAGAAATTAGTCAAATCACTCAAAATAAGATTTTTCAAATATCTTATTGAAAAATCAATATTTTGTTGTTGTTGAGGTGTCATTTTTTCAGAATTTCATAAGTTTATTGAAAATAAAAAGGAAAAATTTGTAGTTATTATATTTTCCAAGTCAAACGATATTCAATAGTCATCAAAACAGTAGGGCTTGCACAATTACCGCCGGCAGTGAACTTTTTCAAAAAGTAATTTTTAGTAGTGCTTTTGGTTTAAGTCTATAAAATATATTTTTTCTTCTGATTAATAGTCTTTTCGAATGCATTTCCTCACTTACTAGCGAATGTTCTAGTGTTATTCTATTTCAAGTTAAAAAAAGTTTTGAAAATTAAAAATGTTAAAAAACATAAATTTTTATGACTTTTTGGTTTTAACTTTTTATTTAAGATATTGCTTTTAATCTAAAAATGGTCTTAAAACGAATCGTTTGATCTTTATGTGAACCATTCACGACGTAATGTTGAGAAGATAATGTTAAGTCAGTACCATTTCGCAAAAGATTTACATCATTTTAAGAAATGTGTTCTTCAGAATTGTAATTTTTACTTTTCTTCATTTGATTTTTTAAAATCCATGTAAGCATATGAAATTAATGCAAACATCCAACGTCGAAATCGAAAAATGAACATTAAGAAAGTAGGGGAGAGTAGGGCAAGACGGGGTACTTAAGGTTTAAAGCGCAAAAAAACGAAAATTATGTAATATATACTTTATTATTATTTTTTTAATCATCTTTGGGAATCAGTCTTTCGTAATAGAAGAGTACAAAGGCCATCTGATTCTTAAATAGCTTATAATTAATAATATAGAAAAAATTGCAAATCACCCCATCTTGCCCCATCAGAGGGCAAGATGGGGTACCTGTAGGGGCAAGATGGGGTACTAAAAGAAACAACCTATTTCTGTCGACAAATTTCACAAGTAAAGGTTGCATCTTCATCTTCATGCATAACTGCAGTGAGCCCATTGGCCGCAGACAGAACAAGCAGCCCAACCTCCATTTGAGTCTAAATAATAACCATTACAATAGAGACAGGTGTATTTTCCATTTTACCATCGCTAATTGATGATTTAACCTGACAAGCTTTTTTCTTTTTGGTCACTCTTATTTTATTCAGTCTTGATTTTAGTAGTTTTCTTAACTTCTCTTATTTCTCTTTTTTTGCTTAATTTGTGAACCCCGTCTTGCCCCACTCTCCCCTACCCCATCTTGCCCGCACCTACGAAATTGAATAATACGATTAATTACTACAATTTACGATTCAACAAAGAAAAAAAATATATGCTTCCCTTCTTCTGTAACCCTTGCCAGTTAGAAAAAAATTTATACAGTTCATTAACTGTTATTATTAAATAATAAACGCCTCCTAAAAAAGTGAAAAATGACAAGATAATCGTCGAAAACAGTTTTTTTTAGGAAAACAGATAAAAGATTTGTTCTCATGACTTTTAGGTTTTATAAACAAGATACTATCGTCTCGGTGCAGTATTATGTAAAATATAATCGCGATTGGTTAATTCGTTTGTTAAATAAGGCCGGTACCCCGTCTTGCCCCCCACCCCGTCTTGCCCCACTCTCCCCTACCACTTGTTTTTCTCTGTCTCTTTTTCTTTTTTACTCTCCTGATGCACTTTCATGAAGATGACTAATCTCTCGAAATGAGCATCAGTTGACCGATCGTTATGGCGCGTTATCAAAAAGAGCGCGCGGGAACGGAAACGAAGGATACCACCAAGGGAAAATATCCTTTTTTGCACCTCTGGGAAACGGTTAACCCCGAAGCTGATAACAAATCGTGTCCGCATACCGAGTTATCGACCAATAGCTGCGGCCCTCCAACGATGAGCCGTCATGATCGACGATCGACATTTTCTCCTTGATCACGGGTCGTAAATCGTAATGGTTCCTCTTCAAGCTCTCTAGCTCTCGCTCTCTCACTCACTCACTCACTCTCTAGTCCTTGAAATCTTATTATGGCCTCGACTCAAGAGCTGAATATTTTTATAAGTGCAAACTGATCATCAAACCATTTTCCATCGGACATTGGCTTACTTTAAAGAAATCAAATTATTTGCCCCTCGTCTTTCTTGTGACTTTCATTATTATTATTGGCGATTATTGCGTTTATATTCATTTCACTATTTTGTATTTTATTCATCGTTGTATGTAGAGTTCGTTAACATTCTGGTATTCCATTTTGTAAGGGTTCGCATAAACATTTTGACACAGTGCAGTGTTATAATAAACTTGTATATTTTATTAATAAAAGCACTCCACGTTTTTACTTATGTTCGATTCGCGTTACAAGTCTAATCTGAACTCGCCCGGTAGCGATTCTTTATCATTATCCTTCTCCTAAAACTTCTCCCACTCATTCCCCATCTGACTCCCCATTCTTCACACCTATAGGCACACGTCATAAATGTTTCTTACAATTTTCTGCTTTATTTTAGAAATATTTCTTCAAATTTTTTTCATTATTCTTAGTGTTTTTTACATTGTTTTCTTATTTATGGAATTTAATCAAATATGTAACAGGTGTTAGAAAATTTTAATTGTAATAGTAGCTAAATACCATTAGTTAACCATATTATAAGTTGTTAGTAATTTTACCATTAGTTACCATCTGTTACTAATTGCAACTACCATTGATCATAACTACCAACGATTGTAACTACCATTGATTGTAACCATTAATGATTGTCAATACTAATGATTGTTACTACCAACGATAGCACATGATTCTAACAACTATTGGTTGTTACTACAAATGAATTTAACAATCATTGATGTAAATACCAACAATTGGAACTACTATTGACTGAAACAACCATTAATCGTAACCATAATTGATTGTGATTACCAATGATTGTAAGGTAACAATGGCTATAACATCAATTTGTTGCCACTTTCATCAACTATAACAATCATTAGTAAAGAATCAAATTACTAATCTAACTTGTTTTTTATTTCATATTTTTTCTATCAAAATGAAAAAAAAGTTTCTCCATTTTTATTTAGCCAAATAAAATTAATTAGATGAAAACGACTTTTTAAAAATTAGACGAAAAAATTCGAAATTCAACTAAAATAACCATCTAAATGGAAATTAGAGTTAAATGCAAATGTACAAAAGAGCTTTAAAAAAATGGGGAGAATCTTTTTAGCAACTAGCCCGAAACAAAAAAATCTTGAATATTTTTTTCCTCCTCTTCTTTTTTTTAAATGAAATACACATATTTTTACCATGATTGCTAATTATGATCATCTGTTTGTTTCAGGTAAGTTCGAAATCCCGCATTCCAGATTCTTTGGTTGCGGTAAGTGGCATTAATTACATTAATTACGCGAAATATTCGGAATTCAAAGTTTTCTAGCGGAGAAAGACATGAAAAAGAAAAGTACAAATAAAACGGTTCTTCCAACTATTAATTAAATATTTTTTGCACCAAATCTATCAGTCTCTTACACACCCAGATAAATTCTCTAATTATATCGACTCTTGAAATGCTACATGTATGGATGCATGTACATATATAGATATATGTATTCTACTCTAGCATTTGGAAAAGAGAATTCATTCTATTAATATATATGCACTTATATGTATATACAAAATGGACCCGCAGAAGTAATCAAAATTAATGACAAAACATAAATATTGCTCTTTTGTAGAACTTGATTTTAATTAAGGTCAAATATGATCAAATGGTGAAATCGCATTTATCAGAATTTTATTCGCATTGATGAAAGTTGCGCAAAATTAGAGCAGTTGAAAGTGGAATATAATTGATATGAATTGGTTTATACATAGTTTGAAAGATTCTCTGGAAAGTGCCTTCCCCTCCTCTCCTGAAGATTTTATCGGAATTTCAATAATATTCAAGAATATTTTCCGGTGGAATTGCATAGAATTTTTTGACTGTTTTTCTATGAAGTTACAGATTTCTATTCAATTACACTTGCTGAAGAATTTCGATTCTGTAAGCAAATCCTACGAAATTTTTTTGAATTCCTGAGAATTCCAGTTGGAATTCTATAGAAAATCTGACAAAAAACCAATTGAATTCCGTCGGAAATTATTATCGGAATTCGCAGTTAATTACCAAGACTTCTAAATGGAATTAGAGTTTCGGTAAACTTTCAATTCTGGAATCGTAAATTCCTTTAGAATACAGTTAGAATTCGAACTGAATTAGATGTTAAATCCAGGATTTATTTAAATTTTAATTAATTTTCCAATTTTCTTTTGATTTTCATTAGATTTTCGATTACAATGCAAAGTCTACAAAAGATATCAAATGGAATTTCAATAAAAAAAATATTATTTAAATTTTTGAAAATAATTTTTTTTTTCTAGGAAACTTTCTAAGTTATAGCATAGAATTAATTTAAAAATATTTCTATTATTTTTTACTCCTCACTTGAAAAATTGTTTTTATCGGAATTCTTCAGAAGACATTTTTAGTGGTATTTTTTTCTAATTATACTAAAATTATACCAGATTTCCTACAGAATTCCAATTAAAATCGGAATTCATGTTCAAATTAAAATAAAAAAAATGTTATGAAGAATAAAATCACTTTCCATATAAAATTCACAAGTAGGTATTAGGTCAAATTAATTTAAATTTAATTTGAAATTAACTGTCATTACGTTTTGTATTCCACTTGTAGGTAAAGATTACACGGAAAGTAACCATGAGAATTCTCTCCGAAATTTAATAACAAGTTTCTTATGATTTTGAGGGAAATTATATTATGCAATCGGATTTCTGACCAAATTTCAGTAAAATTTCAAATAAAATCAAAATTTTCTTGAATTTCGAATTAAAATAGAAAATTCCATAAGAATTCATTAAAAATACGATGGAATTCCGACTAGAAAATATTTGCAAGTAGATATTGGATAAAATAATTTTAAATTGTTTTATTAGCTTTTGTTTCTCACTTAGAATTCCTTTTAGAAATATTATCCGGAAAAAGATATTTGCGAATTTCAATAATGATTTTAGATAGATTTACGATTTAATGTAGAATTTCGTCAAAATTCCAACGAAAAATAGGAAATTCCATAGAAATCCCCTAAAAAATCTAATTAAATTCTGTCTAAAAAATATGTGCAAGTATAGATACTAGACAAAATAATTAAAAAATTGTTTTACTACACTTTTTGTTTTTAAATTAGGAAAATTGTTCTGAAAAAATCCCTGAGAATGAATATCTTTGGAATTTCAAGAACAATTTCTGTTGAAATTCAACTGAAACTTCAAAGTATTTCAAACCAAATTTCAACAGATCGCTGTAAATTTCTTTGAATTTTTAATAACAATTTCTGTTTTAATTCGACTGGAATTTCCAAATAATTTCGAACCAAATTTCAACAGATTAACAATTCGAATTAGAATTTTGTCAAATTTCCATATTTAATGGAAAATTCCACAGAAATTCCCTCAGAGATCCATTGGAATTTCGAATGGATAATATTTCCAATAGAATCACCAACTTATCCTTACCAACTGGAATATACATTGATAATTCATTATAAATGAGACGAAAAGAATGAAATTATAATAAAATCTGCCGCGAGGATTTTCAAAGTAGACAAGTTGCTTGGGCAAAATAGCGGTCCATACAACTGCAAGGTTCACCTTGACCAAGACGGAAGCGAAACTTGAATGAGAGTCGGATCTGGAATTGTTATAAATCATGGAGGACAGTAGCCTCTAGCTACTGGTTAGTTCGTTACGGAGGCGCGCATATATGGGAAAATAATTATTATGAGCGATGACGAAGGGAGAGCGAGAAAGAGAGAGGTGGCTTGAAACTTGTTTGGTTACCACCCGCACTATATATATATATATATATATATATATATATATATATGTATTTCAACCTCCCGGGGATCCGCACTTCCGGGCTTATGACGCTCACGATAAGAAGCAAAGACGTTGGAAATGATTTGAATTATTATGCCACCTAACATTAACGATTCAACGGGTCGAGGTTACATTGAAAGGGATTCTTGAATAGAGAGCCAGCAAAGAAAATCCCTTTTGAGTAGTCATTTTTAGCAAAACACCTAATTAGTGACGTTGCTAATATCAGTAATCATGCGTGCCTTGAATCACGATTCCATTTCTAAAAAGAAAGAATCTCGCAACTGTAACACTTGATTTAAGAGGACACGTGCGTATGCGTTTTAAATTCTTAGATAACGATCGCTATATACCTGATTGCAAATCAGTATATAGATGAGCCTCATATAATCTCTGTTGCCATACCATACACACATGTACATATACGTATATATACGCACCCACATTATATGATAATATATCGATGAAAATATAAATATGCTCCTATATTCCGGAAGTGTTTTCTTGTTTACTATCATATGCAATTGGATGATATACAACTTCATGAAAAAGTTTTTATTTTTATTTTACTTCTTTTTTTTGCTGTCAGTCGCATAAAAATACACTTCACACCATTAGGAATTTATTTTGCAGCACCTAAAGTTAGATTGAGAGTTAAGGGAGTAATCAGGATGAGTTACACTTTTATAGTGAATTTCAAGTGAATGAATAAAAGATAAAGAATGAAAAGAATCTTATATACCATCTTCAATAAAAGTATTTTATATACCATCCAGAAAATATCCTGAGCGATTCACGCCAAATGGGACTTGAAATAACTTACCCTTATACATATATGTGTGTGTCCAAAGATTTTTTTGTTCACGAAAAAATACGAGAATGTTATATTGAATTAAATTTTGATTTGACAGTCTGTCTAAATTTCTCATTCAAATCTAAACGGTCAACATTAACTTTTTATTTGAAAATTTCGATCAAATTTGACTTTTCCTGCCCTTTTGACCTCACTTTTAAAAGTTATTTACTTTTTAAATTTACCTTAGTTGTACATATTGACCTATATTTAAGATTACGTTAATCTATTCAACAATAATTTTGGCTATGTTCAGAATTTCTTCGCTTATTGATCTTAATGGTTTTGATAACATTTTGACTAGTAAATTTGACCTAACTTTGTTGTTTTCATACTCTTGATTTATGTCATTAACCGGCAATACAAACTTTTGTCTGCTTATTGACCTGTAACTGTTGAACTTCCATCCAGAGTCGAAATTTTAATACTAAATCAGATCTCTAAAAGACCTGGCTATCGATGCCTAATAGAGAATAAATAGTAAATATAATGTAATAGAATTCTTCATTTCATCCTCAAAAGCTGCGGAAATTTACAAATCTGCAGGTTTATTAAATTATTATATTAACCACTATTTTGAATTATCGCCATGCAGATTCAATCCTCTTTACTTCTACAAATTAGAATTAGGCAGACTTAAAATAAATTGCTATTTGTTGTGCTATAAAAGAATAAATCGAGTATTGACAGAGTTTTCCTCACAGAATAAAACAAGAGGATTAATAGAAATTAAAAAGAGACCTAAAACTTAAATAATTGAAAAGATTTTATGAGAATGAAATGACTGATTATAATGTGAGGATAGTTTTATCACTATAGGAGAACATTAATAGAGACTCAAATAAGAACTTTAGAATCGCCAAAACAGAATAAAATGCCGATCCAAACATTTTAGTTGAGCACTGTAAAAAGAAAGTCTTATTTTAAAGCAGGAAGGTAGTCTTAAATTAAGACGCAACATTTTTAAGGCAGTCAATGCTGAATTTAAGCAATGGATTTTGTATGATTTAATATTAGAGCAGACAGTGCTGAATTTAAGACTGATCTTAAATTAAGATTTACTATTTACTTTGAGGATAGTAGAGATTAGGCCTAAGTATGAATGAAGGAGAACTAAAAGAGGATGTATTAAAATTTCGACTCGATAATTTACTTGCAAAAATACAGCTGGTACCAAAATTTTTTTGTCTCAAGGTCAAATTTTTAACACTTTTTATAGCAAAACTTTTTTCGAGTTTTTAACGATAAACAAAATTACAATTTTTAACCAAATTTCATGCGTCTGTTAAAACTGTGTACTAACATTCACAATTTTTTAGGTCAAATTTTTCTGCAATTACACAAATTTACTAATGCTCGGCTTTCAGGTCAAAATAAAGTCAAATTTAGTATTAATTAGAGCAACGTATTAAATCGTGGTCCCTTGCATTGTAAAATTGTTTAACTAAACAAAATTACAATTTATACTCTCTAAATTTGAATCAGCGAAAAGACGCTGATTCACCAGCCCAGAGTATGCAGCTGATGAAATAGCGTATATACACTGATAAAAGTTTTATCAGTGTATATACGCTATTTCATCAGCTGCATACTCTGGGCTGGTGAATCAGCGACTTTTCGCTGATTCAAATTTAGAGAGTATAACCAAATTAAAAATATCAAAATGAAATTGCGTTCAAATGTTCAATATTACTTTTATCTATATTGAACCTCGACCAAACTTCGGACTCACGCGACTTTTTTACAATTTTTTCACCATAAACAATCATTTAGCTACTATTTTTATTTGAATTTTACTATTTTTATAAATAAGTTACTAATAACACTTATTTCGTTAAAAAAGTCAGTAATTATACTATCTCTTAAACAGTGATTTTAAATATGAATTTATTTGGTAACGAAATTAATTCTAAAATTTTAAATAAATTGGAGCCCATCTAGATATTCAATATGGAGATTCCGCTTTCCACATGCAAACGCCAAGGTCACAGTAAGATGGCAGTTACCCCAGTAGCACGTAATGTTCCAGTAACATTGACAACATTGAGGCAATATTGGAAAATTGATAATAATATAGAACAACTCCAATAAATTTATTAAATTTCACTTACATTTAATGTTTCTGAACATTATAATTTAAATGTTTTAAACAATTTATTAATAAACAAAATTTTTAAAAATATATTTTTGAAAAATAAAATTTTTTTTTCAATTGAAAATCAAACGAAAAGCAAGATATGTGGAAAAAAAATCAAATTTAGGAAATCTTGTAAATTTACTCCAAATTATCATTGAGGATTCGCATTTCGGACCTGCAAACCGTAAAGTGAGTCAACCTGCAATTTTGAACTCTATTTTTAAATCGATAAAAAAAATATTAATTTATGATATTTTAAAAATTCCTTTTGGATTATCAAAATTGATTAAAAAAGCAACTCAGAAAAAAATTGTAGGGGAGAGTCTCCAGTTGTGAGACAGTCAATTTTTTTTAACATGCAATATTAAAAAGCCGATTGGTTTATATAAAAACATTTCTTTTTATATGAGCCAATTTTTTCGTGTACGCCGAAGCGGATATATAAACTGTTTTTGTTAAATACCAACACTGTGTGTGATAATCGACTAAAAAGCGTTTTTTCATTAAATGCAAAGTACTTTTTTTCCAAGTTAATTAATTGGAAAAGGTAAATGTAATGCATTTTCTTTTAGTGTTTTCCTTATATTTTGTGATGCAATATTGCATTGTTCCAATCTACGGTTGAAAATAATTTAATTTTCCTTTTTCAAAATAGCGCCAATTTCTGGGTGTGAGACACAGCATATCACCAGTTGTGAGACGGTGTCAACACCCATCTTGGCACCATAAAAAATACGACTTTGCAGGCATACTATTTAAATGTTGTTTTGATTTATTTTCTAGTATTTTTGGGCATATCAAGTGGAAAAAAGTCATTTGATTCAGAAGAAATCAATTTTAATGCTCTTGTTGAAGCTATTAAATTGTGTTTATTTGATAGTCATATTTGGGCGAATAAATATTATTATTTAGTATATAATAATATATATTATTAATATATTTAATTATTTCTACTAAACATAACGTTTTATGTCAAACTTATTAAATTTTAGCAATTTTTAATGAGTGTCTCACAACTGGAGACATTTTTTTTTTTTGAAAAAAGCGATGTGCTCGGAAAATGTATCGTAAAATTTTTTGAGTTCATCGAAACACTATACTTTCTTTTAATAAAAGTTGCGTATTTCTGTTACCTTTCGAACGGTGTATTTTATTTACAATTTCGTTTACCCGTTTACATTTTACGGATCAAAAATAAAACCCGTCTCACAACTGGAGACTCTCCCCTAACTTAAATTATCCATAAAAATATTTCATTTGTAAGCACATGAAAAAGTCAAATTTTTAATTTTTTAATTTTTCCACAAGTCAATTTCAGAATTTGTTTAACAATAACATTTTTATTGCTTCTTTTTGCTTCAAAAGATCATAAAAAGTAATAACTAATCATTTGACAAGAATATCAGTCGCGTTTTTAATTATGGCATTTCTACAATAAAAAATAACACAAGTGAGACAACTTGCAAGCCTTTCCCCTACTTATTATTTGTAAATAAATTATTTGCGAATATTTACAACTATTATGAACATTTTACAACACTTTTGATGCTATTTTTAGGGTTCCGTACACCGTAGGTGTACTGACGGAACCCTTATGAAATCACTCGTGTGTCCGTCCCAGCCACGCAAAATGGGCTGTCCCCCCCCCCTTAACTTTTACAAATCTCAACCTAGTGAGCTGAAATTCGGTTGGGATCTTCAGTTTTAACTGCAGATTACAGGAAAAATATAGCGAACCCAATTGACGGACATATTTGCGAACTAGGAGGAAAAGAAATTGAATTTTTCCGAAAAAATTGCAAAAAATGACCCTGCCCCCCCCTTAACTTTTACAAATCCTAACCTAGTGAGCTGAAATTCGGTAGGGATCTTCAGTTTTAAGTGCAGATTACAGGAAAAATATAGCGAACTCGATTGACGGACATATTTGCGAATTAGGAGGGAAATAAATTGAATTTTTTCATCTTGGAAACAATATCATTGAAAAAAGTAATGATTTTTAAAAATAAAATATTTAAAAAATTTTTAATTAAAATAAATTTCAATGAAATTGGCAAAATACCAATCAATAAAAAATTTATTATAATTAATAATATAAGTAGCTTTTGTTACTTTATATCCAATATATTATTTTAAATATTATCTCTAATCAGGTAAAATATATATTTTTTGTTATTTGTAAATAAAACATAAGAATACAATATGGATTATAGTTATAGTTTTTTTTATAGTTTTTTTTTGTAATCTACATGTAATAAAAATACATATGTATACCGAATTTCAGCTCAATAGGTTTATATATGTTAATATCAATCAATCATTTTTCTTCTATATATATATATATAATTATATATATATATTTATAAAAAATGAGTTTAGTTTTGGTGTACAGAACCCTCGATCTTAGTGCGAGTGCAACTCGCACTTGTCCGATTTTTTTTTATTTCTATATTGAGTTAGATGCTTGTTCGCCCTAAAGTTTAATTTTACAAATACTTCTTGACCTACAGTTCTGAACTTAATTTTTTATGTTTTATTCGCTCCTTGAGTATTAAGTATTGACCTGTGAATTTGATTAAAATTTGAAAGCACCTTTTGACCAAAAATTTACCTATTATGTATTATTATTATTATTATTATTTGTGTATTATTATTTCATGTACTAGCTGTCGTACCCGTCTTCGACGGGTTTTAGTTTCTACCAATACATTTAAGTTTCTACCAATCTGGAAAATCAGGAAATAGCTAGGGAATTTAATTTGACCGGAAAAAAATAATAATTAGTTACCATTATAGCTATTTTAGTAGGAAAATATTACTATTTGAATCAGTGATTGACTTTTTGTTATCAAATTAGTTATTTTAACCAATTCAAATGCAGAGAACAATATTTGTCAATTTGTAGTACTTTAATTAATGCATTAAAAATTTATCAAATTTCCCACCCAGTTTTTGGAGTTATAGTAGAGTCTAATTGGAACTAATTGTATCGCAAAGGTTACGACTGCTAAAACCTAACATAAGACCTAAATTTTAGGCTGAAAGTAGGGCTTAAATTTTGACTCGGGTCTGTTTTCATAAATATTATACATCAATAAAAATTGAAGTAAAAAGCAATTTTTTAAAAGCGAATTAATATAATGAAACTTTTTCTTAATTTGATAGGAAAATTCCCGGTTCGGCATATTCCCAGCTTTTTACAGTTTTTCCCGTTTGGTAGATACCCAGTTAAATGTATTAGTATAAACAGAAAACTGTACGACAGCAAGTAATACAATCTATATTTATATGAACTTAAGAAACAGTATTTTCATAAAATAAGTAAATTTTTATAGCCATTTGTAGATTTATTTATGGATAAAATCAAGTAAATTTAAATTTGACAAAAAAGAGATAAACCGTGAAAAGTTTGGACAAAGCAGGGAATTTTGTTAAACAAAAATAGACACCGTGTTAACTTTTGTCTTTACATTGCTCAAAACATCTCTTAAAGTTAAATCTAGAGTTAAAATGAAAAAACGTTTTAACATGTAAGTTTTTGCCTAGTGGCATAATATGCTTGTATTGTATCACAGGTGACTTACAATTCTTGACATCCTGCGAAATCATTTTAATCATAAAAAATTTCCATTTTCAATATTTCTGAACTTCTTGAAAATATTAGATTGATTTGATAAATAATTTTGAATTGCACTATTTTGACATCAAAATATTAATCAGAGACTCCAAAAATACTACTGAATTATACTTCATATAGTAATTAGTATCGATTTTTTGATATATTGAAAATTTTTTTATATTTCTTGTAGGATAGTATTTTTTGCAAAATTATGATAAAATCTGACTAAATAACATATAATATTCATTTTTAGAAAGTTTAAAAGCTATCCATTAAAAATTGTGAAATTTGGAAATTTTCCATTTTTCAAGTTTTTGAAAATATTTTTATATTTACATCTTAGTTGTAGAATAGTATTTTTTGAAAAATTATGCTAAAATGTGACCAAATAACATGTAATACTCAAATATAGAAAGTTTAAAAGCAATCCATAAAAAAATGTAAAATTTTGAAATTTTCGATTTTTTGAAAACATTTTTATACTTACATATTAGTTATAGGACTTTATTTTTTGCAAAGTTATGCTATAATGTGACTAAATAACATATAATACTCAAGTATATAAACTTCAAAAGCAATCCATGAAAAATAAAAAATTTTGAAATTTTCGATTTTTTGAATTTTTTGAAAAAATTGAATATCTCCCGTTCTAATTAATATTTTTTAAATCTGTAAATTTATAAACCTTCCTTGGGTCAATACCTAATAACCTACCAAGTTGGACTTAAATCGATTCACATGTTTTTGTGTGATTGGGGTACAAAGTTTTTGTGACAGACAAACATACATACATACATACATACATACATACATACATACATACATACATACATACATACATACATACATACATACATACATACATACATACATTAAATTTTTTAAGAACATTTTTGGAATCTCTGATGTCCATAATAACTAATCATGTTAACATTTTGAAGTTTTAAGCAATGTACAGACAGACATCTGATTTTATTAATAAGGATTACAATTTCATGTTCATTTCCTTTAACAGAAACCTGCTTTTTGAAAAATATTTTCGAAATTAATTAATAATTTCTAAAGTATCAAAGAGCTCAGAAAATACCACCTTTGATAAAAATATATTTTAGTAAGTTGTTAGAAATATATCCTTCCATAGTTTGTTAATGTTTATGATCTTGGGAAGGTAAGATTTGAATAAAAATTCAAAAGTGTGTCGTTAAAAGAGCGACGTTTCGTTGGCTAGGGTTTGCCAACCTCATCAGGCTAAAATTTATTAAATAGATAGGTTATACTTCAGTATTTTTTTGTAAAGGTCTAATAGCACTATTTCTATAAATTAACAATAATGATATACCTAAATTTTGTTAGAACATCGAACACATGCTAACACGTCAAATATTAAACCTACGAGAACCTATTTTTGACCTAAAATTTTGAACATATATGTCTAGAAAGAAACAAATTTGAAGAAAATTTAGGTTTAGTTTGTAAAAAATCTAGGTTAAGAATTGTAAAATATGATGAACTATTTGGAGAAAAAAAATTAAAATTTTTACAGATGGAGTGAATTTTGTAATAAAATGATGAACTAAAACGGTCGTAAATGGTTTTTATGTCTGTTTGAGGACCTTGGGATATATAGCAAACTTTATTTGACTATTATTACACCCAGGGAAGTTTAAATTTGAAAAACTATGCATAGAGAGAAGGAAACGAGGTGAGAATCTGGATTTGCAGTATTATTCAAAGACAGTCCGAAAAGTCTTAGGAAGAGTATAAGTGCGGTAATCCAAGACTGCATTTACTCAACTCTCTTGACGATGGAAACTCGAAGAGTTTAATCGGTAAAGCAGCGCACTCGAAGGAGGTGTGCGTTTCTATTCGACTAAAGTCTGCAGCGCCTTCTCTCTCTCTCTCTTTCTCCTTCTCTCACTATATGTATATATATATAGCGATTCTATGCGAAAGTGCAATCTTTATGCATGAGTTCGACAGTGCGCGCTAGAGTCGGTTTTATTTCCGACAACCTGTTCCATCAAAATATGTACCCATCTAAAGTTCCCCCAAGATATTTAAATCACGATTCCAACAGGAAAGCCCTGCATCTTTCTCCTCTCGTTTCTTATTTTCTTTCTCCTACTACTCCTGATGCTGCTGCTGCTTTTTTTCATCAACATTAGCTGAGAAAGGGAAAACTTGAAGAGTGCTTGTTTATTTGAGCCAAGAGTGCGCGCCTCGTTACGGAAAAGGGGTGAAAATTCTTTTCGTTGCTTATCGAGTAAAATTCACGCGAGTTGAGCGTAGAAAATGTTGATAAATTATACACTCAAATAATATTCGCTTTTTTTCAGCGTGTAAAGTTTTTATTTTTTTTATCATTTCCCTTAAAGCAGACATTTGGAACCTAAATTTCTTCTCATTTTAATGAGATGAACGTAAAAATTGCGCCTAAAATTGTAGCATGTTGAAGAAATGGTAAAAATATTTACAATTACGATAAAAAATAAATGCCTACACTGTAAATTTTAACTCCCCAGGGGATTCTATAAAAGTCGCACCCATTGGGGAGTTAATGCCAGGGGAGTTAAACAAAGAAAGTTAAAACTTCACACCCAAACGCTAACTCCCCAAAGAAAAAACAACTTGCGCGGGTGATGAATGATAGAAGGGAGTTAGAAATTAACTCTCTTTTGGAGTTGATTTTTAACTCAAAAAATTTCACTCCCAACTCCCGAGTCCGTTAACTCCCTACATTTTTTACAGTGTAGAGAGGAAAAAAAAGGAAAAACTTCTCAATTCTGCAAAAGTTAGATAATGTTAATTAAATGCAATACATTTTTGTCTCCTTGTAACCAATCGAATTTATATGAGAAAATTGTAACAAATGAAAAAATTACCTATAAATCATGTAAAAAACTCGTGAGACTTTTATTTCAGAACAACAATTGAAAGCAATCAGAATTTAAAACACGTTTACCGTTAATATAATATGACAATTTTTATATATATTTATAGAAAAGCATTTAAAATTCCAGAAGGAGTCAGCAGAATTCACACCTTAATGAAAATAATTGAAAACGGAAAATAAAAATGTCATGCTATAAAATAACATTTCTCGGTCTATTTCGATTTTCTATCGGAAACGCTTTTTCTGAATACAATTTTCTACCGTTTTTTTGTATTCAGACAAGAAAAAAAATATCCGTAACAGACTAAATTTATTTAATTTAAAAACAATAATTTTAAATCATTTCTAATCAGCTCATTGCGGAAGAATTTCTTCATTTTGAAAAAATCCAGTAACAAGAAAATCATTAATGGTTCAAAGCAATACAAATTAAATTACTCACATCACTGAAAAAATTACATTCTAATTTATAGAAAAACTTCTTAAATATGCGCCAAGAATATTCCCCACTTAAGTTCTTCTTATTGTAAGAATATTTCTCACTTAATTTAAGTGGGGAATATTCTTGGTGCATATTTACGAATATTTTCTTAAAATTAGAATGTAATTTTTTCAGTGATATAACTTCTGAACAACTTTTTATTTGGAAAAATTCACTTTAATTTAAAGCGACGAAAATATAATATTTGAATAATTTTTTATTTAACTATCAAGATTTTTTCTATTGAAGCTTGAAAATATCAATTCGAATGTTTATTATGTTTATTCAAATAATTCAAATAATGTTTATTCATAAATTTTTGTTAACATTTTTGAGTTCCTCTTTTGAGCTAATTTTGAGATAAGATTATGTCTATTTGTCGGATATTTGACATGAATTTTAGATAATGTTGATTGTTAATTTACAAACAGATGACTTTGACCTAATTTTTAAAGTTTATTCACATATTGACCTATTACCTTTTGATACAATTTTGTGGTTTTTGATAAACTTTCGACTTGAAAATTTGACCTGATTTTGTTGTTTTCATTCTCTTGATTTGTGTCTTTAATCTACAATTTAAAGTTTTTCCCTACTTATTGACCTGTGAATTCTGAATTTCCATAATTCACTTGCAAAAATACAGCTGTCTATACTAAACTTTTTTTTATCTAGATAAAAAATTTCTAATTTTTTTTATTCTGAAACCTTTTTGGAAGTTTTGAGTAATTAATTATAGCCGAAATAAAATTTTTTAAGGAAATTGCACACTAAAAAATAAATACATATTAAAATCTATAATTTTTCAGGTCAAAGTTTACATAGGTCAACTTTTTTAATTTGCACTAAGCTAAGTCAACTCCTGTATTTTGTAAAACTGCAAAAATTTTAAAAAGTTGAAATTATCAAGCAAATTACATACTGAAATTTAACTGCGCATTAAAATCTTTTACGTTTAGGTCAAAATTAGGTCAATTTTTTCTAAAAGTATACAAACCTACTAACTTTCTACTCTTTCTGATTGTTAGGTCAATTATTAGTCTTGAATTTTGAGCAACCTGCTAGTTCTTTTAAATTGTAAAAATTAAAGAAAGTAAAATTTCTAACCAAACTATGAATACTCTGCGTTATCCTTTTACTTTACAAAAATTGTTTTCTATTCTATACTAATTTCATTTGACTTCGTAAAAACATTAACATGATAATCATCTAATTGTAAATTTTAGATAGAGTTCCATAAAAACGAGTTCAATATATACGCCAGAGGTCAATTTGTTAAGAGCGCGGTTAGAAAAAACGAAAAAAAGTAAAAAAAAACGTCAAACAGAAGAATTTAGTACAGAGCCGAATGCGTTTTGTAAAAGCACATAAAACCAGTTTTATAGCCGCCTTTCGTGAGGGGCAAACAACTATAAACTAGGCCTCAAAGTGCATAGTCATTCTGCCTACAATGTATATCATGACTTTTCTCCCTGGCTCTTAAAACAACGCCTGTGTAATTCGAGAAGCTTGGAGAGAGACAGAGAGAGAGAGAGAGATTGAAACCTTACTGATCTGATCGACCAAGATAGTCATCATTAGGACGATCGCATTTACGACGCCTGACGTACTGCCCATTAAAGTTCACTATAGTCATGCTTTCGTCAGTAATTACTAATAAATCTATGTGCTTGGCATCACTTCAAACTTATAACGATTATCAAAGCGATAGAAATTCATTGCCATTCTCATTTTTCTCTCTTGTGTAGTGGAAAACTTCTCTCAAATGTATGTTCACGTACATTCATGAGACAGGATTCTTTCAGGTCAGAGGAGAAAATTGAGATTCAGAAAGAGTGCAATTGAATGTTCTGACAAACATCTTTATTGTAGATTAGAAAATAGACTTGTTTAATGCTGTCACTATAATGGAAACACAGTGTCATTTAAAAACACACGTCAGTGATGAATGAATATTTCTTCAGAAAATACTTTGAAAATTATTCTCTTGCGAACATAAATTGACATTTTAGTAAAACGATACTAGAAAAATGAAAACATTTTTTTGGTAAATTTATTACGGAAGATAAATTCTAGAAATTGGAAAATTTTCATGAACCGTAAACTGTAGAAATTTTTAAATTAATTGTCAACAACTAAATAATATCTATTGCTATCAAACATTGTTGGTTACAATTTGTTACAATTATTAAAAATTACTATCGATTGCAATTACATTTGTTATTAACTTTCATTATATAATGTAATAGAATTATATTTTTAATAATACAATAATAATTTTTATAATCATGGTTGACACAAAAATTTAATTTCTCCAACACTTGCTCTGAAAGGAGTACTTTTCTTGGTAGAAAAGTGTGGCGAAAGTAGAACTTTTCTCAACTGCTCTGAAGAGCGTGGCGAAAGTAAATTCAGCGTGGCGAAAGTAAATTTGGCGTGGCGAAAGTAAATCATGAATTTATTCTTTTTTCTTGTTCTTTGACCGAGATTTATTTTGTATCTAACTTCTTCCCCACTCAAAACATTCGTCTTTTATTATATTAAACATAAGAACATTTTTAATTAAAATTATACGAAACTCACGAAGAAACCTTTCCTCGCAAGGCGTTGGAGAAAACGTAGTGCACAACTCGTGGTGAAAGAATGATTTTTCTCGAGTGATTGCTGCTCTCGCTACGCTCGAGCCGCAAACTTCACTCTCAAAAAATCACACTTTCGCCACTAGTTGTACAATGTACTATTTGTTTCTCCCTAACTTTTTCCTGACCCTGAAAAATATTCTGATTCACTCTAAAAATTATTAGATACCTACTCAAATAAATATTCAATTAATACATTTATTTACGAACTTATTTAACTTTTTTAAAATTCAACAACTTAGGTATAATAAGAATATTATTAAAGAACATGATATTGTTATTGTAACTTCTTCAAAATGATTTTCATCATTTCAATTATTATTATTTATTCAATTAGGTATTATTTTCTACAATTTTTAACAAAAATTCTTCTATAAAATCATGAAATCATTATATAAAATCAATATCTAAACTTTTAATTGCAATTCATTTTTAAATCAATTTTTATCAGCAAATTCTATGAGAATTCAATTATTTTAATACAAAAATTAATAATTTATTGAATAATTCAATTTTGTTCCTAAGAGCATTAGAACCATTATTATGACGTCACAGCTTTTACAAACATGCTTTGCACAAACTGTGACGTCATAATGGTTCAAATCCCCTTAAAAATTGAATTTTCATATAGAATTTTGTCAAAATTTTTTTAAATAATTGAATTCTTCGGACAAATTTAAAATAGATTTTTAAGAATAATTACATTTTTCGAAAAATTTAATTACAATTGTATTAAAATTTTAAAATAATTTAAATTATGCGATGAGTTTTATTATTTATGAAAATAATTAAATGTTTGCGTAGAATTTTATCAGTTTTTTTTAAATAATTGGATTTTTTTGGAAAATTTTATTAAAACAGTAGATATTGAAAATTATTGAATTGAGGAAAATTTTTGAAAATAATTGTAATTTTGACAAGAATTTTTTTGAAATTGTTGAAAATAATTGAATTTTGGAGAAGAATTTTATTTTTTATAAAGATAATTGACATTTTTGATTATGATTATTGATTATGCAGAAAAAGAAACAAAATAAAATTAATGAAATGAGAAAAGGATTAATCAAGAAAAATAAATAAATAAAAAGAAGAAAAGAAAAACAAAATAAAAAGTAAATTGAAATAAAATGAAATAAAAGAAATTAAAATAATTTTTATAAAATTGGTAATTTCGATTTATGATCTTTGTTTACAATTCTTAACTTCCACTGAGTCTAAGATTGAAAAGAAGAAAGTTCATTTCTATTTCAAATATTCAATGATTTTCGAAGAACATTTAATTAATGAACGAGTATATTTATGTTTACAATGTGAATACTTTTTCATTGAGAAATGGAAAATTATTAAATTAGTATAGTTAAGTTCTTAAGTGAATGCACAAAATTGCGTAATTGCTATACTCCTTTTCCTTCCCTTACACAAATTACACTCTTTCTTTTATGATCCTTCCATTTAATGAAGTCATTTTTTCCCTTGCAATTTCATAACTAAAGGAAGTTTAAATATTTATATGATAAAAAGTGCTCTTTATGATTAATTATTATTTAATCTACTTTCTCGTCTTCTTATTATTCCTATTCTCATTTCTTCGTACTATTGTTCGTCAATTAACTATAATTAATGAATTTATCGCAATTTCAACTAATTATGAATCAAATTAAAATGTATGAATTATAATTACAATAAATCAAAAAAAATTTGAATTATAATAAATTGAAAGTAAAAGAAAAAGCTAAATTATAATAAATAGAAAGTAAAACTATAAATATTTAGTTACGGCGAGTGGAAAATAAAAATAATTACAAATAGATAAAGAATAAAGTAAGCAATCGTATAATATGAGTATAATTTACAACTAATTATTTTATTTGATTGTTCGTTATGTATATTATTGATTTATTAATTAATGAATCTATCGAGAAATCTATCGACTAATAACAATAGCTTCTTATCTGCCATAACAATAATGTCTCGAGTCTGAATATTTCTCTCGTGTAATAAACAGTTTGAATCAAAAAATTCACTGAGTCATTGAGTTTGCTTAAGATTTTTGTAAATGAAAATAAAACACAGACTCCTTTTATAGGGCACTCGAAATAACTGTTTTCAAATAACATATCAAACAATGATTATTGTCTACTCGAATTCATTCTCAAATTAATTTCTATCACTAACATTATGTTTTTTTTGTTCATGTCTTTTTTTATAAGCATTAGAAAAACAAACAGAAATGAAATTTCCCAAATTATAGTCAATTCAGGAAAATTTTTGAATCTTATATTTTGAAAAAGAACAGCTAGTTTTTCTTGGAATATATACACTATTAGGTATAATAATACAATAATAAATGAATAGTGACATTAATTGACTTATTTACGGTCTTTATATGAAGAAAGAGAGGTAAAAGAAATGAGAGTGAGTGGATTAGTTGAGAATAAAAGTCACAAAAGACAAGCGGGAATATAAAATAAGAAAAAGAGAAAAACACGTTTCTCATTGAGAGAGCTTTGGGATCTTAGAAAATAAGAAATAGTAAATATGGCGTGAGAGATATGAAGAGAAGGAAAATAATCTCGACACTTTGTGAGTTGAAAGCTTTAAAACTATGAAGACGCACGTAGAGTGAAACTGACATCATCCGTGGAGATTTACACGCCTCCTTTCTCTGCACCTTCATCATTGAGATTGAGAGGTGGTGAAAACGTGTTGCCTCGCGAATGAGTGTAAAAACATTAGCAAAATAAAAGGAAAAAGAGAGACACTATAGGAGGTAAGAAACCGAAAAAGAATCAAAACTTTATGTGCCTACAAGAAAATCATTTTGCCAACCGAGAAATGATTTTTAGAAGGCGAATTATTATTATAATACGGAATAGGTATGTGCTACATAGGTAGCACTTGTTTCACTCTGAAGGTATAAAACCTAGAGGCAGGTGTTTCACGACCTTGCACAAGTGAATGTTAAGAGAGTTTGTGCTTCTCTATTCTTTGTGGATATATGCGGTTACCTCAAGAACAAATGGATTCGAGAGAGACCTGTCGTTGCCACGAGCCTTATCTGGTTCAGCTGCCTTATCTGGTTGAATCGACTGGCCGAGTTTACTACTTGCCAGTGAAACTGATGTCAAGTGATATGAATACAATAGACATACCAACTTCGATTTCTCTAGACAATTGTCCATTCAAATTATTCGGCACTCATCAGAAAATTGTCAGATATTTCTTGGACAAATCAACGAAAATGTCGAATCTCTTCACGGAGAGAGAATATATATTAAATTTTGTAAAAATATTTTTAAATTGGGGAAAAAGTGCGACAAAGCGAAGTTTTGATATCAAAAAATACTAAACTTTAAAAAAACTTATGTGAAATTTAGTATAATTATATCAAATATCAAGAATATTAATTAAATTCTAATATAACTTTACTAAATTTCATATAAGTTTTTTTAAAGTTTAGTATTTTTTGATATCAAAATTTCGCTTTGTCGCACTTTTTCCCCAATTTGAAAATATTTTTACAAAATTTAATATATATTCTCTCTCCGTGTTGTCTTCAAGGATTATAACAGTTGACGAGTTGTAAACAACAACTATTAAATAAAACTACCATTCAATGACTTTAGTACTCTTCTATCCCGAGTCGAAATTTAAGCCCTACTTTCACCCTGAATTTTCAGGGGCTATTGAGTGTTAGGAGAAGTAAAGTAGGGTCTAATTCTAATACAATTAGACCCTACTTTGACTCCCAAAACAGGCGGAAATTTGCCAATCTTCCATTTGGAGAAGCAAAGGAGGGTCTACTTCTAAGAAACCTGTACCGTACTTTTAAACCTCGTAGACCCTACTTTCACACTCCTAGACCCTACATTCTAAAAGAAAATTTTGAATTATTTTTTAATGCATTACTTGAAACACTGCAAATGCAAAAAGTACTCCAAATTCATAAATACTGATGTGTTTTATAGCGTCTATATACACTTCGTGTATATAGACGCTATAAAACACATAAAATTCCACTTTTACTCATCCCAAGTGCTTCAATTGAATCTGAGCAAATCTTCAAATTTTTCTTTTTCTAATTGTAGGGTCTAGGAGTATGAAAGTAGGGTCTACGAGGTATAAAAGTACGGTATAGGTTTCTTAGAAGTAGACCCTCCTTTGCTTCTCCAAATGGAAGATTGGCAAATTTCAGCCTGTTTTGGGAGTCAAAGGAGGGTCTAGTTTTTAAAAATTGTATTGAAATCAGACCCTACTTTACGACTGCTAAACCTGAATAAGCCCTACATTTTTAGAGGCTAAGTAGGGTCTAAATTTCGACTCGGGATGTAGCTACCATTGTTGTTAATACCATTAACCAATGGTATTAACAACATTTACAAAGTTAAAACCATCATCTGTTGTAAATAACCAGTTGCATAGCTATTTTTGCAACAATTATTAATTAAAAACTGTTTAATAACCACTGATTGCAACTATTGTAGACTTTAACAAATTAAAGTAAATCTGAATTAGTTAAAAATTACAAAATTGTTATTAAAATCTTGGTTGACTTTTAACTTCAGAAATTAGTGAAAAATAACTAATAATGAGGAGAAATATACTATTAAATTAGTTTTCATTTAACTAATTCAAATTTAGAGAGAATAACAACCATCGAGTGCGTAATAACCAATAATATAGTAACCAGTAATTTTAACTACAATTATTGGAAACTGACAACCATCAGAACAACATTTGCTTGTAGTATTATTGTTTATAAACTACCATTGATTGGAACTACTTATTGCAGAAAATATTTACTATAATTTATTAGTAATAATAAAAATTATTTGTGACTTTGTGTCAGTTTGTAAAAATGCAGGTAATTACTATGAATAGTAACAACCATTGATTGTAATTATTAATAATTAACGTCATTGACTGTAATTACTAGAAATAGTAACAACCATTGATAGTAATTATACTAGAAACAGTTGACTGTTCATCAATAACCATTGATTGTTAATACTAGAAATAATAACTATTATTAATTGTAATTATTAAGAATATTAACTATTATTTATAGTAATTACCAATAATATTCATTACTATTGGTAGAAATTACCAATGGATGAAAATATCGTTAATTTTAATTACCATTTATTGTAAAAACTAATGATTAAAATTACTGTTGTTCTGTACTATGAAATAGTAGTTTATACAATAAACAATAGTTGTACCTAGAAGGTGAATTTAGAATCATCGGTGATATTTAATCTACTACACTTGTTAATCATTGATAGTAATTATTATTATTATCAATAACAACTATTAACAATTTTTAACATTAAAATTATTAATATGTATAAAATCCCACCCACCGAAAAATTGTATTTTCAACTAATGTTGGTTTGCTTTTGTATAAATAAATGAAGAATTAAATCCGAGTTTACTAAAGGATAGAAATTTACCATAAAATCAAGTCGGAGGCGAAATCCAATCATTCACTCCGAAACAAATTAGATCAAAATGAAATCTATGCTTCTATGTGCTCCAACAAATATTTGATTTAATTCAAACCAGTTTTTTTTAATCAAAACGAATATTTGTCGTTTACTGCATACGGAAACCTAAAAAAATTATGTAAAAAATCCTTCTTTTTCCGAGTAAAAGTTGTAAACTTTTATTTTAAAAAATTTGTGCTAAAAACAGTAAAAACAAATTACGTGAATTAGTTGTTATTTAGTTGAACAATATTAACGTTAAGTAGCGAAAAAAGGGAGATATATCGATAATATAGATAATATGGACGAGTTTATAGTGAGTCTAATGGACGTAAAAATAATGTTTTATCTGAATATGAATTTTCATGACGGTGGGTAGTAAACCACTGGTATAATATGGCAAAATCTAGGATATCAAAATTTTTAAAGGTCTGACCTAGATAAAGTGACTTTATAACTGAAGGTAGGAGGATTTTCTGACGCTAAAATTCACAAACTTGGATGATCCTCGAAATTCTAAAAATTTTAAATTGAAATTCTAAAATTTTAAATTGAAATTTAGAACAGAAAATTCTAAAAACGAACTTAAATTCTTAGGAATTTAATTTTTCTGTGAAGTAGTTGTTAATTGACAAGTTTTTCATTTTTCCTTACAAAACAATTATCATTAGGGGAGAGTGGGGCAAGATGGTTTAAAGCGCAAAAAAACGAAAATGATCGAATATATATTTTATTATTTTATTTAATAACCATCTTTGGGAATCTGTCTTTCGTAATAAAGGCGTACAAAGGCCATCTATTTCTTAAAAAAGCATAAAATTACTAATATGGAAAAAATTGCAAATCCCCCCATCTTGACCCACCGGCGGGCAAAGATGGGGTACCCTAAGGGGTAAGATGGGGTACTAAAAAAGCAACCTATTTCTGTCGACAAATTTTACAAGTAAAGGTTGCATCTTCATCTTCGTCATGGACAGCAGCACAACTGCAGTGAGCCCACAATAGAGACAAGGTGTATTTTCCACTTTACCATCGCTAATTGATGATTTAACCTGACAAGCTTTTTTCTTTTTGGTCACTCTTATTTTATTCAGTCTTGATTTTAGTAGTTTTCTTAACTTCTCTTATTTCTCTTTTCTTTTGCTTAATTTGTGTACCCCGTCTTGCCCCACTCTCCCCTATTATGTAAATATCTAGAAGGGGAGGGGAAAAAATTGGAATTTCTTTATCGAGCTTAATTATTTGTTTCTTATCCGTTGGTGGATGAGACTTTTATATACGCACGGTCAGATAAGAAATCGATTTTCAGCGGTAGTTTTAACGAGGATATTAATATATTCAACTTATATACAAGGAGATGCGCTTTTCCAACATGCTTGAATTCTACGTGATGCTTTTCTGATTCAAACTCGTCGTGCTGCGTCGCATTACCCTGACTCTCCCATGCACCTTGCTATTTCCATGGAAGATTCGATAACGGGCTTCGCAAGAAGCAAAAGATTGTGGGAGTTACGCGCACGTTTTCTGTTATTCACATATGTATTTGTGCGTCTTTTATACCGCATCAACAAAACACAAAGAAATACACAAAGTTATAACCAGAAAATTCCTTTTCTGACTTAGATATGTCATTTAAATTATTCGAATCCATAATGTCGTTCCATTAGCATCAAATTCAATTTCTATTTCGTAAAAAATTTATCATTCTCTTTTAATGCCTTTTCTCTCTAAATCTGAATCAGTCAAAAATTTAACTGAATTTCTTATTTTCATGACAGTTCAACATTTTTTTTACGAGTTTGCTGATTCTGAATTTGATGTTAGGATCCAAAAATTCAAAATGGCGGTTTCAATATGGCAGAAAATTTTAAAATTGATGCGTTTCGATCAAAATGTGTTAACCTGATGTTCTTGGAGTCGCTCAATTATAACATTCAAAATGGCGAATTCAATATGACGATCAAAAATATTGAATTCGACTATAAATTCAAATTATTATATATTAAATACATTTTTTAGAAATATTTATTATTAATACTAATTATGATTGGTATAATAAATATACTTTTACTGAAATATCGTAGTTGCTATAGCAACTACTATTGATAAAATAATATTTCTATTAAATAGCACTGATAAATATTAATCCTTAATTTTTTCACCATACTGCTAAGGCGATCAACACAATTCAGTATTGCACAAAACTGGAATAACCAGTAGCAGACCCAATTCAAGGAATTTAATCTAAACTGCTTTTAGCCGCTTTGAAGCACAACGGAGGGAAAAAAATTGATAATTATTTTGAAAGAATGATCATCAGATGTACATAGGACCGGTGATAGGAGTGCACACATATACCCAGTATTCCAACTGCGTGACAAGATCTTTAATCGCGATTTAAGTCAAGCAAGAACCGCGACACGCCACCTTTTCTGTATCGTTAGAGACGATGAAACCAGTCTTCTCACGGATTAAAGAGAAAAAGGAGAAACGAGATCGAATGTTTATTAGGAATCTGTTACTGTTTTAGTAAAAGAATAGTTGGAATATAGGAAGCGAAAGGGAGTAAAACCGCGGTAGGTAGTCCTATCTGCTCGCACTTCAGGCCGATAAAGGCGAAACATAAAGAGGACAATCAGGAGAACAAATCGCAATAATCCTCAAGACAGAAAACCAACTTTCTTATGGTTATAAGCACTCGAGAGACACAACCTTGAATCTTCCATGAGGTTTGGTTTCATTCTCTGAATTTGGTAGCTATCGGGATCAAAAGCAAAAAAAATATATTTATATACAGGGGTCATAAAATTTCCAACAGTTGACAATAAATTCTATTAGGGGTCAGTATTTTTTTGTCTTCCGATCATGTTTACGTATTAGGAAGATAGTTGTTTCAAATTCCTTATTCTGATGATCCATTTTCTGCATTTCAAGTTACATTAACCTAAAAAATGGATAATAATGAGTCCTTTGTTTCCCATTGTTAAATATTTACGGGGAGTAATTTTGTATAAAATATTTATCTCATTAGTGCAAGTATATTAGAACATTTTAGAATAGATGAAATTACATGTAGCCTCTGTTGAAAATGAAGTTTTTGATGTGGTATAAAGGAGAGAAAGCAAAAGGTATGAATAGAGATGACTGTGATGCTTTGAAGTTAAGCTAATGTTTGTTTCGTCATTTTCAAGGGAGAGAGAACGGTTCAAGTATGTTTTCTAATTACGCTACTGGAAATAAGCTGACGAAGGATGCAATAATTGAGGGAGAGGAAATGAGAGGGTATACCATCAATCTCTGTGCGACATTGCAAGGGAGAGAGAGAGAGAGAGAGACTATGCAGCCAAAGTTTAATTACCACATCACATTGGTGTACCTACTCCCTTCTCCTTTTTACCTCTTTTCTTGGTTGCCTGAGAGCCCAAGGCAGATTCATCGGTTTACGCGACAGCTCGCACTGCCTATCTAAATGTGAGGCCAAACGCAACAGCGAACACCCTGAATCACCAAAGGCCCTTCCGCCCCTTGAGGGTCTCATTGAGCCGAGGCGCATTTCTTGCTGGGTAGCAAAATATATCTGCTGTTTCTAACAGCAACCGTGTATTTGACGACCGCAGGAGGTGCATATATGACTACTCATACTTCTTCAAACTGGAAGGCAGAGAGAGAGGAGGCCTAGCCACGCATAAACCAGTTTCCTGGTTATCTGACTTTTATCATTTACCTGATCGTCGCAATGAACGCTTCTTCAAGCTTCACAGATTACAGATGTTCTAAAATTTATAGACACTTGAGGTATCGCTAAAGTAATTCTATAATTTGCTCTTAAATTAAGAATGAAGATTGTCATTTAGAGTCTCATTTCACTGCCTTGAGGATTTATTAAATTTCATTTGCGATAAGATGACCTAATGAGTAAATACAAAGAAGCAAATTGGAGAGTTATGCATGACTTTAATTTAGTGCTTTCGATATTCACTCATCAATTCAAAAAATTTATTCATGCTTATTATTAGCATTTTACTGTTTAATAGCAACTTCATAGTGAACTACTACATAATTAGCACGTATTACTAATGAAATCTCATATTATCAAATAATAATAATAATTAGAGAAAAATTTAAATTAGGCACAATTTTAGTATTTCTGGGAAAAGTAGTAACACAGTTTTTCTAAGGATATCGTTGCTTCGCCACACTTTTGATTTGTTTTTTGTCTGAATTTGATATCCATAGAAAAACTGTGAAAATATATAAACAGCATTTTATCAGTATTAGTAAACTACAAATAGTGTTTCAAGTTTTAACAATAGAAGCACTTTAAAAGTAATATCTATAGTACACCGAAAAAATTTTAAAGTTCACGAATTCGTTCGCTTTAAAATTTTGTTTTGAATTTTCGACCACGGATTTTGATTCAGTGACCCCAAAAACATACAATATGTCAATGTCATGGTTTTAAACAAAAATGTTTTTTTTTTGGAAAATTAATAGCATAAAAACTTTATTTTCACTAGACTGTGAAGGGGTTAAATAGTTTTCTAATTAAAGTGATTAATAGTACAATTTTTTAACACTTTTTCCCTCATTTGATAATAGTTCATTTTTTTTAAACTTATAGCAATTACTTAAATATTATCATAGTAAACGAAAATCGTAGAGTTTAGAAATGAAATATTCGAACAGCATATATAGTTGAGAATTGTTTTGTCTAAAAAAATGTCCACAAATAGTCGTAAAAGCAACTTTCAAAAACAGTTCAGTTCGCAAAGTATGTAACCTTAAAATCTCTTTTCGTATATTGCAACGTAGGAAACCTAGTTTAATAATTCAAAGTCAGCATTTTTAAATGTATAGAGAAAACTGGAAAGTCAAGTATTATCTTTGTTGATAATAAGCTGTAGGACAACCTTCTATGGTAATCTATTACAAACTCCTAGATAAACCAAGCTCACCATTTTAACATTCTAATGTTCATTATCTTTATAATCAGACAAGTTGATATTGTGGATTATATTAAAGTAGTTAACTATTAAGATAAACCTCCCATTGCCTCTTATCATAATTTCTCCATTTTGCCTGTTGATAGAGAGATTATAAAGTCCTTAAATTCCTTAATATATATATATATATATATATATATATATATATATATATATACGTATATATGATTGACAAAAGTTGTATTATTATTAGTCTTGCTGAAAATTTCTCTCTCTCTCTCTCTCTCTCTCTCTCTCTCTCTCTTATGTGGGGTCTATTATTACAGATCTTATCCGAGTTCCAATTTTATATTATAGAAAATCTTTTCTGATCATAAAACGCTGGACATTACAATCTAACGTTAAATGACAATTTTTATTATCCATTTAACGGCAAATTAGTTTTTCAGTATAATAAATATTATTAGTAATTCTTATCGATTGTCGTTTATATTTTTATTAATAAATTATCATGACGAGTTTTTTAAATCTATTTTAAATTTATTTCATTATTTTAAATCTTTATAGAAGATAATTTGATACTGCTGTCAATGATTAGAATCAAGTTACCATTACAATCGATATAGTTATTGCAATCGTTCACAATTCTATCAATGGTAATATAGTCACTATATAGCGATTCTCAGTAAGTGTAGTTACTATTTGTTGCTTGTAGCTATCAATAATAATCATAGAATTGCTATTTGCTACTGCTAGGAGTTTATGTTGATAAAGTAATTATTACGGATTGTTGCTAGTATTCAAAGTAGTACAATTTAAAAATTAAAAATGGCGGATTTAATATGGCAATTAAAAATGTTAAAAATTATCCAGAAATACGTTTTTGTCTCAATTTGATATCCTTAGAAAAACTGTGCTCAGAATCAGCGACCCCAGCAGAAACCTATAAGAATACTCAGTAAGATTTAATATTTTTTTCGTCCATGGAACATATATATGTGCTATGAAACAAAGGTGGCCCGACTAGCCATATGTGTGCCATAGGCTGTCAAGGGTAATTGCATAAATTTATTTTTTATAAAAAGTTATAAACAAAGTTTAAAAAGTGGTCCACTTCTGACTATGTTCCCATAGAGTATAGCTTAGTATAAATACTATGAATAGTATTTTTGGAATAATTCTCAATAATAAATTTTCTTGACATTTTTTTTAATTTTCCAGAAAAAATATTTATTTTTTCAAAAAACCATCACTGAAAAAAATATACAGCAAATTTAACAAACATAAAACAGTATTACCAATAATTATGTATATGTTTCTAGCACAATTATGGCTAATTCTGCCATACACGTTTTCAGTACTTGCAAAAGTTCACCTTTAATTTACACTTTACAGTGGCAAACGATTTATTGAAATCCTAAACACATAATTAAATAATGAAGTATGAAGAAAAGTTTAGTTAGTATTATTTGTAATGTAGTATAATTGGCATATAAAAGCATGGAGGGTTGTTAAAAATAAAAAAAATGTTTCTTCCTTTAAGCGCGGGAAAGAGAAGAAGACACGCTAAGAGAAGAAGAGTCACGAATGGTGGGAGTACATGGAAGGTAATAACCAAAGAGGGGTATATGATTGGGAAGGCGAGTTAGGAGGTGAATTAAATGAAATGCACGTGTGAACAACGCGACCCAGAGGCGTCAGTTTCTTGGAAAATGTTCGCCTCCTCTGACTTGTGTTGTTGTTTCACGCGTACAGCAGGTGCCTTGCACACCATTCTAGAATCGTATCGCGTCACCGTTTTCTAGTATGGAGTGCAACTGTAACTGTTTCTATATATATGTGTAGCATATTGTATATATAGTATTCGTGTATAGATACTATATACACACTTAAATATACACTGTATGTAGACATTATAAACTTATACACATATGCAGGTATATGTGTGTTTCATCAAGGTTCAATCGTAATCGCGAATCTCTCGCTATACACGCCACCACGCCACATAGGATTTCGCTTTGAAAACGACAACGGCAACTGCAGTAGCAGTAGCTGTAGCAACGACGACGACGAAGAAGACGACGCGACTTCTTTGGTCCCGATTTACGAGAGTCCGATATCTATCCGCCTTTGACCGTATAGCGTCGTTTAATCGCTAATTGGGCTGCGTTTGCTGTGTTGTAGGTTAACATTTTAGAGAGGTGCAATTGCTGCTGCTACGACGACGACTACGACGACGACGACGACGACGACGACGACGACGAGACTGTTTGACTTTCAGTCGTGCGTAATATCTGATCTCTGATCCACTTAAAAGTATTTATGCCTGAGTAACATCATGGCTTTTCCGCGTAAGACCGATCTCATTTGAATGCAAACCTATCTCTATGCGAGAGGGGCAATGGAGAGGGGGAGCGAGGGAGGTGAGTTTATAGATCAGATTCTCGAACAGAATTACCCGACCGTGTCGGACCCATTCCTTCGATAGTTCTAGCGAAGGCGAAGGTGAAGCGGATACTATTTTCTTTTTTTAACTTCACGTTTTGCCTACATTTCCGAAAAGAGTTTTTTTTTACTTAGTGTTTTGATTGATTTTTCTTTTTCTTCTTTAAGTTTTATCGATTTGAATTACTTCGGAATTTTCTTATTCTTCTTTGACCTTTATCGACTTGAATCATTTCGAAATTGAATTTTCTATTTCTTTTGACTTTTATCGATTTGAATGATTTAAAGAATCGGTTTTTTGATGTAGAATTAGGGTAATGTTAGGAGCAGGGTTTTTTTAGAGATTTGTTTAGAAAGAGTCAATTCTCTCACAGCTTGAAATTTACGCGTCTTGATCTAAAACCGTTTCACGCTTACTTCCAACACATTTTAGATCACCAAGTTGTACCGCGTTTTACAGTTGGAGCAAGTTTTATTTGCATCAGGCCTGCAATACCTGTTTTCTTGTACGCTAAAAATTTATTGATACTCCTGCGATTTCTGTTACACTGTTTTGTAATAAAGTGGCTAAAGCAAGTGGGTCATGCAAATAGTGCTCGCGGAGAAATAGAGAGAGAGAGATTGTATTAAAGCAGGTCATAGTTTAAATCAATTCCCATAAATATCCAAAAGTAAACATGGAACGGAATATTTGATCCTTGAGGAGAAAATACTCACAACAGTAGTAGGTGTTGTGGTAGTTTTGAAATTGCAAATATCCTTCTAGTATTGATGCTTATCCTAAATCTAATAATATGATGTTCATTAAATATTTATCAAATATTTATTATTTCTTAATTTCTTATTATTTCTTAATATATTTCTCAATTTTTGCCGTATTTAAACCAACACTTTTATTTTTTGAATTCTGACATGACATTTTAATTTAACTATTACGAAATTCGCTATTAAGAAGTTTTAAGCGAATATGGTTGACTTTTTAATTTTTTGTTGGTCATATTGGTTCCGCCATTTGAAATTTTTTAAATCCGACAATAAATTCGATAGCAGGCGACCACATGAAACCAAAACCTAAAACTACTCATAATTCGAATTTGATTTAGTATTTTTCTTTTCACTTTTACTTTAGTATTACTAAAACTCTATTTTATACAGAAAGAAAAAATATCAAATTATGTAAAAGTATTTTGCAATTTCGAAAAAAAGCAAAATTTTAATATAAAACATATCCATCCAACTTTAAAAAAAACGTACACTACCGTCGGAAATTATCGGTACGGCTGCACGTGCATGGTCCAAAAACATACCAATCTTTAAATCACGATATTTCTGTAAAAATAAGTCCTGGAAAATTAACAAATTCGAAAGCTTATAATATTCTAGGTTAAATGATTACATAATTAAAAATTTTAATTTACAGAAAGATTTTAGAAACCGTCAAATTTGAAAAACAAATTAAAAAATGGATCGTTCAAGTCTCTTCTTTAATTTAAGGCCAAAAGAGTTCAAAAATCTTATTCGGTTCACGAGATATCATTATAAACTTCCGAGCATGTTTTTTGACAAATGCATTGAATTAGTCAATTTTGTACGGATTTTGACTGAAAATGCTCGACGTTTATAATGATATCTCGCGAACCGAATAAGATTTTTTTAACTTTTTTGGTCTTAAATTAAAGATGAGACTTGAAGAATGTCAGCTATATGTTTTAAATTTAGTCTGCAATTTTTAAAAATTATGCCAAAGTTTAAAAAATAGCCAAAAAAATTTTCATTTTTAAATTTTGTTTTCAAATTTGACGGTTGCTAAAATCTTTTTGTAATTTACTAAAATATTTATTTATGATTATAAGCTTTCGAATGGTACATTTGTTAATTTTCTGAGATTTATTTTTACAGAAAAATCGTGATTTAAAGATTGGTATAAAATTTAATAAATTTTATATTTAATATTAAATATACGTATTAATGAAATTTTAATGTAACTTTCATAAATGTTATATAACATTTTTTAAACTTTAGTATATTTTATATCAAAATTTTTCTTTGTTGCATTTTCTTCTGAAATTTTAAAATACTTTTATGAAATTAAATACTTATTTTCTATCTGAGTAGTATTTTTTTTAACAAAAGATCACATTTTTTATGGCTGAAATACGAAATTATTGTTATTTTAAAAACCAAAAATTATGGAAAATTTCATTTTCTCAATTTTTTGTTGAAAGACATTCTTTTTTTTTAACCAAAATATTTCAAATTCGAATTTTTTATATATTTTATATGTTTTTTTGACCTCAAGAATTAAAAAAACATATTTTCATTTTATGAAATAATGAAAAAATAAAATAAATTGATCGAAAAAAATCTCCATGAGGAAGCATAGAATTAATAAAATAAACACAGTGAATTCATTTTTTCATTGGTCCTATCAAATTTACCTAATATCTATAAATAACAGAGTTTTTCTAAGGATATCAAATTAGACTGGGTATAGGAAAATGTACCCACTGGAGTCTCTGCTAAAAAATTGAATTTATCGAAATATTTCATTCGAACAAAGATTTAACAAGGATCTGGGAAACTTTCATAGTTTTTATCAGAAACCTTCTTGCATAATTGAAGGAATAGAACAAATTCTGCGCAAAATACTATAAAAAAATAATTTCTGAAATTTTGATTTTTGAATGAATTAGAAAAATGAATTTTGTTTCCGAAAGTATTATTTCATTTACAAATTTGGTACTTATTTATAATTCTAAACCAACTTCTCATTTATTAATACTTTTTGGATCCGTTAGAAAAATTATCTTCCCTCCAATAAAGTTTCATTATTATACACTTCCTCCCTCTTTATTTTTCTCTCTTGCTTTTTCCTCTTGAGATTCTCTCGGAGAGAATCGCCGTTTGAATTCCAATCCATTTCCAACATCAGTTTAGCATCGTTGCATAAACAAATTGTAATTATCGTTTATCCAGTGCATATCATCCAATGTATATAGTGATATTTACGTGTAGGGAGTTGGTGTTTGTGTATACGTATACGTGTCTATGTACAGTATATAATGATGGAGTGTCATTTTCCGCAGTTTCTTTCGCTAGAATTCTCGCACGAACGCGATACGCAACCACGCGAACACATTTTGCTTAGTTATTCTTTAACCGTTAAACGGAATGTCGAGCGACCTCAGGCCAATATCCGCACTCGATGGACGATAATACTTCCTATTTCTTGTGGCCTCGCTTCGCGTTTCTTTTCTCCTCAACAGCATAAACACAAGAGAAGAGACGCCAATGGCAGAGGTATATATATAGGAGAAAACTGGTAATATTAAAACGTGTTATAAATGGTGTAGAATGGGATTTGTAAAGGCATCATCCGGAAATACGGAAAATAGTCTATATTTCGTGCAAAACGGGGAAAAAAGGGAGAAAAAAAATCCCCTTGGAATTTTGTAACAAGCTGCGTATTAATTCTCTCTTTACATGCAATATTCACTTTTTTCTCATTTTTTTCCTTGTTTTTTTTTTATTTCAGAAAACAGAAATGCAGAAAATAATTCTAATAAATGTGATTCTTTAATAAGTACAAGAAACATTTTCGAAATACTTTTCTTTTCTTGATTTTTTCCTCTTGCTACCAAAAGGAAACAATATTTCAGTTTTTGTCTTTTCTTGTATATATATAAATATAATAAAATTTTCTCCCTTGCATATGGCGAAGAACATTTTAACATTCTAAAGTTACAGTACCTTATAAAATGGATTGGTACACGGTTAACCGTGTACCTTCTACATTCATATGCAAATTTCCCAGCTAATAACGATTTCGTATGTAGATCCCTGTTTAGTAACAATAAAAGTTTAAGTACAATACGTTTACTACATGCTGAATTATGTTCTTTGAATGAAAATTGGTGGAATTAGGAAATAATTCATTTATGCTTTTTGCAACTTTGATAAAAATACGTATAACTTCGTCTATATTAAAACAAACTTTTCACTCTCGTTTCCTTTGTATTGTTTTCGTCCAATAAAATAAAAAGGTTTTTTTTACAAAAAAAAAATTAACAAAAATTGAAATTATTTAAAAATTGTAATTTGAAAAAAATAGAATTGAGCAGAATATTATTAAAAATCCACTAAGTAAAATAAAAATACACTTTTTATTTTCATCACTAAAACATTTAAGCCATAACACCAAAAATTTGATGAAAAAAATGGCTTATTATTTATCAAGTATAAAAGTAAAAAAAAAAAGAATTAAAAAATTGAAATTAAAAGAGTGAAATTTAGAATGATAGAAGAAAGTAAAATAGAAAGTAAAGAACAAAAGGAAAAACACTTGGTGAAAATGATGAAAATAAATAAAAGTTTTAAACAGAAAATAACAAAGTAATTCTTTAACGAGAGCAGTTAACAGTTACTCAAAAAATTCAGTTAAAGACGAATTGGGAGGTCGTTGCAAGAAAAAAGACAACCGTTCGTTTCCTCAAGTTTTTTTTGTCGTGAACGCTTTCAATGTCCTTGCTGCATTTTTCACCGTCTCAACATTGAACCCATTTCGTGCATTTTTTTCTGTTTAATAATTATTTATTATCAATTGAATAGCAATTTTTTTATTTTGTAAATGAAAATTAAATCTTATAGTTGCCTACTATTTTTTAGACTTTATGTTTATTTAATAAATTTTTATTTCTTCTTCTATTTACTTATCAATCTAAGATATAAAAGTTATTTATCAAATTTACTAATTTTTTAAAACAGATACTCCAATTATAATAATTTTTCACGCTCCAAAATCAACAGTCTGCCTACCAATACAACAGTAAAAAAAAGTGACAAATTTAAATAAACGAGGAACTTTTTCTTCGCGCTTCTTTCGATCAATTAAGATTTCGAGACATCATTCTGGACACCTGCGGATCCTCAGATTTTTTTTCGTTCCTCTCTTTCTCTTTCTCTCCACTCAGACAAAAATTCTCTGAATACAATCTTTCCGCGCGATTGGTACAAAGTTGACACGCGATTTTTTCGCAGAGCAAAAAAGAAGATTAAGAAAAAAAAGTCGTGCGATGGAATGTGAACAAATTAGACGTCTTGAGGATGACTGAAGGTGACTATTTTAACGAGTAGGAAGTAAAAGGGTATGATGAGCAGGGGAAGGGTAAGGGGGGCTAGGAGAGGGGAAAATAGAGAAAGAGTGAGGAAGGGGTTATGTTGGGGGAGGAGGACGAGGGGGGGAAGATAAGATGAGATGAAAAAGAGAGAAATCGGTAACAGGCTTAGCCGATCGAAAACCGGCAGTTTCAGTAGTGTTGTAGAGGCGATCGGACTGTGCGTACCGTTCTGTCCTCCTTAGGCACTTCTTCGTTGCGGTTGCCTCCTCAGACGTTGTCGGTCGCTCAAGGAAGAGTCACGGTTTTTCAGGTACAGTACCTATTTCGCGATCGTTGGTCTTTGGATTATTTTAAAAGCAGTAAAAAAAAAATTTTTTTTTAAAAGCGGACTAAAAAGTGTCAATTTGTGTTTTTGATTTTAAAATAATAGTGCAACGAGATTTGTCTAGCAAGGATTGCAATACAGTTTTGTAAAAAAAAAATTTTTCCAAGTGACTTAATTCAATTGAAATTGATTTTCGATAAATCGCTCGCGCGCTCGGTTATTTAATGGTGATTTTTTCGAAGAATTTTGTTTTTTTAGTTCTCGCTTTTTTTAAATTATAAAAGAGGGGGTGAAATATTTTATACCGGAAATTCCTTGAAAGTTATCCAAGCTATTTGCATTCTCGTCGTTGTTGCGCAAACGCCTCGCACACAAAATACACTTGCATCAGCAGGTGCTTCCGTCCGCACAACTCCAACAGGCAGTCATCTCAATCAAGAAACAGCCCCCGTATGTATGTATACGTCATCCCAAGGACGTATCGTGTTTCGAGTTATGCACTTTGCTTGCGGTCAATGGCATGAAATTATCTTTACGCACCAGTGATCTGCGGCCAATTATTGTCGGTGCACGAATACTTTCTTTTTCTCTCGAGTGCGCAATTGTTTGTCAGAGAAAAATAAAGCCCTTGGCTCTAGGTTTTCTTTTAGACGATGGGGTTTTTTTTTTGGTCTATGATGTCTTGACCAAAAGAAAATTTGTTATTGTTTATTTTATTTCTTTAAGGAGGGATTTTTTTAACCATCCTCTGATTGTGTTTTGGAGAAAACATGAGAATATTGGTCGCAGATTGCTCTTTGGGGAAAAGGGAAATTTTTGAAGGAAAATAATTTGTTTCCTAATCTCGAGAAATTTTGGAAAAATAAATTTTAGCACTCTTGAAAAATTTTAACATTCAAAAAAGTTGGAAGTAAAAACAATTGCGTCGAGAAAGTTTTACTATAAAATGAAGAATTATTTTATCAAAATATATATTTTAAAAAATGTGTTCTATTCCGAAAATAATATAATTGTTTTAAAATTATAAACTGTCCTTAATCTATATAAAATTATTGAGAGCAAAGGGAAAATATTCTTCGACTAAGAAATTTTCCTATTTAAAAAATATCAATCATTTTTAGTTTAAAATTATTTTGAACCAATGTTTATCGAAATTATCAGATTGTTTACGCTCAAAGTCAGTCGATAGTAAATTTAACTTGTAAAAGATGACTACAATTTAAATTGGTTTTAAATAAGAAATTTTTAAGTTTAGTGACTGTATTTTAAATAAATTTTTACCTTATCACTTCTCTCGAAAGAATTTTTCTTTTTTTGTAATTTAGATTAAGAAACGTCAAAATTAAAATTTTTCTTGAAATTTACAGTTTAAATATTAAAATTTTGTCCCTAAAGTGTTGAATAAAATTTATAAAAATATTTTAAAGTTAAAATTTATTAAATTATTGTAAATGTGCTGAAATTTGTTAAAAAAATTTAATTCGTTACAAATTCTAAAAGTTGATTGAAATATTTATACTTTAAAGTTGATAAAATTTATAAAAATTATTAAAATTTTATCAAAACTTAAAATTTGTTAACAACGTTAAAAATTGTCAAAAGTGTTAAAATTCTATTATTAGTGCGTTAAAAATTGTAAATAGTATTGCCAACTTTTAATAGTGTTGAAAATTGTTAACAATGCTATAAATTATAAAGAGTGCTAAAAATGAATAAAACCTAAAATTTCAACATTATGTTGATATTGTTAAAAATTGTTTGCTCGTTAAGTGATTAAAAAAAGCAATTGAAACAACATTGAAATTTATTAAAACTGTTATATTGTAACAAGCAGAATGTTTTTCCAATAATTATATGAAAATTTCCCCACTCTCCAAAGAGTTAATGAGCGAAATAAATTGATATTTGTGGAATAAATTTTATTGAATTGTTAAAAAGATCGAGTAGATTTTAAACGAAATTGCCGTGCAGATTTTAATCTGTATAATTGAAACTATAGTGAAAATTCATAATGAATGCTTATATTCATTTTGCAATATTATTTTACGAAGTTATCTTTTCCCACTTTGTTTCCTGTTTCAAATTTTAATCAACTTGTGGTAAAAATGTCACTTCATTGTGAAAATATCACGAAACCAAAAATATGGTTTTTCAAATATTTATATATAAAATTAAGATTTATTTATATATTTTCATGGTTAATAATTATTCAATTTTAGAAATTTGTCGATCAAAAATTCATTTTTTACTTTTTACAAGTATTTTTTTAATAATAAAAGTTTTTTTAAATTAATTTATTTTAGTTTTCAACATTTTTCCAAATTTTTTTTTCTTTAAAAATATATTTTTTTAAACTATATTCGTTAAAAAATTAATTTCCTATCGTTGACATTTGGAAAAATTTTAAAACGTGAATTTTTTTTTATAAAATTTCACCTTTTTCTAAATTTTATAGAAAATGTCTATCAAACAACATGATGTAAAATGTAAAATCAAGTATATTTTTAAAACTGTAGAAAACAATTCGAAAATATAAATTAAATGTCAGAAAACAATTTCAATTTTCAATGTGTCATCAAAGTTTTTCGAAACGATTTTTATTATAGGTTTTGAAATATAAGTCGCTTACATACTTTTTGACCCCATCTTGCGAGAGAAAAATGTTCTCTTAGTGAAACTTTTTGTATATTATTTTTTGCATGAAAGCGAAATATAAAAAATAATCAAAATTCTCTCACTTTTTATTTTGAAGTCAGTAATTATTTATTTAAAACAAGATTGAAAAAAACCTCCCGGAAAATTGGGATTTATAATTAGAAAATACTTGCTTATAATTTAATTTTACGGGCACTAAGCACACAAATTCACATAAGAGGAATTTACTTGCCTGAACTAGAGCAATGTTCTTGACAGTGTTGTATTGAGTTAATGAAGCGACTATAATTATCAGTAATTAAATGCTTATAATTACAATAGCCTAGCAGAAGTAATTAATGAAATTCTATAAAGACAAATTGATTTTTTTTGCTTTACTTTTGAAACAATATAAACTAGAGACTCAATAAATGACATATTAATTTTCCTATAGAGAAATTTTCTACTAAAAACTTTTAATCTGCAAATGTTATAAAATAAAAATTTTTTTTTAAATTTGTTTGAAAAATTTTATTTTTCTAAAAAATGTTTTAAAAATTTAATGTTTTTAATAAAGTACTCTTTCTAGATTCAATTTTTTGCGGGAACAGATGTTTTTTATATTTTTACTATTCGCGTTTTAAAAAATTGAGTGATGTCAAAAGCAGCAAGTGTTAATTATCGAAAAAAATCCACACGCATACTTAGCGTTTAGTTGAGATATTAAACGTATTAATATTCACATGAAGAACATTAGCAACTCACGAAGTTGTATCTTTGTCCATATTCCTCTCGCAACAAGATACAAAGTGTATTTATACAGAGTGTCGAGGGGCGAAAACTTGCGATTAATTTCTCGTTTATTTTACTCGCTCACTCTCGACACGAAGTAAAGAAGATGAGCTCTTGTTTGCCAGGTCGAATAAATATTTGCCCATTTTTTTTTTTTTTTTTTTTTTTTTTTTTTTTGTTGAAATACATTTTTGTAAGAGAGAAAATTTTATTCACCCATTAGACGAAAAAAATAAAGATTGATTTAAAAATTTTTTTCGTTTCTTTTTTTCAGATCAAAAAACGAATAGACAAATAAACAAAAGTGAAAAATAATCACAATGACGACGAAAAACACGAGATGTCAATTTTCAACGAAATTCCTTCTAACAATGTACATTGTCTTCATTGGCGAAACGAAAATTGTCGCCGCTGGTCTCACTACTGCCTCGGAACCATCGGCAGTTTCCGGTCCAGACTACACTGGACCATCGGCTGGTTCCGATGAGTGTGATTCTGAAATGGTTGGCTTCGAATTGGTCACCGGTTATGTCTACACGGCACCAACAAACATGTTGGAATCTATACCAGGCAGTCTGATGCTCACAGACTGTCTGGAGACATGTCAAGGAAACGAATCCTGTCAAGCTGTCAACTACGAAACCGGTCTCTGTGTTCTATTCAACTCCAATGCAGACAGCAATCCCGGTAAGTTGAAAATTTTCTATATTTATTATTTCTCGAAAAAAAGGAGGGAAAAAACAAACTTTTCTCTATAATGGTATCAATAGTTTTTTAAGAAAATGATAAGAAAAAGTTTTTTTGGACCAAGTTTTATCATTTTCACGCAAAAAAGAAATGTTTTCTATGAGTAACGATCTTTGAGAAAATTATTCTCTACTTTCTTCTTTTTAATTTTAAAGATCACGATCATATTTCCAGAGAGGAATGACTTTGAACTTTTTTTCCTGTTTCATTCTGAAACTGTTATGAATGAAAAGTAAAATTTTTTTAAACCTTAAATAAGCGTAACAAATAAATCAGAATTGTAAATTCTACTTTTGATTTTATGACTAATGATTTTCAGAACTGAAAAATTTAGTTGTGGAAAAACTTCGATTGCCTATGACAAGTTTAAAATTTAAATATTTGCCCAGGCTTGATTTGTAAATAAATATTGTTTATTTCTGGTTAATAATAATTCTAAATTTCGAATAGTATAATAGATATTTTAATAAATAAGATAATATTAAGAAGGAAATGAAAGAAAAATTTAAATAAAAGCTCATTTTTTATGATCGAAATAAAAAAATCAAAAATAGCCATTGCTATTGATTGATAATAATTAATTCAAATTTCTCCATTCACTTTGAAATATTATCGAATGCAGAATCATAAATCGTAACATTTACTTCTTCAGGGAATTCGAAAGATAATTTAAAATGACCCAGAGGAATGATAATCTGCTCTCCTCTCGAGGCTAAAATTAATCATGAGATAATTTATTTTGAGCCAAAAGGAAAGGGGATTCATTAAAGGTGAAAATTATTTAAATGCACCAGTTTAAAAAGTTTATTGTGCTCGAGTCAATATTTGCAAAAATATTGACCTGAATCGGAAAAAACACTCAATTTTTTTCACCAAATCCCCCTCTTTTTTTCTCTCTCTCTCTCTTTTTCAGCCCTCAGCAATAAAGAATTAATAATTCACAAAAAAAATTGATGTAAAACGAGGTGTGTGCGAACATTTTTCAACTCGTAAACTTTTGACGCAGTAAAAAACAATAACGACAAATGATAAACAAAAATTGAAATACACGTTTTGTTTTGTTTTATGAAAAAAAAATTTTTTCATATAGATCATAAAATGATAAAAAAATATTAAAACACATCTACAACAAATAAAATATATCATTAATTACACGTTCTACGATATATAAACAAGCATTCGTATATATACTTAACCGGGTTCAATGATGCGTAGATGAAAAATTAATTTTAATGAGGAATTTACTTAATTACCATAATCATCTTATCTAATGCAAAAGAGTGTCTAAATCTTGTTATAACTAGTAATACTTCAAACGAGTTTTAAAACATTACCAAAAGAAAAAGAAAAACAAAAATTGGAAATTTTATTTTTCTACATGAAAAAAATAATCTTGTACGCTATATAGAAAAAATATAAATCGTCTTTCAATGTTACGTATAGTTTTAATTATTACTATTACATTTTGATTAAGCTATTTTCAATATACCGTTAAGAAAAATAAAAAAAAAAATTTGTTCTAGTATATGTAACAGAAAAAGTTGTTCATCAGCTAAACATGTAGAGATATATCCAGTTTCTTTTTAGTACGGGTTTACAAAATTGATATCATAAAATGATTAATAAGGAGAAATTGATGACAGACAGTCAAAGCAAAAATTATTGAAACTCCATGTTTTGTTCATTTTCAAATCTAAAAGTAATTTTTAATATAAATGCCTATTAAGAAAAGTGTAAGAATTTCTATTATTTGTTACTTTAATAACTGTTAAATAAAAGTAAAATTCGATGAAAACTTCTGATAAAAATGAAACTTTAGACAATATGCAATTGAATTTATTTTAAAGAGGAACTGTTATAAAATATTTTTTCTATTAATAGGTAATTAAAAAATATTTTATTTTTTATTTTCAATAATATTATTGAGCAAGAATTTTACTTGAAAATTCTTAAAATAATTGAATTTTGCAAATTTGCAGTTGCAATTTATTTTTATGAATAATTCAATTCCAAATAGTTCTCAATTAAAATGTACGAAAGTTAGAGTACCTGGTGAAAAATGTTTTTAAATTGTTATTTATTAATTTATTATTTGTAATTATATTTAATTAGGTTTTTGTTAATTTAAATTAAATATTCATTTAAAAAATTGATTCTGAAAATAATTTTTATTTACTCTCTAATAAATTTGAATTCGTAAAACTGTTTACTAGTTTGAATTAGTGACTGAATTTTTGCCTTGGAATTAGTAAATTTTACAAATAAATTAGTAGAAATTAGGTACTATTTATTAGTAAAATATACTGATTCAAAAGCAAAAAATCCATCACTAATTCAATTTATTAAACATTTTACTAATTGAGATTTTAAACAAATATAATTAAAAGTTTTTAGAATAATCCATTTGAATAATAACAATTTATGATATGCATATTTAAATTTATTTAAAGCATTTTTTATAGCTGGTTGGAGCTAGCAGTCGCACTCAGCACCAATCCATAGGCGCCATCAAACTTAGTAATCTATTTAATGAAATTAATAAATAAGAACTTACTAAATTTCTTATTTAGTGGTTATTGATTATCAAATAACAATACATTAAGTATTACTAAATTTGATAGAGAGGCATATGTGACCGGGTCTGAGAAAAGGGACCTACTTACCAAAAAATCGATTTTTTTTATGATGGTTTCTTATAGTTTAAGGTCCTAGAAATACAATGCAATCAGTCCTGATTGTTAAAAAATTTTTTTTGCAATTGTTTAAACAAATTTAAAAAAAAAATTTTTTTAAATTTTTTTTTTGGAAAATATAAGTAATTTTAAGACAAAATTACTCTTGGTTGTCTAAGTGTCAAGAATATTCCCCCTAAATCTTAAATTGAATGCCTAAACCATTTACAAAAAATTCGACTTAATTCCTCGAAGATGATCCCCAAGTATACCCGTCATCGGCAACCTGGTTGTGCAAGTCAAAAAATAACAATGGATTATTGTAGAGTTCAGAATTATTCATTATTGTATCAGTTCTGAACTTGCATAAAAAATTTCAGACCTCTAGGACATCCGGAAGTCTTTTAAATTAATTTTGAAAATTCCATAATTTCACTTTTGCAAAGTAAATTGTTTATAACAATTACAGGGTTGTTTGAACAATTATTTAACCATGAAAATTGTATTCAGCATAAAAAAATACATCATCAGCATCAAAAATACAACACTCATCATGTTAATTTAAGATGTAAAATGTTTCAAGAAATCTAATTTATTTGGATAGAAAACTTTAAACGCGTTTTTCTCGAACAGTTGATTTTGGTAAGTAGGTCCCTTTTTTCAGACCCGGTCACATATTAGTGCGATTGACGCCTAAATATTGGTGCTGAGTACAACTGCTAGCTTCAGCCGGCTATTTTTTGTATATCTAATCATTTTTAAAGTTAATCAGAATATTTTTTAAAGCCAGGAAAAAGTCAAAAATTTAATTTTTGTTTTTCTCCAATTTTAAATTGGAGAAAAAACAAAATTAAATTTTTAAGCCAAACTTGGTTTTGAATGGATGTAAAACTAAATTGTAAAATAGTAATAAGGTTAATTTTTTACTTGTCTTCCTATCAAATGTTTTCTTAATAATTTTAATTAGTCAGAATTAATAAATATTACATTTTAATTTATCAAATGAATTTTTAAATAGTTTAAAGTGTAAAAAATAAAATTTCTTACACTTTTTCTAACATCCCCTTTAATTAAAAAATTTCTCTTTTATTTGAAAATACGAAAATAAAGAACTAAACTAACTTTTTTGACTCGCCATCAAATTTTTTCTAAAGATAATATTTTAAACGAATTTTCTAAAAAATAAATCGTTATCAATATTCCCAAAGACTTAAGGGGGCAGATATTGCTTTTCGTTATATGTATATATGTGTGTATACACAGAAGTAGAAAAGGAAGTGTGCTGCAAGTGAAATGTGTGTTCTCGTCGATTTGCCCATGCGACAGAAAAGGGATTCTTGAGTTGGGATTGTCGATTCCCTGAGTCCATCGAACTTTATTTAAATTTTCCACAAATACGATGACACACTATGCCGCTCTCTTTCCCCAACATGAACGAAAGTTGATTTTCCTGCATGAAGCGTTCAAGAGAGAGAGAGAGAGAGAGAGAGAGAGAGAGAGAGAGAGAGAGAGAGAGAGAGAGAGAGAGAGAGAGAGAGAGAGAGAGAGAGAGAGAGAGAGAGAGAGAGAGAGAGAGAGAGAGAGAGAGAGAGAGAGAGAGAGAGAGAGAGAGAAAGAGGGAGAAAAGGGAGGATTGAGAGTGCGAATACTCGGGAATCAAGAGAGGAGGGTGACAAGGGTCCCGGGTTAGACATCGAGAAGCAGGAAAACGATTTTTCGCCTGATTCCCGAACCACTGAATCACCGCTATATATTATGTGCCAGATTCGCCCTGTAACAACTGAGCTGTCAATTTTCCCCGTCGAGAAAAGAAAAAAGAGTCAATACGAAATTCGAATTTCAATAAGTGAAGTGCTCCATCCTGAATTATTTATAAGCCAACTGACAATCAAGCAACTTGAAAATGATTATATTACTTCGTGTTAATGAAACTAATATTGAGTTTCAAAAAGCCGTTGAACATGCTCTACTTTTTTTTTTTTTTTTGCTTAATTGTCAATTCAAAATGCAAATATTAATTCAAATTGAAAAATTAATGCAAATTCAAAATTAAATTTCAGCGGATTTTCATTATTTTTAATCGAAATAATGCTACTGATTCTACTAATTGTAACTAATTGTAGATTAGATTGTTTGCAATTTAAAGTTGACAGGTTTCAACCATAAATAGCTATACTTTTTTTTACCTATTTCAATATTTAGTAGTAGGGTGATGTGGGGTGATGTGCAACGTTTTTTTTCGTTGGACGAAAAACATGTCAAATAATTAAATTTTTAAATATTTCAAAATTGAATGACTTAGAGGCATTCCCAGGCGCGAAAGACCAGTGCTGACGATGGGTTGAAACTTGACTGAGTCTTGAACGCCCAGCGTGGGTAACCCAGAGTTGAAGCAGTCTTTATATCATTGTCACTCAATATTGGTTCAGCATGGGACACCAATGTTCGTCCTATGCTCGATTTAACACTTGGTCAATCTTCGTGAGTGGAGCTTCAACATCCAGTCTTTATTCAAGCTTGAATCAATCTTGATAGTTTATTGATTACCGTGTGCACTTATAACAATATTAGATATAAATATTTATAAATTATTTAATATTAAAATATTATTTCTGATAATTTTTAGTAATTTTTTATACTATTTAAAAATTATTATTATTAATTATTATTAAATAATATAATAAGTATTATTATTATTGTTATTAAGATATCAATTGGTAAATAAATATTAATATTTATTTAGTGTATAATATTTATATTAATTATATAAGATTCATATCAATAAAGTTAAATTATTATATATTATTTTTTTTCTTGCACAGTGTCAAATTATTATTTCAAAGTTCAAGAGTTTCGTTTATCTGAAAAATTTTCAGTGAAAAAAATGTTCATTAGGTAGTAATAAATATTTATGCCTAGTAGTTTTACACTAGGTGTAACTGTTTACTGAATATTATCAAAAATATATTTTTCGTCAAACGCGCGCGACTAAACACAAATAACCTTGAGACGTTGCGATTGTCGTGCTCCCACCATCCCATCTACTCAATGCTTTCCCCTCATGACGTCACAGGCGGGGAGTGCATTGAGTAGATGGGATGGTGGGAGCACGACAATCGCAACGTCTCAAGGTTATTTGTGTTTAGTCGCGCGCGTTTGACGAAAAATATATTTTTGATAATATCCCGTGTAGAAATTTCCCCATTTGTCCCTATCTCTAGTAGGGACCTCGCTAGATTCTGACTAGAATCTCTAGTCTAGAAAAACTAGTCGGGCTTCAATCAAATTCTAGTTAGATAATTCAGACTGGAAAAAACTCACTAGGACCTTATCGATTTCAAACTAGACAAACTAGTGTAAAAGTATGACATACATAAATTATCTTTCTATAGATATAAATAATTCAGATTAATAGATAGAAAAACTTACTAGCATTATTTATTAAAAAATTTTGCATATTATTTAATTATTTAATTTTTTAACATTTTTTAAACAAAATTTTAAATATTGTAGAATATTTTTACAAAAAATTCCAATAAAGCAATTTTATTAAATAAAAATCTTTTATTTAATATGTAAATTAAAAGAATAAAACATAAATAAATATTAATTATGTGGGTATAACTAATTTTTATTACCTAAATATTGTAATATTATTCGTAAAAATAATTTTTTTTTAAAAAGATATGTATGTGCAATTATACTTTAAAATGTTTTTCACAATTAATGCAAGTATTTAATAATAATTAAAAAGATGCTATAATATTATAATTACAATAATAAATTGAATAATATAATTATAATAATTATAGTAAATATAAAAAGCACTGCAATTAGTAATGTTTAATTTTTCAATAATGTCATAATTAATTATTATTAACTATCATTAGGAATGCAGAGTTAAATAAGAGTGATGAATAATAACTCCCTAAAATTCAAAATATTATGAATTAATTATATCTATAACGTTATTGAAAAATTAAACATAACTAATTTATTACATTACTTTTATATTTTTATATTTACTATAATTGTTTTAATAAATAATAATAATAATAAATAATATATTACAATATTTAGTTAATAAAAATTAATTATATCCACATAATTAATATTTATTTATGGTTTATTCTTTTTTAATTTACTTAATAAATAAAAGATTTTGTTTAAATAATTAAAAAATTAAGTAATCAAATAATATGCAAACTTTTTCAATAAATAATGCTTGTAAGAATCATCTAACTAGAATTAGATTGGAACCCGACTAGTTTTTCTCGACTAGAGATTCTAGTCAGAATCTAGCGAGAGCCCTACTAGAGATAGGGACAAATGGCGGAATTTCCAAACGGGATGTACTTTAAGCGGAAGTCCATCCAACCTATCATGGCCGAGAGGTATGTGTATCCGTCTGGTGTCCCCAAGGTCCAAGGTTCGAACCCTCATAGGCACGAGATTTTTCGTGTGCAACAATCATTAATAATGTTAATATGAATGGAGAATTCAATTATAAATAAGTTAAGTTGAAAAATAATAATTTTTAAAACCGGTAGAAGTGAACTAGAACTTCTAGTCGGGGCCCTATCAACTAGAGCGTGACAAAATCGACTAGAACCCCACTAGTTTCTCTAGTTGGAGCCCTTTTTCAAATGGGGTAAACTGGTGAGGTCCCCACTAGAACCCGACCACCATTTCTACACGGGATTCAGTAAACAGTTAATCCTAGTGTAAAACTACTAGGCATAAATATTTATTACTACCTAATGAACATTTTTTTCACTGAAAATTTTTCAGATAAACGAAACTCTTGAATTTGAAAATAATAATTTGACACTGTGCGAGAAAAAAAATAATATATAATTTAACTTATAAAATTATCAGAAAAAATATTTTAATATTAAATAATTTATAAATATTTATATTTAATATTGTACAGTGCACACGGCAATAAAGGAACTGAATATTGTAACAAGATTGACCGAGTCTTGAATCGAGCATGGGACGAACATTGGTGTCCCATACTGAGTGACGGCACTGGCATTGATATAGTAGATTAGGCGAGAAGCCTTCCAGCCTTCTGTGGCCGAGCGGTTTAAATGCGTGCGTTGAGAACTTCCGGTATGCGTTAGGGGGGCGGGGTGCGTGAGTTTCGATCCCACATGCGAGCGAATATTTTTCATTCTTTGTTATAAGCGTTTATATAAAATAATAAAATTGTGTGTTGTGTTGTGAATAAAAAATGTGAACATGTTTATAAATAATGTTAAAAGTCTGTTTAAAATCAAGAAAAAAATGTAACAATTAACAGAAAAATTGTCTTTTTTTACTAAAATTATTTTTTTAAAATTACTATTCAAATGATATTTATTGTTAGTAATATATTATTATTTCTATGAAAATAATATAATTATTACAAATAATAACTTATTGTCATTAAATATATATGTATATATACGCACATGAATTAAAATAATAACAATAATATTTATTATTATTATTAATAATTCATTTATTCACATTATATTGAATAAACGTGAGAAACGAGTAAATTTGGGAACAGTGGAAGCAGTCTTGTTTCAGTCCTGCGTTAGGCGTCCGCAGCATTGATTGAGCATTGATGTCCAATGCTGAATCAAGGCTCGCGCTGCAGTCTGGAATCGGTGTTACATTAAAGCTTCGATCAGTCCTGCTCTCGCTGATTCACTCATGCTCAATCAATGTTGACCAATGCTTGGCCAATCTTTATAAAGCCTGAACTCGGCGTCACTTCGCGCCTGGGTTATAATAGAATATTTCTGCATTATTAGATTTTCAGAATTTTAAATTTTTCCTACAAATTTATCGCTTTTTCAAAAACGTCTGTTTTTGCATTTTCCAAAAAAGTTGGGGTGATGTGCAACACCAGTAAAATTCAGGTATGTAATGTATAAATATCGATGAAAATCTCTTTAATTATTAATTTTAGGCTTTTTCAATGCAAACTAATCGAAATATGCCAAAAAAAAATTTACTAAGGTATAGTTGACCTCTGAAAAGTGGAGATTTCACCAAAGAAAAATAAAATTTGTTTTGTTTAATTTTTTATTTATTAATAACTGAATGAGGAATATAATTAAAGGAAAATAACTAAGAATTTTTGCAGTTATGGCACGTAAAAAGTAGTTACGTCCACCCCAAAAAAGTGTTGCACATCACCCCAAATATGATATTTTGCAAAAAATGATTTGTACGCAATACAATGCAATGGAAACACAAAATATAAAAAGATATTTAACCCTAGAAGGAGTACGTTAATTTACTCACCCTCTAAGGAGTAACTGGGGTGTCCCGACACCCCACGCTTTAAACTTGTTTTATAAGGTTTCTATTTGACGTAAAAAAATTTTTGTATAATGAATTGATTGGTTTTTTAGTAAGGAATACAATAATATTGTTTAAACTTTGATAAATTAAAAAAAAATTGAAAAAAACCGTAAAAACCCAAAAAAAACACCAAAAAATTGCAAAATTGACTTTTTTTACAAAAAACGTTGTAGTTTCTTAAGAATTTGACTAATTTAAAAACTATTTTAGGTTTTTAAAGTTAAACAGATACACTTTTAGGGGAAAAAATTAGTTTTTGTTTTAGTTCCAAAAAACATAATTATTTGAACATCTGAAGTGAAAGAAATTAAAGACAATTGACGAATAGTGAAAATCATAAAAATGGACTTAAACAATTAATATTTACTAAAAGTGGTGTTATAAATTTAAAATTTTACAAACTTAATATATCTGAATACATTAACATTAAAATTAATAACTTATGAAATGATTCTGTAAATTAATATTTAATCAAAGTTTTAATTATCAATTCTTAATACCTCTAATATATGTTAAAATATTATTAACAATATAGAATTTATAATTTAAATTTGACTGTCATATACTACATTTTTCTGTATTAGAATTTAATTTCTGACTGTAGAGAGAGCACAAAAATTTTTATTAAATCTTAACTCAAATTTCATAAGTTGTTACAAATACAGAATGTCTATTTTTCATAAAAATCGAATTTTTGTATAAAAATGTTTCTTTTTTATAAAATACAACTTTTTCATGCATAACCTATCAATTTATACTTTATCAGATGATTTTAACTGATTAAAAACGATTTTTTAAAAAAATTTGAATTTACTTATCTTGACAATGTTTCTAACGTTAGGGAGTAACTGGGGTGTCCAGACACCCCAGACGTATTTTAGCAGGAGATAGAGCTCTTCCTAGAGCAAAACTTTTGGCGGCACATACAGGTGTCAAAAGATAGAGGTTTAAACTAAATTATCAACGGGTTTTGAGCGTAAAAAAATTATTGGTTAAGCCATGGGAATACTTTGAATTTTGCTTGGGGTGTCCAGACACCCCAGTTACTCCTTCTAGGGTTAAAAACACTTAAAAAAGCAACAATAAGCACATTCTTATCTATAAAATAAATTAAAACCCTTCACGAAACGACTAGAAATGTAAAGCGCGAGAAATATTTCCTTCTAGAGAAATTTAAGTCAACTTACGTACAGCAAACCTAGCTGCGAGCTGTCTCCTGAGTTTTATATCAGAAACAAGCTACTGAGGACACAAACAAATGGCAATACTTGGCTCTGTTCATTATCGAACTGTAGATCAGAAATCGGCAGTGTTGCACATCCCACCATGTTTCACATCACCCCACATCACCCTAGTACTTTTAATTATATTTACATTTTCTAAAAATTGCTATTACTCAAAATATTATTATTTAAGTGTAAATCCCAGATAACACGTAAGCTTGCGGTAAGCTTGAGACAAGCTTTCCATACAATCTTACAGCGCAAGATTTCCGCAAGCTTGTCTGAGATAGCAAAATGTCCACTGTATAGCAAGCTTTCCATGAAAGGTTGTTGTAATCTTTCTGTGAAAGATTCCTGCAATCTTGCCATGAAATATTGCTACAAGATTGTAAGGAAAGATTGCTCTAAGCTTACTACGCAAGGTTTCTGCAATCTTGCCATGAAACATTTCTACATGCTTATAAGAAATGTTGCTGCAAGTGTGTTGCAAAGTTGTTAGAAGCTTGGATCAAGCATGCTGCAATTTTTTTAAAATTAATTTTAAAATTATTTAAAAAAATATTTTTAGTTTTTTAATTTGTAGATCTTTTTGACGTCCACTTAACATTGATGAGAAATTTTTGGAAATATATTCGATGGTGCTGGGAATTGAACCCAATTTCGACGGACGCTAACCAAAGACCCTAACCGATAAGCTCAACAATCAACTATCAAACAAAAAAAAATCTTGCCTTTAACCTGAAGCCCATAAAAGGATTTACAAGTGAAAGGCAAGATTTTGTTGTTGTTTGATAGATAGTTGGTTGGTTAGCTTATCGGTTAGGGTCTTTGGTTAGCGTCCGTCGAACTTAGGTTCAATTCCCAGCATCTTCGAATTTATTTCCAAACATTTCTCATCAATGTTAAGTTCCAAAATCAATAAAAATGGACGTTGAAAGATTCTAAAATAAAATTTTGCCATTTCATAGCAAGCTTGCAGAAACCTTGCGTAGTAAGAGCAATCATCCTTACAATCTGGTAGCAATATTTCATGATGGCAAGATTGCAAGAACCTTTCACAGAAAGATTACAACAACTAATTAAATTATTTAATATAGTTGAAATTAAAACTAATTATTTTAGTTGCAGTTGTCTAATAATTGCAACTAATTTGTAACTACAATTATTTATTTAAAGTTCTTACCAGTATGGTAGTAATAATTCTTATTGATAGTGGAAACTGATTGTAACTCCATTAACTGAAATTTGAAAAATTCAGTGAATTTAATTTTAGTGAAGGAATAATTTAATAAACATTACATAATAAAGGAACTGAAAACTGGAATTTAAAACCAAAATGCTGGATCTTCAGAATGTTTTCTTTCTCCTTTTGTACTTCTCTTCCTCTTTTTATATTCAAAGAGATCCGAAATAATTTGGCACTATATGTACACAGCTTTCATGAAAAGAAGGAAACAAAAAAAAACGAGAACAAAATAACGTGAATAAATCCAACCTACAAAAATAACAAAGCAACGCTCAGTATCTGGACAGCTGGACATCAAATGGAGTTTGACATAGAGATAGAAATTGTTGTCGCAAAAACAATAGTATCATTTTGAAACATAGAATTTTCACAATTGAAGTATGTATGTATGTATGTATGTATGTATCCTTATTAATAAAATCAGATGTCTGTCTGTACATTGCTTAAAACTTCAAAATGTTAACATGATTAGTTATTATGGACATCAGAGATTCCAAAAATGTTCTTAAAAAATTTAATGTATGTATGTATGTATGTATGTATGTATGTATGTATGTATGTATGTATGTATGTATGTATGTATGTATGTATGTATGTTTGTCTGTCACAAAAACTTTGTACCCCAATCACACAAAAACATGTGAATCGATTTAAGTCCAACTTGGTAGGTTATTAGGTATTGACCCAAGGAAGGTTTATAAATTTACAGATTTAAAAAATATTAATTAGAACGGGAGATATTCAATTTTTTCAAAAAATTCAAAAAATCGAAAATTTCAAAATTTTTTATTTTTCATGGATTGCTTTTGAAGTTTATATACTTGAGTATTATATGTTATTTAGTCACATTATAGCATAACTTTGCAAAAAATAAAGTCCTATAACTAATATGTAAGTATAAAAATGTTTTCAAAAAATCGAAAATTTCAAAATTTTACATTTTTTTATGGATTGCTTTTAAACTTTCTATATTTGAGTATTACATGTTATTTGGTCACATTTTAGCATAATTTTTCAAAAAATACTATTCTACAACTAAGATGTAAATATAAAAATATTTTCAAAAACTTGAAAAATGGAAAATTTCCAAATTTCACAATTTTTAATGGATAGCTTTTAAACTTTCTAAAAATGAATATTATATGTTATTTAGTCAGATTTTATCATAATTTTGCAAAAAATACTATCCTACAAGAAATATAAAAAAATTTTCAATATATCAAAAAATCGATACTAATTACTATATGAAGTATAATTCAGTAGTATTTTTGGAGTCTCTGATTAATATTTTGATGTCAAAATAGTGCAATTCAAAATTATTTATCAAATCAATCTAATATTTTCAAGAAGTTCAGAAATATTGAAAATGGAAATTTTTTATGATTAAAATGATTTCGCAGGATGTCAAGAATTGTAAGTCACCTGTGATACAATACAAGCATATTATGCCACTAGGCAAAAACTTACATGTTAAAACGTTTTTTCATTTTAACTCTAGATTTAACTTTAAGAGATGTTTTGAGCAATGTAAAGACAAAAGTTAACACGGTGTCTATTTTTGTTTAACAAAATTCCCTGCTTTGTCCAAACTTTTCACGGTTTATCTCTTTTTTGTCAAATTTAAATTTACTTGATTTTATCCATAAATAAATCTACAAATGGCTATAAAAATTTACTTATTTTATGAAAATACTGTTTCTTAAGTTCATATAAATATAGATTGTATTACTTGCTGTCGTACAGTTTTCTGTTTATACTAATACATTTAACTGGGTATCTACCAAACGGGAAAAACTGTAAAAAGCTGGGAATATGCCGAACCGGGAATTTTCCTATCAAATTAAGAAAAAGTTTCATTATATTAATTCGCTTTTAAAAAATTGCTTTTTACTTCAATTTTTATTGATGTATAATATTTATGAAAACAGACCCGAGTCAAAATTTAAGCCCTACTTTCAGCCTAAAATTTAGGTCTTATGTTAGGTTTTAGCAGTCGTAACGTAGGGTCTACTTGCGATACAATTAGTTCCAATTAGACTCTACTATAACTCCAAAAACTGTATGGAAAATTTAATTTTTTTAATACATTAATTAAAGTACTACAAATTGATAAATATTGTTCTCTGCATTTGAATTGGTTAAAATAACTAATTTGATAACAAAAAGTCAATCACTGATTCAAATAGTAATATTTTTCTACTAAAATAGCTATAATGGTAACTAATTATTATTTTTTTCCGGTCAAATTAAATTCCCTAGCTATTTCCTGATTTTCCAGATTGGTAGAAACTTAAATGTATTGGTAGAAACTAAAACCCGTCGAAGACGGGTACGACAGCTAGTATATATATATATACGTACATATATGTGACACAATCCTCACAGAATGAAATGTGTTGCATTAAATTCCCAAACAACTATCCATTCTCTTTCTATCAATTTAATTACTGTTCACGCAATATTACTCAAATTTCACAATATTGAACCAAAAAAAAGAAAACGATTACAAAGCGAAACAATTTTCTTGACGAAAAATAACAAATCTATTAGAAATAAATTACATTTGAGAAAAATTCATAAAATAGGATTTTGTTTAAGAAAAAGAAAAATTACGTAAAGAAAATATGAAACTGAAAGCAATTTCTCAGAAAAAGAACAATATTTCACTTACTGATGTTTGTTAATTTATAATTTCGACATTTTTCATTTTCATTTTCATAAATCATTAAAATACGCATACATTTGCTCACTCGAGGTATATAATATTCAAGACTTGAAAAGTTATATCATTGAGAGAGACACGGAATAAATTCTTGCAAATGGTTGGGAATCTTTTTTTTCTGCGAGATGTTAAAAGGAAATTATTGAAATTGACGTGAATCCGGAAGTATATACAGGAGAGAAAATAACACTTTGGCCTTTTCCTGATGGCACACAGTTGAGGAGAGTTAGAGAGAGAGAGAAGAAAATTCCGTTGTAACTTAAGCCACACGAATAGAAGACAAGGAGAAGGAGGTTGTTTTGATCCTCTTGCGCCACACGGTCAATATGTGTGTGCAAGCTCCTTAACGTTAGGTCACCTAGTATTAAGGACCGGTATTTCAGTTAACTCTCGGTTGTTGCCGTCGTAAATCATGACGCCAGTGTGTAGTTGCCGCCGGGATACGAGAGTAGCTCCGCACCTACCCCGTAGCGACAAATTGCGATTATAAATCTTTTTGGGACTCTCTCTCTCTCTCTCTCTCTCTCTCTTCTCCCTAGCAGGAGAGAAGAGTTTTTCTTTCTCTCTCTATCATCCTCCCCTTCTCACTCTTTCTCTCTATCGAGAGAGAGAAAGATAATGAATAAGTGAGAAGAGAGAGAGAGAGAGAGAGAGAGAGAGAGAGTGCGGCCGGTAAAAGGTCAATGTGCAAATAGCGTGGCAACTTATGTTCGCAGAGAGGGTGGGCGAGACATCCGGAGGCTACGGAAATTAAAATGAAAATTTATCTTTGACTATCTTTTGATCGCATCGCGAATCAGTTGCCGTACGATATTATTTAATCCGCGTTGTATACAACGCATTATACAAAACCTGTAACATGAGCTATGAGACGGAAATGCATATACATGTTTTATCGATAATCGCATAAAATGATACAGATTATTATTAATAATGAGATACCTGTTAATGCTACATGTTAATAACAAATGACAGTCCATTGATAACAAAACTACATACCCTCGTATTTTAAAACAAATATCATTATTATAAAGGCATTCTTTTTCTATTATTAAAAATACTGGAAATAGTATATTGTGCAACTAGGGAGGAAAATAGAAGATTTCCACCCGTGTGGAAATTGCCCGACTTCGCCTTATTTGAAAAAGGGCACTGATGAGGATTTAGTGAGGCCAACCACACTAGTAATGTCTAGATAGGTGATAATAGGGCACTGACTAGAATGCCTTCTTTTTCCAAATAGGAAAATCTAGCTGGGTCTATTTATGCCCTTATTAAATATTTCAATCAAGCTCTGACTAGAATGCCCTTTTTGTCTGAACAGGGAAATCTATCTGGTATCTATTTATGCCCCTATTAGGTATTTGAATTAATTTTCAATTTCATTGACAAATCCCAATTTCTAAATAATAAGCAACGAAATTATCAGAAAAATAGTTCTAAACGCATATTAAAATACTATTTAAAGTTTAAAAACTATTTGAGCAAAAATATTTACGATTTTAAAAATTCGAAATATTGCACTTTTTCTCACAAGCGCTAAAGAAATGTTCTGTTTAGTATATAAGGACGATGAGAAAGTAGATTCATAGCGTGCGAGTTAGTGTTAGTGTTAAGTTAGTGATAGGTTGATTGGTCGAAACAGTGTTGTTTACATGTGTGTTTGTTCAGTGACTTGTTCAGTATTACTGGCGCAATATTACGTCTGTCCAAAATTTTTGCTTATGTATTTAGAAAAACTAATGAGGCGCTAAAGAGGCCCTCTAGTTAAATCCCCACATTCTGCTTTTCTATTCAGGCAGTGACAAGGCAATCTAGTTAGAACCTCTCTATCTTTCCACATCATCACCTAAAATTTCAAGCGTGACGAAATTAAACGGGTCCTGACGAATTTTCCTAGTTTGCGCCTCACTAAACGAAAGGGCCTAAATTCAGGGCCTTACGAAGTCCTATTTTCAATTTCTACACGGGGCACGAGGGTGGATTTGCAGTTCGAGGCGTAGCGAGCGCACGAGCCGAAGGCGAGTGCTGCGAGCGAAGACGAGAACTGTAAACACACGAGTGGAAATCATTTTCTTCCCGTGGTGCACATACAATTTTTTCTAACACACGTAAACGGAAAGTACAACCACTTCATAAAAACTGTTAACGACAATAGTGTTTTCAACCGAAAGTTTATTATAATAATAGTATAATTTTTTAAAATAATTAATTATTAAAAATTAACAATTTTAACAATAACAATAAACAACAATTTAAACAAATTTAAAAAACAACAATTTAACAATTTTAACAATTTAACAATTAAAACAATTTTAACCCTTTAACGCCCAGTGGTACATACGCTGTACCACAAATGCATTAAAGTCATCATAATTTTGAAACTAATACATATTACTAAAAATTTTGAATTCTTAGCTCTAGTAAAACTCTTCCAGCAGATAACTAAAAAAAACAAAAGTAAAAAAATAATAATAAATAAATAAAATAATAATAAATAAAAAAAAATGTCAAGATACATTTTCTCCTATGACGGACAAAAAAATTTTAAAAAATTAATCAGATTCGTTTAAAACTTGTTACTAGGGGGTTTTTGGGGTCGCTGATTACGAATATGAAGTCAAAATTGCAAAATTCAAAATGGCGGATCCAATATGGCGGACGAAAAAATAAAAATAATGGGATTTATATGAAACTTGTCACTCGGGGGTTTTTGGGGTCGCTGATTACAAATATGAAGTAAAAATTGCAAAATTCAAAATGGCGGACGAAAAAAATAAAAATTAATGGGATTTATATGAAACTTGTCACTCGGGGGTTCTTGGGGTCGCTGATTACGAATATGAAGTTAAAATTGCAAAATTCAAAATGGCGGATCCAATATGGCGGACGAAAAAATAAAAATAATGGGATTTATATGAAACTTGTCACTCGGGGGTTTTTGGGGTCGCTGATTACAAATATGAAGTAAAAATTGCAAAATTCAAAATGGCGGATACAATATGAAAAAAAATAACAAATTAATGGAATTGACATTAAATTTGATGCTTTGGGTTTTTGTGGTTTCTGAAGTTAGAATGTTAAGAATTATAATGGTGGATTTAATAGGGCAAATTATGTTAAATAAAAGTAAGAAATTTAATCAATTTGTGAAAGGAAACCTGGATCGCTTGACTCGAACGAAAAAGAACAAATGAAAATCAGCTGGCCAATCAATAAAAACAATTGACAACCCTGGAGCGCATGACTTGAATGAAAAAGAACAAATGATAACTAGCTGGTAACAATATTCAAGTAAATCCTACTTAATTTTTAATTCTCGTCCGCCATTTTGGATCCGCCATTTTGAATTTTGCAATTTTGTCTTCATATTCGTAATCAGCGACCCAAAAAACCCCCGAGTGACAAGTTTCATATGAATCCCATTTTTTTTTATTTTTTCATCCGCCATATTGGATCCGCCATTTTGAATTTTGCAATTTTGACTTCAGATTCGTAATCAGCGACCCCAAAAACCATTATATACCAAGTGTGGTTAAAATCAAATAGGTGGAAATAATTCGGGCTTTAAAGGGTTAAACAAAAAAAAACAATTTAACAATTTTCAATAAAACATATATTTAGTCATAAATAAAGATACATTTTATATTTACATTGTTAATAAAATATATTACATGTGATTTTGGACGACAGGGAGGTAAAGTACTTTTCTCTCCCCGCTATGACGTCACGGGGAGGTAAAGTATACTTTTCTCTCTCCGTTATGACGTCAGAGGGAGGTAAAGTAACATTCCCTCTCTCTCGTCGAAAAAGACATACTTTCCACCCTCTACACAGGTAAGAAATGATGTACTTTCCGTGCGTGTGTTAGAAAAACTATTTTTTATCCCACATGCACAAAAACGGCGCTTTCTGATAGCAGCCGACAGGGAGGAAAGTCATTCATTTCTTCGACCGTATGAAAATGGCGGCCGTGTTCTCCCAAGGGCAAGAAAATTAGCTGTTCACATGCATTTTTCTTGCCCAAGGGAGAAATCGGCCGCCATTTTCATACAAATCGAACAAGTGAATGACTTTTACTCCCGTCGTCTGCTATCTGAAATCGCCGCTTTTGTGCATTAGGAATAAAAAATATCGTAAGTAACACGAGAATAAAGGCAGCCAATTTCTTTACAATGATTTTTGTGACACTCGTTCCGGTCTCGGGGCGCCTACGGCGCCCTCGACCTCCACTCGTGTCACAAAAATCACCGTAAAGAAATGGCTGCCTTTCTCCTCTTGTTGCTTAATATACTATTACTTTCCAGTTACTCCCTTCCTCGTTTAGCCAACTAAAAACTTATATTCAACTCATTTTCTACTTTAAAGAAAAAAGGTTGCATTTTTTCTGCCTTTTCTTAAGGTATTTGTCGCGCGACTGGTCACTGTCAAAAGTTTGTATCCGTTGACTGTACTTATGAAACGATTATGAATGCGAGTTTCCGAAAAACTTTTGCGGACGTACAGTTTGACACACAGATGTTCTCAAAGTATATTCATAACCTCTCGCATGAAAAACGATCGTGGCAACGTCGCAAGTTTGGCGTATGGCCGTCTTTAAAATTTCGCGCCAAAAGTAGCAGACAAGCTGTAGTATTTAACAAGCGCTATTGCCACGTTTACAAATTCACCTGTCATTTACAGTAAATGTTAAAATAATTTTTCAAGTTTGATGTTAAATATCTTTTAAACAAGACGGTGAAAAATTTTCATTTTTTTTATAAAAGTTCATTTTGGTTCAATAAATAAAACTTTAGTTTTTCTAAAAAATCTGTCGATTAGTATAAGTGCAAAAATTAAAAATCTGTGGTTTTCATATGGTTTTCCTATACCGTACATGTTAAAAATCGAAACTTTGATTTCATTTTTTGAGACTTACAGACGGTCAATTTTATTTTAATAGGCCTTATTTTGTAGATAAATATCCAAAGAATAATTATGTGAAATTTAAAAAAATTCTGTCGAAAACGAATTTACGCGACAAATACCTTAAGTTAGTTATTTGTTCTGTTATGAAAAAGTTGAGTACGTCGCGAGGAGTAGGGATGCGACGCTCTAGATTGGTTACCCTCTCTATTGCCAAGTAGCGTGCGCAACTTTTTTTCCTCTCCCTTCCCATTGCTGTGCGCGGTAGAAGAAAAGTTCGTAAGCCGCGCACAGCACCTTACTTCTTCTGAGCGAACAATAAATTATGAATAAAACAGTAAATAAAAAGCCATTCGCATATAGGAAGCAGGAGTTTAATAAAGAAGCATGAATCCATAATTTCAATTACAATGCAGAAGAGAAGAATTCCAGTAGCTTATCCGCTTAGTGTCAATCTGACTTGTTTACCAAAGGGATATATAATTCATCACAGCACTTGTGAGAATCGCTCTCTCCCCCTTTTCTCTCTTTTTATGACGATTATAATAAGACTGCGGAAATCGCCACGATTTCTCATTATGAAAATTGCTTCGTGAAGCTCTTCTTATATTCTCCTTTGCGAATCGCCATTCGCTGACGCAGGACCCTCACTGACAACAAGTACTTTCGATTGGCCTCGTTTAAAAGAATCTTTCTTTTAAAAACCTTTCTTTTAAAAACTTTCTTTCAAACAAAAACTTTTTTTATGAAAAAGAACCCGTTTTGCAAAAGAACCTTCTTTTCCAAAACGACTTCCTTTATTTCAAAAAAGAACAGACTTTTAAAAAGGGAAAAATTTTTTCTTAACTTGTGGAAAAGAAATTTCTTATTGCTGATCTGATCGGAAATTTACTTGAACTGAATTAATTCAGGGTTATTAACTTGTGTAGATGAGTTGTTGGCAATTATGCTCTCTTCCTATCGTATGTGTAAATCCACTGTATATATGGATACACCTACTTGAAGGCAATCTGCACAGAAAGTGATTCATTTAATTAAAGAAGCAATACCTTTTCTTCCTATAAGAGAAAAGAGGGGGGATGGCAATCATTTCGTAATCAAAGGTTTTATATTCATTGGAAAATTGAAGGAAGGAGGGGTAGGAGTGGGGGGAGAGAATACAGAGAGGCGATTAAACTTCCCTGTCTCCTTTAATAAAAACAAGGGAGAAATTGCAGTGTGGATCGTTTGTCATGAAGGATCAAGTCACGCTCGGATAACAATCTTTGTTCGCTGTATACCGTCTCGCAACAAGTGTCAATTGGTTTGTAACTGCAAGTTTAAAGGCACATTCCCGTCAGATAATACATGTAATTCATCCCGCCACTTCTAGACCTTTAAGCAAAGGGGAGTCTTCTTTCTTGTTGAGAAAAGGTGCCCCTCTCTCTCTCTCTCTCTCTCTCTCTCTCTTTTTTTCTCCACTTGGAGATTTATTGAAACGTAATAGTGATTCAATCTGGTGTACCACGTTTTTGCCTCAAGATGTTCTGCTTCACACTATAAGAGACTCTTGTGGAAATTGTTTTTATATATTTTTCTTTTTTCCTTTGGTTTTTTTCTTTCTTGTTCACGAACAATCTATCGTACCTTATGTTGGCGACCAGGAGTTAAAAGGATCACGTGCATTGTCAACGGGCGCTACCGCTCTAGTCCTCATGAATAATGGATTGCAGTATAAGTAAGTGTAATGAGAAACGCACTAATTGAATCTTCCGGAGTATAATTAATATAAACTATATACGCCCGAAGCTGCGCGCGGGTCCAGAACATTAATTAAAGTGCACGCCCTCGAAAGGCGACATTTTGATACTCGATTTTTCGTGATTTCTTTATGTGCATGAAGCAAAAGAAAGAAATGAAGAGAGAGAGAGAGAAACAAAAAATGAATCAAAGGAATAAAAAAGAAAATGAAAAAAGGCAAATAAACAGAAAGGGAGTGTTTATGAACCGATGTGGAAGGATTTCCGGAAAAGAACTGTAACATTTCAAAAAATTTTGTGAGAATGAAGATATTAGGAACATTTCCGTAAATTCTTCTACATGGAAATGTAAAAATGAAAAGACAGAATGAAATATAAAAAACGAAGGAAGAATGAAAAAAAGGACCGAATGCAAAAGAGAAAAAATGAAGAAAGAATAAAAAAAGAGAAAGAAAGAAGGAAAGAGAGGGGGGGAGAGAAATGCCGACTATCGCGCACAGTTACTTTGTCGTACTCTCCTGGACCGCCATCAGACCAAAGTCACGATCCCCATAGTTTTCCAATGGCCCCGTTAGTTGCAAAGGCCTTAAAGTGCGAACGTGTGTCACTTGCGCTCCGCGCTCTTGGAAAACGACAATGACGAATAGCTCGACTGTCAAGTGACAGAATGGTAGCGCGCAAGAGAAAAGTGATCATTACATTCATACACATACATACACATACTCTCCTACTTTTACAAAAAAGTCGAGCAATGAATCGCTATAGACAATTAATGCTTTCCGAGAGGCAAAGTCGAGAGTATAACGGTACACCCATTATATGAAGTCAACTTGACGAATTTAAATAATACACATACGTGTCACTTAAGTAATTTATTACATTATATGTATATACAGATATAAACTCAAAAGCCACTTTTTTGCCGACAAAAATAAACTCCATGTATTGAAAATACATTATGCAAAAAGGTAATAATAATTGACAACTGGTCTTGAAAAAGAAAAATGTATACTCGTCATTTACATATTATATGTATACAAAGTAATATTCATTATTCTTAATGTATTCTGTGTGTGTTTAGAGAAACGATTTATTTTAAAATTATTTTTGTTTTCTTTACAGAGGCTAATAACATTTTGATATATATATATATATATATTCTAATAAGTTAAGTAATTAATAATTGAAATTACCCGAGTCGAAATTTAGACCCTACTTAGCCTCTGAAAATGTAGGGCTTATTCAGGTTTAGCAGTCGTAAAGTAGGGTCTGATTTCAATACAATTTTTAAAAACTAGACCCTCCTTTGACTCCCAAAATAGGCTGAAATTTGCCAATCTTCCATTTGGAGAAGCAAAGGAGGGTCTACTTCTAAGAAACCTATACCGTACTTTTATACCTCGCAGACCCTACTTTCGTACTCCTAGATTCTACAATTAGAAAAAGAAAAATTTGAAGATTTGCTCAGATTCAATTGAAGCACTTGGGATGAGTAAAAGTGGAATTTTATGTGTTTTATAGCGTCTATATACACGATGTGTATATAGACGCTATAAAACACATCAGTATTTATGAATTTGGAGTACTTTTTGCATTTGCAGTGTTTCAAGTAATGCATTAAAAAATAATTAAAAATTTTCTTTTAGAATGTAGGGTCTAGGAGTATGAAAGTAGGGTCTACGAGGTTTAAAAGTACGGTATAGGTTTCTTAGAAGTAGACCCTCCTTTGCTGCTCCAAATGGAAGATTGGCAAATTTCAGCCTATTTTGGGAGTCAAAGTAGGGTCTAATTGTATTAGAATTAGACCCTACTTTACTGCTCCTAACACTCAATAGACCCTGAAAATTCAGGGTGAAAGTAGGGCTTAAATTTCGACTCGGGTATTTACTTCCATCATTGATAATAATTGAAACTCAATTTCCGCTTTGGAAAAATTAATACCTAATCGAAAATAATGGTAATTTAGAATATAAATAACTGGTTTCTAATATTAAAAATTAATAGTAGCTTAAATTATTAAAACTGGTAACATATAGAAACTATGCAGTTATTAATGAGTAAATGAGCTATGATATAAGTTTTAATTAGTTAGTTTCAATTAATAAAAAATTAAAAACTAATTAATTAGTAAAATATTATTAGCTTTATTATTGAATGCATTGAATTCAATAGTAATTTCAGTTGTCAGTAACTGAAGCTAATAGTAGCTACACTGAAAAAAAATTATTTGATTCAAATAACTGACTACTTGTCTATTATCAAATAAATATTTACTTGAATCGAATAATTTTTATTTAAATAAATTTTAATTGATTTAAATAAACATTATTTGATTAAATTCATATTTGCATCAAAAACTGAAATTTTTGGTTCAAATACAATTACTTAAATTTTACCGGCTTCCGTTTCCGGTACCGTTTCGGTGTACACGCGTTTGGAAAGAGTTAAGATTTTTTTTGAGAAATTTGAAAGTTTTAAAAAGGGTAGGTAGTGCAGAGTGTTGAGTGTGTAGTGTAATTGACGATAGTGTAAAGGAAAAGTATGTTTGTATAGAGTAGTGAATGTATGAGTGATAAAAAAGGTAAAAAAGAAAAGTGTGTTTTGTGAGGTTAGGTTGCTTGAAGTGAGAGAGAGGAGAGAGAGACAGTGGAAAAATTTTGAGCATTGGAGTGATAAGGTAGATTTCTGGAATGGCTGAGTTTGACTCAAGTAGTGTTAGCGAGAATGAGGAAAAGGCGCGAGTATTTGAAAGGGGGACAGGAAAGAATGGAAAAAAGATGACGTGTGAGGATTGCATGGATTTGTTGGAATTAGTATGGATGTTGAAGGATGCGATGGATGAAGGAGCTAAAAGAGTGAAGGGAAATTTGATGGATATGTATGAGGATGGGGAATCAAGGGACAAAGAGATAGTGGAAATTGAAGAGAGGTTGGAGAAATTGCAGGAAATGTGGAATGAATGGGATAGTAAGTGGAAAAAGGAAAAGGAAAGCATGTGGAGAAGAATGAATGGATTGGAAAAATTTATAAAGGAAGTGAATGAGGGGACTGAGAAAGTTGAGGGAAGTGAATATGAGAGATTAAAGTGGAAAATGGGAGATTTGTCAAGACGAGTGGATGTAGTAGAAAATGAAAAAAGGAAAAAGAATGTGGTGATCAGAGGTATGAATGTAGGTGTGTTGGAGGGTAAAAGAGCAGTGGAAAAAGTGTTGGCGTGGGTGGGGGTTAATGTCTCAGTGAAAATGGTACAAGCGTTAGGAAGGGGTGAATATGGGGTACCAAAGTTATGGTTGGTGGAGTTGGGTAGTGAGGAAGAGAAAATGGAGGTGATGAGGTTGAAAGGAAGACTGAAAGGAAGTGTAATAAGAATAGATGAGGATAGATGTTGGAGAGAGAGAAGAATGTTATGGCTATTGAGAGAAAGAGCGTGGACGGAGAGAGTGAATGGAAAACAGGTAAGAATGGGTAAAGATTGAATTTGGGTGGATGGGGTAAAGTATGCTGTGAGGGAGGATACGGGTGGAGGGATGGAAGCGTGTAAAGTGTGATAGACAGGGATAGGCTGAGAATGAGGTGAGAAGATTTTGCTTGGATGGATAGATGGATGGGTAAAAGTGGATGACTGGAGGGTGTAAGAGAGGTGAGAAAGGAGTAGAAGGTTTTTGAAAAAGGGTGGGCGAATTGGGTCGAAGCCAGCATGGGCATAGAAGGAACTGGAAACGGAAGCCCGGCACTGGTGATAGGTTAAGAGCGTAAGGTTGAGAGCGTGGAGAGAGTTGAGTTTAGGTTAAGTTGTATTTAGAGAATGTTTAGTTGTAAGGATTTTTGTAAATATAGGTTAAGATTATTATGTATGTATTTGGGAGTCTCGAACCCTACCTATTGTAGGAAGAGTAAATAAACTAATAATAATAATAATAATACTTAAATTTTACCGCAAGCACTATACAAGTAGAGAAAATAAATATTAAATTTTGCAAAAGTATTTTACAAATTGGGAAAAAAATTATTCGATTTAAATAAGCGATTAGGTACCTGTTTATTATCAAATAAATATTTAATTGAATCAAATAATTTTTATTTAAATCAATGATTTATCTTGAATTTATTGAAATTTTTACTTGAATCAATAATTTCAGTATACACATATTTGAAGTAAATACTATTTAATTGACTCAAGTAAAGATTATTTAATACAAATAAATATTTATATGCTAATATATAAAGATACTTTAACTGTTGGCAGTTAAACCTAATTATTTTTAAAATTATTGTTTATTAAGAGTAATAATTGTTATTATTTATCACTGAAATTATTTAGTTTTGAGTTTTTGACATACTTTATTAATACCATCTGTTATTATTATTATTATTATTATTATTATTATTATTATTATTATTATTGATTTATTGAAAAATTATTGAATTCTTTTTGATTATTGTTAAAAATAAAATGTTAATAGTTTTGTCCATTAGTAGCTTTAGTAATTAATAATTAAAACTACTTCTAACTTCAGTTATCAATATCTAAAATTTATTGTAGCTTTAATTTTTTACATTTAAATTTATTAAATTTACTTATTGGTACTACAAGTAATATTTTTTATTATTCGTTACCTATTTGAAATTGAAAATGCTTAATTTTTTAAGTAATTCCTTGTTTTTTTTGTTGATACTAATTAGTAATAATTAGATTGAAATTGATGCTAAATGTAATTACATTTAGAATCAGTTTCTTTCAAATTTGAAACTAACAGTTACTTCCATTTTTTAAGTAATTTTTTTGTTTTACTTTAAATTTTCAACTTAAATTTATATGTTCATTGAAAAATGAATTCTCTTCACTATTTATGGTAGGATTTATTTGTTTACGAATAAATATTAATAAATTGAAATAAAAGTCGTTTTAAGAACCTTTTAATATGACAGATAATTCAAAAGGAATATTTAAAATAAAAAGACATATTGCCCGTTGAGAGTAAAAGTTGTATAATGAAAGTCAAGCGAAGGATATTATAAAAGTTTTGTTTTGCAAATTAATTAATTCTTCTCATGTTCCGCATAACATGATACTCATTAAAGAAATGAATTTACGTATATTAAACCCCTTTTCTTGAAATTATTAAATGTGTATAGGAGTTTAAACTTCATTTCTCTTTGCACATGTTTTTCTCTGAGTCATGCTCCATAATAGTAGGTGTCTTATTAAGAAGTTATCTTTCAGTAACCACTATAATACTTGAGTCGGCAAGAGTAAAAGCATAAAAGCTACCAACCTGCTCTCATTAATATCATACATACACATATAAACACATGAAACATTTTCTTCAAAACAACCTAAGCATTAAAATTATTTATAGTCGCCCTAAATCAAGGTTTTCGAGTTTTTAACTTTTTTCCCTTTTTTTTGCGCAATATTCTGAATTACCAAGAACGAAGTAAGATGTATTCTATATATTTGTTTGTGGACGTATATATCTGCAATAGAGATAAATTCCACATTTTCGAAAAATGATACGAGAGGATATCTTTTGAGAATAGTGCGCTTCTGTCTGCCATCATATCCCTTTCGAACCATTGTTGATATCGACAGAACGAATCTTTGTCTGAGGCGTTACAAATTGGAATAAAAACGCTCGAATAATCGAGAGATCGTGCCATTTATCACAGTTCGAAGAGTTGGGGCGTAGGCAATCCAACTCTCCTAGACGGAACGAATGTTACGATCCGTCTTTCTAGTTGTGAATTACGTGTGGCATTGTAGACACTCTAAAAGAAAAAAAATAATTCGAAAAAAAATCCTACACGCAGGGAAGAATAAGATCGAACGAATACTAATCAAGTTTACAGAGCACCGAGAAAAAAAATTCTCTCGCATGATTAATTGTCAAGAAAGTATCCACTAAAAAAGAAACACAAAACAGAACACTAAAGAAAAGATGCATAACTAATTGGAAAAATAAAATGTTCAATACATCTCTTTTACTTTGCAGAAGAGAAGAAAAAAACAGCAAAGTGATAAACTAACTTTTCCTCTCTTCATTTTCTTTCTACTGTAGAGGTGAAAAATTTGATCCAAACAATTTTAAGGTTAATTACATCAATTAGGATGGTTGTCGTGGAACTTTGCGCCACACGTAATCGGACGCGACAAGCGCTCAGAATATAAGAAAATAAAAAAAGGAAGAGAAAAGAAAAAAGCGGAAAAGGTTGATAAAAGAAACAGCGAACGAAAATGGAGATAATGTATTAAAGAGAAAGGAAACGAGAGAAACACTAGTGGCAAACTATTGCAACCGTGTTATTTCTCGTTGAACAAGGAACGACCGTGTTGGTCACGGTTTGATAGACTCTGACAGGAGCTTCCTTCAAACGATGATAGCAAGCGGGAATATTATCCTTTATTTTTCATCATCCAAAAAGTTGTTCTTGTAAATTGCAATTCTTGTCGCGAATATACCGCAACGAATAGAATTCCGGGCGTTGGTTGGAACGTGCTGAGATCGTGATCGACAATGAGGGAGAGAGACAATGATGGCAGGTCACGATCACGAAAATTTTTGTACAATGTCCGTTATGGCTGAGGATGATGATGATGATGATGATGATGATGATGATGATGATGATGATGATGATGATGATGATGATGATGATGATGATGAGGATGATCATGGAATTAGTTTGCCAACAAGGGTAACAATCGACTTCCTCGTTTACACCTCCTTTGTGGCTAATCTGTATATTGCTTTTGTGTTGTTCTTGGATTTCTTCGCCTATCTTGTTGTTGTTCATGTTATTCTAAAGTTATTATTTTTTGGTACTTCTTTTATAAGACTATTTTTGTTCGTTTACATTTGAATTCTGTTTTTTTTATTATTTATCTCATTAAAAATAGTACATTGTACAACTAGTGGCGAAAGTGTGATTTTTCGAGAGTGAAGTTTGCGGCTCGAGCGTAGCGAGAGCAGCAATCACTCGAGAAAAATCATTCTTTCACCACGAGTTGTGCACTACGTTTTCTCCAACGCCTTGCGAGGAAAGGTTTCTTCGTGAGTTTCGTATAATTTTAATTAAAAATGTTCTTATGTTTAATATAATAAAAGACGAATGTTTTGAGTGGGGAAGAAGTTAGATACAAAATAAATCTCGGTCAAAGAACAAGAAAAAAGAATAAATTCATGATTTACTTTCGCCACGCCAAATTTACTTTCGCCACGCTAAAAATTACTTTCGCCACGCTGAATTTACTTTCGCCACGCTCTTCAGAGCAGTTGAGAAAAGTTCTACTTTCGCCACACTTTTCTACCAAGAAAAGTACTCCTTTCAGAGCAAGTGTTGGAGAAAAGAATTTTTTTGCGCCTTTATGACTTCACTTCTCTTTATCTTTTTTTTTTATTTTTTTCACTCTTTTTCCTGCATTTACATTTTTCTTAATTTTCTTCGTCTTTTACAGCTTCTCTTTTCTACTCCCTTCTTTTTTTTCTAATTATACTCTTTTTTTAACTTTTATTTGCTGTTCTTATATATTTAATTTCTTCTTTTTTTACTCCATTCCCTTTCGTTTATATTTGAGAAGGTAGACTTTCTCATATACCTTCTTCTTTCTGTAATTTTTATTTACTGCTCTTTTTTAACTCCTCTTCTTTGCTCCTTTCTTTATTTTACTTTCTGCTCCTCGAGTTTATTTACTTTTTTCTTATTTGTCCTTTCTTCACTCCTCTTTTCTACTTCTTCACTTTTTATTATTTATTCTGCTCTTATACTTTCTACATTTTCTCTTTTTGGCCTCTTTTAACTTCAATTTATTTTATTTTTCACCTCTGTACTTTTTTAATTTCTCTGTACTTCCCTTCTTTTTACTCCTTCCCTTTTCTTTATTCTTTTCTGCTCCTAAACTCTTTCTTCCATTTTTTGAGCACTTTTTTATCATCCACTATTTCTTCACTCACCTTCTCTACTATTTCTCTTTTTTTAATTTATATTCTTCTCCTACTTTTTTTACATTTCTTTGCATTTTTTTTATTTTTTGCTCTTTCTTCTTTTGCTGTAATAAAAAAAATAAGAAGTGAATTTCTCTATTTTATATTTTTTTCATTTTTTGTTCTTTCTTCACTTCTCTATTTTATTTTATCACTTCTATACTTTTTAATTTCCCGTCTAACATTTTGTTTTTGTTTTGGATCCTACTTTCTGCTTCTTTACTCCTTTTTACTGCTTCTTTATCCACTCATTTGCAATTATTTTCTCATCTTTCTTAATTTTTCTTTTTATTATATTTTGTTTTTCCATTTTTTTAATTTTTCTGTATTTTCTTCAATTCTCTTTTCGTTCCTCGCCTTTTTATTAACTCATATAATTCTTTAATGACAATTTCCAATTTTTTTGTTTCTTATATATTAGTCTCAATTTCTCTTTCTTCTATTCTCCGTCTTTTATCACTAATTTTTTCAACTTCTTTTCTTATTTTCTCTTTTCTTCAAGATTTCTCTTTTTATTTTCTCTTTCTGTACTTCGACTACTATTGTTAAAGTTTTCTTTTATTTCCGTAATTTTTTTCCACTTCTCCCTTTCGCTTTTTCTCATTTCTGCCTTTAAAAAAAAGATAAGAAAAAAAGTGGAAAAAGAACCATTAAGCGTTCTTCTCTTTCAACATTCCTTGTGCACCTACAATCTTGAAAAAGTGCCATTTAGCATTGACGATACGGTCAACTAACAATAATTAGTATGTTCATCTACAAAGGAAGAAAGCGTGTTTCTCAAGTTCATGGTTCGTGATTCCGATGTCGTAAGCATTTTATTGCAATTTATCTAGACATTCTAGTTGCCGGGGTAGAATTGTTATTATGTCATTCATTGCAATTGCTTTTAAAGTGTCTTCATTATTATAAGATTGAATTTTGATGCGGTGTAGAAATAATTTTCTTCATTGAAACCTTTCCCTGATTTTTTTCTACTTTAATAAAACATTAATTTTCTATTCTTTAAATTAGAACGAACTGTTTCAATAAGTAAAAGATCAATAAATTATAATTTATAATAATAATAACTTTATAATTATCAAATAATATTAATAATTGTTTATTTGTAATTAAGTGTAATATTATTCAAATATAATTATTATTATGATAAAAAAATTTACAGTATAATAAATTATAATTATTATTGATTATTGATTGATTTCAATAAAAAGAATCATTTGGTACAATAACAAAAAAAATATTGATGATTCTTCTTTTTTTTCTGAATACGCTAAATTATAAAGTTATATTCCATGAGGTTTATAACTATAGACAGATAAATGGGTGCAAGGAAGGTGGTCCATGTCGTGAAGTAAAAGTTGGTTGCACACGTATTCTTCGAGGATGTGCAGCGAACTGAAGCTGATACCAAGTTTCCTTCGTCTGTCCAAGAGGATTTAAACTTTGTTGCTCGCGCATATACTTTTAAGCATTACAAACGGAGAGATTTCGATCTAAGTGCGAGTCAAGTTGAAAAAATAAATAAATAAATGAAATTGTTATCACATTTTTTCCCCACTCAAATGTAATCGTAAAAGTGGAAAAAACTGTTTTTTTCTTTTTTGTTAAAAGAAAAAAATTCCCGCAATATTGAAGAATCGATCTATCTTTCTGTTTTTTTTAAGAGAGCACCTATTTGCGGAGGTGAATCTATTTACGGGTAAACATAAAATTCAGTTCAACTTGGACGGGTCGGTTATACGGTTTGACAAATACAAAAGACCGTCCGCGTGGAAGAATAAAGAATTCCAAAAGTGGGGGGAGGGGGAGGTTTGCCGAAACGTGCGAAGCGCACCATTTTTCACGGTTTCATTGTCCTTGATAGTCCTGACGAAGGGTCTCTTTGTGTAAAGTGAAATAATTCTATATATATATATATAAATGCCCACAAAGAGAAGAGAGCGCGGTTACCAAAGAAATTTATAGGTCCACTGTTTTACTTGTAAAACGCCTCTTATTTGCGATGCATTCACAACTACAATGCGAATCGATCTTATACATGTGATATCTTACTCGTCCCCTTCTTGGCATTCTTATAGATCCTGATGTCTCCTCTTTCCCTTCTTTTTCAATTCGACAAAAGGAAAAATAGGATTGGGGTACATTTTTTCTAAAACTTTTTTTTATAATGTATCCTAAAATTAAAAATTTATGTATATTAAATTTAAAAATATCAAAAAATTGAATTAAACTTGGTACCTCGGACTTTAGAACCAAATGACCACACTGAGATTGAGTTTCCATTTAATATACATGAATATTAAATTTCAGTAAAAATTACGAATTTTAGAAAACACAACTTGTTAGATTTTCTTTACAAATCAGAATTTATTTTTAGAAAACTGATTTCATTCGAAATTGTCTTTTTGGCGAATAAGTTTAAACTAAAAAAAAATGCCTACTCAAAAATAGAAAATACAAAAAAATCATTTACTTCTATACATACTTTATGTAACAGAAAGTACAAAATCAAAGTTACGGGCATATTTTTCTCTTTGAAATGAACATAAATACAAATTGAATAAATATTTCTATTTGTGTGTGTGAGAAAAGCATTCTACTATCCGCGAGAAAATGATAGGCCCCTGAAAAATGTTCGAGTTTGACTTGAAATATCTCTGTTAAAAAAATTATTTGAAAAAAATGAGAAATATTTTTGAAAAGCGTGGAATCTTATATGTTTGTATACAAAAGGCCAATATTGAAAAAAAAATTTTGCACCGTACAGGTGCAAAATTACATCACAGTGTACCCCATTTTTCGACATTTTCAAAAATGGTCAACTTTGGTACAAGATTTTAGATGGAAGCGATTATTCAAAAAATTCTAAAAAAGAACTATTTATTAACTGAATCTGTCTAAACGAATTTGCTTTATAATTATTAATAAATCTTAATTATTATTGTATTTATTAACAATAATAGGAGGCAATGTTATCTCTGGTTCTAATACACGAAAAGAGATTTTGTATTAATATTTGTTAAAATTGGCAATAGAATTTAATATATTCTTTTTCAATTTAGGGAAATGGTGTTTTATATTAAAAATTAATATTGTGCATATTAGTAGGCAGCCCTTAATATATTTTACAAAAATTAATAAAATTGTAATACAATTTAATAAAAGAATTATAATTTTTAAAAATGACTATATTAAAATCGCAGTCCGTGAAAGTATCGAAAGAATAAGAAAAATTGAAATAATTCTTTTAAATTTTAGAATAAAATACATATTTCAATCTTTAATATAGTCAATACTAAAAATTATGAGTGAGTCGAAAAGGACAGAAAATAAAAAGACGTAAGAAGGAGGAGGATAGAATTATCGTTTCGAAAGTATTTCGCACACACACAAATGAGCTAACGCAAGCATCATACTATACAAACACAAACTATATACAATTTCGGAGATCTATGTTAAAACCTATAAACGCATACATATAAACTTAACTTAAATACGGGACGCATGAATATTCCCCACATTGAACTTGCAACAATCTTTGTGGTATCGAAATAAAAAACTTAAAATATCTACTTATTAGAACTGCAATAATTCGAGTTTTCTTTTAAACAAATTTTTATCACAAGAAATTAGTATTTGAAGAAATATTTATTAACTACTTTTTTCATTTGACTGTATTTTAATTTATAAAAATATCCATGTAGGGAAATATGAAAGAATAGAACATTTAGTTGTTCATAGTTTTTTATAGTATGTATTTAAAAAAATAAAAATTTTGCTTAAATGAAATTTTAAGTACATAAAAGTTTATATAAAAGGATTATAACCTAAAAAATTTGTCAATTATCAGAATTTTTATATCGTAGTATTTCTATATTATCGAATTTTTATGTAACGTAAAATATATGTAATCAAGTTATAATCTCACAGAATTTATATTTAACATAATTTTGATGTACAACTATTTACATTTAGTTGAAATTATATTTAAAATAATTTTTATTTAATCAAATTTTTATTTAACCATATCTGTAGTTAACCGAATTTTTGTATGAGTGAATTTCCAAAGTACCAAATTTATAAAACATAGAATTTTCAAAACGTCGAATTTCTAAAGCATTAAACTTTTAGAATGTCGAATTTTCATTTGTCCTAACTTTTTTAACCACAAGAGTTTCCTCTCTATAATTCTTATTGATATTGTTGATTTAAATTGTGCGGGAAATTTGAAATCAAATGTTAAATCAAATTTCGCGCGCAATTTTAATCTACCTTACCGACTAACAACATAGATAGTAAACTCTATAGTGACAAAAAGTTAGGACAAATGAAAATTCGACATTCTAAAAGTTTAATGCTTTAGAAATTCGACGTTTTGAAAATTCTATGTTTTATAAATTTGGTACTTTGGAAATTCACTCACACAACACTGCAAAAAATGGCGTCTAAAAATAAGACGTTTAGACGTTTATAAACGTCTTATGTAAATAAGAGTCTTATTTGGGCGTCTTAAATGAAAAACATAACCTCCAAATACATGCATTTTAGAAGGCAAATAAGACGCTTATAAACGTCTAAAATGTGACCATGTAAACGTCTTAAACCAAGACGCTCTTTTTTTACAGTGAAAAATTCGGTTAACTACAGATATGGTTAAATAAAAATTTGATTAAATAAAAATTATTTTAAATATAATTTCAACTAAATGTAAATAGTTGTACATCAAAATTATGTTAAATATAAATTCTGTGAGATTATAACTCGATTACATATATTTTACGTTACATAAAAATTCGATAATATAGAAATACTACGATATAAAAATTCTGATAATTGACAAATTTTTTAGGTTATAATCCTTTTATATAAACTTTTATGTACATAAAATTTCATTTAAGCAAAATTTTTATTTTTTAAAATACATACTATAAAAAACTATGAACAACTAAATGTTCTATTCTTTCATATTTCCCTACATGGATATTTTTATAAATTAAAATACAGTCAAATGAAAAAAGTAGTTAATAAATATTTCTTCAAATACTAATTTCTTGTGATAAAAATTTGTTTAAAAGAAAACTCGAATTATTGCAGTTCTAATAAGTAGATATTTTAAGTTTTTTATTTCGATACCACAAAAATTGTTGCAAGTTCAATGTGGGGAATATTCATGCGTCCCTTAAATACAAATAAACGCAATAACGCACGCACGCTGTACATTGGGAGATACAGTTCTCAACTTCCTTATATAGAAGGAGTTTACACCGTAAGCCTTAAATATAAGCCTCCGCGCGCATAAACGGATATACCTCCAGGAGCATATATTTGCGCCTGCGCGAACACGTGGTCAAGGCAAACTCTTTCACAACACAGCTGTAGGCAAACACTTTGCGCAGACGCAAGTATATCCTCATGGAGGCATATCCGTTTATGCTCTCGGAGGCTTATATTTAAGGCTTACGATGTAAACTCCTTCATACTAAACTCGAGAAATTTTCTGAACTTGTGAGAAAGTGATATTTTCTCTATATTTTGTTTAAAAAAGTTCTTAATTTATTTTACATTATAAATACATACTTTTGTATGCTGGGTCAAAATTTTATTCCTAAATGTTTATCATAATACTGTTTTTAAAATTATTTTTTTCTGGAAAATGATTTCTATTGAAATTATATATCCAATTTTTCGTTATATAAAAAAACCTATCATTTAATTTATTAGCATAAGAAAATGCATCATTTCTTAAATCAGTTTTTTTAAATACCTTCCAATGTCGTAATTCATCTTCGTACACAGAAAAAAATTAATATCTAAATTTGAAATAATATTAATCTGAAATCCAATGAAGTGTAAGTATGTCTAAAATAGACATTATAGTCACCATTACTGTGATAAGTTGTGTTTGATTCTGTCAAACTTTATACCAGAAAACGCCATAAATTCACATTTCTGATTTAGAGATTTGTTAATTTCACAACTTTTCTGATGTGAATTATATTGCGTTTTAAGTTCACCAGTGTCAAAGAATATTTAAACTATTTTAATTAATTAAGTATTAATTTTATATTTTAAATGCAGTTTCATTCCCAGTTTCCACTTTCCTTATTTTACGAATGTTTTTCGCGTTATCACGTGGAACATATTTTTATGTATTAGTATTTTCAGGTTAAACTTTCTTTTTACACTTGAAAACCTAACCTATATTGAAAGCTATACTAAAACATGTTTTTTTATTAAGAAATAGAAAAAGAATGTTTATATTGTGTGATGTTGAGATAATTTGATTCAAATAAAGAAATGAAATAATAAAAAATTCATATTATGTTCAAAAAATGTCCAATTTTTTATGATTGTCAATGGATTTGTTTATAAGTTCATAATAAAAGAAAAATATACATTCTTTGAATAATTCTCAGTCTAGTTTGTGATAAATTAATTTTGTATTACATCGAGTTATTACAAAAAATACGAATTATATAAATATGCAACTAAAATCTTTAATAGTTTATTCTAATAATATATTAGATTTCAATTTATTGAAATAAGTTGATATTTTAGAACTATATGTTCTATGTCATAAAATTTGAGATTTATAATATCATTTCAAGGCATAAAAATACGAATTCTTCACACTGCTAATATGCGGATTAGATATAACTCTAAATTTCAGTTTTACAGATCTGTTCAAATCACACATCCGATTCCAGTGATAGTTTATGCCTAAATCTCATATATTAAATCTCTACCCGTGTGGAAAAAGCCCCCATCAAGCCCACACGACGTGAGGGCCCCCGGCGGGGGCCGACGAGGGCTGATCCATGTGGGCAAATCCATGAGGGCCACGCCGAGGGCCCGCATGGATTGCCCACATCATTGACTTGCAAAAATTTCTAAGTTATTACTTCAAAATTAATGTTTAGAATGATTATAAACAATGTAAAACACATATTTCACATAAAATTATTTACATTTTTTTGAAAATATTGAACTCACATGGGGGCAAATCCTTGAGGGCCCACACGAGGGGCCCGCATGGATCGCCCACATCATTCACTAGCAAAAATTTCTAAGTCCAAACAAAAAATATTTTTTTACAACAACAAATTAATGTTTACAATCATTTTAAACAATGAAAAACTCATTTTTAACAAAAAATTATTTACACTTTTTTGAAAATATCGAACTCACATGAGGGCAAATCCTTGAGGGCCCACACGAGGGGCCCGCATGGATCACCCACATCATTGACTAGTAAAAATTTCTAAGTCCAAACAAAAAATATTTTTTTACAACAACAAATTAATGTTTATAATGATTTTAAACAATGAAAAACACGTTTTTAACAAATATTTAATGTTACTTTTTAAAAAATATAAAACTCACATGAGGGCAAATCCTTGAGGGCCCACGCGTGGGGCCCGCATGGATCGCCCACAGCATTGACTTGCAAAAATTTCTAAGTCCAAACAAAAAATATTTTTTTACATAACAAAAATTAATGATTATAATGATTTTAAACAATGAAAAACACGTTTTTTGTTATTGTGTATTAGTGTCAACAATGTTTTATTGAATCATCAAAAGCAAGTCAGCAAGTCACCTACAATAAGGCAATAATTTTCAAGTAGGTCCTTTAGCACAGTGGTAAAGCGATTGTCTGATAGTCCGTAGGTCGCAGGTTCTATTCCCAAGTGTGTCAGATTTTTTTTTTGTCACGATTTAATTAAAAAAAGTAAAAATCGTTAAATAACAATGTTATTTATTAATAATTGAACTTGCTTGTTATTAATAAATAATTAATTTATTAACTTAATTTTGAAAAATAAAGTCGAGGGTAAGTCGAGGGCAAAGATGAGGGTAAACGCGAGGGCCACGCAGGGGGCCGACGAGGGCGCCCTCATCGATCAACATGTCGTTTCCATGAGGGGCCTCGCCTGGATCACCCACGTGGGCCCCTCATGGATGTGGGCGATCCATGCGGGCCCCCGGCGTGGGCCAACACCAATTTTCCACACGGGTACTTTAGAGATTAATTTTTTTCCGTGTAAATTTTGAAAGCTCTTAAATGCTCATTTAAAAGACAATGGACTATGCCTTTTACTACAATTAGGAAATCTTCATTGTCGATTAAAATTATTGAATGAACAAAATAAAATTGTTTACCCAATTCCGACACATTTTGACACATCAAATTAAAATGTTTTGGGGTAAACACAACGTGCACATGTTGCCACGAGATTTGACTCGGATAATTTCGGAACTGCTCGACTGAAATATTCGGCTAATTTCGGACAGCTTCGTAACCGCTCTACGTCAGCCTGACGTCAGCCCATAGCCTGCTATGACCTGCTACTAGGCTGGTCATAATTTTTATTATAGTCCAGAATACTATTCATTACTAAATTAACAATTTATGTAATTCTTCGATAGTATTTAGTATAATCATCTGGTAATACTTTTTACTATTGCATACTTTCTTACTTATAATATTAAAATTTCTTATTGACTATTTCAATTTCTATTACTTCAGAATAATACAAAGTAATAATTTGATTATAAACTTTCTTAAAAATGGTAATATTAATTCATAAATGTACATGATTTCCCCAAATTGCAATCGGTTTTACTAAATACTAATATAATAATACGAAATATTAAAACAGAATCTCTCTCCGTGTAGTCTAATTGAAATAAATCAAATTGGATGTTGTAAATAATTAATCTTTTTATTATCTTAACTCATTAAAAAAAAACAAAATTCTTCTATTAACTACATTTTCAACATTTATTTAGACAGTTTTTTTTCTTGAGAACAAGTGTAAAACGGTTGCAAAAACCCAATTTTTTCGACAAAATCTTAACCCTGTCATAAATAATACTACGAACTTCTCCAAAATGTGGACTCAGAATAAAGCTTAGAATTTTTTTCACATAGGCTATACAGTGCATGCCAGATTTTTATTTATGACAGGGTTAAGATTTTGTCAAAAAAATTGGGTTTTCGCAACCGTTTTACACTTGTTCTCAAGAAAAAAAAACTGTCCAAATAAATGTTGAAAAATGTAATTAATAGAAGAATTTCGTTTTTCTTAATGAGCTAATATAGTAAAAAGATTAATTATTTACAACATCCAATTTGATTTATTTCAATTAGAGTATTAGAACCAGAGATAACATTGTCTCCTATTATTGTTAATAAATATAAAAATAATTAAGATTTTTTAATAATTATAAAGCAAATTCGTTTGGACAGAATCAGTTAAATAGTCCTTTTTTGGATTTTTCGAATAATCGATTCCATGTAAAATCTTGTACCAAAGTCGACCATTTTTGAAAATGGCAAAAAATGGGGTACACTGCTGTGTAATTTTGCACCTGTACGGTGCAAAATTTTTTTTCCAATATTGGCCTTTCGTATACAACCATATGAGATTCCACGCTTTCCAAAAATATTTCTTATTTTTTTCAAATAATTTTTTTAACAGAGATATTTCAAGTCAAACTCGAACATTTTTCAGGGGCCTATCATTTTCTCGCGGATAGTATAGATATGTGTCACCAATAACAGTTGATCCGATGACCTTGACGACATTTCCCGTACATGCTACAAAAGAAATTGTCGACATGTACTATTTTCAATTGAATCGATAAATAAATTACAATAATTCTTCTTTTAGCGTGCGACAAACGAATTGAAAAATTGTACAAATTTCAGGAATAATTTCGATTAAATCTCTCTCTTTTCTAAATAATGTATTGCGTGAGATGAAAAGAAGCGCTTCTGTTTTTGTGTTATTTGAAAGAAAAGAGATTTCCGAAAGCGATCGATGCCATATATATATCGGAATGGAATGTACTCGCGCGCCATATTCTCTTCTATTTTGCGATTTGAAGTATGTATAGAGTGAGTGAGAGAGAGAAATAAATACCGAAACATCATTTTGAAGAAGAAAATAGTAGAGGCGCGCATTGACGAAAAATGAGGACACAAGTCGCGTCGGTCCTAATGCTCTTTGATTCGATATATATGCCTGTGTCGCAAATATTTACTGTAAAAGTATCAGCGACATATTTTATGCGACAAGTTTATTCAGTATTCGAATATACACGGTTGGTATATAACGGGCACTCGTCGCATACCAACGGTTACTATAAGGACGCGGTTGCGCGCGCGACATCGCGTAAACCATAAGGCCACACGTGCATAACGCCTGGAACCGATACATAGTAATGAGGTTTTCCATATAGAAAAAGCGTAAGAGGAGTTCGAAAAATAAGGGGACTTTTGTTTCTGTTTCTTCTTTTTTTTTGCAAATTAAGGTAACATAATGAGATACTTTCTGCTGATATTTGTACTATCAGAATAATACTGTATATATGATACAGGTGTAATTTATTTTATATTTTTTTTAATCAAAACAAAATCTTTTATGATTAAAATGTAATAGAACAAAACATTAGGAAATCTCGATATCTGGAATAATAGCCTTTTAACCATTGATCTAAAATTATTATTACCCAATGGGAAATTTACAACTGGCGGAGTACTGCCCCAGCACTGGCAGCACTGGCGCCAAGGCTAAGAGCCAGCACTGGCATAAGTCTGGGATGATAACGCTGTCTAACGCTGGCGAAGTACTGCCTGCCAGTGCTGGCTGAGAATATTGCCACTATGCTAACGACACATGTGTACAGTAAAGTATTAACATCTCAGTGTCATTCAGACATACAATTATTGAGTCAAAGATGAGAAAAAAATAGGGATACGTTAGAAATAATAAATTGAAATAAAATAAATTAAACTAAATTTTTAATAATTAAATTAAATTACTTATTGCATTTAACATTTTACGTAATTCTTAAATTACGTGGTAATTTTTTAATAATTTTTTATTCATAGTAAGAAGTATAATAGTATTTTAATAGGAACCAAATTATTATTGAGATTAGGGGAGCGTGGGGTAATGGGAGCTTGCGGGTAATGGGAGCTTTTAAATTTCACGTACTTAAAAGCCTTCAAATTCGCTGCAATGTTTAGAAAATCTTCTACAACCTTTGTTTATATCATTCCAAAACAAACGATTACATTCTTGACAAATTTTTTGTAAAAACAAGGGAAAATGTATTTTTTGAGTTTTCGTTGTAAAATGCAAAATATTTCTAAACATCACCAAAGTAGTTAAAATCGTATTATTTAGTTCTGTTTTTTCATTATATTATTAGGTGAATATGTGTAGATATGTATACTTGTATAAAAATTGATATAATAATAAAATTTGTTTATGTTTTTATTTTTTTATTCAAATTTTGTCCTGTAAGAATTCTGTGGGGTAATGTGAGAAATAGTGTCAGCCCAAAGAATGTTCGTTACTATGTTGCGGATTTCGTTATTTCTTTAAAAATTGTAAAAGAAATCACCTTATGAACAAACTTTTAATTAAAAAATAATTTTTGGTGGAAAAAATGAAAAATTTAATTTTTTTTCAAAAATTTTGTATTGAATTATAATTTAGGAAAAAACTTATTCTAAGTCTAAAGTTTTGTCTTCATTGTAAGTATTAACACTTTTTTCTATTAGAAAACAAAAAATATTCCTAAAAAATAGAAATTTTTTAAATTTGAAGTGAAAGCTCCCAATACCCCACAAATTGGGTGATCGCAAAAAATGTATTTTTTTTTGGAAATTTTTTTTTTACAATTTACTTTCTCTTTTTAAGTTTCTACACGGAGAGACCCACATTCGTAAAAATTACTAAAAATGGTTGCAATGACCGGAAATAAGGGGACTTTTAGCATAATGTGCTACAGAATTAGATAAATTTACAAAAGAAATAGATAAATTTGCTACATTGAAATAGCAAGTTTTAATATTTTGTGTAAGAGTTGTAAATGTAGCAAAAATTGATTATAGTTTTCTCTAATTTAATTAGACAAAATCTGACAAATGAAAACATTTTCCACTAAAACCTACGATCCACTGTAGTAATTTTTGGTGAGCAAGTGTGGCTAGCGAGTGCAGTCATATGGCGCCTGCATTTCTATTGGTTGCTAACTTCGTCAATCTCCGTAAATGAGCCGACGCCATCCGATCATTGACAGTGACTATGTTTCGCGTATGTAAAATAAATTTGGATATTATCTACAATAATTAAATATAAAGTTAAACGTAGGTCGTTCGGTATCTCAGAAATTGACCATTATAAATTAATAAACTTTGCATTTATTCCTGTCCCAAGAACTATGTCTTATAGTAAGTTGTTAAAAGTAAATTGCTTTCTCGTAAGTGCTGTAAATTTTCATCATTCAATATATAAGGAAACAAAGATGTATACTTTCAGTGAAATTCGTTGTCGTGCGTGCAGTTGTGTATTTGTGTATTAATTAACCGCGTCTATACATATAAGTGAAATAAACATGTGTGTGTCTTCAAATATTTATACAACAAATATATAAGTGTGTGTGTGTCTGTGTATGTAAAAATCCTTCCAGTTTGTCTCCATTAGTCAAGAATTGACGGGAAACCGGCGACAAAAATCCGTATTTTTTCTTTCACTCTTTCTTTCTGCATTTACAAACGACTGTAGTAATTTTACGTACACAATGCTTCTGAGTTTACTACAGTTATTTGGAACTATTGGACGAAATAGTAAGAAACTTTGCTAATTTGGTGAACATTTGTCGGGATTAGTGACTTAGTGTAGAAAATAGTAAAAAATACAAAAAGTCCCCTTATTTCCGGTGGTTGCAATGTGAAAATAGTAAATTCTAGTGTGATTTTATACAAAAATTAGTAATCTCGGTCTCTCCGTGTAATTAAACATAATTAAAGATGAATAACGAAATGAGTAGAAAATGACAAAACAATGTATTATTGTAAAGATAAGTTGGTTTTTTTAATAACTTTCCTGAAGGGGCTCCAATTCCCCCACGCTCCCCTAAAGTTTAAATTTTGTTTATAATTTTAATTTGTTTAAATAATTTATTATTTACAAAATTAGACAATTATGTTAAATTACACAGTGCAACACATAAAATGTGCACTAAGTTTAGACTTCAGTTTCTGAAAGTACTTATCGAAACTAGCAAAAACCTATTTCAGTTTTGCTAGATTATAGCTCGGATTTGAATTTTATCGACATTTGAATTTTTTTTTGATTTTTCACATTTTTCAGTTTTTTGATACCGGCGCATGGGAACACTGGCTATTAAAAGTTTATTAAAAAACTTCGCAATGGTCACAATTTGAAAAGCAATAATCCCTCTTTAATTACAAAGAAAGAAACAAAAATTTATCGAAAATTGTTCCAGTTACGAATTTTTTTTTTGACTTTTTTACATTTTTCGGTTTTTTGAAACGGGTGGGTGAGAAAGCTGGCTATTAAAAGATTATAAAAAAAAATTCGCAGTGGTCACTATTTGAAAAGCAATAATTCCTCTTTAATTTCTGACATTGAAAAAAAATTTGGTCGAAAATTATTCGAGTTATGAATTTTTTTTTGTAATTTTTCAAATTTTTCGGTTTTTCTAATACGAGCAAGTGGGAACGCTGTCTATTAAAAGTTTATTACAAAAAATTCGCAAATGTCATAATTTAAAAAGCAATAATCCCTCTTTAAATTCTGATAAAGAAAAAAAAATTGGGTCAAAAATTGTTCGAGTTATGAATTTTTTTTTGACTTTTTCACATTTTTCGGTTTTTTGATAAAGCGGGTGGAAACGCTGGCTATTAAAAGTTTATAAAAAAAATTCACAATGGTCACCATTTGAAGAGCAGTAATTCCTCCCTAATTTCTGACATTGAAAAAAAAATTTGGTCGAAAATTGTTCGAGTTATGAATTTTTTTCGTACTTTTTCAAATTTTTCTTGTTTTTGATCCGGGCGGGTGAGAACGCTGGTTATTAAATTTTTCTTTTTTAAAATCGCAATGGTCACATTTTGCAGAGCAATAATTCTTCTTTAATTTCTGTCAAAGAAAAAAAATTTGGTCAAAAATTGTTCCAATTATGTTTTTTTTTACTTTTTCACATTTTTCGGTTTTTTGATACGGGCGGGTGGGAACGCTGGCTATTAAAAATTTTAAAAAAATTCACAACAGTCAAATTTTAAAATGCAATAATCCTTCTTTAATTTCTGATAAAGGAAAAAAATTGGTAGAAAATTATTCGTGTTATTTATTTATTTCTGTACATTTGTATACCTGCGGTCCTGTCGAACCGCGGGTTTTGATTTTTTTTTGACTTTTTGGTTTTTTCGAAACCAAATATTTCGAATCAAATATTTCTTCTTGGGCAGAAATTAAATAGGGATTATTGCTCTTTAAATTGTGCCCATTACGAATTGTTTTTATAAATTTTTAATATTCAGTATTCCCACTCCCGTTATCAGAAAACCGAAAATTAAAAAAAAGTAAAAAAAAATTCATAACTTGAACAATTTTTGACCAAATTTTTTTTTCTTGGGTAGAAATTAAAGACGGATTAATGCTCTTCAAATTGTGATCATTCGAAATTTTTTTATTATATATTGTATTGTATTGTATTGCTTTCCAAAATGTGACCATTACGATTTTAGAAAAGAAAAATTTAATAACCAGCGTTCTCACCCGCCCGAATCAAAAACAAGAAAAATTTGAAAAAGTACGAAAAAAACTCGAACCATTTTCGACCAAATTTTTTTTCAATGTCAGAAATTAGGGAGGAATTACTGCTTTTCAAATTGTGAGCATTGCGAATTTTTTTAATAAACTTTTAATATCCAGTGTTCCCATCCGCCCGTATCAGAAAACTGAAAAATGTGAAAATTAAAAAGAAAATTCAAATGTCGATAAAATTTAAATCCGAGCTAATCTAGCAAAACTGAAATAGGTTTTTGCTAGTTTCGATAAGTACTTTCAGAAACTGAAGTCAAAACTTTGTGCACATTCGATGACCTCAAAAATGTTGCACTGTGTTATTATTATTAAATTTAATAAAAATAAAAAATGAACAACTGAAAAGTAAAATATTAATTTTTTCAATAAATTTATATTTATAAACATTCATAAACTTTTTTCATAATTTTTTTCAAGTTTATGTCAAAAAAGCAATGTTGGCAAAGAGCGTTGTGAACAATTTTTCTATACTCAGCCAGCACTTGCCGCCGTGGCTTGTCCAAGCTTTGGCGAAACAAAAATTCTGTACTGCGCCAGCACTAATTGTCGAGGCTCGGCTAGACTACGCCGAACAATCGTCTGAGTACTAAGCCAGTGGTGAACATCGGCACTACACTGGCATTTCCCATTGGGTAGTAATTTAAACAATAATTTCTGTTGTAGACAGTTAAACAAACAGTTTCATTTGTTGGTAATCGAAGCAATAGTAACATTACTTGTTACTTATAACTCTAGGTACATTAATATTTTGTTAATGAACTAATATAAACTTCAGTTGTTCCTAATAAAACTGAGTTCAATAAATAGTAGCTTTAATTCTTAGAAACTAAAAATAATAATATTTTCAATTCTTATTAAACAAAAATATTAGTGATACCAATTATAATTAACTAAAATTAATAGTAAGTTCAATTATCAAACTAATAATAACTTTAATTATTAATTAAGATACCAATTAAAACTGATATTAGTTTCAATTATTAGTAATGGTAAATAATAGAGGTGTGCAAAAAGCTCGAATAGCATAGTCGAGCTCGAGCCGGGCTCGAGTTTTAGTTACTCAAAAATATTTGAGTGCTCGAAAAATTCAAGTGCTCAAAATTATTTTAGGTTTAATACTGCACGTGTCGGATGGAATTTGGTTCAAGTTCGGATTGATTCTGCTCAGCTCTGCTAGAAAAACGAAAAGCTTGAAATACTCGATCGAGCTTTTTGCACAACTCTAGTAAATGAGCCGTTCGCTAGAAAAACGACTTAAGTCGACTTAAGCGGTTTTTAAAAATTTTGTTATCAGTGTATTCTACAAGACATATAGATTACATATATCAAGTTTCTAAAGTTGTAGGTCACTATTTATGAATTAATTGAGGTGTTTAAACTTCCTGGGTCCCGAAATTGAAGCACTTACGCAAGCGCGCGTTCACGTCCTCTGCTACCGTGCACAGTGGGAAGAAATGCAGTGTTTTGGACAAAATTCTGCCGACAATACAAATATCCACCGATTTCAATTTTCTTTTTTTTTAAATACTAAAGAAGGTTTTTCCTACAAGCCTTCACTGCTATAAATTTAAAATTTTCAAAAATTTTGGATTATTACAAAAGCGAGTAATTTTTTCATTTTGTTAACTAAACTTGTGCATTATAATGTTGATATTTAATTGAATATTACTATAAAATATATCGTAAGACTTTTTAGAATAATAAATATGTTTTAATACATTAAAATAAAAGTGTTCTTTCATAAAATACTTAATTTTGTTTCATTTTTAGTGGTTCGCTGGAAAAACCACTTAAGTCATTTGTTATAAAATAATGTTATTAAAGTAACAAAACATTGTTTACTCGACCGTCTTTTCTTTTAAAGTATTCTTTGATAAAACCTTTGTATGTATAAAAATGAGCGATATAATTAATACGTAAATTATATTAGTAATTCGTTTCTGAATCTTTAATTTAATTTTTTAGTCAAAAACTTAAGTCGACGTAGGTCGTTTTTCTAGCGAACGGCTCAAATAATCTTTTTTTTTGTTCCCGACCATTTTATCGAATCCATTTTACCGAATAAAAAATTTACCGAATGATTATTTTGCCGCAAGCTCGTTTTCCCAAAAATCATTGTACTAAATGCATTTTTATCAAATTGATAAGATCCCGAAAAAATAAATGTGTGACGCGATCTGAAGAAAGGGAGCTTATAGAAGAAAAAAATTATAGGATATATGTTTGCAATTTTTTAAATTCAAATTCAAAAAAAAGGATTATATTGACAGTTGTCAATATAAATAATTGATATTTAAGTCTTCATTTCAACTAAAATATTTAACAAACAGTGATTTTAATTTGCAATAAGTACAAATTTGAAATGCTTAGGATCGGTTAAAAGTTTGCACAAACAGTAGTCCTATTAAATACAATTAAAAATGCCAAATAATGATAATTTATTTAACTAAATGTAAAAACTAGAGAGGGTCAAAGTTTAAACTTTTTGTCTTACATGGATAATATTTGAAAAATTTATAGTTTCTTTAAAACAAAAGGAAAAGATTTTTTCTATTTTGGATTTTTTAGTTGTTTTTATGCACTTTATAATGGTATAAACAATTAAAAAGAAACATTCGGTAAAAATGTATTCGGTAAATTGGATTCGGTAAAACGGCGTTAGGAAAAAAATTTTTCGGTAAAAAACAATTGGGTAAAAAGGAAGTTCGGTAAAATGTACGGTAATTATATTTTTTTAATTATATTTTCGTAAATTACATAAAGTATTTGATATTTTTTAATTTAGGTTTTAATTAAGTTGTTAAAATTACTTCTAAACATAATTATATAAATGAAAAGCGGACAAGTTAGTTTAATTTAAATTCTCCATTTTACATAGAGTGTTGATGTTCATTTAATTTATTTATTTATATAAATTCTGCTAAAAGGACGTCTACCTGCAACGCTATAGAAATAAATTAGTAAAATGTCACTCGCTGACATTGTTCTACCCAGTTTTCCTTTGTCTGCATTCAAAATTTTGTTCTCCAACTATTGAGAAACACGTCTGAGAAGTTACAATAGTGTACTATAGTACACTGAATAAATAATGAATAAATAATGTAAAGCTCATTGTCACTTGGAAAATTATTTTTCTTTAAAATTACACAAAGGAATTTTTACAATTTTGTTTCAATCTGAAATTCACGAATTCTATTTCTAGCAATTGATGGCGAAATAAAATTGAGACAAATTCAAAATTGAGTTAAAAATAAAAGAATTTTCAACTCAATTTGAATTTTTCGAGTTTTATATAAATTTTGTCAAATGATGGCGAAATAGAGAGGTGAAGAGAAAGAGAGTGAGAGAGGGCTAAGAGAGCTTTACTATGACAATAACTAAAGCCACTGTTAATCGTGTACAAATTCTCCATGCGACAGTTCTCTCTGTTGAGTTCATGCCTCTCTCTGCTATTAACTTAGGAATTCCACATAGTAACCAAAATTATCATATTATTGCATTATTGCAAATTCCAGAGTACTAAGTTTCTCCAGCAATAATTCATCACTTCGTGTCAACGAAATGTATAAACTTTAGTTGGAATCTTTTAGGGATGTTTACTGTAATGTCAGTCAAATGGTCGATTTTGAAACATTTTTAAAATTTTATAATTTAAATTTTGTTATTGAGACAGATAATTAATACGGTGTCTTCTGGTTATCTGCTTTTCGAAATTCAAAATAGCGGATTCAGTTTGTGAGAAGAAGTTTTTAGTTTATAACCTGAAAGAGTTTTTGGTCTAAAATGTTGAAATTATAGACGTTCTATTGTATTATATTTTATTAAAAATAAGTTTCTTAATAAGTACACTGGAAATTTTTTATTATTATAATTACTTTAATATTATTCGAATTATTTTCTGACGAATTTGATTCGGATATTAAAAATTTAAAATAATATAATATTTCACCAATCTATGTAAAAATTAGTTACCCTCTAAATTTGAATGAATATGAATAGTCTAATTAAATAACTATAAAATTGAATTCAATTTATTAAAACATATAACAATTTTCTATGCTAATTATTAGTAAAAATTTATTAATCTATCCGTTATTTTTTAATGTGAATTAGTTATTTTTCTCTCAAAATTTAAATTAGTCAAAATGTTTACTAATTTGAATTAGTATGACTGATTTTTTTTCTTTTGAATTTAAGTAAATTTTACTAATAAATTAGTAAAAATCACTATTTTTTTTAGTAAAATTTACTAATTAAAAAGCAAAAAGTCAGTTTTTAATTCAAATTAGTAAACAGTTTGACTAATTCAAATTTAGAGAGTAATGCAAATTAGTAAAAATGTGTCCAAATTCTTGGACATTTTCTACTAAATTTCAGAAAAAAATTTAGAACCACTAAATGAAATTTTAATTTTAGTGGAAAATCACAAACTTTAATAAATTGGCGACTTTTCACTAATTTAAATTTATAGAGTTTAGTAATTATGTAATATGTCAATTAAGTCATGTTTTGACTAACGATTAGTTGCTTTCTACTAATTCAAATTTTTTGAGAATAAGTAAAAACGTCGGATAAAATAGTTTACTAATTTTTCAGTTCGGATAATAGAGGATACTTTTGTCGTTTTGTACCCGCAATTAGTATAACTAATATAATAAGAATATTTCTGAAGTAAAAAATTATGTTTTTCAGCATATTGTTAATTTTAATGCACCTAATCTAATAATTATCTTTAAATAATAAAAATTAAAAAAAATAAATTTATAAATAATTTTGCACATAATTGGAGGAATTTTAGTGTCAATATTCTCACAGTATACTAACAAAAGTGACATTCAATTGATACTTTCATCATAAGAGCCAAAGGAATGTCCATGCATACATTTACGGCAATAACAATATTCTCAAGGGTAAATTGTCGTCGCTGTTCGTAATAGATTCTGAAGTGTTTATTCGTAATTAAATTGGGTTGCCTTGGCACGGGGAATGTAGTTTAGTCTCCTGGTTGAGGGCTTCTATTGTGTACTCAAACATCCTCCCCTCTATCCTCCTTTTCCTTTGGGTTCCTGGAGAAGGGTTTCTCTCGTATAATACCGAGTTTCTAAGGAACGAGAGCAAGATTCCATCATTCATGACTCCTTGATTCCAAGTACAGATCACACTCTCCTCATATTATTATTATTATTATTATGTTTGTATATATAGGAATGTCACGGACATAATAATGACAAAGATGTCATTTGAAGAATGGTTAAACGTCACACTAGTCTTGGCGCGCACCGTTATTGCAATATATTATATATAAGTGTGTATATGTGCGCATCCTCGCACTGTAGGGCCAAACAGTTCTCACACCATATTCAATGGAAGGAAAAACACGTTCTAGCACTTAGGATTCACGGAATAATTCTTAAATTTCCTACAATTTAACAACAAAATAACTGTTGATATTTCCTTAACTATCCAAAGAAGAACTACATATTCTATTACGTAATTCTCATTCTATTCTCTTTCTCTCCTTCTTTTTTTTGTATAAATATCCTAAGTATGCTTATTACATGACTCGTCTATTTTCGGCTTCCTTATTTTAAAACACAAAAAAAATCATTACTATGCGAAAAATGAATGAGAAAAAATATTTGGGTATTTGAGAAAGTAGACTCGAATTTTGATTGACGGGGTAATAATAGTAACACGCAAGGAAGAGGACAATTAAGGACTGTCGTACATTTTCCCCCCTCCTTTTAAAGTTGTATTTCGACTACTCGATTGTGTATGAAGTCGATGAAAAAAAGAGATAGATTTAACGGTACAAATGATTTCTCGTCAGGCCATCTCGCGTGTCTTTAAACGAATTTTCAGGTGGTACGTGTTGTGATCGGTTTTAATCGAGTTCTTGGAGCAAATTCGAGTCTCTCCGCAATTTCTTCCTTCACCTGGCATTCGAAGTCAATGTACCCGCCTTCCGGCGACGGAAACTCCGTACGATCGTCCTCGGACGAGGTCACCGGGAAAAAGGCTCCCCCGAACGAGTGGGAGGTCCCCCTCCCCTCGTCGTCCCCCATATATAGTAGAGTGGACTTGCCGGGCAGCGAAGAGCGAAGGGTCATCGCGATATAAAACCGCCAAGTCGTGTGGGACGCTTCTAGAGAGAGAGAGAGAGAGAGAGAGAGAGAGAGAGAGAGAAAGACCGGTGTGACAAATTACATATATGATTCATATATGACAATTTCACACTTGAGTAAAAGAGCTTGGCATTAAAGATGTTGAATGTAATAGTTACTTGTTCAGTCTCATGTATAAAAGTGATAATACAAAGAATATGACAAAGACTCACATTTGTATTCTATTCGTTTCTCTTTATCTTCAATATCTTAATATAGTGTTCAAAATATAACATAATCATTTTATAATAATTGAGTAGAAAGAAACAAAATTATAAATAGTCTTCGCTACAGGTGGACTTTTTTTTCTTCAGAAAAAAAAACTTGATCTATTCAATGAAGATATTCCCCTCCCTCACACCCTTGGTTCCCAGTCCCGGAAAGAGAAACAAGTCTTCAAAATTTCAAGTCTGTTATTAAATCATTTCCTGTAAAATATTTACTGTTACATTTCAGTTAACTGAAATGATTGATGACGTAAATTGTATATTTTAGTTTTTTTCTTCCATTTTTCGACTGTTGCTTCTTGTGGGAAGGGGAGGTAGAGTATTTATTATAATTACTGTCATTCCTTAAATAATGAGAAAAAATAATTTAAAATTTACGGTAAGATTAGTGCAAAAATTATTTTATGGTTTCATTCTGATTAACTGAAGTTACTATTAGGGTTAGTTCTACCAACCTCGATTAAAAGTTAATGATTAAAGCCAGTTCAATGGACGCTTTAACTTTTGATAACTAAAAATATTTGCAACTTGAATTACACAGTGTGACAAAATAAAAAAAGTTGCCTGCACTTTTATAGAGACCTAGTACAAGTTGTAGGTCTAGTAAAACTACGAACAATGATGTGTGAGAAATTTCCTAAACACCCCCAAAATTTAATTTTAGGGGCAAAAAACCGTTTTTTATGTTTTTATGTAGACAATTATACGTAACTTCCGTAATTTTCAACCGATTTTCAAAATTGTTCTTTTGTTTGAAAGGGGAAAAGCACACCTTTTCAACCGTGTATTGCTCGTTTAGTCAAAATAAAAATTGACAAAACCGCGGTTGAAAATATTTGCGATTTAACGATTTTCATTACATTTTTTCAACTTTAACGAGCTTTTTAGAATAATATTCGAATTTACACATTTTTTTCATGATAATTTCTTAAAAGGATACTTAATTCTGCGTAAAATGAGCATTTTTTGAAAAAAATTTAATACAAATTGAGGGAGATACTTGAATTTTAGGATTTTAAAATTTTTTCGCTAAATTTACAAATATTTCAATTTTGTTGTGGAATTTACATCAGGGCACTTTAAATTTTGTATTCACTAAATTTAATTGATTAACTAAAATGGCATGCATGTCAAACTTGTTTTTGATAGATTTAAATAAAGACAGAGTCCGTATTTAGAGGGGGTCCGGTTAAATTTTAACTTTTCTATAATTTATATTGTTTAAGTGTGTCAATGTTTTTCAAACATTATTTAGGATTAAAATCTATTCTATAATCTTCAAATAAAGAATAACAGATAATTATTTGACAATTTATATAAGAATGCCTTAAAATTTCGTAAAATATAAATTTGAACTTCTACCGCATTTTTTAATTATTTCTTATTGTCGAACTTTTCATATGCTTTTTTCGCAATACTGAACAATTTTATTAATTTTGATAACATAGAATAGATTTGAATCCTAAATAATGTTAGAAAAACATTGACACACTTAAACAATATAAATATAGAAAAGTTAAAATTTAACCAGACCCCCTATAAATACGGACTCTGTCTTCATTTAAATCTATCAAAAACAAGTTTGACATGCATGCCATTTTAGTTAATCAATTAAATTTAGTGAATACAAAATTTAAAGTGCCCTGATGTAAATTCCACAACAAAATTGAAATATTTGTAAATTTAGCGAAAAAATTTTAAAATCTTAAAATTCACGTATCTCCCTCAATTTGTATTAAATTTTTTTCAAAAAATGCTCATTTTACGCAGAATTAAGTATACTTTTAAGAAATTATCATTAAAAAAATCTGTAAATTCGAATATTATTCTAAAAAGCTCGTTAAAGTTGAAAAAATGTAATGAAAATCGTTAAATCGCAAATATTTTCAACCGCGGTTTTGTCAATTTTTATTTTGACAAAAACGGGCAATACACGGTTGAAAAGGTGTGCTTTTCCCCTTTCAAACAAAAGAACAATTTTGAAAATCGGTTGAAAATTGTGGAAGTTACGTATAATTGTCTACATAAAAACACAAAAAACGGTTTTTTGCCCCTAAAATTAAATTTTGGGGGTGTTTGGGAAATTTCAAACATACTACTTTTTTCAGTTTTTCAACACGAACAAGTTAGGATAGGTCCGATTTAAAGTGCCATTTTACTGTCACACAGTGTTACATATTGATAACTTTTAGTTATCAAAAGTTAAAGTTGCAAATAATTTCACTAATCAGTAAGGAAATTAATATTTTTAATTATGATTAATTGAAGCTATGATTACATTCCATTAGCAATAATTCTATCCGAAGTAACTAAAGTTACAATTGTGACGCGACCCGAAGAAAGGTACCTAAGAAGCAAACGAATTATAGGTTGGGTTCGAGTTAGATTTATCTTGATTAAAAGTTCATTTTTAATTATTTGAATTTTAAACCAATATTAATTGAATATTTTGAATATAATGAAAACTTGAAAACCAACAATTTTTAATTAATAATTGATTCTCTTTCTGTATTTTTACTCAAAAAATTTAAAACATAACCTCAAATTTTTTCCTTCTTAGGTACCTTTCTTGGGAACGCGTCACAATTAGATTTTATTAGCATTAATTGAAGCTACAATTAGATTTCAATATCTGCAAATAGATTCACTTCATTCACTTATATAAACAAAGTTAAAATTAACTTATTAAGTTACTACGCTTAACAATTACTGAAGCTGAAATTGGATTCAATCATTTGTAATTACATGTATCTTTAGTTACAAATGTCATACAAATTGAAGGTACAAATAGTTATAATTAAAATTCATTGAAGTTCCGATTAGTATTGAATCGTAAGTCATAGTAATTACACTTGATAAAAAATAAAAAATTACAGTAACTTCAATTAGTGATAATAGTGATAATTAGTTTTGATATTTTATCTGAATTAATTGCCAGTAAGCAAACTAATTATAGATTTAATTACTATTTAAAGCTACTATAAGATAGTTTTGTAAATGCTTCTACTACAGCTTTCAGTTATCACTAACTGAAGATATATAGGTACTATTAGTTAGTTATCAATGTTTGAAGCAACTAACAGTTACAATTATCATTGTTTGAAGCTACTAATAGTTTCAATTATCATTAACTAAAGCTACTAAAGGTTTCACTTATCATTAACTGAAGCTATTAATAAATTTAAGTATTAATTACTAAAACTATTACCAGTTTCGAGTATCACTAACTGGAGCTACTTATATATAGTTTCAATTATCGCTGACTGAAGTTAACACTATAATTACAACTACTGGAAGTTTCAGTTTTCTACAATCATAAATACAATTAATGTTCACTAACAAAATCAATCACTGTCAAAGCAGCAGAAACTTCTATATAATATTGTTTTTCTAATTCAAGCGCGCCTTCAAATTAGTCAAAATTAACTAACTCAAGTTTAAACAGTAACGAACTGAAACTGATATTTTTTCAACTTTGAACAACGAACAGTATAAATAATAAATTGCAATAAAAATAATTTATTTTCTATTGATTATTCCATTGGTCACAACTAACAATAATTATAACTGTTAATAATTGCAGTTCATCAATAATTGTTAAGTACTTAAATTTCATCAACAGTTAAAATTGCCTCTCCCCACAATAATTGTGAATAACTCGAAAACCATTAAAAACTTCGAAGCTACCAATTTAACACAACATTTATTTAAATTTATTCCACCCGTTAAATTACGTAATAAACATATTGAATAAACTTTCATAAATTATTGAACCGGATTTTTTTACGATCCGAGAAGAATGGTTTCTTATTTGAGGCGAGGATTTAGAGTATTATAGATAAATGCAAATTAGTAATATTTAATTGCAAATAAATTTTCTTTTAGAACATTCAATAAAAGACGTAGAACTATTGGTTTTTTTAAGGAAAAGGAAACTAAGTATATATCATTCACGCATTTTATGCATGTACTTCGATGTTAAAATAGTGTTAATTATTGTCTTATTTAGGTTATTTTCACTGTAAATCGTTATTAATTGAAATTAATGTTGATTGTCAGTATGGTAAATTTAACTCATAGTTTTTCTAAGGAAACCAAATTGATATTTTTAAAAATCTGTACTACTACTGGTTACAACTTACAACTATCAATAATTGAAGTTGAACCATGGATAAGGGGCTATCCACATATTACGTCACACTTTAAGGGGGAGGGGGGGTCAAACAATTTGTGACACCCTGCAGAAAAAATGGCGCTAATGTATGTAATAGAGTGACATGGGGGATGGGGGGGTCAAAAATGACCAGAAATAGTGTGACGTAATATGTGGATGGCCCCTAATTAAAGCTCTATAATTACAATTATCCTGAATTGAAACTACTACTGATTGCAATTGTAAATAATTGAAGCTATTACTATTTGAACCTATTGATAATAGACACTATACTCTCTAAATTTAAATTAGTTAAAATGTTTACTAATTTGAGTTAATGTCTGACATTTTGCTTTTGAATTAGTAAATTTTACTAATAAATAAATAAAAATTAATATTTATTAGTGAAATTTACTAATTCAAAAGCAAAAAGTGAGCTTTCAGTACAAATTAGTAAACAGTTTTACTAATTTTTAGAAAGCAACTGGGTATTATAATTCTCAGAAACAATTGAAACTACTAATGCTTAAAATATTGTATACTTTGTATGCTTTTATTGATAGTAGAATCTACCACTGATCAAAACTGATAAAAATTGATACTGGTTGCAAATAATAATTGAAGACAGCAATGGTTGAATGTATTGATAATAATTGAGACAAAACTTGGTTAAAACTAGTAATAATTTAAACTACTATTGGATAAAACTATAAGTAATTGAAGTTATCACTAGTTGCAAATATTAAGAATGGAATCTTCAACTATTGGGATCATGTCATACACCTTTCCTATTAATTACTAAAGAGACTAAATGTTTCGATTATCACTAATTGAAGCTACCGGAAGATTCAGTTTTCCAAAATTATAAATACAATTATTTTCATAATACATATCAATATAACGAAACCGATAGAACGGTTAAACAAATAATATTAACAATTGCACCAGTTTTTAAAATTAAGTCTTAAATTTAGACTTTAGTATTAAACATTTTTCATAACTATTGAACTGGATTTTCTCCTGATCAGAAAAATATCTTTCTTTGTCCACGGTGGAGATTGAGACTTAAAGTAGTACCACACAAATGAAAACAAATAATATTTACCTATAGTTGAAAATGTGTTTTTCTTCAGAATTTTTAATACAAGACGTAGAATTATCCAATTTTTATGAAAGATGTAAAAAAGCACATTTATATATTCATACATTCATACATTTTTATATTTACTTGAAAGTTGAAATGGTATAACTTGTTTTCTTATTTTCCACAAGATTGTAGTAAGTATAGCGAGAGAATCTTTTCCTCGCGGTAAGTAGCTCTTAGAGTTCGCAGGAAGGGCAACTATGGGTGTGCGATTTCTTTTTGCGTATGCTGAACTAGACGAGGCATTGCGTGTTGGTTCAGAGCACGGTTCTGAATACCAAAGGGCCGTGCTACACGTTGGATTCCAAATAGCCGTGGGAAGTATCGTGATCCCGACTCCTTGAGAATACTAAATGTGTGTATATGTATATACACAAACAAGTATAGAGAAAGGTACCTTTAACGTATACCCGATTAGACGTAAAGTGAAGAGTTGGAAGTTACTTCTAAGAACGTACGGTTTAGATACAATATCCCTATCTTATTCCATCCTATCCGATTCTGCATACGTGTCGCCAAACGACAACGTCACGAATAACCAACCAAGATCATTCGTGTTCACCAGAATTTATGGGGTTCACTCGACCGGTATTCTGTCTCTCTCTGTCTCTCTTTCGTCAACCCTCCCTCCCTCCCTTGGCTAAATTTGCATAAAGCCACGGCTAATAGTTTTGAAGATAAGCAGTATATAGAAGAAAGTTGAGAGCGACTCTCGTCTCGTGCCACTTAGGGAATCGCTACGTCTTCCTATATATGTAGATATAAACAGCAGTAGTTGTTGGGGGAGGTAAATGAAAAAATTCCACTCTAGCGTCATTTACCACCCGTGCAGAAATTTTGACCGGGGCCATGGCACTTTGCCCGATCTGGCCGCCCTGTCGGGACCCGGTCGGGGCCATGGGATTTCCCCCGATCTTTTCGCTACCCAGGTAGAAATCCAATACTGACTGCATTTTATTAAATAAAGCTCGTTATTTGATTATTAAAGCATGGGGAGTATTTACTTCAATATTAATAATATTATTAATATTTTTGTAGTAAATAAACTTTTATGAGTGTCATTAAAAATGTAAATAATTATTAGAATTGCTTGTATTGAACTAAGTTTTTAAAAAATATATTTTTCTTATTTTCTTTCATTAATTTAGACAGACTATCTTATTTAAATTAATGCCTAATTTATTATTATTATTATTGTTAATAATTATTTAAACCTATACTTTATGTAACATTATTAAGAATTATACACAAAACACTTAAAACTAAGACGGAAAAATATCGCACGCACGGGGGATCGAACCCTAGACCTCGAGGACGCAAGTCGAATACACATACCGCATAGCCACGCAAGCTTGGAAGCGACCTCGCTTAAACTTCCTTTTGAATCATGGGACCGTTATATACAGTGTTATCATAATAAATTGACTGTATCATATTTATTTATAGAAAAATTATTAAAAATGTATGTTATATATATATATATATATAAATTAATTAATATGTTTATCATAATAATATGGTAAAAATTATTAATTTAATTATTTATTCTCTATTATTTATAATTTAACTATTTTTTAAAACAATAAAAATTTTTTTATTATTAATAATTCACAATATTACTACACTGCAAAAACAGGTGTCTATATTTGAGACACTTTTGTCCTTATTTTTAAGACGTTTTGGGATGTCTTTTAGGAAGACATTAAAAGTGACTATTTTGGAGACGTTTAAAGTGTCTTCATCCAGATGAAATTTACTGCTTGAATCGATACATAACCTAAAAATGCATGTATGCATTGATATTGCGCGGGAAACTTTCATCGAGACGAGGCAAGACGAATATTACCGAAGATACTCGAATACACAAAATGTCTTTTATTCAAAGTGTCTTACTTCGAAAACGTCTTAAATTAGCAACAATTACTTAAATATAGACACTTTTACCGTCTACATTACATGTCTTTAATTATAAGCACTGAAAGTGACTTATGTTTACATTTGTAAGACGCAAGAAGTGTCTCAAATTTTTAGACACTTTGCATAAAAGACAGATGAATTAGTCATTTATTCCAGACTAGGCGTTTTCAAAACGTCTAATGTCTTAAAATAAGACGTTTTGAAGACGCTAGTTTTTGCAGTGTAAAAATTATTAATTAATAATAATTTATTTTTTTGCCTTAAACATGGAATTTCAATTTAAGTGTGAAAAATGAATAAGAGTTTTTAAGAGTTATAAATGTCAAAAATAATGTTAATATTGTAACCACAAATAAATTTAACATTTTATGCAATATTTTTGGTTATTACCATGATAACATCGACAAATGGTTCACCCTCGACAATTGGTGCGTTTGTCCTATTATTTTAAATTAAAGGAGAATAAATTCTTAAGACATCCCTCGAGGCCAATTTTTGAGTTTTTAATTGTTTATAATTTTTATTTTCAAATTTCAATCAAAGTTAACAAATTAACACAATTTTTTAAAAACGGACGTTTATTTTCTTATTCCGTTACTGCACATGCTCTAAATCAGTTCAAATTAATCCAATATTACCAGCAGACAATTAAAAACCCATAAAGTAATATATTTCAATTGTCATAAACAACATTAATTAACAAATAGTTAACTTTGATTCCTCTCCAATAAAAAATTTTTTTTTCACATTTTCTTTTTAATTTTAGTTCATTTGAAGAATATTTTTCCTTTATGATTAAAAAATAACTTATTTAAATTGTTATAAACAATATTAATTAACAAATAGTTAACTTATGATCCTGTCCAAAAAAAAAATTTTGTTACAAATTTTCTTTTTTACTTAGGTTCTTTTAAAGAATATATATGTCTTTTTTGCTTATAATATAACTTATTTAAATATTTAATATTATATATCCGTGGTCTTTTAACATTATCTAAATAAAAAAGTAAACGTAAAAAAAAAAATTTTTGGTGGAAAGGAACAAAAATTAACTATTTGTTAATTAATATTATTTGTAACCATTTAAATAAGTTATTTTTTAAACAAAAAGGACACATATTTTTAAAATGAACTTAAATTAAAAAGTAGACGTGAAAAAAAATTTTTTTGGTGGACAGGAACATAAGTTACATAACTATTTGTTATTTAATATATTGTTTATAACAATTTAAATAAGTTATTTTTTAATCAAAAAGGACAAATATTCTTTAAATAGACTTAAATTAAAAAGAAAATGTGAAAAAAAATTTTAGTGGAATAGGAATCAATGTTAACTATTTGTTAATTAATATTGTTTATAACAATTTAAATAAGTTATTTTATAATCAAAAAGGACAAATATTCTTTAAATGAACTTAAATTAAAAAGAAAAGGTGAAAAAAACATTTTTTAGTGGAGAGAAATCAAAGTTAACTATTTGTTAATTAATATTGTTTATAACAATTGATATAAATTACTTTCTGTTTTATTAATTGTGTGGTGGTCATATTGTATTAATTTGAACTGATTCAGATCATATGCAGCAACGGAATAAGAAAATAAGCCTCCTTTTTTGAAAAATTGTATTAATTTGTTAACTTTGATTGAAAATAAAAATTATAAACAATTAAGAACTAAAGAATTGACCTTAAGGGATGTCTTAAGAACTCATTCGCCTTTAATTTAAAATAAAGAATACTGAAACCGGTTAAGAATTGTAGGCTGTAGACAGTTTTGAACAGTAAATTGTAAAAAAAATCCCATTGTGCGCTGTTTGTAGATCCTTGGGCAAACCCGGCCTGGTCCTGGTCGGGGCCACGAAGTCGGGGCCAGATCATGAAAACCCGACCGGGGCCAGGGCGGTAATCGGGAACAAAAGTGGCGATTTCTGCACGGGATTGAATGTTTACATTAATTCTTGAACTCGACTAAACAATTTCTCTTTTTTAGAAAAAGTGCGCGCGCACTACTACTGTATATTTTGTGATTTGACTTTAAAGACTCGTTTGCTCTCTCTCTCTCTCTCTCTCTCTCTCTCTCTCTCTCTCTCTCTCTCTCTCTCTCTCTCTCTCTCTCTCTCTCTCTCTCTCTCTCTCTCTCTCTCTCTCTCTCTCTCTCTCTCTCTCTCTCTCTCTCTTTCTCTCTCTCTCTCTCTCTCTGTTTCTCCTTCTATTTCTGTCTCTTTATGTTTCGCATTAAGGAATTATTTTCCCGTTATCGAATCGAATTGTTGGCATGCACGATGTTGCATACTACGCATCGTTGCACCTACTGAGAATTAGAAGTTTCCAGTTGTCATTTTGCGCGCACATTTTACCGACAAAATATCTCTTGAAATACGTTTCTAACAGTTTGAACTTTGCAGTTCCAGAAACCTCGTTAACACGTTTGCTCTCTGCCATCATCAGACACCTAATAATTCACTTCTCTATAGAGCTACTTTACTTGATTTTCCAACTTATTCATTCATTATGCGAAGACTGCTTTACATTTTCTATCTAATAATATTTTACTATTTTACACCTGAGATTCTATTTTCTTAATTATAGAGGAATTTATTGCTGGTTGCTATTATCATTTAATGATTCTGTAAATAGAAGAGTGAAAATCGAAAATTGATTCTTGTTGGCAATTTGGAATTCAAGTTTTAATGTTTGTTAAATTGTTCAGTCGAGATTAGAATTCAATTTGTCGTTCAATTGGTATAGCTTGAATTATAATAAAGGACTGTGAATGACATATTTTAAATTTTCAGTATAGTATAGTAGCTTCAAGTAGTAATACTTACAACTACGTTTCAGTTTCATTTATTAATATATGCAGCCTATGATAGCTTCCATGTCAATAATTTGAAAAACTCATAGCTTCCATTAATTATTCTGCAATCATTTCTAGCTCAATTAATAATAGTTTTAGCCATTGCTATAGCTTTAACTTTTAAAATTTTCATCTAATCGTACGTTCAAGAATTAATAGTTGCATCCAATGGTAACTTCAATTTTAAATTATAAATAGTTGCAAACAATTTTAGTTTCTGTTATTTATAGATACAACCAATTGCAGCTTCAATTATTCACAATCATATCCAATGATAGCTTCAGTGATTAGTGGTTGCAACCGGTATTATTGTAGCTTCAATTATTTACAGTTCTAAGCAATTCGGTAAATTTAATTTTTCATTGTTGTGAAAATCTGTAGCTTTAATGATCGAAATAATTACAATAAATTCTTATTTATTCACAGCAAAACTATTTAAGTATTTTCTTAAATATCAGTATAACTCACGAAAAAATCGTCTTCCTTTTGGACAAAGCAGCAAATTTTACTTACCTGCAACAAAAAAGATTTATTATTAACAAAAATATAACTTAAGTTTTAAAACACTAAACAATCTATTAAGATAAGTTATCGACAAAAAGTTAATATTATTATTATAGTGATATTAATGTTTGTAAATTATAAAAATTGAAAGTATTAATAGTTGCAAAAAGTATTAAAGTTGATAATGTTTGTATATTTAACTATGAACATAATAATAATAATAATAAGTTCAATTATTAACAGTCGCATCTAACGATAACTTCCATAGTTAATAGTCGCATATAATGATATGTAACTTCAATTGTTAATAGTTTATGCAATGGTAGCTTCAATTGTTAGTAGTTGTGTCTACACTGCAAAAACTGGTATCTCACTCGTGTCTTAAAATGAGTTGCTTTAAGTGTTTAAACCATTGAGATACAAAATCTGTTTTATATTGAGACATTTAATTTCATCTCGTGTCTCATTTTAAGACATTAAAGGTAACTCAATGCGTATAAGACACGTAAAACGTCTTCTTAGTGTGAGACGGATACTCGAAACACATTTCGTGTCTCAAAATGCATTGCTAAATGTGAAAGACACTTTGAAACGTCTTAAAATGAGACACATATCTGTTTCAAATATGTGGACTAAGACATCTTATGTGTTTCAAATATGGAACAAAACGTCTCAAAATGAGACACTTGTTTTTGCAGTGTAGTGATAGCTCCAATTATTATTAATTGTTGTGTGCAATGGTAGTTTAAATTGTTGATTGTTGTGTCCAATGATAGTTTTAATTATTAATAGTTGCATCTATAATGATAGGTTAAATTGATAATTATTTTGTCTAATGACAGCTTCAAGTATTAATAGTTGCATTACTGATAGTTTCAATTATTAACAGTTGAATCTGATTATAGTTTCAAGTATAGTAATAGTTGCAGCCAATGATAGTTTTGATTATTAATAACTGCAACCAATAGAAGTTGTAATTATTAATAAATTAAATTATTATTAACTTTTATTAACAATTACTAAAAATAGTATATCCTAAATCATAAATTTGATAATCGCAATTAATATTGTAACCAATTGTACCATTAATGATTACTAGTTGCAAACATTAGTATATAGTTTGTCCATACATAGTCTTAAGCTATGGTAGCTTCAACATTATATCTGCGCCAATGAATTAATTAACTAAACTAATTAAAAATTCACTATTCCTTAAATTATTTATTTCAAAAAATCGAAAAATATTTTTCAAAAACAAAAAAATGGAAAATTCTTGAATTCCTGTGGTGCTCTATTTAACAAACATGTTTTAATCAGAATTCAGGACATTTTGTGCAGATTACCATAAAATTCCGATTATTTTTGTTACTATGATTCACTATTTTTTTGCCTTCTTTCTGCGTGAAAACAAGTGAAAAGAATGTTAAGTAAAGGCCAAATGGAATTCCAGTTAAAATGCCTACAAAAGCATCATACATACATATATATATATATATATATATATATATATATATATATATATATATATATATATATACATATATATATATATATATACAAAAGAGGAACAAGAAAAATAGTACAAACGTAAAAATAAATAAACAAACAAAACTTATTTGTGTTGTTGTCGCATAAATAATCAAAGGGGAAGATATACTCACTAGAGAGAAAGATTTTCTTACCTGTTTTCTCTCTCTCTCTCTCTCTCTCTTTTTGTAGAGCTTAATACTATTCGATTCTGGAATTTAATGAATGGAACAATTGGAGAATACAAATTAGAACGTTGAGGGTGAGAATGAAGGGAAATACAAACGGAAATGGAGACTATGCGGTGTTAGGGGAAACATTTTGTATTTGCGCGAGTTTCCTTTGCCTCCCCCTTCTCCCTACCAATGGAAGGCATGCTTCTAATTTGCGTGGATGCAACTCCACTGCAAGAATTTAATACTCGAAACCGCGCCCAGAAACACAACGCGCTTGGTTGCCCATGTGCTCGACACGGTGAGTTACACGCACGCGACTCGTCGACGACCCGCGGTGTGTTCACACACACATACACAAATGAAGCGAGAATATCTGCGAGCCTCAACTATATGTGTATATTATCACACGCACAGAGGAAGAACCTCGTCCAATAACGTAATTACTTTTCACGGTTCTCCGGAAGCTATTCGCACCTCGTAGATTGAAGCGCACCAGATGAATTGAATATTCGATGGACGTAACCTTATATCAACAATAACTCACATACGTGGTCTATATAAGTTCCATTTTTATTAAATTATACACTCAAATGGCAGGTGGTCACTTTTTCTAAAAACTATTTTCTGATCCTCCTTTTCTAAAAAAATTCTCTCTTATTTCTCGTTTTAAAAAAAGTCTTTTTTAATCCTCCTTTTTTTAAAAGAAGTCTTTTATACTTCTCTTTTTTAAAATTCGATAAAAAAATTATTTCTACTAGTTAAAAAAAATACAAAACAAAATTTTTTCTTGCACATAAATATCATTTATAAAGTAAAGGTAAATTATATTTTCCACATATATATAACATTGTTGTAATAAACTTTGAGCCAAAGAAACTTTGCTGTTTAGAAATGTGTTTTTAAAGTTTCAATGCGGTAATTACAGTGTCTAGTTAAAGGGGGATATTTTCCATTTAGACAAAATGCAAAAGTAGTGTTTCTTCTCTTTCTTGGGCAGCTTACAAAATGAAGTAAGTACCCAGCCCTGATTCGAGATTGTTTTCTAAGAACTGTACAATATGCGTGCATGCATGCTCCTTTCCGCTATGGTTGTTTTTTCTCCTTCCTCTTCTTCTGCTTCTTCTTCTTGTTTCGTGCCAATTTACAGGAAGGAAAATGTATGATAAGGGAAAACATGTGTTTTTTTATTCTAAATACACGCGTGCAAAACTATGACTCCATAGACTATTATATTGTACACAAGTATAGAATACAATATATAAAAAGAATAAATAAAATGTAGAGGAGTTAACTTCCCAGTGGAAGTTGAAATAAGGAAGCGAATTATATATGATGGATAATGATAGATGCTATTATCGTGGTATTTATAATAAACAGAAGGAAAGGAAAGAGTTGGAAGCAAGTGGTTGAACGAAATAGTTAAGTATAGTTTTCATTCGGTAGCTACAATCGTTGATAATTATAAAGTTATGGTATATTTATAATCGGATTATTTAATTTAATTTTTCTATATTCTATTCTAAATGGCAATGAATTATTACCCTGGTACCATTAATTATTATTATTCACTAATTTGTATAATAGGTTTATTCACAGATGTAGAAAATTGCAGTGTCAATAATTAATAGTTTCAAATAATAACAGCTTCATCAATTATTAATAGTTTCTTGTATACTTACAATCATTAACAATTGAAACAATTAATGCTTGTAAGCTTGGTAAATGGTATTTCCTTTAATAAAGAGTTTCAATTAGTAGTAGTTTCCAAAAATAAGATTTATAACTAATTATAGTGGCTACAATTATTAACTTTTATTATTAATAGTTAAAACCACAACTGTTTGCAACTATAGTAATTGAAACTGCAATTGGTTGAAACTATTAACAACTATAATCATAACTGATTCACACTACAAAAAACTGCTGCTACAATTAGTTGTAACTATCAATAATTGAAGCTATATAATCCATTGCAACCAGTAACAATTAAAACTGTTGCTGGTTGAAGTATTAAATAACTGCAGTCCCAATTAGTTGTAAAACTATTAATAATTGAAATGAAAATTTATTTGTAACGATTATTAATTGCAATGAAAATTGTTTCACACTTTTGATTCGCTTTTTGTCTCAATTTGATATCCTTAGAAGAACTGTGTTTATCTTTATATTTTGATTTTTTAGTTCAGATTTCTTAGATAAATTGTTATTTTAATTTCATCAAAATTCCTTAAAATAATTAAATCCATACTAATGACACTGTGGTCAATGCAAATTTTACTGATTACAATTTCATTAAAAAAAAATTGTGCATTGAACTAATTTTGTTTTAGTTTCTGTATAATATGATTCAAATTATAGTTTCAATTAGTAAATATAATAACAATTAATTGAACTCGAGTGGTATATATTTTATTTAGTGCTTGAGGAAGAAACTGTTCTCTGTTGTTATTATTATTTTGCCATGAATTAAATATATTTTGCATCTCTTTTTCATCCGTATAGGGCGCGCTTGAACCTGAAATCATTCTAAATGTCTCTCGTATATCAAAGATCACATGTACAATCGATTCAGTGAGGTGCATAGCTTGATATAATGGACGTATCGTATCGAACAGTTTATGTTTTTGTAGTATATTCTTAACCTCACTGACATTTTCACATGAATCGTGATGCGCACTACATGATCAGGATCTATCAAATTTTCAACTAAACTGGAAAATGAATCACTTATGGTTAATAAACATTTGAGCGGGAAAAATTCATTATGTTATCCATTCGATGATTAAAATCCATTACACCCCCTCTAGTGGAATATGATTACATGTATTTATAAATATATATATTTAGTTGAGGGATTAATTCAAAATTGAAAATATGCTCGAAATCAACGCTATGTACGTGTCCAATCTGTACAAAACTCATTTAACGCAGCGCATAACCGTCGGGCATATACCCCAGTGCAATTAATCCATGTTATACGTTAAATTGCAAAATTAACGTTGATCAATTATTCGCAACAGTGGATATCACATTAAAATGAAGCGGCACTGGACTCTACGTAAATCATGATCCTATCGTACAGTCGGCGAACTCGGTTCTTTTCCAATTTATCGAGCATATATTATACTGACAACGATGTAATTTATGAATCTTGCTTTAACTCGACAAAAAAATAAATAAAATAAACTTTCATCCCCTAAGATGGTAAATAAATATTCTCGAATCTTGTGAAATGTTCCCTTTTGTGAATGATTAAATTGTGGACATTATCTTTTAATCAATTATCGTATAATCATGTTAAAGAAAAAGATGGAATAAAATTGGTTTTTGAAATAGATTTTCTTTATATACTCTTGGAAAATAAATTCACAAACGACTCTAGTCTAACTGAATCTGTAATTGTAATATTATACGTGATCCATCCCTGTTATACAGAAGGAGTATTTCCGGAAGTGAGCTCGAATCACCATATAACGTGTATGTATCATTTTTCAAAAAAGGCTAAAAAATGTACATATATTCTTGAAGCAAAAGAACTAAAATCCACTGATAATTGTTATCATTTGACTTGAAATGATGCTATTCCCTTGAAAATGGGGCAACGTACTGTAAAATGAGAGACGTGACCTGCCAAAAGCAGATAATTGAACAGCTTGCCTCGAGAAGATCGATGTCTCCCGTACACTTGGAAATGTCCCTACGGTATTAAACTGGCAAGTGAAACTTTCTCGCTAGTCACCGATCGAATCTGGCATCACTTCGGAGATTAATTGCTATTTCCGCGTATATATAGAGAAAGGTGATCTCCTCCTCAAGGAGATGCGACTACTATCGTGTGCAAAAGCAGTATTGCTGAACTAAGCCCTTTGATGTTTGATCCTGTTTTAACTCTTCAAATATTGATATAATTGCCACCCACATTAAAATAGTTTTCGCATTATACAAATAAAAGCGAGAACACCAATACTGTGTGTACATATATATAGCGGCGAGCATTTATCTTCCTTCCTGAGAGATCATTTCTCTTCCTTGCCTTTACTTTTCAATTAACATTGTTGCTAACACTGTCTGGAATTTGAAAGCTATGAACTAATTTTCTAGTGAAATAGTTTTTCAAAGTAATTTTTTGTTACTTATTCGAGGAACTGATTTAAATAGCAAATATTTGCAACTGATAATTCAATCATTAATTAAATAGGTGGCAATCATTACTAATTAAAAACATCACTGCTTGCAGTACGTAATATTTAAAAGTATTATAAGTTGCATCTAGTAAGAATTAAAACCAATTGGTAAAAACTGTTAATAATTGAAGCTTCTATTGGTTCAAATTCAAACTATTCAAAATTGAAACTTCTATTGATTAAAACTACTAATCATTATAGCTATTAATAATAATTGAAACTATTTATAATCAAAAATCTCATTTGTTAAGATCTTGAAATGGGGCGCATGATTATTCCCCAAATGTCAATTTTGCGAAATGTCATTTTTGCGAACTGCACTTTTGCGAAATGTCATTTTTCCGAAATGTCATTTTTGCGAAATGTCATTTTTGCGAAAAGTCATTTTTACGAAAAGTCACTTTTACGAATTGTCATTTTTGCGAAAAGCCATTCTTGCGAAATGTCATTTTTGCGAAAAGCCGTTTTTGCGAAATGTCATTTTTACGAAAAGTCATATCAGCAAAAAGTCAATTTTGCGAAATGTCATTTTTACGAATTGTCATTTTTGCGAAAAGTCATTTTTACGAAAAGTCATTTTTGCGAAAAGCAAATTTTGCGAAATGTCATTTTTACGAATTGTCATTTTTGCGAAATGTCACTTTTACGAATCGCCATTTTTACGAATTGTCACTTTTGCGAATCGACATTCTTACGAAATGTCATTTTTACGAATTGTAATTTTTGCGAAATATCATTTTTGCGAAAAGTCATTTTTGCGAAATGTCATTTTTACGAAAAGTTATTTATGCGAAAAGTCATTTTTGCGAAATGGCATTTTTACGAATTGTCATTGTTGCGAAAAGCCGTTTTTGCGAAATGTCATTTTTGCGAAAAGCCATTTTTACGAAAAGTCATTTTAGCGAAAAGTCAATTTTGCGAAATGTCATTTTTACGAATTGTCATTTTTGCGAAAAGTCATTTTTACGAAATGTCATTTTTGCGAAAAGTCAATTTTGCGAAATGTCATTTTTACGAATTGTCACTTTTGCGAAATGTCATTTTTGCGAAAAATACAATAGTAAACTAGTAGTATATATAGATTCACTATTGTATTTTTCGCAAAAATGACAATTCGTAAAAATGACATTTGGCAAAATTGACTTTTCGCAAAAATGACATTTCGTAAAAATGACTTTTCGCAAAAATGACAATTCGTAAAAATGACATTTCGCAAAAATGACATTTCGCAAAAATAGCTTTTCGTAAAAATGACATTTCGCAAAAATGACATTTCGCAAAAACGGCTTTTCGCAACAATGACAATTCGTAAAAATGCCATTTCGCAAAAATGACTTGTCGCAAAAATAACTTTTCGTAAAAATGACATTTCGCAAAAATTACTTTTCGCAAAATGATATTTCGAAAAAATTACAATTCGTAAAAATGACATTTCGTAAAAATGTCGATTCGCAAAAGTGACAATTCGTAAAAATGGCGATTCGCAAAAGTGACATTTCGCAAAAATGACAATTCGTAAAAATGACATTTCGCAAAATTTGCTTTTCGCTGATATGACTTTTCGTAAAAATGACATTTCGCAAAAATGACATTTCGCAAAAACGGCTTTTCGCAAAAATGACATTTCGCAAGAATGGCTTTTCGCAAAAATGACAATTCGTAAAAATGACTTTTCGTAAAAATGACTTTTCGCAAAAATGACATTTCGCAAGAATGGCTTTTCGCAAAAATGACAATTCGTAAAAATGACTTTTCGTAAAAATGACTTTTCGCAAAAATGACATTTCGCAAAAATGACATTTCGGAAAAATGACTTTTCGCAAAAGTGCAGTTCGCAAAAATGACATTTCGCAAAAATGACATTTGGGGAATAATCATGCGCCCCTCTTGAAATTAAGAATTGAAGCAACCACTGGTTTTAATCTTGTAATAATGAATAAAAGCTTCTATTATTTAAGACTATTAATGCTTTCATTGTCTGCGATAGTTAACCAATAACTGCTACTAATTGTAACTGTTGCTACTATTTCTTGCAGCTGATAAGAACCTTAACTACTGGTTGCATCAATTAATAATAATTAAGGCTGACATGAGTGACAATTATAAAAACAGGGTTGCAGCAGAGGTCAGGGAAGTCAGGAAAAGACAAAACTTAAATTTTGTATCAATCCTGTAAAAATCCATTATAAATCCATCAATTTATTAAATAATGATTAAATATAAATAATTAAAGCTACCATTTTTATAACAACTGTAAGGAAAAGCGATAATCATTGATTACAATTATTAATACTTAAAGCTACCATTAGCTAAAGCTATTGAAAATTGAAGTTATAATAAATGGTTAAAACAATAAAGAATTGAAAATATAAACTATTAATAACTGAACATACTACTTTAAAAAATGAAGCCTGCAGGAAATATTGACATGGATAACAATTTATTAACTGCGAGCAATAAATATTTCTGTCAACTAGTTCTTAATTTTTTTCTTGATAAAATGTTTTTGGTACACGAAAAAAAGGTTTAACCTGGAACAATTACAATTTATGCACTGTATTAGTAAAATTCTTAGTTTTTTCAGTTAAAACTTTCGCTAAGAGAAAATGATCGTTGTTCTAGGTAAAGCTTTTTCTCCAAGCACAATTTATTCATAATTCAGTTAAGTTTTCAAAATAAAAAAGTACACATTCCCATACGGGGCGACTTTCTAATGTGTATCAATAAGACGACAGGAGGTTACATTATTGTAAAAGGAACTTAAAGGAAGGTCGAGAACTTCTAGTAATGTATACTATACATAAAGCAAAATACACGGGGCGTGCACATGTATTTTCCAAGCAAAGCGAAAGGTCAAATAGCTAAAGAAGAGGAAAATAGCAAGAGAAAAAGGGGAGTCTAGTATTGCTAAAAGTACGAAATGCATTCAATTCGTGGAATTGCATCACTGTCTACATAAAACGGAGTAGTGGAAAACGCAAAAGACGGAGTGGATGAAAAGAGAAGAGTCTCTCTCTCTCACTCACTCTCTGTGCCTGAATGTCGAGTGCAAAGGGCGATTGAAAACGTTGGCTAAGGTCCAAGGATCTTCTTATTCAGACTTCGTATACATGCTAAACTCACCTTATCTGTTATATTAGTTCCACGAGTAAAATCGACAGAAACGTCATATTATATGCAAAAAACCAAAAAAAAGAGAAAGAGAAGATGAAAATAAAAAAGCGAATACTTGATCAATATAATCTTCTCCTCTTTTCATACACAATCAATGGTATGAATAGAGCAAAATAATAAAAGAAAGAGAAATTTTTCTGTTTTTAAAATAAGAAATACTCCTCTGTCAAATGCAAACTGTCAACTATATAAATTCTTTCTTTAAATAAAGAGCGTATATTATTATTTTCTATCGCAATTTATTAGATATGCTTTCATTCAAAAGATAATAAACGGGACAAAAAATAATTACGCAACGTTTGCAAAAAGCTAGTTGAAAAACTGTGACTTTACACGGCGAGTTAAGTCACTGTAACGACCACCCACAATTAAACGCTCGTCACATGTTGTTGTTGCGCTTATGAGCGCGAACACATATGCAAACCACATTATATCGTTTATTAATTTTTCTTTTATGTACATTTTAAGATTGTAAATTAACGACGACACAGAGTTGGAGAATTTTTGACGTGAATTTTTAAAAGAGAATGACGAGGTGAGTTCAGAAAATTTACAAGTCACCGCACCATTGAAATAGTGGGAGGACCAGAAGGTATATATATATATATATATGTGCCTAAGACTATAAAAGATAATACGACGTGGTAGCCTTTTAGATATTACGAGGGCAACGTTATTACTGAATATTACGATGTGAAAAAGTAGATGCTCTAATAGTTTAAGACCCTTTTTTATTGTATTTAAAATTACTTTTCATTTTTTTCATAGGATAGAACTTATTATACAGCTCATTAAAAAAAATGTCTCTAGTTTTAGTGATGGTTCTTTTTATTGCTTTTTTTATTTTTGGTCCAAAAAGAAAAAAAGAATTATTATTGAGCGTACTTTTGATGTTATGATGAAAAAATAGTTTAAACTATGCTGTAATAGATTTTCGTTATTAAGAATTGAAACTATGGTTAAACGTTACAACTATTGATGATTTAATCTATCATTATAGTTAAAACTGAAAGATATTGATTATTAAAGCAACTGTTAATAATTAAAACTACAACTGTTAGCTACATTTTTATTAAGAACTAAATCTGCTACTAATTTTAACTTGTAAGAACTGAAACAACTATTAGTTGCAGCAATTAATAGTTATAGCAATAATTAGTTAAATTTTTTTTTTGATCAAACAATTCATCATAGTTAATGAATTTTCCTTGACTATGTATATAAAAGATCCCTAAATGTATAAAAATAAAAAATTCTCAAGCGTGATATAAATTACCAACTAAAATTCGTTACCGATAACAAATGAAATAATAAAAACTACCATAATAGAAATGTAAATAAATATACTTTCGTAAATATTTAAACTCTCTCTTATAATTGGCAAACTGAAAACTTTAAATATATATGTATATATATATATATATATATATATATATATATATATATATATATATATATATATATATATATATATATATAATCTCTTTCGAGAATTCAAACACTAGATCCAACTTGAATTATCCGGAAGATTGTTATTGAAGATCTACAGAATCTACAGTCCTGAAGCGGTCACTTAACGAGGGTTTACTGTACCCATAAACCTCTTGAAATTCTCTCCACCAAGTTATTTCAGAGTGCATATAAAACAATACCAACTCCTCGAGTTTATTTTAAAATACACAAATAAAAAAAAGTTTTTGTTCATCCATCTTTTTTCTTATTACTAATAAGGCATAAAAATAATTTCTCGTTTTTTCGGTAACTTCATATCTTGATAAAAAAACAGAAGAATATACGTCTAGTTTATTAAATTTGCGCACTCTCGATGCTTTTGCGGATGGTAAAATAATAGACTGTTAGAGTTAACTTCCGCCTTGTTAAGCATCACGAACACAAATGCATACTTTGCATTATATGATTTTTACAAGAGAAAACGGGGGAGAGAAGAACTTATAAGCTGAGGTCTTTTGCTTTTCCTATTGCAGGTGCGCTGTCACAATCTCAGTTTCCGGTATTCACTATCTACGCCCAAAAGAGTTGTTTAGCAGTGAAGCCATGTGAACGAGCATGGTGCATCGATAGAGTGCAAGGACATCGGCTTCAGGGTCACACGAAGAGAACCGCTAGTGCGTCATCGCGTCAACATTGTTTAGAGCTTTGTCTTGGCGAGAGGGAATTTCTCTGTCGGTGAGTGTTTTGCTTATTTAGTGTCTTTTCTTTCCCTCTCTGTCTCTCCATCTCTATATTATATTCATTATTATTACAAATCAATTATTCTTTTAATATATTAAATCGAAAAAAAGATATTTTCAAAAAAATCAAAATTTTGAAACTCCATAACTCAAAAAATATTTTATCAAATTCAAAAAAAATTAATATTTACACTTCTACTAATAATAGTAACATTTTAGCAAAGTTTAGAGAAAATTCATTGTTTTACCTGGACAGTTGAGGAATTTTGCCCCATATGTTCGTAATTTGTGGTTACGTTTTATTTTTTTACTCCGAATCCCTTTGAGATCCCAAGATGAAAGCATATTTTTTGCCCTAACATTTAGTAAAATTTTGAAAAAAATCAAAGATGATGTTTTTTCAAAAACGGATATTTAATTTTTCAAAATTTCAAAAAAAAAATTTTTTTGAATTTTTTTTTTTTATATTAATTTTAACTTAAAATATACTTAAAACCAAAGAAATCATTTTTTAAAAATCCAAAATCGGTTAATTAAAACCAAAGTTATAGCACTTTAAAAAAAAGACAAAAATTTTGAAAATGCCATATTTTTGGTAATTTTCAAAATTTTGAAAAAATATTTGGTGGAGTTGATTATCACTATAAACGTAATAAATTTACAAAAGTACAGCCAAATCCCAACAAGTCATGAAAATAAGTGTGTTGAACTGACGTGCAGAATCCATCTATTATTATTTTTATTCTATTTATTACTATATTAATTATTATATTAATTGTATTATCTACTATGAAGGAGTTTACACCGTAAGCCTTAAATATAAGTCTCCGCGAGCATAAACGGATATGCCTCCATGAGCATATACTCGCGTCTGCGCAAAGTGTTTGCCTGCAGCTGTGTTGTGAAAGAGTTTGCCTTGACCACGTGTTCGCGCAGGCGCAAATATATGTTCTTGGAGGAATATCCGTTTATGCGCGCGGAGGCTTATATTTAAGGCTTACGGTGTAAACTGTCTCTATATAATAAATGCTATTCTGAGTATATACCTGTAGAACATATTTAGTTAAGAAAAAGTTATTTCACAAGCCAAAATTCTACGAGTGCTCAAGAAACCCTTATGTGTGACATTTACATCACTTTACGAAAAGCGTCTACTCATTTGTTACGGTCGCGTGGATAAGAAGCCAACTCAAGTCAACTTAGGAAATAACAGTTTTTTCACATTCACTTAGAAATACTGGAAAAGCGCGGAAATTATCGTCGTTAGTTGAATTTTTTTAACGGACGCAACAAAACACTTTTCTTCAATTTTGACTTCTAAATTTTCATCCCTCACTCTTCCACGCTTCTTAATTAATTCTAAATATTAATTTGTATTTAATTAATTTAAAATTAATTCTCAATTAAATTAAAACCAATTCTTAATTAAATTAAAATTAATTCTTAGTTCATTTGAATTTAATTCAAAAATTAAAATTATTAAAAAATGTATTAAGTTATTCAAAAATTAATACTAATAATTATATTTATTAACTATTAATTAATTAATATTAACTAATTGAAAAATTAAAATATTTGTTTTATGAAAAAACAAAAAATGATTTTCGAGTAGTTAAGTAGGGGAAAAAATAGAACCTACAAGTTAACAGAAAATTTATGTCATTTACTTGCAGTTTTTTTTAATATCAGCGATAAAACGTGCAATGAATGAGATTGTAAAGATTTTTTTTTTATTTGAAATAAAAGTTTATTAATGCACATAAAAATAGATTTATTGGATAATGTGAAACGTAAACTTGAGTTTGGTTTTGCTATCTTATTGGTTTTTGGATGCGTAACAGAGGCAATTATGCGTATCAAAAACTCCCACTTTATAGTTGGTTATAAATAATACTCTTTCCGTGTCATATGTTGTTTATGAGTTTACATTCGCAATGCACTGTGTAATGTTCAGGTAGGAGACTCTCATTGCATCTCACAAGCATCGTCATAGAGGAACGATAAATAAAAAACACGCCTCACCTTTTTTGTCGGTTTTTTTTCCTTTTCCTTTTTTTTTTACCTCGAGCGCTAATTGGACCAGTAGCATTCCTTTTAACGCCCCAGAACTGACGGGTTTTTTTTTACTCCTGTCACAGGTTATTTTTCCCGAAAAAATTTTTTTTAATAGTTTCCTTGTTTTTTACATCTTTTCTGTAGTAGCGAATTGTTTGTTTATCATTCACGACTTTTGTTTTTTTATTGAAATTGGTGATAATTGCAATTTTAATCATAGAGATCTCGTATCGAGAGTGTATAATAGGTGAAAGGGCGAATCATAATTTTGTGTCTAGTCTAATAATCGATCGGTTGGTTGGAATTGATCGTAAATTTGAGGGTAGCGATAAAGAGTTATAGGAAATTAGTTTTCGTTTATTTAATTGGTATAGGTACACAATTTTTCTAAGGATATCAAATTCTTCTCCTCATGTATTGCCATACTTTGCCCATAGTTTAAAAATAAAAAATTGAAAGGATTTGTGTTTATTTCAGTTGATTTAATGAAAAATTAATATTTGTTGTTGTCATTCTTTAACCATGGGCTTCGGTCATTAGCAATATTTTGACACATTTTGTCAATCTTGGTACCATATTTTGCCATCTTTTACCCATTCTTCCATTTTCACGCTGGTAGAAAAGCTTTGTACTATCGGCTTATTTTGAAATTTGACTTTTTGAAAATTGCATAACGAAGTGAAATTAATGAAACGAGATGATGATTCGAAAAAAGAGACGATTTTAAGGAAGTCAAGATTTCCGACACGCTTCTCATCGTGAAGGAAACGTGCTTGGTTTTCTTACTCGAGAGAAACGATCAGAGTGTGTATATATATAATGGAGGAAAAGGTCTCTGCCAGCAGTCTGTGACTTCGGAACGAGACTGGCGGTAACCTGACGTTGACCCATTCAGGGTCAAGAGGTCGCAGGCGGAACCGTATCAAAAGTGGTGTACAAGACTTTTTCGCTTTCCATGAAAGAGTATGGTATAAGAGAGAGGTTAAATATAAGAAAAGAGAAAAGAAAAGAAACGTGAACAAAAAAAGAGAGTGAATCGTGATGTTGGCCTCTGAGACGAAACCGGAAGAAATCCCGGAAAAAGGGGAACAAGCCTCTAGGGAGAATCCTTGCGAGACACAAGACTTCTTTGCACGCGAACTCGCAGTGCAAGAGAGTTCATCGAATCATCTGCGTATATACCACTCGAGACTCTCTTGATAATCACGAGGGAGGAATGAAGGGAAGGGGGATTACGCAACAATGCATCGTGCGTGCGACCGTAAAGCCGGTGTCGGCTGAGTAACAGGAGCCAGTGCGCCGGGATTGCTGCTGAAGATCGCATTAACATTCTATGGGAACGGTATTTCTTCCGTACAATCCTCCTGACAACACTCTACTAGCCTTAACCGTTTCTTCTTCCTTCGCGTGGCAATGTGTCGTTTCTTCTTCTTCTTCTTCTTCTTTTTCTTTTGCAAGAAACTCGCATCCGGGGGACTCTTTAATATCACACATTAAAACGTCCAATTAAACAATTATCGAGACTCACCTTCAATCGAAATTCACATTTTTCATTCCTTCACTGTAAAAAGAAGTGTGTTACTGGAATGCACTTCAAGTGCATAAATGATGTCCCAGATCTGAACACACTTTGAAGTGCATTACCCTCATGCGTTTTGGTCACAAATGTAATGTATTTTACTGTTTTATGCACTTTAAAGTGCATAAAAATTTGAAGGCTAAATGCATTAAAACACACTTCTTTTTACAGTGTTTTGGGAGTAATTTTCAATCAAGACAACGATTCGCTTTGGTAGGAAACTTCTCTTTAAATACGTTTCAGGAATCTGACTTAACAAACGGGATTCTCATTCCAAAGTCCAAAGCAAAATTTAAACTGATACTAAAATCTAAATTGAAGACAATTTTAAATCTGATTCCTAAATTCAAATCAAAATTGTCAACAATTTTAACATGGATTCTAAAATATGATAAGCTTAAAATATATTTTTGTTTTTGATTTGAAAACTTGGAGCAAAGTATAGAAGACAACTTTTTTGATTCACACAATAAAAAGAAGGCATCTTAATTTAAAATAATATTGTAGTCACTTCTAAGTTTTTGATACCAAACATTATTTTTCAAAAAAGTTATTTAAAAATATTTTAAAATGCAATTAATTGACAAAAATTAAATCGAAATTAAAATTTTAAAACAAATTTGTGATTTTTTGTGTATCTATTGGTTGCAATTTCATACTTCAAAATTTACAGTGGTAGAAAAATTAAAAAAATTTCAGTGATTCTGATTTCAAAACTGACAAAGAATTCTCAGTGTTAGTACAAAAATTTGATTTGGTTGCTCTCTAAGTTTCCCCTTATTTCCAAATATAGAACTTTGACTTTTTCCTTGAATATCAAAAATAAACTTTAATTTTAGCTATTCGTGAAACTCAATTATTTACAAATTTTTTAAATAAAATTCCTCAAAAACTCGGTAAATTGTAAAAAATTTAAGAGAACCTTTTCGAAAATATTACATATATATGTTTTAATACATTTTTATTCTAACTCTATAAAATTCAGATATTTACAAAATTTTCGAATAAAATTCCTCAAAAACTCGATTGTTTTTAAAAGATTTAAGAACAATTTTTCAAAATATCATACATTCGTTTTGAAAAACTTTTTAGAAATTGCAATTTTTTCAAATACTTAATTATTTTTAATTACTTTCAAGAATTCGTTTCTGTTCAAAAACTAGAATTAAAATTTTTTTTAAAATTAGACTTCTTTTTAAATTTTGCAAAAAAAATTCACCGAAACTTCAATTATTTTTGAAATTAAAATTTTAAGTCTTTGCAAATATAACTAATGTCGAAAAATTTTAATTTTAACTCTTTCAAAATTCAATTATTTTTGACAAAGAAATTGAATTTTTTTATATTATTCTTTCAATCCTATAAAAAATTGTGAATATCTTTAATTGCGACTTTTCGTTAAAATCACTTATTTAATAATTTTTAAAATTGAAAGTATTGGAAAATTAGATTATTTTTCAAAACTTTAATAAAATTCTTTAAAAACATCATTGAATTATTTTCTAGAATTTTTAACTAAAATTCATCGCTGTATTAATTAGTTTTAGTTTTTTTGAAAATATTTTTCGAAGATTAAATTATTATCAAATTTTTTTAAGGTGAAAAAAATCCATTGACAGTTTAAGATTTTTAAAATTATCTGGGACACCAAAAATATTCTAAACACTTACTAGAAGAATATTATTTTTATTGAAAAAATTCCCTAACTTTTCCTGATAATACTGATGAATTTTTCTATTTCTGACATTTCAATGACTTTCCTGATCAGTGAAAACTAAAATTTTTTATACATTTGCGATTTTGATTCCAATAATTAAATCAAAAGTGAAAGAAAAAATATTCGAAATTATTTCAAAATTTAGTTCCACGATAAAACGCGTTAAAATTCATTTACTCGCAAAAATATAAAGAAAACATCGATTAAAATGAGTTAAAAATTAATCTAAATTAGTTAAAATGTAATTTGCGAGGGAAGAAAAAAACACTCAGTACATTTAAAATTTCTGCGCCAATATTGACGAGCATTGATAGATTGGATCATCGTTTGACTTGTCAAAGAGGATATCGAATTAATAAACAAATCGAGAGCACACACAACGTGTGTGTAAATTTGTGATATATTCCGAAATGTTTACTTTAGCCCGATCTCGCAAAATCAGACCAATTTTCATAGAAATAACAGTGCGTCCCACGTGACAGTGGAAACTACTACACACTATCGTTTCCGGTCGTTCGAACACCAGAGTCGGGTGAATCGATAGAAAGTTATTGGTTGCTCGCATTGGCAATTTTGGTGTTGACCGCAATGGTCCACCAGGAGGGAGAAAGGGACATATATGTATATACTGTCAGAGAAGCGAGAGTTCGAAATACATTCTCGTTGGCTGATACATTGCCAATGAAAAAAAGGGGAAAGAAAATAAAAAAAATAAATTCCGAAAAAAATGCGAGCTAAAAATGGTAAATGAATAGTTAGTTATACATTATTCTCTATTTTCCAATAGGCAATATTTGTGTCTCTTCTTTTTTATAGGAAATGAAATGTATTGGAAGGTGATGAAAAAAATTGAAAAACAGGAATAAAGGATCATGGGGAATAATCAAGAGTTAAATTTACGAAATTTTTCTCGCAATTTAGATTTCTTTTTTACGTCCTATTCCATCTGAATCAATAAAAAATGAGTCACTAATTTACATTAGTAAGAATATTCATCAATTTTTAGTAAAATATTACTGCATTGTTATGTAGTTCGAATTCTTCTTACTAAATTTTTAATGCAAAAAATTAGTAAAAATTCTTACTATTGTAAATTAGTTCAAGTCGCGCATTTCGAATTTAACGTCAGATTTGTAAAATTCAAAATGGCGGATCTAATATGGCGATCAAAAATATTCAATTTGAATGCATTCGTTTGAATCTTTATAGTTTTTACTACAAAATTTTGATGGTTATTATTTGTTAAATGAGAATTCCACTCGTTGGCAAATTCTCAGAAACGTCTGGTAATTATTTTTGATTGAAACGCGTCAACTTTAAAAATTTCGCCAGTTTAGGTATATTGAATTTTTTAATTCGGACATAAAATTTCAATTTAGCAACCGTAAAAATCCCAACTAACAAGTGTCAAGCTAATGTGTTGATTTTAAAATTTTTTGGTTGCCGTATTGAATCCGTCATTTTGAATTTTTTTAATTTGACATTAAATTTAGATATTCAGTGAACCCGAAAACCCATTAGTAAATATTTTTAGATATAAATAGGTCCACTATTTTGAATTTCTGAATTTTCATGAAAGAGTCAAATTCAGCAATCTATATAAATTTTAAAATCAATAATAAAAATGACGAAAAACAGAAAAATTTAACTCATTCATATTTTTGTAGATACATTTTTTGACCCTTCTTAGAACATGAAAACTATTTTCTCACCAGTCTACGAAGAGGTTAATTCAAAATTATTTTGCAAGTGCTCTTAACCTGGAAATTTAAAATTCTGACCAGGATCCCTGGAGGCGCATGAATATCGCATAAAATTTATTAGTTAGAATATTTATTTGACAGAATTTTAATAGATACAATTTTCATACGCAGTTGAATTTAAAATTTTCGAGTTCAAAGTAATCCGAATTTGTGCTATGTAAGAATTTTATACTATGAATATAATGTTAGGCGGCACCTAATCATTACTTGTTAGAATTTTCTAATTGACAAAATTTTGTTTAAAATAAATCTAATCTAATCAAATTTTAACTTAATTTTATTAAATTTAATTTAATAAAGGTTCTGTTAATTCTCATTTAACAGAATTTTATTTTAATACTTAAACTTCTAAATGTCAAAATTTCTATTTTATCAATAGTCTTCACTTTATATTTGTACGAATAAAATTTTTCAGTTTTTATTTGAACTAATTGACATTGAATATAACTCTTTAAATTTCAAAATTTAACTCTTTAAAACATTTGGTAGAAAGATTTCGGCCTACATTTTCTGATAAATTTAAATTCGTTTAAAATAGATATCTTTTAAATACGTTAATTAAATAGAAAGTTTATCAAATACAATTTATTAATAAAATTTATTTATTTATTTTATTTAAATAAAAAATCATCTTGTTGATATAAAACAAGAAATCGTTTATTTGAATCTAATAATTTTATCACTCGGTCGTCTTAGTTGAAATAAAGCAATAAATTTTATCTAAATTATGTAAAAATATTAATTTTCTAAAATTACTACGAAAAAATTTGTTTCTTTTATTGTGCAAAATCGTTTTTGAAATATTTGAAAACTTTGAATTTTTGATCAATTTTTTTTCACCTTAAAAAGTTTTGAATCGTAATGAAAATTTAAGACAATACCTTGATTTTCTTTATTTTTGTAAATAATTAAACTCTGGAATAATTTTCTTTAAATTTGAAAATTAAAATGAAGAAAAAATATAGGACTAACTCTGCTAAGTAGGGAAATATTTTAGTTAAAAATAATTACAATTGCTAGAAATAATTGAATTTCACAAGGTTTCAAACTAAAATTTTTAAAAATTTTAATTTCAGTAAAGAAATGAAAAAAGGTTAAAGTGAAAATAAATATTTGAATATTTATTTAAAAATTATTTAAGTTTTGAATAATTTTAATTAAAAATTCTGAAAAATTAGGTTATTAAAATATTCTAATTTTATTTTTTAAAGATAATTGAATGTTTATAAAGAATTGAAAATTATTGAAATAATTGAATTTTTCTATAATATTTTTGAAAGTAATTGAATTTTAAATTTCGTTAAGCTTTTTCATGTTAATTTATAACCGGCATTTTTTAATTTACCTTTACAAAAATTCTATCAAATAATATTCTGTCAAATAAATGCTCTAAAAAATAATAATTTACATGGAATATTCATGCTCCTCGGTTATCGATTCCAGGAAAATTTTGAGTGACTATTGAAATTTATAAACTTAACTCAAATTGAAGTGTACTCTCCAAATTTAAATTAGTTCAAAATAACTGATTTAAAGAAACAAAACTGATTCCACTGAAAAAACGATTTATTTGATTCAAACAAATTTTGTTTAAATCAAACTTAAAATATCTTTGCTATACAGTCAAACATATTTAATTTTAATTGAAACATATTTTTTAGTTTCTTTAAAGAAACAATATATTTAATTTAAACATAAAATTTTTAAACATATATTTTGTTCAAAATAAAACAGCAAATATATTTGAATTAAATATAATTATTCAAACAAATAATACTTTTGAATCAAAGCAGTAGATACTTTCTATATATTGAGATGAAGGTTATTCAATCTAATTTCAATTAGGTACACAAAATCATCTAAAATTATGTTTGTATTTTATTTAAGTATAATGTTTTCTCAGTGTAAATTAGTCAATCACTCCCGAAAAATATTTACTTTTTCACGTGAAATAATTTTCAATTTATCTTTTACTGAAAATCAGTCATTTTCTTCACTGGCAATCACTTATTTTTAACTAATTCAGAAGCAAAAAGTCAGTTCGTGATTGCCAGTTAAAACTATGATTTCTAACTGATTCAAATTTAGAGAGTACTCAATATGAAACTAGTCAAAAGTGATTTGCAGTAGAAAAAAATGATTCGAAGTTATTTCTTTGTAGTTTAGTACTATTCGGTGGAAAAATTAGGGGCAATATTGTTTATATATATATATATATATATATATATATAGCAAGTATGTAGGTATTATATATAGTATATGATATGAAAAGGCAAATGGAGAGGTGCACTTGAGTTCGATGCTCTATAATCAAGGATGATCCACAAGTAACCGGTAAATATCCGGCGCGTACCTATAGTGGAGAAGTGCTCTTCACTGAGAGCGATATTGTTCGCTATTGAAGAAGAGGAGAAGAGAGAATAAATCGATGGAGCATGCAGTTCTAACGCAGGACCATTCCTACTCTCTCAATATATATAGGTACACAAAATGGAACGAGATAGGTTATTATTGCCGTTCCATTGACGTGATACTTGTTAGCCCGGTAATGATTTTATTGTTTAAGAGCCATGTTCAAGTTATACATGTGCGGCAATCAATTACAAATAATATGTAATATAATCGTGGCAAGGTCTCTCTCTCTCTCTCTCTACGTGCTGTGCGTAGTTGTATAATGAGGTCCCTCTTTAATGAGGGGGTTGAATGAGAGGGCTGGGCGTGCCTCTGTTTCTACATGTAATGTACGTTGCGAGCATTGCTAACAAAACGTATGTACGCAAGCTATATATTCGTACACTCGTAACCTATAATATCTGGTTACGTGTGAGAGCGAACGAGTCCAAGATTGGTGGTCCACTCGCAGCTTCACGCAACGTTTTCTATAATGTATAACACTCAATTTACCTTTACAGACTTCTCTCTACTCTTAACTTTTCAATTTATGCACAAAAGTTTCTCTCCTTCTTCTTCTTACTTTCAAAACTGTTACCTTTTTCCACATTCTGTGAAAAATTTTTTTTTCCTGACAATATTTATTCTTCTTTTTCAACTGTTGTATTACCCGTTTTCACATTTTGTAGCCTAGTTTTTTATACTCGGTAACTTTTTTGTTTTATTTACTTTTTTTCTGAACATTTTGCAACCTTTTGTGTTACCTTTTTTGTACTCTCTGGAACTCTTTTTTTTGCTCTCGTCACTTTTTTGCAGTTTTCACTTTTTTGCACACTTTTCGCATATTGTAGTCTTTTCTTTCTATTTTTCGTTCTTATGCTATTTGAATTTTTTTTCTACTTTACTTTCTCTCTACACTTTCTTATAATATTTGTAACGTTTACAAATTTTTTCTCTTTTTAACGGAAAGTTAATTTGCACGTAGGAAAAATAAGTTTCAATTAGTTTTATTTAATTTATAATTTTTAATAAGTGGAAAAATTTTATTTCCCGAAACATTGTAAATTCACGGTCTTATGTTTTTAATATCGAAGTAAAGATATTAATTTTTCATCAGGCGGCTGATAATTATGAGCAGGATGTTGCGATATTAGAAAAGCAGTGTAAAATATAATTAATTATTTTTCCCCTAATGAACGCTTACTTCCGGGGATAAATGCGTACTTCATCAGAAAAACTTAATTGCCGCAAAGCTCATTTTTATTAACAAATAACCTTCAAGGAACTCGAATTTTTAATTTTTAACTGATCAAAGATTGTAAATCACTCAATATTCATTACTAATTATTGACCAAAATAAATACATTATTTATATAATACTATCATTAATCATTAGTTTTTATTATTTTCGTTAAAAAAAATTATATTCGTAATTTTTTGTATTTTTGTCATAAAGCATGATTTTTAATAATTAATTATTACCATTGTACTGATTACGAATCGTATATTTTGGATTTATTTTTGTATTTATCTGTTGGATTGAAAATGTGCTTTTGAAATTTTTATTAACATTCAAAAATAATATAAAGCTTCGGTAACAAGTAACTGTTAAAAAATAATATCTCGAGAGTACTTTGTGGAAACAGTATTTATATTGTATACCTTTGTTATACATCGAAAAAGATCTGTTCACTTTAAAAATATAAAAACTATCAATAATTTTGAACGCCAAGTGTAATTAACGAATAATAATGTTTAAATAAATAAATAGATAGATAAATAAATAAAATTTAAATAAAGGGCTAGATAAATAAATAGATAGCAGGACTCGCACTGAATTTAGAAATAAAAAATAGTATCAAAAGTGTCATTAAAATTTTCGTAATAATTGCAAATAGTCGCATATTATTTATTTGTAAATACTGAGTATTGTGTTTGAATACAAAATAGAAAAAGTTATAAATGTCCACAATAGAGATAACTTTTAAATTGTTCTCACAATAAATTTTTTAATTATAAAAAAGTTTTTGAGGAATAAAATAGTAGTGGTTTAATTTTTCCACTTGAGAATGCCTAGATCATCATCTCCATATTGAATCTCAAGTTGTTCGTAATTTTATAATCTGACATTGAATTTAGAGACTTTAACAATTAATATAAATGGATTAAAATTTAATTTTTTAGTTAATTTTTTAATTTGCGATATTTTTATGGTCTTCAATTTTTTAGAGTCTTAAAATGAATTTCTTTACCTACTAAATAAATTAATATTTAAAATCTTGGTTTAAGAAATAGTACCATTAGTGGCTTTTTTTAACGAAATAAGTGTCAGTAACTTGTTTGTAAAAATATTAGCTAAATAATTGTATGCGGTGAAAAAAGTGGCAAAAAGTATGAATAGTTGCGTGAGTTCGAGGCCTAAGATAGTAAAGAAATAAGAAGAACAATAATGGTATTTTAGTTTTAATTGCATAAAAATATTAATAAAAATAAAGAAGTTGGTGATATCAACAACATGGAAAATATTAATAAATATAATAATTAATAATAAAAATAAAAATGATATAAATTTAAAAAATAATATTATAATAAACAATAACAAAAAATTAAGTACAATTATTATAATTTAAATTTAAATGGATATAATTATAATAATCATGGCATTATCAAAATGCATAAAAATTCCATTAGGAATAATTTTAACCAGCAGATTTGACATAATAAAAGGCGAAAGATAATGGAAAGTAACACTATGCAGAGATAATAAAATTCAGTGTAGCATAATAAAGAGATAAAATAATTGAAAGAAATAGAATACCTCGATAGAAAGGGTGGAGGGGGAGGAAGAGTATAATTTAAAAACAGCTCTAAACAATGTGATATCACAGATAATACTTAAGTAATATTTTGCTTCAATTAGTCCTTTAATTACTTCCTACTTTCCGTTCTTTTCCCTTACGAAAAAACAAATACCTTGAACTTCATTAAACTAAGAAAACCAGAATAGGTTTCTCATATATATATATATATATATATTGATTAGAATTACAAACATTTTCAGATGACACGTAAAGATAAAAATAATCGGTGAAAATTAAAGCGAGCATGACTCGTTATTTTCGATCTTCTATGTACACTTCGGGAGGGATATATATATATATATATATATATATATATATATATATATATATATATATATATATATATATATATATAAATATAAAACGAGAAGAGATTATGACTTTGTCTGCTGTTTCAAAGATGCTTTTTCTTTTCACGCGCTTGGACTGCCGTATCTGAATCTAAGTCGGTCTTGCCGCCTCTTGAATAATATAAAGCCTTTCCGCCCGCGGTAACGACGACTTGCCAAGATTTCTCACGTGTCGTCGGGATAAGTGCATTATGCATTTTACAACAACGAGAAGGCAATATACTTTTCTCATTCGATTACCTCTTCTTGACATTCACGAGTTCACAGAAAACCTCCAATTTAGTTCAGCTCGGGAGCTTGTTGAAAACGAGCTCTACAGTTTATCTTCATTAATGAGCAAACCACGAACCGACACCGTATAACCTCCGCCATAGACATTTACTTAATAGATGGAAATAAATAAATTGTATATATATATATATATACATATATATCTTTCTCTTCCTCTCTTCTTTTTTTCCACTTAATTAAATTTTCCTTTATGAAAAATTGTCCTTTTTTGCATCATTTATCGTGTCATTTAGATCTCTTTTTCTATTTCGAAAAATACAATTCTTTCCTTCCATTTCGTATTTACTTCGTTTATTACTCATTTAACTATTTCAATTAACAAGAGGATATATTTTTTATTCATTGATAATTAATTTCGTCGAATTCAAGGAAATAATACTACGGAAAATTAAATTATTAATAGATGATTTGTTTAATTATAATATAGAATGATAATTAATTTTTGAATTAAGTATATAATGAGAATAATTTTCGAGAAATACAATAAAAGTTATTTTAGGTTTCGCAGAATAACTGAATTACGTGAGTTTAGTATCAATTAAAACGTACTCTTTTATCCAACTAACATTTAGTATCCCATTGCTCAGGAAGAATTTTATTTTAAGAACGTGCCTTGACGCCATAAGAGTCCTTAAGTCAAGTTAATGGAGTGATAAACACTTTTCTATCCGCATTTTAGCGAAATTAAACTATAAATTAAAACCCTTAGTTCAAGATTGATTCTGTATTTTAAAAGTAATTCTAAATTCAATTTGAATTTTTAAATAGATTTTTTTAAATAATATACAAAAGTATTTCTTCTTTTCACGAATAGTTTCAGAAGTTTAATATTTAATTTACGTTTTTTTTCTGATTGCAAATACTTTTATCAATTCAATTTTTTACTTACAAGCTCTCTAAATCTGAATATGTGAAATTTCACTTATTGTACGTTATAAGTCGTCCTCTCGATCAATAAGTGCATATACACTTACAAATAAGTGAATTTTTCACTTATTCTGAGTGAAATTTCACTTATTATAAGTGTATATGCACTTATTGATCGAGAAGACGACTTATAACGTACAAATATGTGGATTTTCACATATTCAGATTTAGAGAGAGTACAGTAATCTCTTGATAATATTAATTGACAAATTATAAAGTTGGTTTTAGTCCCTTGAACAAATTTTGATACAGACGATAAAAAAACTCTGGATAACTTGAATCTTTTTTATGCCCTTTGAGATTCAATTTATCGAGAGTTAACTGTAGTTTCAGAGATTTATATTGTTTTTCCTTTTACAAATATTTGGAGAAATTATATTTTTTATTTTAAATAAATACATGCTTTTGTTTTTAAATAATTGGAGAAATTTAAAACTGACTTTAAATTTTTCTTTTCTGTTTATAAATAGTTTGAGAATGGTAGAGACATTTGAAAAAAATAAAAGAGGGAAATGTATTAGCTGAAGAACAGAAATTTTCCGAAAGTGATATACACAGAAAAAAGTGAGTGTTATTTTAACACTGAATTCGGTGTTAAAAGTGTCTGCATCAAACTTTAGCTCGGAAGTGTTATTTTAACACCGAAAATAAGGTAAATTTTCTATTATAGAAAATTTATCCTCACTAAAATTACCCTACCAAAATTTACCCGCATCAAAAACAACACTCGCTTTTCTGTGTGTAGTTGTCAAAAAAAGAAAAAAAAACATGCACCACGCCTCTCTGGATATGACGTATGCCTTGTGTACCGTAACCGGGTAACGAATTATGCGAACCTCTCGAAAGCGATGCTTTTGCGAGAGGCTCAACTCTATGCTCGAAAATTCACACTACATTACTCGACTCGAATGAACACGTTTTGACCGGACATATTTCCCCGGGATAAGAGAGCGATGCGAATTTACGGGATTAATGTTCAATCGTTCGTCCCATTCGCGGAATTAGAACAATTTTAATAACAATATTATATATAATATACTTAGGGGAGAGTGGGGCAAGACGGGGTACTTAAGGTTTAAAGCGCAAAAAAAGGAAATTATCGAATATATACTTTATTATTATTTTTAATTATCATCTTTGGGAATCAGTCTTTCGTAAAAAAGGCGTACAAAGGCCATCTGTTTCTTAAAAAAGCTTATAATTAATAATATTGAAAAAATTGCAAATCTCCCCATCTTGCCCCACCGGCGGGTAAGATTGGGTACTCAAGAAAGCAACCTATTTCTGTCGACAAATTTCACAAGTAAAGGTTGCATCTTCATCTTCATGCATAACTGCAGTGAGCCCATTGGCCGCAGACAAAAAAAGCAGCCCAGCCTCCATTTGAGTCTAAATAATAACCATTGCAATAGAGACAAGGTGTATTTTCCACTTTATACCATCGCTAATTGATGATTTAACCTGACAAACTTTTTTCTTTTTGGCGACTTTTATTTTATTCAGTCTTGATTTAAGTAGTTTTCTTAACTTCTCTTATTTCTCTTTGTTTTTGCTTAATTTGTGAACCCCGTCTTGCCCCACTCTCCCCTATTTGCATTATCGAAATGAGAAACAATATTCAAAGTAATAGAAGTCAGGAATAAATTTCGAAAATATTTCCAAACAATTTTTCAAATATTAAATATCAAACACCTCTTATAAAATACAACCGCATGTTCAAAATTTTTAAAAAATTCTCGTAAAAATCCCAATTATCTTTACAAATAACAAAATTCTTCTTTTAAAGTTTAATTATTTTCATAAATGTCAAAAAAAATTCTTGTCCTAATTTCAATTATTTTCAATATCTACTATTTTAATAAAATTTCCCAAAAAGAATTCAATTAGGTATTTAAAAAAATTTTTAATAAAATTGTATGCAAACATTCAATTATTTTCATAAAAAATAGTTTAAAATTCTAGAAAATAATAATTGAATTAAAATGATGAAAATAGTTTTGATGAAGTTACAGTAACAATATTCTTATAATATAAAATAATGATTTTATCTCTTGGTCATCTTTAATTATTAGAAAACATGAAGAGATCAATCACTCCGAGTCTTCGACTCGGAGTAATCGATATCTTCATGTTTTATAACATTACTTTTATAAGTTGTTTAATTTAAAAAAGGTTTGAATTTGAAATTTTTAAATGTCTTAATTCCTGTGGAAAAATAAGATAAAATAAGATTAAAAATAGAAATTATGCAAATATTTTTCTTCTTTTTCTAAAACAAAATAATAATTTTGTTAAAAAAATTGTGATTCATAAACAAAAATAATGCAAAATAAATAAATTTTCTATTTCCTAATCACAGTTGTTTAACAATTTTCTAATTTTGTTTAGAAGTAAAAAACAAAAAAATTTTTAAAACTTTTTAAAAATTTTATTAAAATTTTTTTTTTATCTTTTTGGGATATGTTTGATGTGTGTGTGGAAGTTTGTTGGGAAGGAACTGTTGTTTGGAGGGTAATAAGTACACTTGGCATTCCTCAAGAGAGTGTTTAGGTAAGCATTTACCTTGCACCTTGATTCGTCAAGTTACCACCCTAGCTCATTTGATTCCGTTGACCATTAACCACTAGAGATGCTTGTGGTTTCTAGAGGTATGATTAGAGCGGGTTATCATTAGCCTTAGCCTTATCTGATATGTGTGCGCTTTCAACAACAACAACCTCTAGAGCATATGTTTACGTCTTATATACTTGCTCCGCTGATAATCTATTACCAAATCAGAAAACCCTTTTCCATTTTCATAAAGCCCTTATAAAATTTAACGAGTTTTCTCTGCACAATTCCATTTCTCCTGAGTTTCTATCTCTCCTTTAAAGGGAAAAATTGAATTCCAAATTGTTTATCTCTTCGTGCCAAGAAGTTATATTATTTAAGCTTTTATTATTAATGGAAAAAAATTTACAGCACCAAAAAAAATAATAAATAACTAACAAAAGAAAAGAATAAAAAACTAAGTAAGACGTAGAAAAAAGACAAAAAGGACAAAAAATATAAATAAAAAAAAATTAAGAAGGACCAAAATTTAAAGAGAGTAAAAAACTAAATAGGACTAAAAAGCAAAAAAGGGCTAAAAACTTTTTTAAAAAAATAACGTTTATTTGGTTTTTTTTATTCTGAGAAAAATACGAGTTTTTTTTGTAGTGTCAACGCTATGTTGTGCAATAATTATTGTTGACTGGATTCTTCGAACGGTACTGACGATTAAAGTTGCATTTAATGCTACTACGTGATAATTGCTCCGCACAGCAGCGATAAATGAAACATCGTTTCACGTTATGATTAAATGATCAAGTATAACGCAAATCGCAAAATCGATTTGAATGAAAGTCCATGATTTCGATCTCTTCTGAATCTCAACATCCGGTCACGCAGAAACTCTCCATCTCCAGAGTTAAAAAAAATAAATAAACAAAAATAATTTTATTTTTAAAAATGATAACGAAATAAACAATATTACAATCAATCAATAGTCACAGCAATCACAGCAAAATTAAACAAATAACGAAATTAACAGTTGAATAATAAAAAGAAATAAATAGTAAAATAAATAAGAAAATATTAGAAAAAATAAAATAACAGAATAAATTGAATAAATTAAAACTAAATAACGAATAATAACTGAACAGCAAAAAATAATAAGATGAATGCGAAATCGAAAACACGGTCGGTGCGCGGAAAAGTTAACGGATTAGCTACAAAGTGACAAACCAAAAGTATAGACAAAACATTCCATCGAATGATCGAGAATTCTTGAGACTGATCGATCGATGCTAGTTGAATAATTCATTTCAATGAATGAATGAATGAATGAATGTGTGAGAGAGAAAGAAAAAAAAGCAAGCACGCTCGGCACGAATGAGATCGCGTGGGACATCATTCGTCATTCGCAAACGAAGCATTATGAAGATCGTGTCCGCGATACTCGACGACGAGACGGCAAAATTACGCCAGTAATTTGTAATCCTATGAATTCAGCAGTTATTTTGCATTTCCACTTCTGTGTGAACTGTCGAACTGACACGATTACATCCCAACAAGTGGACCAAAACATTAAATCATTTTTCATGTGCGATAAAATTTTTCCCAAATTTAAATTATTATCAAAGTGACGCACACACTCTTTCTCTCTCCAAAAATGATAAATCGCAAAGAAAAAATGAAAAATTAACGATGACATTCGTTTTACTTTAATTTTCATATTTTTGAAAAATAAAATTAAACTAAATGAGAAACGTAATTTTTTTTATTACACATATTTAACTTTTTTCTACATAACATTTTACTGTAAAAAATGTAAATTAAAATTTTATGGAACATATACGACATTCATTTTTATTTTAATCTAATTTTATTTCAAATTTGAAATAATTATATTAGTATCTTTAGTATTTGATTACATGCATTAATAAACAAATTAAATATTAATACACAATTACAGATTATTTTAAATTTGAAATTCTATTGTAATCAAATATATTAATTGAACAAAAATTTAATTTAAAAAAAAGCCATTTACATATTCGCCTTATGCAATGTCGTAATATTTACACACAATATATAACGCACTATGACTTCTTGCCTTCCACGTACACATTTAATTTATTTTTAAGATATACTATACGAAATAACTTTATTCAAACGAAATTTTATATCCGCCATGTGTGCGTGTGTGTGAACATGTATGAGAGATGAAATAAAATTCTTTTCTATCTGCCCCAAAGAAATTCGTGTACAATTGTTTCTCAAGTTGGTGTAATTTTTTTTTCTTTTTTTTTAACGCTCGGAGAAAATTTTCTCAAGTAACATGGTTGAGAAGCAAGCGTGTATCACCAAAAAGTTGGCAGACTTTCAAGATAATAGTGGAGAAGTAGAGAGCGAGGAGAGGGAAGGGAATTTTGAACAGCAGACAGGCGACGGGGTCCTGCGAGAACAATGAATTTCACACTTATAATTGGATGTGCCTTGTTGTTAACGGTCGCAATATTCCTCTGATGGTAAGTGCTTTTTGGGACCCAAGACTTTTACCGCGGTGAAAATAAACTGAAATCAAAATAAAGCCAAACATTTTCCAAAATGCAGAATTTAATTTTAGTGAAGTACTGGAAATGCTTCAGCTATGTAGAGAGATTGTAATTTTCCATTATTTCTCCTTGATGAATTCTGACAACTTCTACTTGATTTAATGCCTTATTCTATTTATTTTATGTACTTTATTCATCCCAAGATATTAACAATAAAGTTATTAAAATCCCAAGAAAAGATGTTAAATAAAATAATAAATTATAAATAAAGCTTTGAGCTTAACTATCGCTCCGAATCAAATTTGCCTTGGAGTGATGGTTAACCTCAAATTTTTATATATAATCCACCGAGTGATAAAGTCAAAAAATTACATTAAAATATTAATAAATGTTTAATTAATTTAAATTAATAAATATCTCTTTGAAGCAAACGAATTATAGATTATGTTTGTGTTAGGTTTATCTTGATTAAATGTTTCTTTTTAATTATTTAAACTTGAAAACAGTTTTTATTGAATATTTTATATGTAATGAAGTATTGAACACCAATAATTTGTAATAGTTTTTTAATTTTCTTTCTTTATTTTTGCTCTAAAAATAATAAATATAACTAACAATTTTTTTCTTATGTACTTTTCTTGGGAGCACGTCACATTTATTCTATTCGTTTACTTTTATTTAATTTATAAGGGAAAATAGTCAGGGTTGGACCACCTTTTGAACATTTTTTGTATTTTTTTTTAATTACCAGTGTTCTTATTTAAAAAATAGCATGGGTCCTACCTTGAAAAAGGTCCAAACCTGACTATTAGAGCTGTGCAAAATAATTCGAACCGAACTGTTCGAATTTTTTCGCCTAGTTCGAATGTCGAAAATTCGACATTCGAGTTAGCTTAGTTCGAATGTCGGTTTTTCGACATTCGAACTAGCCCAGTTCGGATGTCGAATATTCGACATTCGACATTTCGGCGCCCCAAAACCGAACTAAACTCGGTTCGGTTCGAATTTTGCACAGCTCTACTGACTATGTTCGCCTACTTTCAGTACTTTTAATAAAAATCCCTGAATTTTCCCTGACAATTTCTATTTTCCTTGGATTCCCTGACTTGTGGCAACCCTGGAAAAATAAAAAAAAGAAGAATAATTCCTGGCTGTATGGCCTGAAACAACCCAACGGTATGGTAATATTCTAGTCATCAATGAATGTAATTTAGCTAGAATTAAAAGAAAGAATTTACAATTTTCCTAAATATTTGCACACTAATTGCATTTCTGGAAACTCTCTTGAATATTGAGGATGTGTGAGTCGAGCTGCAAAACGGTAGAAGAGAGAGAAGAGAGAGAGAGAGAGAGAGAGAGAGAGAGAGAGAGAGAGAGAGAGAGAGAGAGTTGCTCAACGTGTCTTTGATCAGACTTGTAGAGTGCACCTGCCAATAGTACCTAATTAGATCCAGTGGCGTGAATGGAATAACCATTTGCGCCAATCATTGCATCTAATTCAAATCATTATTTCCATACAGTCATCGCACCTACTGTTCTCCTCTCGCGCATTCATATTTATTTAATAGAAAACTGTTTTTGTAGGTGAAGACGGAAATGTTCAATAACCATTAAAGCGAACCGGTGATTTTTTTCCTTTTCTTTGTAAACTTCACGGTGGAAGTAACTGCCATAGTAAAACTCGAGTTCCTCTATTTAGATGCAGTTTTGCATTTTGCTGTGCAATTCACTATCGCGATAAACATGGACAGCTCTTCCCGGATGAAGCCTTGAAGAGAGAAAGAGAGAGAGCGGATGCGCGTGCGCCAGCGCGCTACAGATAATCGTCCAGACATTACGATCTGGTATTACTTTTGTGCCCTAGGGTTAAATTGCGATCAAGGGCTTAACGGTGATTCGAAGGCCGATCGAAGGCTAGGTACTTACATTTTTTTTCCTTTTCTTTTAACCATTCATCGAATTTCTTTCACAGACAAATTTCAAAATTAACGCGAGAAGAAATGTTGCTATTTTTTATTCAATCTCTTTCTAAATCGAGACAAGTAATTTTCTCTTATGGCAAGAATGTTTTGCGGCACGAAGGAGAGAAATGTTGGGGGGCATTCACAGACCTGGGAGAATTTCTTAGTGAGTCAAGTGTGTAAAATGGCATTGACAACAGTGGAATCTTTGCGGAGTACCGAGTAGTAGTCTCGGAGCTTAAGAGGAAGACTTGCACGAAATTAACGGCACTGCCCGCTCGCATAATCCCGACTCGGGAGTAACGGCTTTTGCGGCAATTAGCTTGCGAAGAAAACACATGGGTGAACGAATATTCGAGCGTAATTCTAGTCGGAACGATAATGAATAGAAGGGAAAACATAGGGGAGAGACAGAGTAAAGGGACAGATAGACAGATGAAAAAAAAGAATCACAGAGAGAGAGAGAGAGAGAGAGAGAGAGAGAATAGAACTTACACCCTTGATAGAAAGACCGTTAGCAATGGCCATTATACGCCACCTACAATACGACAGGGACATGCACAACTAAATGCACATTTTATACATACGTGCAAATACATCGGACACCATAAACACGTGGTCACAAAATGCGAATACGTGAAAGCACAAGCAACATCCTCCGAAATAGTGCTGTAAGAGTAATCCGGCTTTAATACTCAAAACTATATACCCAATGGGAAATGCCAGTGTAGTGCCGATGTTCACCACTGGCTTAGTACTCAGACGATTGTTCGGCGTAGTCTAGCCGAGCCTCGACAATTAGTGCTGGCGCAGTACAGAATTTTTGTTTCGCCAAAGCTTGGACAAGCCACGGCGGCAAGTGCTGGCTGAGTATAGAAAAATTGTTCACAACGCTGTTTGCCAACATTGCTTTTTTGACATAAACTTGAAAAAAATTATAAAAAAAGTTTATGAATGTTTATAAATATAAATTTATTGAAAAAAATTATTATTTTACTTTTCAGTTGTTCATTTTTTATTTTTATTAAATTTAATAATAACAATTTAACATAATTGTCTAATTCTGTAAATAATAAATTATTTAAACAAATTAAAATTATAAACAAAATTTAAACTTTAATCTCAATAATAATTTGGTTCCTATTAAAATACTATTATACTTCTTACTATGAATAAAAAATTATTAAAAAATTACCACGTAATTTAAGAATTACGTAAAATGTTAAATGCAATAAGTAAAGTAATTTAATTTTTAAAAATTTAGTTTAATTTATTTTATTTCAATTTATTATTTCTAACGTATCCCTATTTTTTTCTCATCTTTGACTCAATAATTGTATGTCTGAATGATACTGAGATATTAAAATTTTACTGCACACACGTGTCGTTAGCATAGTGGTTAGAGCGTTAGTCTGTTAGTCCGTAGGTCGTCGGTTCGATTCCCCTCGTCAGCAATTTTGTTTATTTTCATAGGTTTGCGATATTTCTAGATTCCAATCGTTAGGTACTAAAATATGAAAATCTAATGCACACTTACTGTAATTGTTTATTATTTAATTTTTAAATGTTATAAACAATTTTTTTCTACTTCATTTACTATATCCATTGTTAGTCTCCATCTTTAATACAATTTCTTTAAAAAGAGAAATATTTTATGAATAATAACTATTTATTAATATTATTTACCATTTTGTTGTTAAATTATTTATAATTATGAATTTACGACTTATTAATAACAATACGGCATTTATTGCGGCAATATTCTCAGCCAGCACTGGTCCAGTGCTGCGCCAGCGCTGTCTGGCAGCACTGACAGACAGTACTTCGGCAGCGCCAGACGGCGTTATCATCCCAGTGCCATGCCAGTGCTGGCTCTCAGCCTTGCCGCCAGTGCTGCCAGTGCTGGCGCAGTACTACGCCAGTTGTAAATTTCCCATTGGGTATATATATATATATATATATATATATATATATATATATATATATTTATACAATACACGAGTTCAACTCGAGTGCCATTTTGATCGAATTTCAAAGATTTCCATACATATATACACATACTATATGGTAAAAATGTTTATTTTACTTTTTTACCCTCCAACTAATCCGAGAATGGTTTTGTGCTCAATCAAGTTTTTTTATCGAGAGCACTCTTCCTCCCCGATGCGATGGCGTGCAAAAAGAGGATTACATGATCGGAATTAGCTTGAAGATTCTAAAAAAGGAAAATTTTTTATTATTTCTGTATTAGGATCAATCAAGTGATGATGACATGACTATAACGATAAGACTACTTAACCTATTGACTATAAACATATGTTGATTTATTTACGAATATTTATTATGGAATGTGAGGTAATAAAAGGAATTTGAAGTAGATTAGGTATTGCTGGTGTGAGTAAGTGGTTGGTAAATGGTGTTAGGAAATATAATCTCTCGAGAAAGAAAGTGAAATGGAGTTTCCTGATTCGATATATATCTTCTTCCGCATTGGAGGCAGAGAAGGTGAGGATTTTCGACTGATTGTTCCGATTATTGCCGGAAAGATAAATTTGATTTTGGGAATATTTTGTGATAGTAATTATTTTCTTTATGTTCTAAATCTTACTGTTCCAAATCAATTAGTTCTAAGTCTTTCAGTTTCGAATTATGCGCAGATTGAAATCATATGGTGCAAAATTTCACAATTTCAATTCTTCTAGCTTCGAATTTATCACTTTCAAATAATTAAGTTTAGAAAGGTTGCCATTCCGAATCCATCAATTCCAAATTTTGTAGTTTCGATTCTTAAAGTCCTAAATCTTCTATTTCTGTATTTTTCGGTTTTTCTTCTTGCATTTTTATAATTCTTTCAGTTACGTATTTTCCAGTTTCAAAGCTTACAGAGTTCCAATTTTTCAGTTTCGAATATTAAATTTCCAAATGTTGCAATTCCAAACCTTGCAGTTTCAAATCTCGCAGTTCTCAACTTTTTAGTTAGGATTCTTCCAGTTTCAACAAAATTCTCCATTCGATAATACAAAAACCGGTTACCGATGAAAAAAAAATCCGATTCCTTCCATCAAAACCGGATGTAGTGTAAGATTATGGTATTTTGATTCAATTGAATTTTCGATCGTGGTTGTTTGATAGTCACCACGTGACGAGTTCGAGGGGCTGTATACATATAAGCACCCTACAACGATTGAAACTGCTCGTGCAAAAGGATATATATGCCTTGTATGCTTTGACTCACAGTTGCCACCACCTCTCCCTTCTTCCTCCTTCATGAAATAACTTAAGATCCCAAGAACAGTTGAATGATGTTCCAAAGTGACTATAAAGGGAAAAACGTTCAGGTTTCGAGGACGACATATAAACAAAATGAAACGAGACGAGAAGACACGATAACAGTGATCGTTTCAGTGAAGCTGATTAGCAATGCACAACGAAGGGAAAAACTTGTATCGAGAGCAAAAGAGGATCGCTTCAACATAGAAGATCGCTGTGTACTCCATTAAATGTTCCATTGAACATTTTTCTTCCCTTAAATTTTCTTTGTTGAAAACAAATTTTCATTGAAGCGAAAAATTACATAAAATAAAAGTTAAATATTAAAAAAATGAGCGAATATTGTTTCCTTTACAAGCAGATGCTGTTAGAAAGGAGATATAAATTATTAACTTCAATTAATTGGAATTAGAGGAAACTTTGATAAATAGATAACTATTTATCTATGACACGTTTTCTCAAGTTACTTGTGTACAATCTACTTTCTGAATTCACCTGGGAGATCGCGACACAGGAAACCAGGACGTTAATGCGGAACGAAGTGGAGCGGTCTTAGAGCTCACTGGTGCCTCGATTCGAAGTGACAGGACTCATTGTTTACCGCATTAAGAGCACCTGCTGGCGCTCTGGGTAAAGACGAGCCTTGAGGTGGGCACTCAAGAGCAAAACCGGCCCCCACATCCGCTCCAAAGTGTGTTTGGCTATATTTCCACTGTTGGAGTTTGCGCTTATCAAGCAAACGGGAATTAATACCCCCTCTTTACATTTTTTCCTACTTTAATTATTTTTTTAAATTCCTTTTTTTTTATTCAAATTTTTATTTTGGCATCAATTTTAAAATTAACCACAAATGGAAATTTTAATATCCAGTGTAAAATATTTATTTAGGGATTAACTAAAAATGAAAGTAACAAAGTTCTCTAATTAACGGTTCGTTGACAATTGCGCGAAATACAAGGGGATTTACTCATTGTCCATATCTAGATGAATCCTTAATTAAGGTAAGAGCCAGATATCTTAAGACTCAATCCCCTCCAATAAGCCAAGTAAAACCCAGAACCGTACTTAAGTTTGGATTTATTTTCCGTTTTGGAGATTTCTATGGCAGAGCAATAAAATTAAACCAGCTATTTCGGAATTTACCGTTTGGACAGAAACAAAATTATGCTTTTATGGAACACTGATCATCTTTTTTTTTTATTTGATAACTTGAAATTAAGAAGTAGTAAACTGTAATCGAAAGTCCAGTTGGATTTAGCGCTATTTACCATTTACCATTCCAAAATCTAGCAAATCATTGCCAAAAAAAGTTTAGGAGTAAAGAATATATAAGTTTTGAGGGTTTTAAATATTTTTTTTCATTGGCCATGGCTCGCTAGTTTCTGACCATAGTCAAAATATAGAAACTTTGTGGGTTTAAAATATTTTTTCATTGGCCATGGTTCGACAGATTATTTTTATCACAGATAAAATATAGAAATTTTTACGTTTTTAAATAGTTTTGTCGTTAGCCATGGTGTTTTAGTTGTTGGCTAATGTTTTAAAGTATGATACAGAGTTTGTTTACTTTGGCTAAAGTCTGTGGCCATAGTTAGCTAGAATTTGCCATTTTTAAGTTTCTATGCGGCGAATGGTAAGCAAAATGTTGTGAAACTAAAAAAAAGAAATTCTTCTAAATCGTGAGAAGAGAGAAATACTTTCTGGAAAGAGTGACGACTAACCTTTTTTCCAAAAAAATAAATCTCTACCTTGTTCTTTCTTGTATTAAAGTTGTCCCTCACCTGAGTTGCAACACTTTCGCCACAGGAGCGCTAATAGTGCTAACTCTTAAGTCAGACAAAACTGCGCGTGCGTCAGTACGAACCTCTGATTGGAAGATAAAAGGCGCGCTTATTTGATAATTTAAAATTCTCAATCTCTCTCTATTGGGAAAGTAGAAAAATGATTTCCCCGGTGAATTTTTATGATGTTCTGGGTTAACGACGACTGTACGACACTTAAGGAAATTTGTAATGAAACGTGCAAGACATAATATGGCGAAGGAGGGAGGAAGCACCGAAGCGATTTATCACGAACGCGATGTGATCGGGCTTGCCTCTAGCGGTGGAAGTTAATAACGCTGCACGGATCACGAGTTCTATCCTCTTCCTTGATACTATGCCTTGTTCCTTTCTCCCTCTACTTTCAGCCTATGGTGCATACCTAATAAAGCGACCATGGACTTTTCTTTGCTCGGCTATATGCCTCAACACGCTTCTTTTGCCATTTCGTGCGGGCAAAAAAAAGCCAGCCGGCGATGTGGACGCCGTTCATATGTATATGAAAAAAGGAAGGAAAAGGAAAAAAGGAGCAGAAAAACAAATTCTCAAACGTAACGAGAAACGACATTATCCTATTAATAATACGCGGACAGAGCACGCACGGGGCAAGGAAAATAAGTAAAACAAACGATGGAGGTAAAGCCCGTCACTTGTAACTCGACAATGCCATTTCTCCATTTCTTAGAGTCGAGAGATGCATGCACAGTTCTCCATCTCAAATGCATAACTTCCTCATCCGGTATTAGGCAAACGTTTTCTTACTCGAGTTTCTTTTACGGTTAAGGGATTTTTTTGCGATAACTCTTGTTGAATTTCAAATTGCTAACACACTCATGGAAATAGTTTATGCAGTTCAGAAACTTGGAGTTCCGAATCTTGCAGCTTCGACTCTCACAGTATTTATTCTTACAGTTTTGGTTCTTATTGTTCCAAATCTTTTCAGATCTGAGTTTTAAGGCTTCTAATTTTGCAATTACAAACCTTACAGTTTCGTTTCTTTAATCAATTCTGAATCTTGCAATTCCGAATCTTAATTTTGAAAATTGAAGTTACTACTCCTGCAGTTACGATTCACATTCTTTAATAGAAACCAGTTCTTTAATTGTATCTCTCAATAAACGAAAAGTTAAACAAAATATTAAATTCTTACAAAACCAAAAGCCACACTTTTTTTCTCAACGAAATTTTTCATCGACGAGTGGATTATTTGTCAAAGAAAAAAAAGCCAGTTTCAAAATGAAATGGCTTTATTTATGAAATAAGAAATGCCTGGGTATGAATTCCATGATTCGAATTTCATATTAGATTATAATTCACTACGGAAGTAAAGAAGAGATAGAAGAGGGGGGAAGTGTAGTACAATTTATTTGAATTGCAAACGATAGGACCCGAGTTCCTTGTGGAAAGTGCGATCGTTATACTCGATTTGGAGTGTGCTAGAGAACGTTCGTTTCGATTTACGACATTAATGCCCGACCAAATCGCGCGGCGGCAGGGGTAAAAGCTTCGCAAACCGCATCCGTTGTCGTCCTTGGGCGCGAAGCGACAAAGTTAATATCCATTTTCATGGCGCGGCAAAATAAACCCGAATTTCATGACACACACACACACACACACACACACACAAGTAACAATTATCAGAAGGGGGAGGGCATAAAAATTGCAAACTAGATTCAAGCTTTTCTCTCTCACGTTCTAGCGGTTTTTTTTGTCTTTTTTTTAAATGAAAAGCCCTTGTCTTTTCCCTGCGTGTAAACTAGGATCACTGGCTTGACGTGAAAGTGCAAAAACAAGCGAATGGCGGGTGGAATGGACAGAAAGACAGACAGATGAACGGGACAAAAGGAAGGAAGTAAAGCGAACAACGAAACGGTCACTATTGAGTCCAATAGAGTCTTGCTCAACGAGTTAGCAAACTAAAACCTCTGTTGTTTCTATATTGCTAGTTTTGTGTTTATGTATATATATGTATACTTTTCTACCAATGACCTAACCTTTTCCTGACTTCCTATATAGTTATATACTCGAAAAAGACCCAAGGAGGATTGCATTTCCTACCACTTTCAACTTTTATGACCGTGTAAAGCCGCGATTTTCACCCCGACCGTCTGTGCTATTCGGTTAATTCACGCGAAATACTCGTTTCCCTCGTAGAATTTTTTTTTCCTTTCTGTCTCTCTCTCTCTCTCTCTTTTTCTATAACCAATGTATATGTGTGTTTGTCTATGTTGCATAGAATTGCGATCTCAAACCGAGAATTTATCTTATACAACTATCGTCTCTGATGTGTGGAGAAATGAATGGTTCTCCTCATTAACTCTAAGCTATAAATAATAACATTACCTCTCTTAGTGTACTAAGGAATGGGCTGTAAATTTCGTCCAACGTTGAAAACGCAGAAAGTAACTAGAATTTTTATTAGCTATTGCGCAACGTAAAACATTCTCATTTTCTGAGGAGGAATTTTCCGTCTGGGACATTTTGTTACATCTTTATTTTTTTTTAATTTCTCATTAGAAAAAAACGAATAAAAAAGAAAACTACACCTTTTGTCAGAAAATAACAAAAAGTAATTTCAGTTTTTGTAAGAAAATTTAGCTTTCTTACTTTTATGGTTTTAAGAGAAAAATATTTTTAAACTTTTAAATTATTAAAGTTTATTTTCTTCTTAATAGTATTATTTATATATTTCAATCTTTCAAAAAAGCATTTTTTAATAATTAAAAATAAATGTGATAAACAAATGTTTAAAGTTATACGATTCTTGAAACATTTATTAAAATATTTAATATTAGGAATTATTTAAAGCAACTATTGTTGCTTAAAAAGCATTTTCTAGGTCGACAGATGAAAAACATAATTTCCTAAAATTTCTCTATAATAATATTAAAAAAAAAATACTCTCTAAAAAATTTTCCATAATAATAATATTAAAAAAAAATTATCAAACCAAGAGAAAATTGTGAAATGCATTAAAATAATTCGCACGGCTCTCATTTTAAGTTGAGATAAAATTAATTTACCATTTAATTAAAATAAGCTAAAATAGGATTTACAGTAAAGTTTTTTTTTCTATAATACTGGATAAAGCAGAATTTTTTCTGCACACGCACACAGATACAAAGCACATAAAAAAATAAAAATTAATGATGTATGCCATGCGACGTGGAAATGTCCTTTAGTGGCAGTTAAAAAATGACGAGTAAAAGCGAAAAAGGAAGCTTTTTCAGATGCGCACAACTTTTCACGTGTTGTGAAAAAAAAGGTTTATAGTGAGTAAACTTCACTTAAGTTGAACGATGCTTTTAATCGTCTTCGAACTTGAACCCCAAAGAGAGAGCATCAAACCTAACCCGATGGTTGTATCACTTCAACCAACGGCCTAAAGGATCGTGCTCTGTGTACTTTATCACGATTTCCTTGGTCTTTTACGAGCATCGCTCACCGTGCCCAGCAAGAAAAATGTCGCGGAAACGGCTAGCGCGTCCGTCACGCTTCCCTCACTAAGAAAAGACAATAGGAGTGCCGTGAAATTGACAATTTTTGCCCAAAAAAAATTTTTGTTCTTATAGTTCTTGCCAAATAAAATTTCTTTTTGTACCTAATGAATCGCATTTGTAATAATATATGCAGTCCCAAGGCCAATATTATGAGGGAAAAAATTAGGATATTCAATTTTTCTCTCTTTCTCTTTCTCTCTCTTTCTCTTCTGCCTTACTTAATCGGTTCATTAAAATTTACTTAGACTGTATCATTAAATTTAATATCTCTATATTTTGCGCGAATGAATTTAATGTTGCAGCAGTTCTCTTAGCCAGCATACTTAATATACACTAAGCTGCAATTCAGATTGCTATAATTAGGATTTATATCTTCACTTTCCTCTCCATCCGTACTTCATTTAATTGTAAAACCATGTCATAGAAAATGAGAATGAATCTCGAATAAACTCTTCCTAGTCTTATATATATTTATATTTATATGTGGGCAATTCCACGTGAGATTTTTTTTATTTATGTTTAATTGTCCAAATTTTCGAGTTATGAATTTTCTAAAATTTGGACTTTTAATTGTAGACCTATATTCAGTAGCTTATAAGTCCGAGAATATTGAGTTTAGGAAAAAGTTGTCAAAGAATGAAAGTTTTAGTTTTCTTTCGACTTTTAAGAAATGTAAACAAAAAATTTTTTTTTTAATTTTTTATTGAAAAAACATTTTTTTTTATAAACAAATTAATTTTTTTTAACTTTGGGCCGGATTTTTTTTTATTTTTTTTTATTTTTTTGTACCTTATAATATAGAGAAGATTTTCCAAAAAGTCCCGAAATGGGCCTGATGTGTTAAATGAGTTTTAAAATATTTTCAAAAATCAATTGCAAGCATCACAGTGGGATTTTTTTACAATTAACTTTCTAAAACTGTCTACAGCGTATAATTTTTAATATATTTGAGTGTTCTTTGTTTTAAATAAAAGGGTCTACGCTGTAAACAGTTTTAAAGAGTTAAATGTAAAAAAAATCCCACTGTGATGCTTGCAAGTGATTTTTGAAAATATTTTAAAACTCATTTAACACATCAGGCCCATTTCGGGACTTTTTGGAAAATCTTCTCTATATTATAAGGTACAAGCGAATAAAAAAAAATAAAAAAAAATCCGGCCCAAAGTTAAAAAAAATTAATTTGTTAATTTTTTATGAAATATTTTTTTTAAAGTTTAATTTTATTTTTTTAATTTTTAAAAAATTAATTTTTAAATTGAAAACAAATTTAAAACAATGAAAAAATGGGGACTAACTCTGCTGGGGCTCGAAAAAAAGTTTTCTAAAGTCAGCTAAAAATTGTAATTTTTATTCAATTTTTACAAACATTATTAAAAAATGAAACTAAAATCTATTTTGTCAAACAATAAAACTACAATTAGAATTCATGTCACTAAATTTTAAAACATCTTTTTGTTTAATTTTTTAATTTATTTATTTTAGATGGGGAAAAAATTAATTGTTTAATTGATTAATAAATATAATTAAATTTCATTCTTTCATTCTGTCTGTCCACACTTTGAAGTTAGTTTTTGTGTGTGCTTTTGTTTTATTTTTTTTTCTTTAAAAAATAGATATTCTTAATGGGAAATGCCAGTGTAGTGCCGATGTTCACCACTGGCTTAGTACTCAGATGATTGTTCGGCGTAGTCTAGCCGAGCCTCGACAATTAGTGCTGGCGCAGTACAGAATTTTTGTTTCGCCAAAGCTTGGACAAGCCACGGCGGCAAGTGCTGGCTGAGTATAGAAAAATTGTTCACAACGCTCTTTGCCAACATTGCTTTTTTGACATAAACTTGAAAAAAATTATAAAAAAAGTTTATAAATGTTTATAAATATAAATTTATTGAAAAAAATTAATATTTTACTTTTCAGTTGTTCATTTTTTATTCTTATTAAATTTAATAATAACAATTTAACACAATTGTCTAATTTTGTAAATAATAAATTATTTAAACAAATTAAAATTATAAACAAAATTTAAACTTTAATCTCAATAATAATTTGGTTCCTATTAAAATACTATTATACTTCTTACTATGAATAAAAAATTATTAATAAATTACCACATAATTTAAGAATTACGTAAAATGTTAAATGCAATAAGTAAAGTAATTTAATTTAATTATTAAAAATTTAGTTTAATTTATTTTATTTCAATTTATAATTTCTAACGTATCCCAATTTCTTTCTCATCTTTGACTCAATAATTGTATGTCTGAATGATACTGATTAGATATTAATACTTTCATGTACACATGTGTCGTTAGCATAGTGGTTAGAGCGTTAGTCTGTTAGTCCGTAGGTCGTAGGTTCGATTCCCCTCGTCAGCAATTTTGTTTATTTTCATAGGTTTGCGATATTTCTAGATTCCAATCGTTAGGTACTAAAATATGAAAATCTAATGCACACTTACTGTAATTGTTTATTATTTAATTTTTAAATGTTATAAACAATTTTTTTCTACTTCATTTACTATATCCATTGTTAGTCTCCATCTTTAATACAATTTCTTTAAGAAGAGAAATATTTTATGAATAATAACTATTTATTAATATTATTTACCATTTTGTTGTTAAATAATTTATAATTATGAATTTATGACTAATTAATAACAATACGGCATTTATTGCGGCAATATTCTCAGCCAGTACTGGTCCAATGCTGCGCCAGCGCTGTCTGGCAGCACTGACAGACAGTACTTCGGCAGCGCCAGACGGCGTTATCATCCCAGTGCCATGCCAGTGCTGGCTCTCAGCCTTGCCGCCAGTGCTGCCAGTGCTGGCGCAGTACTACGCCAGTTGTTAATTTCCCATTGGGTTGTTTAAAAGATTGAAAAAATGCAGGTATTTTTTCATGATTTATAAAAAAAAAACAATATTTGAAATCAGAAAATATAAAAAAATTATGATTAAGGGGTTATACTACTCAGCAAAAAAATTTTTTTTCAATTTTTTTTATCCATTTAACTACTTTTAAGTTTTAACATGATAATTTAAAATTTTAAACGTATTATAGTTTGTTTATAATTTTTAAGAGTACAAATCAGTTTAATTATAATATAAAATATAAAACATTAATATAAAACAGTGGTTATATGGTGCTGAAATATCAAAGTAAAAATTAAAAAATTGTTAAGTCGCTATTTTAAATATAGTAAATGCATCTTGAAATTTCAAATGCGTTTTTCTCAAAACTACATTTTTCAAAATTGCGTACAATGTAACTCGCTCAATTTTTGACGGATTCATTTGGAATTTTAACTGTAACTTCTCAGATAAATTATCTAGGGAAGTATACATGCTTTTTAAGATTCATAAATAATTAAAATTGTTATAAACAATTTAAAGTCGATTTTTAGTTAAAAAATGTTAAAACTGATGCCCATTTGGGAATTTTTTATAAAAATATATAATCGTGGGTACTTCTCTAGCAAAAGTAATGTAGATTAACGACAAATTTTGTTTTTTGCTCTTGGTGCTGTTCGGAGAATGTTATGTTGTACGCAGATTCGCTTCTCGAAAAAAACTCATTTTTCGTTTATCATTAGTCAAGGCCCTATTTTGTATCAAAAGTTATAAATAAAAATTTTTTTCTATACCTCAAAACGTGTATAATAAAGCCTCAAAATTTTATTTTGATCCATAGAATAGTTTTCAAGAAAAAGATTCCCAAAGAACGTTCATTTTTCAGTGCGCCTGAGTAGTATAACCCCTTAACAAATAAATTTTGTTTATTATATGCTTTCTTCTATAACAAACTTCGTTTGACTGATCTAAATTATGCAAATTAATTATAAAAAATAGGGAATTGTTAAAAAATTATTATTAAGAAATAGGAAATATACCCATTTTATGCATAATAATTTATATTTCTCAATAACAATATTGTTCAGAAACTCATTCTTTACTTTTGGAAAAGAAACATTACATATTCTATTCTATTTGTTAATTACAAATTTTAATTGAAAATGAAATTGAAACTTTTCAAATTTTTAGAAAATAAATGAAAAAATTTTACTCAAAAAAATATTCTGTTACATTTATTAACAAGTTTCTTTAATTTTAAAATTATTCGAAAACATCTATAACCTTTTTTTTAAATAAATATTTAATAAATTTTTTTTTCTATAGGAATTATGAAAATAATTAAATGTTAGCGTACTATTTTTGAGAATTTGAAATTGATTTGAAAATAATTGAACTTTGGGGAAGAATTTTGTTATTTATACCTGCCCAGATAACCAGCGTACTAGTACGATGCACGTACAATACGACTATGGCGTATTAGTCGTACTGGTACTGTACTCGCCATCTATCTTCGCACGGTAACAGGTACTGTACTAGTATGTCGTACCAGTATGCTTATGCTCGTATAATACGAGTACGATAATAATATGGTGTACTGAAGGTTTTTGTACTTTAGTTTATCGTACGGTTACTGTATTCGTACTATACTAGTACTGCGTGTAAAGCCTTTTATATCCTTCCCCCTCTTGTGCTTTAGTCTGTATTAAGTATTAACTATTTTAATTTAATATTTGATGATAAATTTTCTGAAAGAATCATTACTAAGATCAATTTAATTTTGAAGTAATTTATTTTTATGAAAAGAGTTATTTTTTTTGTACCTAAAGACATTATGTAAATCATGTAACTTGTAACCACATTTACTTTTATTAAAATAATCAGTGTTTTGAAGTATTTTAATTAAATAATTCTGTAGTGGTTTTGCTTTGCTAATTTTTAAACATTCTTTAAAATAACTGTGAATAATGACCATTTATAATCTAAAGTACTTTATTGTAAGGAAAATAATTTGGACGTTCTAACCTATAAATGATAACACATGTATATGTGATCTATAAGAACAATTATTTAAAAATATTGCGATTTCTATATATTTTATTGTATTCTTGAATTAAAATTTTTTTCTCAAGTGTAAAGCACAAAACAGTTTAAAAATCAGAAGTTGTCCATTGTTGTAGTAATTAGAATACGCTAATGATAAAAATAAGCATCATGACAAAGCAAAGCCACTTGAGATTAATAGTATACACATATTACATATAGATGAATAGAAACTAAACCACTGATTTGTAATTTAAATATAATGACACATGTTACAAATATAAAAATTTTGTATTGCATCCTAAAAGTCAGCTTTTCAACAAAAAATCATTGCACCATGTGCACTGGAGGCATATGTCATTGACAACTGTAAAGTAAATTAGGTTATGTTCGCATTACCACGCAGAGTACGGTGTACCGGTATGGTACTTGTATCGTACGAATATGCTATATTTTCATAAATGACAGTACAACGTCATGGTATTATACTAGCATCATACTTTTATGGAGTACTTTTATTTTACAATTTCAGTCGTACGACATACCGTCGTTATACTGGTACCGTACCAATACGTATATACTTAATTATTTTGTGCTGGTGCAATACGAGAATACGAGGATTTTGACGGGAATTTTTTTTAAATTTGAAAGATATAATAGAATTTTATGAGAAAAATTTTATCACTCTTGAAAATAATTAAATTTATACAATTATTATTTGTAATTTTTCAAAAATTGGAATTTTTAGTGTTTTCAACAAAAATTTGAATTACAAATTTTTAAATTCTATTATTTTTAAAATTGCTAATTTTATTCTAAAAAGTTATCCGCGCGCTTTAGTGCGTGAATTGTTGCTAGTTAAATAATTAAATATAATATAATACAATTGTTAACTAACATTGTAAGAAAACACAAAACGTTTGTTTAATACTTATTATTTAATAGGGAATTTTTATTCGATTTCGCAGCAGACATATTGAATCCACCATTTTGAATTCTTCAATTTTGATAGAAAAATCGAATTCAGTGATCTGAAACAAAAAAATACAATTTAACCCACATTTAAGGTTTTGAAATATTAAATGTGGATCGAATCGTATTTTTCGCGACCAATTTTTTTCGGTTGGTTTTTGTCCAGAAAACAATTTTTTCACAAGACCGCGAAGGAGTGAAAGATAAATTTCAAATATTCCCCATTATATGACATTTATCAAATACAATAGATGTTGAATGTTTGTGAGAGAATAAAAGCGTACACACTGGAGCGAGTGTGGGGGAAAAATTGTTTTTCCACAATATGACTGTCGCGCGCCTCAATTCCCATTAACGTAAAAATTATTACCCTACACCGTGACTCCTGTCTGTGTTGGATTACCGCCGCAACAATAATGTATGCGAAGCGGTGGGCGCAATGTATCTAACTATACATATATTCCCCCCCTGCATCGTAATGCACGAGCAAACTGTTACAATTACTTTAGCGGATTATGGGGAGCACAAACTAGTTTTTAGTAGTGGTATTCGCCACAAGTTGCGACTCGGAACATTACACACCCAGTAGCAACGGCAGCAGCAGCTGATACTCTTCGCAATACAAAATTTTGGTCGTACACATAATGTGTGTGTTCGCGACTGTAACAAACATAAATTTTTTTTTTTTTTGAGGTAGGAAAGGAGAGGAGGGGGTGGGGATTTTTTAAAATATTTCATTAACTCAAGTGCAGCTAAGCGCATAACATTCAACTTTACATTGTCACTCCAAACACAAAATAAACATAACTTGTATCCCGGTTACTCAACTGCACTGCGGTGATATTTATTCACTAACATATTTATTATTATACCATTGCATTTGCTCGGCACAAAAATTTATAACATTATTTTTTAGTCGGCTGCATGTTTTAGGATAAAATTTGTTGGAATATAAAAATTCACTGGTAATCTGCAAATGTTTACTGTACCAAAAGAGTTTAATTTCACTGTCCATTTTTATTATCATCATTTTTAATTTTTTTAAGATTTATATTTTGTAAATTTCTACATACTATTATTGTTATTATTAGTATAGTAGTAGTATTATTTTTTAAAAGATTTTTTAGGGATAAAAATTTATTAAATTATTATTTAAAAGTAAATATTCGCACAAGTAGATAATAATAATTGTGAAATGCAAAGATGATATAAATAATAATTTATAAAATAAATAGCAGGATAGTAAGGAATTCTTCTCCAAAATTCAAATATTTTCAAAAATTTTAATAAAATTAATGTCAAAATTTCAAATAATTTAAAAAATTTTCTTCAATTCAATGATTTTTAATACCTACTATTTTAATAAAATTTTTTAAAAAGAATTTAGTTATTTAAAAAGATTGTAATAAAATTTTACGCAAACATTTAATTATTTTCATAAATAATAAAAATTTCTTTTAAATTTCTTCGCAATAATTCAATTATTTTCATAAATATATGTAATAAATTTTTTACAGGGATTCTACTATTTTCATAAATAGTAAAATAGTAAACTCATCGCAGAATTTCAATTATTTCTAATTCAATTTTAATCAAATTCCTCAAAAAATGTAATTAATCTTAAAAAATTTATTGAGATTTGTCGAAAGAATTCAATTATTTAACAATTTGTTTATAAAATTCTTTATAAGAAATCAAATATTGAGAAACATTCAATTATTCAATAAATTATTTATTTTTGTATTTAAATAATTGAACTCTGGTAGAGTTTTTTCAAAAATTATTAAAAATAATTGAAAAGAAAAATTTTAGTTAAAAATTCTATAAAATAACAATTGAATTGAAATGATGAAAATAATTTTTGAAGAAGAAGAGTCTTCGATTCGGAGTGACCGTTATCTTCATGTTTTATAACAATGTAAAAGTAATAAAGAAATAAAAAAAAAGATATAACAATAAATAGTTAGAATAGAAATAACAAAAAATAGTAAAAATAAAAATAACAGAAAATGAGAAAAATAGAAATAACAAAAAAATATCAAATTGATGATAATAAATTAAAAGATAGGGGAGACTAGGGCGAAAAGTTAAATTTTGCATAAATGATTTTTTTTGGCAATATAATCCGCTTAGATGCAAATATTTGTATATCAATATTGTAGGGCAACTTGTCCTCTACAACTTTCAATAAAAAAGTTCCTGATATTTTCGCATAAAATACATGTTTTATCCTTTTTTGAAAATTTTGTTTTTTTTAACTTTTCGCCCCATGCTGGGGCGAAAAGTTTAATTCTATTTTTAGCCTACTAAAACTATTTTCTGATAGGTGTTAAGTAGTAAATAAGTTAAAGTATACGTAAACAAGTAATTTAGTTAATAAAAGATCTGTGTTTATTTAACAAAAGCTTTAGAATAGTTGTAAAGTTAAAAAATTGAAATTGCAAAAAAAAAAAAAATTTTGGTTTATTTCATGTGAACGGTCTTGTTTTTTGACGAAGTACTTGCCCAATGTTAAATAAATAATTTTTAAACAAATAAACCCAAAAAAAACGAAAAATAAAAAAAAATTTTTTAACAACATGTAAAAATACATTTAACTTTTCGCCCCAGGGTGCGTTTTTGGCTTTAACAACAAATATAAAAAATCTGACTAAAGATATTTAGCAAATACCTTTAGGTATCTCTTCAGGGGACCCAAATAATAAAGTAAAAAAATGGCGGTGAGGATAAATGCAAAAAATATACTTAAAAGTTGATATTTTCTTTTTCGAAAAAATTTTCAAAAGTAGGTTGAAAAAAAACTTTCAATATAGACACCACAAAAATTAACAGAATTGCACACAACTCCGGACATTTATTTAGGGTGATAACACCCTTCTATAGTTAAAATTGCAATGCTCTTACTATTCCCGTTCGAAAGATAATAAATTTTAACGGTTTTGGCAGTTTAACTTTTCACCCCAGTCTCCCCTATTGTTTAAAAGCCAATAAATAGTAGTCAACAATGTTAATTTAATAGTTATTTAAAATACTGTTTTTTTCATAACCGTACCAAATAAAATTATTGTTGACATGTAATATATAATACTTGAATAAATTCTCAACTAACGGTAGAGCTGTAAACAATGATAGTTTAATTAGTGGTACCTTTTGTTGATTGTAGCTTCAATTAATTATATGCACTGTTAGTAATTAAAACTACAATCGACGGAAACTTGTTTACTCGTTCCTTGAACAATAGTGTAATTAAAAAAAAACATCGATGAAATAGATGATTTTTTAAAAAGATCTTTTAAGAACAAAAAATTAATAAAACTATTATTTAAAAATAAATATTCTTGCAGAAAAAAGTGGAATCTTTAGGAAAAATAGTGAAAAAATTGTTAATTATTACTAAATTCTTAGAGCAGGAATAATTATTTCTTTTTAAGATTATTACTATAATATTATTATAATGTATTGCGATTAATGATCCTAGGGAAGAGTTGTGATATAATTAAATAATAGTAATAGTAAAAAAGGAAAAATATAGTAACAATATTAATAATAAGAAAAAGAAAATACTGTATTATTAATAACAATAGATTTGAAGCTCTCTTCTATGCTCATTATAAGAAGTACCTATAAAAAAAAGAGTGGCCATTTTCTGCGCGAGGAAAGTTGTTTTTCTGAAAAAAATGGTTAAATTTCTTCGATACGACTTTTGCATTATTAAGTATTCAAAGCGAGTCGATTTGGCGTTCGGTTCACGGGAACGTTTAAATTACAAGAGTCCAATGTGTTCCGAGTACGTGACTCATTTGAATAAATCCCATTAGATATAATAAAAGTGGCAATAAATACCTATTCCATTTTCTGAGTTTACAAAAGCATTGAGACGAATTATTCGTCTCTTTGCATGCAAAAAAAAGATAGAAAGAGAGAGAGAAAGGGGGGCAAAATAAAAGAATCTCGCATATATGCCTGTTCGTGCGCTTATCTCTTTTCCTTTTTACTCCGGGGTTAAAGAAAGTCTCGAGCATTTTCCAGTTATATAGCCGAGTCACGGGAAAATAATAGTGTCGTATTTGCGTAACAAGTGTCATACTAGAGCTTTACCATGCAAAGCCGACAGATGGGCCGACATTTTGAGCTTACCCTGTAACGTAGAAGCACGTGCATACGTCTCGACCCTCCCGTTTTTATTTCACCTTTGCTGTATCCGCACATTTTATGGAGAGTAGGGATGAAAAGAAAAAAGAGGAAATTTCTTCTTCTCTTTTAGCCAAACTTACCTGAAACAAAAAAGAAACAACAGTTTATAAAGTAAAATGCTGACGAGACTAGTTTCTTATTAGACTAATTTACTCTAAAGTTTATTTTTTTCATTTTTTCTTCTTCTCACAAACTTTTACCATACTGGAATATTTATCCAAATTGGTTTATTCATTTTTCAAGGTACTATTTTTCGATGGGTTTAATATTTATAAAATACGACCAAAGAATAATTACTTTGTAGAATTATTATTAAACAAGAGGGTAATTTTTTTAGGACATAAACTGCACACTCGGTTGGTGAGACCGATTTTTAAGTTTTGTTTATTTTTGAATTATTCATCCGATTAGTTTAAAAAAAATTCAGTATTCTCTAAATATTGTGGTAGAATCCGAATTTTAAATGCTCCTTAGAAAAGTTTAGAATTTAGAAAAAATATCATTGATATAATTGGAACTAACAAACCGTAAGGGTTAAATTTCTTTTTTGTTTTAAATTATTGGTAGAAGAAAATTTTTTTTTGGGTGGAATTAAAAAAAATGGGAAGCAATGGTTCAAAACGATGTTCGTACTTCCTTCTATATTCTCGTTTGTTCTCCTGGCGCCAATCGTGAATCAAAAGCAAACAACAGTAATAAAGGGCAATATAGCGCGAGTTATTTAATTAGTATTTATATCTCTTTGGCGCCAAGAAGATAGTCATCTTCATCTCTACCATCTAGACGCCGCCAGTGATAAGCAAAAAAGGAGAAAAAAACGTTTCCTTTCTTCTAAAAAGAAGAAGAAAAAAGGTTTGAAAAAAAATTCAACAAATTTCAAGACTATAAAAAAAATCAAAACAAAATTTTAAAAAATCCTCTTTACAAAGAAAGGAAGAAGAAAATAAATAAAAACACATAATATAAAGAAAAAATAACATAAATAGCAAAAGTATCATAAAGAATTGTAACAACTGTCATGGGACTTGAGAACTCTGGTTTTTTGTTTTCATTATTTTTTGTTTCATTTTTGCGTTTGCTCTTTAACTCGTTCCTTTTTCAGAACGACAGGTTTTTGTGCGCGCTGTTTGTTCCCTTGTGTAGACGTCCCCGACTATTCGAACCTTGTACAATCAGCTTCGTTAGACTTCCATTCGCCTTTCTCAGATTTAATTGCACCTTCCCACTACCGTCCGTTATTTGACAGCCTCCTTGCATTGTTATCGGATCAATGAAGATACGCTCTCCTCTCGAAAGAGTTCGAATGAATAGAAATCTTGGTGTTTTTGTCGCTTGCACCTGATGATCCCCTCTCTCCCTTTTTTTCAAGAAGAATAGAACTCCAATTTTTGTTACCCTTTCTTTATAGATATATATAAATATAAGATGCATTTGCAGAAAAGAGGCGGTGAGCTTTGAAGCGCTTCAAGAATAAATTAAAGACTGTTTCACTCGAGAAGGGAAAATTTACTTCTTTCACAAAACTCTTATATCTTTTCCGGACGAACAGAGAGAGAGAGAGAGAGAGAGAGGGGGGGGGAGGGATTAAAAAAACGAAAAGTAAAATTCAAACATAATTCAAGTCTCTGATCTCCTTTTCTGTGATCAAAAAGCTGATATCTATTCAGCCTCTCGTAAAATGAATTTTCCGTACATCGATATACAGCCGAAAAAATTTGAGTCTAGTGCACTCAGCGCAAAATCGCCGATACAGCTTCAACTTCAATTTCGTTTCAACAGAATGCATGTAATCTAAAAGAGATTTCTGAAAGCTGCTACACTGAATTTCAACTTTCATCCCTTTCGTTTTAAACTCTCCCCCATATCTTTATAAAAGAAAAAAAGAAGTTTCACTCGTATACACAAATCAATAAACATTTATTCAATATCTATAAAATTTATTACCCTAACAAAACGATCGTGTTAATCGTCGACACTTTAATAAAAAGGAAAAAATGAAAACTCGGAAAAAACATGCATATGTGGCTTTTAGTCAGAGATATTTTACAATAAAGCTATTTTGCCTTTGTCATTTTGATAATGCATTGTACTTCACCTCATCTCTCCTTCTCCAAAAATGGACAGACAATGTGTATTTTCCGATAACGCGTAATCGTCAAAATTATAGATAACGAGCATATATGTTGGTATATATGTATATAAAGAGAGAGAGAGAGGTAGAGACATAAAGTCGTGGCAATAGGGCAAAATTAGCAACGTACTGGTATTCGGGTCACTAGTTGTTTGGAATTTGGTCCAGCCTATTCATGTCACATACAGTTTATCTCGTGCGACAATGAGCAATATATATCTCGACGACATTTATATATGCTTAAATTATACAAAACACGTATATATATATATACAACAAGTGCAACGGGACAATATTTATATGTATAATAAATACATTTGTTTGCATCTACTTGTGCAAAAGGCCGTGTATATTTGCGAAAAAAATACGGATATAATTACCACAGGTCAAAGTCACTATATTATACGTGCTGAAAATACAACTATTCGCGGAGGAATTTCTAATATTTGAAAAATTATTAAGTTCTGCACACTCAAATAAACAAAATTAATTTATTTCTTTTTCAAACTTTTTCCTATCTTTTTATTATAATAATTTTGTGTCATGTATTAAAAATAATAAATAACAAAAAATGAACACAGAATAATTTTTTTAATCCATTAATCTGTATTTTTGGTTAATTTTTTTAATTAATATTTTTAAAAATTAAATGAGATTTTAAAAGTTAAAAATTAGACAAATGTTTATGATTTTCAAATCGAATTTAATAATGTACAAAAAAATTAGGCTGGTTTTTGAATTTTTCGAAAAAGTTGAATATCTTCCGTTCTAATTATTATTTTTTAAATGTGTAAATTTTCAAACCTTCCTGATTGGACAATTAAAGAATAACTGAAATTTTCAATATGTGTGACAGAAATTTTCAGTAGTTTTTTAATTGGCGAATCAGTGGAAAATGACTGAAATTTCAGTTATTTTTAATTGCTTTTCAGTGAAATCCCACTGATTCAAATCGCGAGAATTGAGTCACTGATTCTCAGTCAAATTTCACTGATTTTCAGTGGAAATTCACTGATTTAGATTTAGAGAGTACACACATACAAACATACATACACGAAATTTTTTATTGGTACCTATATTTGGAATCCTTGATTATAACTAAAAAATTTTTTTAATTTAATTAATTTATATCAATATACTATTACTAGCTGTCGTACCCGTCTTCGATCGATTGGGAAAAACTAATAATTAGTTACATTAACTACTTCATTAGAAAAATATTACTGTTTGAATCAGTAAATGACTTTTCCTATCAAATACTATTTTCAACTAATTCAGATTTACAGAACAGTATTTGTCAGTTTGTAGTACTTTATGCGTTTGTAGTATTTCAATTAATGTATTAAAAATTAATCCTAATTTTCCACCAGCTTTTGGAGTTATGTAGAGTCTAATTCGAACTAATTGTATCGCAAGTAGACCCTACGTTACGACTGCTAAAATTTAAAATAAGACCTATATTGTAGGCTGAATGTAGGGCTTAAATTTTGCCAAATAAAAATATTACATCAATAAAAATTAAAGCAAAACGCAATTTTTTAAAAACGAATTAATATAATAAAACATTTTTTAATTAGATAAGAAAATTCCCGGTTTGGCAAAAAATTCCCGATTTTTCCTGGTCGAATTAAATTTCCGGCTATTTCTCGGTTTTCTTTCGCGGTTGATAGACACTCTGTTAAATGTATTGGTAGAAACTATAACACTTTTTCGATTCCTACATGGAAAATCTATATGGGATCCACTTTCATAAAGGAAACCATTTGGATTCCCATGTAAAACCGTATGGTAAATTGCGACACGATTTTGAGTAATAACTATACCTTAAATAAACCCGAAAAGACTATATTTATTTAAGAAAAAAATTTCCACATGGGATTTTACATTTTACCCGTTTTTGCTTAATGCCCAGATAGAATTTTGGAAAGCAACAACATACCCCAAACATTTCTAAAATTCAAGAAGAAAAATTTTAATTCATAAATAGGAATTTGTTATTTATTTTCGAAGTCCATTTATATTGAACATATATATTTTATTTTCTACGTTAAATATGAAAATACATGCTATGAAATTTTCAAACTTAAAACATTAAAATAACAATACACAAATTATTTGCAAATTCACGTTAATTGATTTTAGAAAATTTGTAATAGACATCAAATTCATGACTCTAAACTTGTTAATAAAATAAATGTAATGAATGCAATTAAAAATTTTAAAACATCAACCGCTATCAATACCAACTGCATAAAAAATTAAACAATATTGCAAAAAACTAATTAAAAATTTGGTCGAAAATCAAAAATATGATTTTGGCCTAAAAATTTGGATTAATTATTTATATTTCATTTTTATAGTGAAAATTAGTTGTATTTATATAAAAAAGTAGCTACAAAAAGTGTCACATTTGCGAAAAAAGCTATAACTTTCGTTCAGCTTAATATTTTTCAATCGGATATGGCTAGAAATTTAAGTTAGACCAATACCTAAGAGACTGTAAAGTTTCGTTTTAATCGGTCAAGTAGTCTTTGTGTTTATCCCGGACAAAATATCGCGGACAGACATACATACATACATACACACATACATAATTTTTTTTATTGGCATTTTTGGAATTCTTACTACTTGAATAGAAAAACTAAATATGAATTTTCAATTTCTATGCAATGTACAGACAAAAGTCTGATCTTATTTATAAAGATTTATTTATATATATAATTATTATATGTATAATTATATTATATATATTACAATATTCATAATATATTATTATAGTTACGTACAACCTCGTAATATAATTTGTCAGAATTTGAAACACTTTGTCTGACTAGAATCCACTTCTTCCACTGATCACTAAACTAAATGTGTTTTGCCTGACCGAAACAATCTTATACTACTAATTAACTTACAAGAAATTGAAAAACGTTTTGTCTGATTATAAATTACTTTTACTACTTTGATTTAAAAAAAACTATTTCTTTGTTTATTAAAAAATATTGTACTACTGAGATTTTCGAAATATTTTCTCTAATAAATTTTTTTTCCTAACATGATTGTATTTATTTTTTTTTATTTGATTTTTATTGAGTCAAAAGTTACAAAAAATGAAAGTTTTGATAAATAAAAATCTATCTTTGCTGCTCGGATAAAAATCAAATGTTTGGTGTTACTAAAATAGACTTTTACTACTAATATGAAAATTACAAATTTGTCTGTCTAAAATGTTCCACAACTACTAATACATTTTTTTAAATCTGAGAAATACAATTGTCCGGAACTACTAAACATTTGAAAAAAATGACTGACTAAAGTTTATTTTTTCTTACTCATACAAAAAACACAAGTAAAACAGTTTCAAGAATTAAAAACAAAATTTCAAAAATTAAAACGGTTTAAAACTAATTTTTATTAAATACAAAAACTAGAGAAAGATACTATAAAGCATGTTTGCAACTAATAGTAATTTTTCTAGGAATTTTGATTTTTGTCCGACTGCAACTTTTCTTTACTACATACTATGAATATAAGCGAAATAATTTTTAAAAAAAATTGGTCCAGGGTAAAAAATTTTTCATTAAAAGTCCACCTTCAATTTAAAACAATTTAATCAAAAATGAAAATTTTCTAAAATTTGAAAAAATTGATAAAACATGGAATAACAATAATCAAGGGACAAATATCCTGTTCCATGTTTTAATGTAGCGTGTACATTTAAAATCGTGGGACATTTACAAAACGTAATCTACTAAATATATATATATATATGGTTGGAACGATCTATCAGTATGTATACACAACGCTCGTGTATGTAAATCTTCTAAAACGGATCTATACAGTTTAAACGTCAAGGTCAAGGTTCCCACGGTTTCTTCGTGTAAAGCACTCCTTGAATACCATCAGAATTAGAAAAAGATACAAGGGAAACATCTTTTGCCCCAACCACATCTATATATACGCACCTGTACTTACGTTTATTGCTAGTTATCTTTTTCATGCTCCTTTATCTATAAACGCCATCTGGAGGCAATAACTTAACGTGTTACCACTGTATGTATATAAAGAGACTGGTGCGAATTATTCTAAGTACGTATGTCATCTGATGTTAAACTGTCAGGATTTAACATTCGCGAACACAGAATTTCTTGAAAATGGGGTCAATCTTGACAAACCTACATCGAAGATCAAAGTACAACTTCTCTTTTGCAAACTGATATTTAGTCATACATGCGTGGTTACTTGTATACCGTTACGCTTATAACTTTACCCTACACTTATGAATGATAGTTTATATTTAAATGGTACAGATCGGGTATCGTGCAAGCCAAACTTCAAACGGAAGAAAACAGCTAACTCTCTCACTAATAATGATTATCGTCGTACCAATAAAAACACAAAGGAATTAATATTGAAAAAAAGTAGAAGAAAAAGAGGTTGGATAATTTTAGTCATCATGCACGCACACATTTCAACGATGATGATGGTAATGATGATGACCATGGATATTATAATGCGTTAGGAAAATATTTTCATGTAAAGGGTCAACATTGTAAAGGGGAAGAAAAAGAAGAAGAAGAAGATGAAGAGAAAAAAATTGAGAGATTGCTCTAGTTTTATTACTGCGAAACGCTCACCCAGGGTGTTCTCCTCACTTTACAAGGAATGCGCGCGGATTATGTGCAACTTTGATTATCAAGAAAATGGTTCTGAGAATCTTGCCTCTCTTCCCTTGATGCTTACATGGAAATCATTCCTACATAATGCTCCTGCAGTCTCGAACCATTTGCCTTTACTCTATTTTCTCACTTTGTTAGATTAATTTTTTTTTATATGTATATATACGCGCCGCATTTATTCCACTTTTTGTGACTACTTTTTTCTATCTTGTAAATTGTACGTGTGCATTCAAAATTAAATGATTTTCTTCATTTCCTTTTTATGATGAAATCAATGGATGCAATGCGCGCCATCTGAGAACAAGAAAAGTGGTCCAATTTGCTTCTAATTTAAAAATTAGTTAATGAATAACAAAATTTTAATTATCAAAAAATTACTATTATCACTTTGGTCAAAATTTAGAATTTATATGAGAAATTTTTAGTTGTATTTTTAAATATCTACTTTATGAAAATGATCAGAGAAATTGAAAAATGTTAAGAAAAAGAATGAAAGAATGAAAGAAAGAATAAAGAAGAAGAAGAAAGAATAAAGAAGAAGAAGAAAGAAAGAGAATGGAATAATCCAGGAATGAATGAAATAAAGAAAGAAAGAGGAAATAAAAAAAGCAAAAAAGAATGAATTATTTAAGGTATCATATCCCCTAAACGCTTTTCTATAGATTTTTTTTTAAATTTGACCATACGTTGTTATTATCATTCTTGAAATATTAGCAAAATTTTAAGAATTTTCACCGCACGAAACCAGAGATATTCGCTATCAAAGTTGCGTTTTTTGCATGTAAAGCGTGAGTAATGGGTGGGGAGGAGTACATTTTCATAAATATAAATATAAATTGTTTATAGATTTTCTTCAAAAACAATTATGAACTAAATCTTATATTTTATGACGTTATTTGTATTATGTAGCACCCCCACCACTGTGATTTGGCACATGTACGACTGTATTTGTTGTAGTAAGTACAGGTGAATGTAACAAAGAAGGAATGAATGAAAGCAAGAATGAATCATTTAAAGAAAAACTGGAAGAAAAAAGAAAGAAAGTCTTAATGAAGGAAAAAACAAAAAAAGAGAAAATAAAAAAAGAATTGAAGAAGAATTTGGAGAAAGTAAAAAAGAAAGAATGAAAGAACAAAGAAGGAAAAAGACAGAATAAATGAAAGAATGAATGAATGAATGAAAATGAGAAAGAGAGAATATAGAATAAGAAGCAGGGGAAAGAAAGGGTATAAAGGAGGAATGAATGAAAAATAGGAAAACAGAAAGAAAGAAGAAGGAAAAAAGGAAAGAAATAAAGAGAAAACAATGAATGAATAAAAGAAAAAAGGAGAGACAAAAAAATAGATACAAAATAAAGAAAAGAGAGAGAGAGAGAGAGAGAGAGAGAGAGAGAGAGAGAGAGAGAGAGAGAGAGAGAGAGAGAGAGAGAGAGAGAGAGAGAGAGAGAGAGAGAGAGAGAGAGAGAGAGAGAGAGAGAGAGAGAGAGAGAGAGAGAGAGAGAGAGAGATAGAGAGATAGAGATAGAGAGAGAGAGAGAGAGAGAGAGAGAGAGAATGAATTGATAAAAATGATGTGTAAGGAAAGAAAACTTACAGTGCAACTCGAATTATAATATAGAATTCTGTGTAAGGAGAACCCTCTCCTTGTACACTTGTAATTCTTCCTATCTGACTTTCACCCTCTTTATATATCTTCAAATAGGTCTCTTTTTCTCTCTCTCTCCATTTAACATGACTGCGCAGTTAATAAGTAGTCAAGGTTTGCATTGCGACAAAGTCAAAGGATCCGCTCGCGGGTTTTCTTATGCAAATCGAGCAACTAAAATAATCATTGGAATAATACATATAGATATGGAAGAGAGCGAGTGAGAGAGAGAGGGAGAATAAGACGAGTTAGCACGCCGTGCGAGAAACGGACAATATATTGTTGGATGACCATTACATACAACCATTAGATAGTCGACACGTTCAGATAACGAGCATTAGCCACATAACAACCACGTTAGGCAAGCGAATGCAGGCATAATCCATTGGCGAACAACAGACGAGCAACTTTCTGGTGTCTTATCAAAAAAGAACTTCTTTTTAATCTTCACTAACGTTCGTTACTTTTTCTTCGTTTTCTCGTGTGACCCTCCCTTCTATTCTTGTCTTCTCTTTCTTGTCTCTTCTCTTCCTTTATTACTCACTTTTTCTCTACTTTCAACTTCTTTCAAAATCCTCTCTTTTCTTCTACAAGTGCGAGTTGTACTCGCACTGCAATGGCGGGTTCCGTACACAAATATTAAAACAATACTTGCAACATTTATCGGTAATTAGTAGAATTAAAATAAACAATTAAAAAAATATATTAAAATCATTTGATAAGAAGAAATAACTAAAAAAATTAAAGTATTGTATATCTAATATTGTAAACAATACTTTAACTTTTTTAGTTATTTTTTTTTATCAAATGATTTTAATATATTTTTTTAATTGTTAATTTTAATTCTATTAATTACTGATAAATGTTGCAAGTACACTGCAAAAACTGCTATCTCACTCGTGTCTTAAAATGAGTTGCTTTAAGTGTTTAAACCATTGAGATACAAAATCTGTTTTATATTGAGACATTTAATTTCATCTCGTGTCTCATTTTAAGACATTAAAGGTAACTCAATGCGTTTAAGACACGTAAAACGTCTTCTTAGTGTGAGACGGATACTCGAAACACATTTCGTGTCTCAAAATGCATTGCTAAATGTGTAAGACACTTTGAAACGTCTTAAAATGAGACACATATCTGTTTCAAATATGTGGACTAAGACATCTTATGTGTTTCAAATATGGGACAAAACGTCTCAAAATGAGACACTTGTTTTTGCAGTGTATTGTTTTAATATTTGTGTACGGAACCCGCCATTGCAGTGCGAGTACAACTCGCACTTGTCCAATTTTTTTGTATCTGTTTAGTATCTGTTAATCTAGCACCTCTTGACTAAATCTCTATTTATCAAGTATCTGGTATCTCGTAATCACATGTTATTTTTAGTACTTATCTTTAATAAGGGAGACTGTGGTAAATCCGCTCACTTTTTTCAGATCGGATAAAATCTAGGAAATTATTCTCTAAATCCAAGTTAATTTATATCATTTGAAAGCTTTTGATTTCTACTAAAAAAATAAAAAATAGTTTTTGATTTATTTTTTTTTAGTTTTACTTAGAGAAACTTTTTAATAAACATATACCAAATTTCAAAATCACAATTTTCCAGGGTAAACCCGCTCACTTTATCTTTTCAAGACGGAACAGTTTTATTTTTTAAATATTAAAGTTCGTCTTATTCCCGTCTTAAGTATGATTTATTATTGATAATTTATGAGTTATATAAACAATTCTATAAACAAAAAATTGGTTTAATAAATAATGAACATAGATTTCATGAATTACAACTATGGATTTAAATAGTGTTATATTTTATTAAGAGAAAGTGAAATGTAGTTACAATTTTGGTTTTAATAAGTCATAAATTGTGTTATTTATATATTGAAACTAAACAAAAGTTCGTTAATATAAGTTGAATGTTAAGTACTATTCACAGTACCAATATCTCCATCTTAAGTTCTCCATCTCCATCAGCCAATGAGGATAAAGTTCTACACTTGAAGTTAGCTGCTTTGACATCAGTAAGTAATGTCACGATTATATCCAATCAAAGTAAAGAATTTTGAAAAAGAGCCAATCAAGTAAAAGTTCTACACTTGAAGTTAGTCGATCTTACGGCCCTCGTTTTTACGAAAGGATTATTTTTCCGTCATATTTTATTAAATTTTTCTCCTTCTATCACTTATTCATTTTTTCTGTCATTCTTATTTTCTTCTTTCATTCTTTCTTTCTATTTTCTTTTTTTCTAAACATTATCTTTTTTCTAATAACTAAAACAATATTTTTTCTAACCTTTTATTCGATATGACTCTGATCTGTCCAAACTTGGGTCTAGCGAGGGCCAGATTGGGCTTTACGTTGAAGAAAATAGTCGCAAACCCCAAAATTAAAATTGCCACGAGAGGAAAATTTAGTTACTTTAAAATTTTGCCCCTTTGATTAATTATTTATAAAAACTATCAATCGACTTTCAAGATTAGAATTGCATTTTTCATTTAGTAATTTTTAATCCCAGTTAATATTTACTTCTTCAACATCAAATAATTATTATATACAAGCCAGTCAAGATAAACTTTCAAAAGAAAATTTATGAAAACAATTTTTCTCTTTTAAATATTTTTGCCGTAAATAGAATAAATTAATAAATAAAAGAGAATAGAATAATGTTTATATGGAAGATAATATTAACGATCGCAACTAACAGCGCGAGTAATGGCTTCATTGATATCGATATAATGTAACTGAAAGCGTAATTGTCATAAAGTAAGTTTTCATGACTTTACGACTTTAAAGTGCCATAAAATCATTTGTTATTTATATCATTTCGAAAGAAGTGAAGCAAATAGTAAACTAACGATACTCAACTATATTCTTGTTTAAATTATACTTTCGTTTCAATTTTCCTCCAAAGGGTGAATATTACAAAAAACAACAACAATTTTAAAAGTGGATAAGTGTACAATAATTACTTCTCTACAAACTGTGGAAATGTTTCTGAATTTTTCTGGAAATTTCTTTTAGACAAATCTCTTTTTATTGAAATAATATGAGATTTATTTTGCCTTTGTACAAAAGAAATTAACTAGGAAAATATAATTTTAACTATATTTTTAGTGTCTGATTTTTTTGTAACGATTACTCGACAATTTCGTAAAGGTTCTCTTTACTATTCTTAAAAGAAATATAATCACCAGGAAAGAAGCCAAGAAACTAGAAAAGCGGCCCTTAGTAATAAGCATAAATTACCAAGTTACTTGGGTTTCTTATCAGAAAACATTTATTCCACACTAATTTCTCTGCAAATTCAACTTTTAGAAAAAAAATATATGTATATACAGAACTACAAACAACAGTAAAAGGAATTTATTTCTAAACTTTTGAATGTACCTTAAGTTTCAACAAAACGAAAACTAAACAAATAAAACTAATTTGTTAATTCCTTTTCTATTTTTATTGGTACTAAAACGTTAATTAATTTACTTACTGAAGTATTTATTTACTAGTAGAAATATTTACTGATAAAAATATTTACTAGCAAGGATATATACTAATAAAAATATTTACAAGTATAAATATTTACAAGTAAAAATATTTAGTATTTACTAATTAAAATATTAACCAATAAAAATTATATTCAATGTGTGAGTCATCTTTATACAAAGTTAGAGAGAATTAAATTTTCTATGTGTCGTGATTATTAAACTAAACAACATTTCAACTAAGGAACAACTAATTAGTAAACATTTCTAAAACTTTTAACTTATATAATTTTCAACTTCTCACTTTCCAACTTCCAACTATTCAATTCCGGTTATTATATTCTAGTTACTGTTGGACGTTGAACATTATTACTAATTAATGAAAGCATAAGCGTTGAGGATAATTAAATTTTGTCCTAGGCAAAATGTGTTTCACTTGAGTGAGAATTGTTAAAAAATTATTTTCTTTTTTTTATTTGATGTGATTAGAATACATTTTAGAATTAAACGAAAAATGGGAGATTTAAATAAAGAGATTTTTTTATTGCTGTTAAAATAGAATTTATATAACGAAATGGTTGAAGAGAAATTTTGCTTTTACCATACTGTTACCGCATTGCGGGGGGAGGGACTGACGAAACGCGTTACCAAAATGTAAATGAAGCGTGGAGCATGCTTGAATAAACAGTAATTCGGTACCTCAGCTAGCTTCACTATACAAGATTAGTCTAATGGTTAAACTCTTTAACCTTTCAACAATTAAACCCGAACGACAGTTTGAAATCTCAATTTTCCGGATTTTTGTTGTACATTTAATTTGGACAGTTTGCTTCATGTTTTTTTCTATTTTTTGTTTCTCTCTTTTATTTATATTCTTTTTTTATTTTTGTTTCTATTTATTTTGATTTTTTCTATTTCTATTTATTTGTATTTATTTTCCTTATATTTATTTATATTTATTTTTATTGTTTTTTACTTTATTTTTTCTTATTAAATTACTTTTATTTGATTATTATGTATTTTTGTGTTTTTCTATTTTGTATTAATTTTTAGAGTATTTTTTTTCACCTTCTGTTTTTTACCTCTTTCTATTGGCATAACAGTGAACCGATCTTAGAAGCCATGGTCGAGCCAGTATTGATCAAAGACTGAGAATGTGAAAAATTTTCAAGGCATAATCTTAAATATAAAAATATTGGTTTCAGATTACATTCTTATACAACGATCATATTCCAGATAGACAATTACCTAAAAATTAGTCTATTATTCCCAATATGGAGCCAGGATTGCGCTTGCGAAAACTAAATTTTAAGCCTTCGATTCGAAAATTATGACAATAATGGCCCCAGATGTGATTGTATAAAAATTAGTTATCTAGCCTGACTATTTATTAAATATTTTTTAACATTGTTGCCAATATTGAGCCAAGACTACAAATATGAAAATCTTGAAAGACTTGAAAAGTCTTGGACTTAAATACGCTGTTATAATATTGGACCCAGATTCCGAGCATGTAATAAAAATAAATAATTGTAAACGTTGACAATTAGCTCTATATTCAACAAATTATTGCCAATAGTGGGCCAAGACTGGAAATATGGAAAATTTGAGTCTTGAAAACCTTTGAAATTGAATATTGTTACAATATTAACATAAGATTACATTGCTGTAAAAGAATTATTTTCATTTCATGACAGACAATAGGCTAAAATATTGGACCAATTATTGTAGCCTCTATTGAACCAGGACTGCGAATATGAAAACTAATTTCCAGCCATAAAGTTTAATGTTGTGATTTTACTAACTACATATTTTGATTACATGCAAAAATAATTTCCATGGCTGATAATTGGCTAAATATTGGATTTTCTACTGTAGCCAATATTTTGGATCTACTATTGTTGCCAACATTGGACCAAGATTGCGAATGTTAAAACAAATACTACGCTTAAAAGTTAAATAGTCTGTTAGAATTTAAAAGTTGTTAAAGAGTAGTTTACTTTTGCCTTCTTAAGTCAATAATACTAGAATAAATATTAAAAAATTAATATTAAAGTCTCAACTTTAAACAAACGCCAAAATTAATACGATTTAACTCGAATTGCCGTGTTTGAAAAAGGCTTCCAACAAGGGCATTGCCAAAAACTGGCTAAAAACTGGCTTGAGCTTGTTATTAGTGTTTCATACGATTCTCTTATATATTTTCGCAATAAAAAATAAAAACAAAGTTTCCCTAACGACCAAAGCGATTTAACTTTAGAGGATGAAGAAAAAAACAAAAGTTGCAACAATTTATAAATACATGAGCTAATAGTCGGCCCCCATGACGAAACTGAAGTAAAATATCTTTTGCAATTTGAAATAAATTGAAACAGAGCATACCGCAGAAGATTAATGTCAGTTTAGATTAATGTTTAGTTTTCCTCCGCGCACCAGAGCCGGTGTAATAAGATCTTACACTTAAGAGTCATAAGTCTTCCAAAGTAATGCTTAGGTAAGCTCATTCTCCACTATACGTGGCAGATGAGAAAGTTGAGGGTGAAAAAAGAGGGTGTGTCCTCCCCCCTCTCTAATTATCAAGTACGTACATTACGCGTGTTGCACAAGGTGTATAGTGTCTGGCACTATATAAGTAGTTCCATGAGCGTGATTATTCGACTGACAGGTGGGAAGTTCGACACTCGACAGTTTTGCAAAAGATACGCGGGTTGATATGACGAGTACTTGGTTAGAGTGTCGAGAGATTAACTCGTCACTGTGCACGCGAGTCATTAATCACGAGATAAGTGTATGTGCCGCGCATGAAAATCGTTAGGGACATAGACACGTTTGGTATCCGTTGGTGTAGGCGGGCGCGCGAGGTTTGTATCTGTCGCCTCGAACAGCCACGACAAGAGAAACCTTCCGGCCTAATAAATTCAACAGCATTGCACACTCACTTGTCAGTGTGATTGTGTTTGTGCGAGTGTGAATAGTCAACGTCGAGAGAGTCGAAGAAATTCCTTCTACTTGAACTGGCGGACACACGAACGAGCAAAAGCCAACGGGAGGATGAATGGCGAAGGTGAGAGGCCTTAATAAGGAAAGTTTAACCGTCGCTCGTTGCGCGAAGGAGAGAGTATAGGGGTCGCAACGGGGATTCCAGGGAAGAGAGCGAGAGAGCGAGAGAGAGAAGCGTGGTTTTTGTTAACAAACGTTCCTGAGCATTAATTACATTCCGCGTGAACGCGCCCGATAGAATGATTTGCCGTGGACGTTGCTTATAGGCTATTCCGCGAGCCAGAGCGTTAACAGCGTGACGCGATCTTGCGCGTGATCCACACTTTAAAAAACTCCCTCCTCATCCTCCTCCTTGAAAGCCCTCGCAAAACATTCGCACTCGAACCAACAACTTTATTATGTACAAGAGCGAGTAAATTCTCTTCGGACGATACGAAAAACACATTCCACGACTGCCAACACTGGGCCAATGTTTAAAACAATTTCCAATTTTTTATCAACATTATACTGGATCATTAATATATCATTAGTAATTTATAAGCCATTTTAATAGTTTTTAATTCAGATGCCAATATTAAGCCAGTTTGGCCAATGTTTTGACGATTTAAGACTAAAGAACAATTAATATGCGATTACTATAGGCGCAGTTTCAAAAAACCTATCAGATATTCTGTTCTTAAGGGTTTGGCACTTAAGCCAGGATTGAGCCAGTTTTGTCCACATATTGAACACCTGTTATTAAAGATTCGCCAATATTTAATCAAAAGTTAGTCAAAATTGAAACTAAATTTATTCGAAATTCAGAAAATTGTGCAAATTGTTTTAAACGTTTGCTACTTAGATCGATTTTTCATCCTAGCTTCGAAAAGTACCATTAAATACCAACGGATTTTACCACTTTATAATCGAAAATATTAATTATAGTTCGTAAATTATGAAAATATTGAGAAATAAAGGCGTGTGGCCTATAAATGTAATTAGGCAATAAAATTGATTGGAGGCGGTTCAATCAGTTATACCCGCAGAGCTATATCACTGAATGGAAGGGTATATGTTTCTCTGCTTATTATTGACTTTGACCAATCAATTGAACATGCACTGCTGGCGCCACTGATGAATAACAATCAATATGTACGTTTGCCTATACATAACGGAATTGAACTCCCCGACAACTCCTGTGTCAGGAACATACAAAGATGTATTGAGCAATGCGGATGTTGTTTCTTGATCATTTCACAATGCAGGAACATCAATGTCGGGTTTTGGATTTACAGAGAATGCTTCATTATACATAAGCTACATGGACAATTCCCAAGGTCTCTCTTTTGAAATTCGATAAACCGATTGGAAACGCGAATTGCCCCTTGATACACGCGCAGTACATACATATATATAGTGTGTGACAATCCTCAATTCGAAAACTAATATAATCCGTTTAATTTCAAACAAACGAACTCAACAATGCTTTTATATGTAGGAAAAACTGAAATGGTGATTTTTCAGTTTGTAATTGACTTTTTTTCCTATAGATAGCCGCTATTTTTGCTTTTATTTTTTCAATTCTTAATTTGTTTTTAGAATCTAAATACAGATTTAGAGTTCGGAATTCTTGGAAAAATTCAATTCATCAGAAAAAGCTTCGAAGAAAATTACCCAAGAAGTTGATTTCGAAAAAAAATTGTTTTTTCTATGGAAAGAAGTTCACTTCTAGCCACTGATTTTCTTAATTAAAAAATTGAAAATTCAACTCTGCAAATTTTTCACCAGCGTGGAAACGGAAAAATGGCAAATTCTAGCTAACTATGGCCAAAGACTTTAGCCAAAGTAAACAAGCTTTGAGTCATACTTTGAAACTTTGAGCAACAACTAAAACACCATTGCTTCTGGTCGTTTCCCAAACTATAAATTAATATGAACTATGGCAAAAATATAGAAAACGATGGGAAAAACAAGAATATTTTTAAACACGAAATTTTTGAAATTTTTAGCTTAGTTCAAAGTCTAACGATCCATTGCCGACGACGGAAATAGTGTTAAACTATATTTTTGTCGTTGGCCGTGGCTTGATAAATTTTGTCCACGGTTCGCTGGTTTTTGACTATAATAGTCAAAACATAGAAATTTTGTAGGTTTAAAATATTCTTGTCATTGCCCATGGTTTCCTAAATTGTGATCATACATAGAATATAGAAATAATATATATTACAATATAGAAATTTTTAGATTTTTACTAGTTTTCCTGTTGGACATGGTTCAGAGCTGGCTTAGTTTGGCTAAAGTCTTTGGCCATAGTTAGCTAGAGATTGCCATTTTTTCGTTTCCACAGATGCATCTCTTTTTACTTTTGAGTATTTATGGAATTTTTCAAACATTATTTTCTCACGTATATACAATATTGTAAATGACAAATCTTGTTCATATTCGTAAAGATATCTTCACATTCCAACTCGAAGGAACTTTAACAATATCAATAAGAAGAATCGTGGTCATCTCAGAGTTGGCTATGAGGAGAAACAAAAAGACAAAAAAAGAAAAGAAAAAGAAAACTCTTATTCCCCTAAACGATAAAATCATTGTAAAGAACATTAGGAGAACTATTTTAAATACCTGTTATCTTCGCACATTAACGTCGTCGTTGTCGTTGTCGTCGTCTTGCGAAGAGAGAAAAGTCCCATTGGAATGTGTTTACGCTCTGTTGGCGCATAAGTATTACTTTAAGGACATCGACGACTTTCGATGGCGATGGGGTTACTACAACTATACTCGGTGTATGTATATATATATTGGTATAACGACATGGATCAGAAAGCGAACAAACACGATACATGGTGTACGCGTTTACTGCGCGCGGCAGACCCCATATAATCATCGGACTCATCTCTGCAAACGGAAACCCCATGCTGTGGTGTTCCTCTCAACAAGAGAGTGAGAGGAGCGTCTTTCAGTGTGTATATATACACACTTTACCAGGCGGAGTTGTGGGTCCAGTGGTAAGCCCCACTAAAGCCACTCTTGGAAGCACAGAACGGAATGTGAACCAGCAATAGACTGTTTGTTTAACTAAACAGTGGTGAATCCGAGTAAATCATTCAGATGGGAGAATGGTTAAAGGCTTCCCAATAGCACCTAGGCCTCCAACTCTCTAGGACTACCTATATATACATAAGCCACATGTGTAATACTTGCATGGTGCGTGAAACCAACTCAGTTCCCTCGCGTTCTCCATTTACATAATTCTCCTACTGCGTTCACGAATTAGAATAAGGGGATCGAATGTGGTCTAGAAGCCACCATTTTGGATCGAAATTCTCCCCCATTTGACGTGCTATCTACCGAGAAAGGTACCTGAGAAGCGAAATCTTGTAGCTTACGATCGGCACAAACTGATAAATGTTAAAAAATTAATATTTAAAAGAAGATAATTACCCCTTTACGTACACTGCAAAAAGAATTATCTTAAAAGTGACTACCAAATTCCTTAAAACATTTTTTACTAAGATGTTTCTGGCCTATAAGCATCTTGATATAAGATGATTTAAGTAACTTTGTAGTCACTTTTAAGATAATTAATTTTTGCAGTGTATCGATGATATGTAGTATATTTTTGTGCCGACAATCGCAAATACAATAAAATATTAGGTATCAATTACAAAAAGAGAATAGAATAAGGACAAGCTTTAGGAACGATTTTATTTTCTCTTTGACAGACTTCTTTGTTGGAAATGCACAAAATTTGTCTTAACTAACCGTAAACAGAATGAAATTCTTAAATCGCAAAACTGTAGAATCGTAAATCATAAGAAAGAAAAAAAGAAGGACAGACATAAATGTGTATGTTTCTCTTTCTTATCCTTACGATTTACAATTCTACGGTTTTGCGATTTAAGATTTCATTGTGCTTAGGGCTAAAGTCGTCTGCACACGAAGTAGTATAGTCAGCTAATGAATTTTCTAGGTTACAATTTCAAAACCCACACATTAATTGTAATGCTTTTCACCACAGAGGCGCTACGATCGCTAACACAATAACCCAGTCAAAGAGGAGAGAAAAATTGGCCTCAGGTAGAACATATATTGATATGTTCGTCCTTCTCTTACCCATTCTTAGGATTGCAATTCTGTTTACGTTTTCGATTCAGAATCTACTCTATAGGTTGGCCTTAATAGACGTGATTCTAAAGAGATTCTTCATAACCTCTAGTTATATAAAATGGTTTTGAAAAAAACAATAAAAAAAATTATAAAACGAAACTTTGATTAACTACAGAAAAAAATAAAAACAACAGGATTTTATAAATTCAAAATTTACAGCTTTTTTGGCGTGTGAAGTCATTTTCTACTTTTAGAGGTTAAATCAATTTGTTGAATCTCTTTTTAACATTTATGGATATTAAGTTTTCATATCGAAAATTTGAAATAAATGCTCTTAATGATACATAATTGTTCTCTAATATTGAAATATACTTATCATTATTACACTATTTTAGTTAAACATAATTATATAATAATAAGGATATTATCCTTAAATATCCATTTTACTCCATATATGATCGTTTCACCTTGAATAATAAATTGTTTTGTAATTTTGTAAAATAAAAAATCATTTTTATTAGATGTTTTAAATGTAATGAAAGCTTAAACATCATTAGTTTGCATTGAGAGTTAATCCTCTTCATGCTCTTATATTTAAAATTGAATCAAAATTAGCGTGCGCTACTCCATTTGAAACTCATTAAAATTGAACTACCTAACTTCAATTCAAACCTAACCTAACATAACCTTACATTTGCTTTTAAAATTCAATTATTTCTAAAAAAATCATGCTACAATTTTTTTAATATTGAATTATTATCTAAAATTTTGGACAAAATTCATTTTTAAACACAATTATTATTAGATAATTTTACGAGAATTCAATTATTTAAATACAAAACTAAATAATTTATTGAATAATTGAATGTTTCTTAAAATTGAATTCTCAAAAAGAATTTTATCGACAAATTTTTTTTAAACAATTGAATTTTTTGACGATTTTTAAGACAATTTTTTAGAATAATTACTATTTTCGAGAAATTAGATTAAAATTGTATTCAACATAATTGAAATTCAGCAATGAGTTTTATTATTTATAAAAATAATTAAATGTTTGCGTAGAAATTTATTAAACTTTTATAAAATAATTACATTCTTTTGAAAATTTTTATTAAAATATAGTAGATATTGAAAATTATTTAATTGAGGCAAATTTTTGAAAATAGTTTAAACTTTGCCAAGAATTTTCTTAAAATTTTTGAAAATAATTGAATTTCTGCGAAGAATTCTATTACCTTTGAAAATAGTTGAGTTTCTGCAATCATTTCTAACTTCTCGAAAATTCAACTTTTTTAGTGTTTTTAACTAAAATTATTGTCAGAAATAGTAAAAATTTAAGTTTTTGTATTAGAATTCGTGGTAATTTTATGAGTTTATGAGGAAAACAAAAAAGACACCAAGATTCATAATTTTCGTATGAATTTAATTTTCTCCATTACTTTCAATAAAAACTCTGAATTTTCCCTGAATTCCCTGACCTATGGCAACCCTGTTACTGTCACAAACCCTGTCGGAAACCACTTTAGCCATTTCACCAGTCAGGGACCAAGACCTAAATATTTAAAAATTTGTAGCTTAGGACAAATTTCTACATTCAGGTCCGGATAAATTTCAGCACCTGAAAATGTGACTTAATTGGAGAACTAATTGCAAGAAACTATAAATAAGAAATTAATTATTTTCAATGTTTGTTTATTTGTGACAAGGGAAAAAAAGTATTTTTTATGGCCGTTATATGGAGATAGAGATAGTTGCATGAGCACTGAAATCCGATCATTAAATATATATTGCCAGTGCTGACCGATCCATTCTCGTATGCTCGATTCGCGACACGACTTGGAAGAGAATTACTGCGAAGATAGCAATAAGAGAGATACGACTTTATCGTTTCTGCGGCCACCGTATGCGGTTCGACCCACTCTCGTTTCGTGCGCCACTCTCCTTTTCTCCATTTCCCTCCTTCTATCTCTTTCTCTCTTACTTGACGCTATTCTACCGCACTTTCCTTCTCTCTTTTCTTTATCAGATCTCTTCAGTCTGTAAGCATCACGAGTTAGAGTAATTCCTCGAGATTATCCTCCCCGGCAAAAAGCAAAAAGGAAAAAAGAAGAGAAAAAAGAGGGAATCGAGGAACTCTGATACCCCGGGTAACTATGTTTCTGAATCGAATTCCTTTCTTCTTGCTCCGGAGCTTTTGAAAAGCGATCCGATTGTAGCCTCAAGAACAAAAGTACCACCACTGATTCTGTTTATCACAAGTTTCATATTAAGATCATACGTATATATATACTCTGAGTCCTTTTTTTATTAAAAAGCCTCCTTCAAAGGAGCAAACTCCATTTCAGCCTTATCACATTTCCCTTTCGTGTATATTACATTTCAACTTCGGATATTACATTTCAATTTCATTTATTGCATTTCAATTGCATTTATTACATTTCTATCTTATTTATTAGCATTTCTATTCTATTTAGTGTTATGTTTCTCTCATATGTTTGAAGCCTGGCCTAATTTTGATTCTAGTAAAAAATTACTTTTTTATTATCGAACAGATCATCGATGATCAATCATTATCATCATCAAATTTGTATGACATAATTTTTATTTATGTGAAGTCTATGGTATTCGCTTCAAATACTAAAATTTATTATTGGTTCAAATACAATTTTTTTTATTTAATTAAAAATTGTTTAATTCAAGTAAATATTTAATTGATAATGGACAAGTAATTGTTTATTTGAATCAAATAAATTTTTTTCAGTGTTCGCCCAATTGAATCAGAGGTATATTATCGTTGATCTAAATTTAAAAGGCGCAGAATTAGAGAGCATAATTTAGAGAACACGATTTACTAATTGAAATTCAGTGATAATCACAATGAGTAAAAAGTTACTCTTTCAATATGACTCAGCAAAACATATACCTACTACTGATTAAAATTAACGTATATAATCTGATTACTGGTAATAAATTAACAATTTTTGACAAACAGAATTTCACTTGATTAAAATAAATAAAAATAGGACGATAAAATAATATCGCCCTACTCACTGATTGGCAGATATGCCAATCAGTGAAGTTTCATCTACTGTCAGTGACATTTGATTCAAATCAATTAATTATTAATTTCGAATAACTAATCTACCGACACTAATATTATTTATAAAGAAAAACCGATTGTTAATCTTGTAACAGATATATATGCGGCAAAAAAAGAACCAAATTACAGACAACATACACTCTTAGTTTGAATCAGTCAAAATGTGATTGATTCAATCAGTCATGCACATTTTCACTGACAAATCATTGATTTTCATTGGCACAATAATCATTTTGACTGGTAAATCTGTCAAATATTGTCACTGATTCAATCAGTCACTGAATTTAACTGTAAACCAGTCATTTCATTTAACTGATTTGTCTGTTGATTATTTTAACTGACTTAGATCAGTCATTTTAACAAATACACCTGTTTTTTTTAAATATGCAAATAAATTATATTTATCTGCAATATAGACAAAATAACATTATTTCTTAATATAAATATATTTGTTGACAATTTTTACATTAAATGATATATTATTATGATTTTTTAACAAATATATTGTTTATTAAAAATCAAAAACTTTCTTTTTTTAAACAAAAAAATACAAGCAACTATTTTTCTTTTACTAATAAAATACATTGCTGTAAATAGTTATGTTTTGTAAAATATTTGTAGTTTATATTATATACTATTCGAAAATAAAATATTTGAAAGAATTCCTTCGTTTCAAAAGGTTTGCCACATCTGGTTTGTCTTAGGATGTCGAACTATAGGTTTCTCGTTACAATAGGTCCGTGTTTTATGACTTTTTCGGGACCCTTTTTTTCTTATGAATTTATTTAGGTAGAAAGTTTGTGAAATTTTTTTGTACTTAAATATAAGATGGAAGTATACGAAAATTTCATACATTTTCTTTAAAAAGTCTTTCAAGATGCTTTGAAGCGTCAGTTGCTCTTCAGCTTTGGCATGAGGAAAACTGACGCCGCGAGTAAGAAAAATATTTTAAGTTTTAGTAATTGACTAATGACTGATATTTCTTCTTTTCATCCTGATTATTCAAAGTTGTTCAATATATAGTGATAGTAATATTCTGAAGTGATTGTGAAGTGATTCAATAGTATTTAATTCCAACTGATTGGAGTTAAATATTTTAGAACGGTACTTAAGAATTGTATAGACAAAATTAATTTATAATTTTGCAAAATTGAGTGGTAGTGCTTTCAAATAATTTAGTTGTCTTTACTTATTTATGATTGTTATATAACAATTTTTGTGCATTAAACAAATTTCAGTTACTTATCTAATTTTTGTTCAATAAACAATGTTTTAAAAATTTGTTTAAGAGTTTTGAAACCTTGCACACCTTATATTAAAATTATTAAATATTTTAATAAATTAGTCATTGAATTAATGTAATATTATTAAAAATAATCAATTTGAACAATGAAATTTGCTATTATATCAATAATAATCATTAATAACTTCAATTAGAATAATTATTTTAAACAATAAAAATTTATATTTATTTAATTTATATTTTATTTTATTTAATAAATATTGTTACAATAATAATTTTTGTTACCTATGCTTTTATTATTAATGAAAAAAATTTTTAAGTGCAGTGGAAACCATTGATCGATTAATTAATCCAATTTACAAATCAGTAAAACTTCATAAATTTATTGATAAAATTTATTCTTAAATTTGATAAAAATAACGGATTTTGAAAATAAAAATGATTACTTTCATGAAAATAAATTATTGTTAAGTATAATTAAAATAATTGATTTAAACAATAAAGTTTATTATTTTATCAATAAAAATCATTATTTTCTTTAGTGACAATAACTAATTTTAAAAAGTGAATATAATTGATATTTTGATGAAAATGAATTATGTAAATAATGATAATAACTTATTAAATTAATCAAATCTACAATTTCTATCATTCATAACAACTGCTTTTTTCATTAGCATTGACTGATGCTATCAGTCAAATTAAACTATACAAACAGTAGATTTTATTAATTTCATCAATAAAAATCATTATTTGAGACAGTCAAAATTACTGATTTAAATGACAAAAATTATTGAAATTTCAATAAAAGTTAATGATTTAAATAATACAAACAATTGAATGAAATAATAGATTCAACAATTTCTATCATTCAAAACAACTGATTTCTTCTGTGTATTTGACTGATTCAATCAATAACAGTATATGATTGGTTTGAATCAGTCAAACGGACTGGTCCGCCAGTGAGCGGGTCTGGACTGATTGAATCAGTCATTTTTGACTGAGAATCAGTCAAATTTGACTGATTCAATCTAAGAGTGTAAATTGTTCCAATAAAGGTGTGAATAATGAACCCTACGATGAAAATTAATTTAATTAGCAAATCACTCTAAATGAAATAGGTGGGGATCGATGTTATCGCACTTCGAATATATTTGCCTTGGAGTCTTATTTCGCATCTATCTCATCCCCATTTGTGTCTATCTTTATATATACAGGAGCGACTGTGTATGTGTGTGGTTCTAGGTCTTGAGGTCCGCAAACGCAATTTGCATATATGCAAATAATACGATATAAGTAATTAATTTGCAATCAGCCAACGGTAGCGTCGCTTTATGTGCGTCAGATACAATTCATTAAAGGTCGCGATATTTATTAATTAGCGTTACTGGGCGTTACTTATACATAGATATGCACTCACTGATTAGATTTCGCGGGAAGCAAAGAGAGAGAGAGAGAGAGAGAGAGAGAGAAGGAGAGCGAATATATACATATAGTTTAAGAATTTATTGTCAGGAATTTTGTCGCCTTTCTCTCTCTTGCACTTGTTTAACATGATCGGATATGCGATTCGGAGTTTAAACGAGGACGATTACGAATACGACCATGTGGGGGTCATTAGTTTGGTTCTTGAGGTTCTATTATTTAAATAATAATTGATTAAATATAATTCATTTTAATTTGACCTAAATTTTAGCGTAATGTAACGGCCCCTAAAAGGAGGGGCCCAAATTTTGACGTAACGTAACGGCTCTTTGGAGGGACGTAACGTAAAAGCCTTTGGTCTGTTGGTTAAATTAGACTTAATTTTTGACGTAATGTAACGGACCCTTTTGGGGTCCGTTGTGGGAGACCTAAATTTTGACGTAACGGAACGGCTCTCAGGGCACAGGGCGTAAAGTAAAGGCCCTCAAATTTGACTTAAATTTTGCCCCCCTTTATTAGGGGGGAGCTGAATCCTTGTGGCGAAATCTTCTTATTGTATAGTAGGGAGATATATATTTATGTGCGTGTAACTATATCTATATAAACAATCAGTGTATATAGTTTGTGGTTCGAGTTAAAATGAAACTCATTCCACTTCCGATTAAATCACTGTACCTTGAGAATGTCTTGAGTAAATTGGTTCTTATCGACATTTCTGAGGAGGAGGAAGGCAGTACCTATGTTCGGAACTTAGTAGCACCTGTTACTCTCACCCCTCTGTCGACCGCAGACCAGCTGGGTTTCCGACTACCCTTACGTTAACGTTATCGTAATTACATCGTACATACACACATACATATATATAAACTCTGTCTTCGAATATGAGAACACACAATTTAGCACAAATACTAGCGTTTATCCCCCCCCCTCTCCCCTAACTCATCCCTTTTGCACTATATATAGTACATTAAGACGCTTATTCTCACCACTGTTTGGCTAACGCGATTTCATTGATTAATGTTCATAAATATATGTACATTTACCCGCGATATTCCGTTGGCGGTGTAATCAGTTTTATTTTACCGTAAAGTTGTCACGAGTTATGATTAAATAATCTCATTTTGAAATCTTGTTTCTTGTTATATATATATATATATATATATTATGTTGGAGGGGGCGGAAGAATTTATTCATATTTCTTTTGTTCCTTCTTATTTTTTACCATCGGTTTTCACACAAATATTGCGGTATTGGGAAATTGGCCTAATCATATATACTTCTTTTGTCAGTAACAAGTGTCTTCACACTGAGATAACAATCTATTTAACTTTAGAGGAAACCTTTTATCTTAAGTGCATTTTCTCTTTATTATTTATTTAAAAGAAGAATTTACTCTGAAGACAACAGGAAAGTCTTTTAAAGTATACAAAAAGTAATTGACAAACAAATTTTGTTACTTAAATATTATTTGGAACATATCTTATTAATAAACTAAAATTCTAAATTTTATTTTTTGTATTTTTGTTGTTTTCCCGAGTCGAAATTTAAGCCCTACTTTCACCCTGAATTTTCAGGGTCTATTGAGTGTTAGGAGTAGTAAAGTAGGGTCTAATTCTAATACAATTAGACCCTACTTTGACTCCCAAAACAGGCGGAAATTTGCCAATCTTCCATTTGGAGAAGCAAAGGAGGGTCTACTTCTAAGAAACCTATACCGCACTTTTAAACCTCGTAGACCCTACTTTCATACTCCTAGACCCTACAATTAGAAAAGGAAAATTTGAAGATTTGCTCAGATTCAAATGAAGCACTTGGGATGAGTAAATGTGGAATTTTATGTGTCTCATAAAATATATACACATCAGTATTTATCAATTTGGAGTACTTTTTGCATTTGCAGTGTTTCAAGTAATGCATTAAAAAATAATTAAAATTTTTTTTTTTAGAATGTAGGGTCTAGGAGTATGAAAGTAGGGTCTACGAGGTTTAAAAGTACGGTATAAGGTTTCTTAGAAGTAGACCCTCCTTTGCTTCTCCAAATGGAAGATTGGCAAATTTCCGCCTGTTTTGGGAGTCAAAGTAGGGTCTAATTGTATTAGAATTAGACCCTACTTTACTACTCCTAACACTCAATAGACCCTGAAAATTCAGGGTGAAAGTAGGGCTTAAATTTCGACTCGGGTTTATTAGTGCTTTACTTTACAAAATTATAAAACTCGATTATTTATTATTAAGAGATACTGGAAGAATGATCCAATGTCGAAAATCAATGAGATACCAATATACTAATATTAACGTTTTTGTCATAGCGATTACGATTAGATACATTAATATCGTTTAAAATACCATAAGAGCGGGATTTAAAAAAAAAATAATCATACTTTAAAAGCTTTATTAAAACAGTTCCTTTCGTCTAATTAATATAAAGAAGTAATTCTTCATTATAACGTTGCAAAAAAGTTATCAAAGTATTCTTCATTATATTAATTGCACAAAGAAAACCATGACGAAAATTATTATATTAATAATTTATTTAAGAAATATTATTAAGTAACAAAACCAATGGTAAATTTCCGCAATTTTATATTTCGTTTCTGTAGTTTCTTCGTATTTGTCAAAATCGTTTCACAAATTCATCTCCTTTGAAACTTTATATTCCACTAAAGGAAAGTCAAACTTTACAAATTTGCATCCGTTTTCTCGCGTCCACATATTTAACGTGTTTAGTGAGGGAAGATTGAAATATTTATGGAGGTTGTATGTTGTGAGAAATGAAACTTTCGATGCGAACATATATCCTTGGCGGAACAAAACCGATAGTGTCGATAGGTTGAGGTAGCGTCGTCGAAAATGTCAGCAAAGACGACAGAACCATCTTTTCCATTCGTGCCGGAATTGCTGTCAACGAGTATTGCTCCGGTATTTTCCTTGTGGCTGAGTGAGTGAGTGAGTAGGAGAGAGAGAGAAATATCGAGGCGTTGTTCTCTTAGAAAAGGGGGGAAGTTGGGTGGTTACGTAGGTGTTCAGAGGACGGTTATGTATTGGCACATGTTCGTAATTGTGGCCATTTGTCGAGACACTTCAGTTGAAAGAGAAGCGTGTGAGAGATACAAGGCGAGGGGCAAAGGGGCGCCTTCTCTCGAATCGAGGGTTGTCTCGCCCTAGAGTCGTCGATGAACGAGCAATATATCAAGATATCGCAAGGCGCCCCCATATCTCACAATGTCCGATCTACATTTATCCCTTTAAAGCTTCGAAAATCTTCCCCAAATGACCATCTCTTATTGCTAGAACAGGGAGGGGTTGATAAAATCTTTCATTGATGTAAAAAATTCGATGCAAATAATCACCGGATTAGAGAAATTATTCGGAATTATTACATCCTCAATTCTAGTATTTATGGGAGATAATATCTTCAACTCTCGTAATAGAGAGAAAATCCAAGAATTCTTCCCCTTATTACTACTTAAAGTTCAATTAACACTGACAGTAGAAGAAAATTCAACGACTCTTGATGAATGGGTGACGGAGGTAATAAAAATGAATAAACCTCCTCACTCCGATTATTATTGAAGGCGAGATTTCGCGTAGACGGAATAATTTGCGATTCATCAAGAATGCAGTAGGGCAAGCCACTTGTAATTCTTTTCCATTGCTGCTGCTTCCTCAAGTCTCAAGCCCCGAATCGGCGCGTCTTTTTTTGTCCCGCCATTTGTTCGAAATATCCTGGCAAGAAAAGAAAAGCGAAGCACCACCGCATAGCTCTAGTGAAGTTAACTTCGCATTTAACATCTGTCTGGAAGGTTAAAATTTCCCTCGAGGTTTACTCTAAGTTGAAGCTGGATATCTTTTGTCTGCTGATTCGAAGGAGAAAATCAGAGAGGGGTTTTATCTTTGTGGCGGTAGACTACTCTCTCTACCCACGTTCCTGCTCTTTCCCTTTTTTTCACCGCGGTATTTATTTTTTTCCCTCGTAGTATTCTGTGAACGGGTCTTGAGTATACGTACCCCTTTTTTTACCATTAATTATTTACCGCAAGAGAGATATCAAATCGGATTTTGCTTGTAACTTTAATCCGTATCATCAAGAATACACGTTATCTGTGCCTTATATCGTTTCTCCTAAAACGGGTCGCCCGCATCATTTTTGTTGCTCTCATATCAGCACAAATCTCTACAGTATCGAAGATATTATAAAAAGAAAAACATTAATTGACCTTGAAAGTATTTCCAAAGCTAAACTATGACTACAAACAAGAAGGGTTGAAATGTTCCACCAAATGAGTAAAAAATGCACTTAAATGTAAACGAATCATGATTTTCTAAAGCACATATTTTATAATTCAATCGAGCAGATTGAATCAATGAATTTTTTCTCAGCGTAGAAACGTTATAATACGTTATTCATGAGAAACGTGAGAAACAGTAAAATCCGAGAGAATGTCTTGAAATTTGCAGGATGCTCGAAATGCGCGTACCTTTTATAAAATGTTTGTAGTTGATGCTTTTACAGTTATCCCACTTTCCTGACCTTCTTCAAATTTATCAGATTACAAGTACATTTTAACAATCAGTTAACATGATTAATACACGATAGTTACAAATTTAAGGTACAATTAATTTAGTAAGATAAATTGCTTTGTTAAATAATTCATTGAACAGATTGAAAATAGTACTAATTCATAGTATCACTAATAGTCATCACTAAATTATTAAAGAGATCACTGTATTGTAAATCAAACTAATTGGAGTGATATTGATCAAAACTGATTATTATCTAACACTAATTACAGATTTCACTGATGATCAATAAAAGTGTTTGAAGCTACAGCAGATTACAATTAACACTTACAGAAACTATCGCTGATTGTGACTAAAATTTATTTTAAAAAATACTGATTGTTATTAATGGAAATTAATGTTATTAATGGATTATTATAATTAACACTAATTAATGCTACCACTAATTGTAATCAACATTAAATTGAAACAAATCCTGCTATCACTGATGGTAATTAATACTAATTGAAACTAACCCTACACTGAGAGAAGTCCAGGGCGTAATAGTTCCCGCTAGACGTCGCTATGCGCTACTCCTGCTTGTCGCTTTTGAGATGTTTCGAATCTAGGGCTCGGACGATCCGAATCCATCAAACATTGTTCCCGCATGTGAGAGAACAACTCGTGGCCGAAACTAAAAGTTGTAAGTAATCCTGCTTCGAGACGTTACACGTTTTTTATCGGGGCTTGAGACGTCCCGATCGAGGGTTCACATAAGAACATTCAAAATTATCACTCAAGCCTCGCACGGGACGTATTAGTTCCCGGACTTCTCTCAGTGTAGTCATAAACGACACTGACTGAAGCTAGCAGTGAATGAAATTATCATTAACCACTGACAGCAATTAACATTAATTAATAATATCCATAATTATTAATATCTCTGATCGTATGATTTAGGATTAATTCATCATCTTTACATTCCTTACCTTCTTTACCTTCCTTACCTTCTTTACCCCTTCAACATACTGATTGAAACAGTTACTAAGAAGCAAGTACCATTTATAAATTGTATCAATCTGATTCTTTGAAACAATGTTATACTTTGATTATAGATTGTACCGATTAGCAGTAGTTACCTACTGTTAATTATTACAATCACTAATTAAAGCTATAACAATCTAAAGCTATTTTTAATTAAAACCACCTCTAATTGAAGCTATTAGAGATTGTAGACGCTTTTTTTCAATATCCCACTTGACTCTTTAAATTCATCTAACATGAACATTCCACTACTGAAAATTACGAAAATCCTTGAGACGAAATTAAAACTGAATTACCTCCAGCATTAGTCACTCAACGAACTTCATTATTCAATTATCAAATATCGTTCATCGCAAAAAATCTAAACGAAGAATCAAGACCAATTTACTCAAGTGTCATTGATATACAGCACGAGGGGAAGAAAATTCCCCTTACCCCCCTTCAAAAAAAAAAAAAAAAAAAAAAAAACAGCAGATAGTGGATTATGCAATTCGATTTATTGGCAAACGGTATATAAAACTCACGGTGATTTTTCGACTTCTTCGCGAATGAGAATATATTGAAATCATAACGGGGCGTTCATGAATATTATTCAGGTCTTAAAGCAATATAATCCTTAATCGATAGAGCGACGCGGAATAAATTTTTGTCCAGAAATCTGTCGACTTAAAGAACTTGTGACGATGATGACGACGAAGAAGAAGAAGCACACCTGACTTATCTATGCATTTTAATTTCGGTAAAAAACAGCAATGAAGCATATTGAATTAATTAAATATGATAAATGGATTCGTAATGGAGAATCACAGTAGCTATAACTAGAAATTCAGTGATGAAAAATGGTAAATCTGTGAAAATGTATACACACACATTTGTGCTTTGAAAGTATCTAATAAATCACAAGGAAATTATTGACTCGATCGCGTGAAACTGGTCACGAGCAAAATTGTCAGATCGTGAGCGAGCTTCTTGCTTTAACAGCCTCCGTGGGCTGCTTTCGCAACTCCTACTGATCTCACACAGAGGAATTAGCGTCTTCTCGATTGTTCTTTGATTAGTTCCGTTTAGTCCTCAACTAACCACGCGTGATTGCAGAGTAATAAACTGCGGTTAAAAGTAATTGCCTAACGCATTTTTTCCCTTTTTTTTAACCTACCCTGGCACATTCCTCACAACAAAAAAAGGTGTTCTAAAAATATAATTTTCAAAAATTAGCCTTTTTTGATAAGTCCCTTATTTGTTGAAATAGTTTTCGATAGTGAAAAAGATAATTGACCATATTATAATATATAAATATAAATAACAGCGTGGGATGACAAACACGAATTAGAAATGACTCTGAAAACATGTCTGGAAGAATATCAAGCGTGCGTTTTACTAAACAAATTACACTCATTTGTTGATGGGATGAAGAGTGGGGGGAGGAGACTTTAACATCCGGCATGTTGTCAGGAATAATGACTATTTTCTGTGATTAGTTGCAATTAAGGAAGCGACAGTTCTAAATTATTCAACCTACTTTTAATTAGTTTCTATCAGAAAATTTATTACAAGATTAGATAGACTATAAAATGAAGCAATAAAAAAGAAATACTTGATTGGCGGATTTTTAAATCTCATTACGTCATTTTATATCGGATTGTATAAAGAAAACGTTGTTGAACTGGGTTTTGATAAAAGTATCAAGTCCGCTCGATACGAATTGATTTTTTACTTCGTCTTTTTTTTCCTATATTTATTTTTCATTCTGAATCACGAAATGCACGCGAGCTTTTAACCTGAAACACGCGAGAGACATGCATGTGTATATATATATATATATATATATATATACACGTATGTGCACTCTCACATCACAGAACATTGAAAACTGTCGTAATATATTTGCATTACGTTTGAACGCGACAAACATGTTTCGCTTATATATAGCGTGCACGATTTTGCAAATTAGACTCGGTAAGAATCCCATTGATGAATTAAATAAACCACCAGTTCTCCTTTTGATTTTATTTTCAGCTAATTGCTTTTTTCTTTGCTGAAATAACTTCCAACTATTACAAATTCGAATATTTATTATTTTTTTACACATATCTGAGAATTTCAATCTTTCAGTTTAAATTAGTTAAAAGGAATTGACAGGAAAGCAAAAAGACAATTACTGATTCCGATGGTAATATTTCTTCTGCACGTATAGTTAAAAATGACAAATTATCAGTTAAGCCCGACTGATTGTCAGTAAAGGATGACTATTTGTCAGTTAATCATAACTCACTGGCAGGGAAAAATAACTGATTAACTGCATGTGACTGTTACAGAAATCAATGTTAATTTTTTCGACCACTTTTCTCTTAAAATATTAAATAAATTAAGCTAGTTTTTTGTGAATATAACTCTTAAAGTTATATTTTAATAAATAATTTTAAAAATATTAAAACTTTTTCACATCACTGCCCTTCTTGATGATATTTTAGAGTTATTCACAAAAAACTAGCTTAATTTATTTAATATTTTAAGAGAAAAGTGGTCGAAAAAATTAACATTAAATTCTGTAACAATCACATGCTGTTAATAATGAAAAACGGTAAAATTTCACTGACAATCAGTCCTTTTTTATCCATAATCAGTAATTAGTAACTTCTACTGCTCAAGAATTTACCGACAATCAGTTACTTTAGTCTGTTTCGAGTCAGTATCGAACGAAGAATATCACTGTTTCAAAATACGAATATTTGAAGCTAAGAAACATTAAAGTTATAACTGATTGTGAATGTCTCCGATAGAAGATATTACTGATTATTATCTTTAATCAGTACTTTCTGCAATTAGTGTCAACATTGATGGAATTATTTTTGATTTTACATTCGCAAATTTCTTACATACGCTAATTACTTTTTTTCATCTAAAAAAGAACTCCAACAGATACAAATTCGAATATTTATTATTTTCCGCACACCTCTGAGAATTTCATTCGCGAATAATTAATCAGTTTAATTAAATTGTTCCACACGTTAAAATTCTAGTCTCATCATTTTTCAAATGCGTCCAAAATGTCCTATTCTCTATCATTTTTAAAAGATTAATCGACCCTTGACAAAAAGGAAGATTCATTCCTATAATCAAGAGATTACAGTAGAGGAATAATAGAGGAATCTTAACAATTACAGGAGAGACGAACAGGAAAGGTAGAAAAAAAGTTGAAAGAGAAATGGAGGGACAATTTCAGAATTAAATAGAGAGAGATAAAAGAAGTGACACATAATAAATGATAATTCCAATTTTTCGTAAAGGATGTGCGTGTCTATTCTTTCCATACCAGTTTTTCTACTTCTTCTTTATCTCTTTAATATATCCGGTTGGCAATAAGAATTCAAATGTGTAATTGTTTCTCGTTTTTTTGCTTTTTCCAGATCAGCAAACTATGTGAACGCAACGAAAGAGTGTGAACTCTCGGACATGGATAGATTAACAGTTGCCGGATCTGATGCATTAGAAGTGGCAAAAGGAGTTGATTACTTGGAAAATCATTGTGTGAACGAACCGTCAAAATTGTGCGATTTCAAGAAAATTACAGGTCGCATTCTCAAGACTGTTGACTCGGTCCATCAAGACGTTACAAACATTGATGAGTGTCGTGACCTGTGCTTGAGTTCACCATTCCGCTGTCACTCGTACGATTATGGTGATACCGGCGATATGGTGTGTCGTCTCAGTCACCATTCAAGAGCAACCCTCTCCGACATTCAGGTTGGTATCCGGAAACAACTCTTCTCTCTCTTTCTATATTCTATTTTAACTTCTTCAACTTCTTCTTCTTTTTCTTTTTCTCCTTCTTCTTTGATTGTATACGTTCTCCAAGATTCTCCGTTCTGATTTTAAAATACCAGGGCTTCAACTTCCGCGATTTCAGTAAAGTCCCAACTATTAAAAGTGCATCACATCATCCATAATTCAAGTCTAGATCCGCGCTATGTAGATTACTTTTATGCAAAATTCTTTTATAACTTCATTGATAACGATTGCTGCGTCAAAATACCGTATAGCGTTTATTTACAAATCATATTCTAACGGTTACCATTAATTATTAATTATGAGGGAAACATCTGTTGCTGTTTAATAGTAAAGAAATCACATCCTTATAAATCCAAATCCATCAAAAGTGAAATAAATTTTAATCTAACTAAACTCACAGGTTGACACAGGTCAGGGAAGTCAGGGAAAGTGCAGGATGTCTACAACTAATCTAAAAAAAATCTCCTTGACATTTCCAGGTTTTAAGAATAGACATAATAAGAGGTTACAAAAAATGCACTGCTTAAGTTTAATTTGATAACACTTATAAATGACGTGGGTGAAGTTCACAACGTTTGTCATCAACGATTTGAAGGAAAAAACTGTTTTTTACTGAAAAAACAATATTTTACGTTTACAAATTTTTTTTTTAACTTTTTGTTCAAGAAACATTGTAAAAGTTTTATTAAGACAAAAGTTCGACTTACTTTAAGAAAATAATTTTTTCAATGTCATTATTTCTGCTTCAATTCGTGCAAATTCTTTGATAGCTTCGTCTATATGACTCTTTTCTTTTGATGTTTCAGAATTTTAGGTGGTCAATCTTTTTCTATTTGATTATATGTCTGTGGTTCATATTATTTATCGAAATAGAATAGAAATTCAAATACTATTAATTATTACTATTAATTTTTTACTAAAATTTTATAAAACTAATTCTGGGCATTAAAAATATTGTTCAAGAGTATTTCAAAGTCATGATGAAAAAAATTCATGATTTCGAGATATTTATGTAAATGTGATGTTTACACACACACACTCACACACACATACGGAATGACATTTTTTAAAAATGTCATTTTTGAACTCCTGAGGTCAAATAACATAAAGATATGTCAAAAAATCGAAATCGAAAAATTTTGGTATTACAATACTGCCGTCCTGATTTAAAAACACCATATCTACATTTTGGGTTGTTTCGAGATATTTGACAAAATACGTTTTTATTTATACTTTCTTTAACATAATGTTTTTTCAAAAGGTAGTGATGCTTCTTGAGTAATTCGGGTACGCTGAATTTTATTATGCAAAAAAAAACTTTCAATTTTTCATTGCAAACATGCAAAACTGTAAATGTGCTAATTAATAAAGTGAAAAATCGCGGCGAATCCTTACTAAAAAGCATATCTACGCAGATATGCTTTTTAACATGGAGAAACAGCTCAAGTCCATCAGGAAAGTAGCCTCTACAAAGCTCGAGTTCCTGATCTAAAAAAACCATAACTACGTAGATAGGCCTTGTTCATCAGGAAATCACTGGTCAAACGACCTGAAATCCTCATAAACTGTAGTTAGGCCTGTAGTTAGGCCACTTGACATCAGGATTAGTCGGAAATCGATGTAGATAGTGCTTTTTAGTAAAATTAACTCCTAATTAACTCGAAAATTAATTAAGATTAATAATTCTAATTAGCATAGAAAAATTCGTCTTTTTTTTTTGTTTTATAAAAAACTCATTTTTGATAAAAAGTGTAGATATGGTGTTTTTAAATCAGGACGGCAGAATACTTCCTCTATGAGGAAGTAATTTAATTATTTAATTAAAAATTTGTTGATAAAACTCTTTATGAGAATTCAATTTTAAGAAACGTTCAATTATTCAATAAATTATTTATTTTTATACTTAAATAATTGAATTCTCGTAAAATCTTCTAATAAAAATTGATTTAAAAATGAATTTTAGTTAAAATTTTAGATAATAATAGAATATTAAGGGGAGGAACCGGTGAAATTTCAACTCATTTAAATTTTTGTTGTTTATGGATGGTTAATATTTTTTCTAACAAATTTTTGTATTTTAAATTATAATATGCTTCGAAAAATTAAAAAAAACTTTAATTAGTTAAAAACTTTTTAAATAAATATCAAAATTTTCAAAAAATAAAAATTTGAACTACTCTTGTAATTTTTATTAATATTTTTTGCCGATTTTTTTATATACTTATTTCATAATTCTAAACAATCAATTGTACGGATTTTCAAAAATTTTAATTTTTTCGAAAAATCAAATTTTTTGAAAAATAAAAAAAAATTGTAAATCAGTTAAAAATTACTTTTATTAATTTTCTATAGTGTAATATGATTTTAGGTACTGAAAAATTGGAAAAAAATTTGGATACCCCTAAAAATGGTAATTTTTGATTGGCTCAAATTTTACTAGTACACTGAGAAAACTGGAGAGTCAAATTCAGAGGTTCAAAAAGTGTATGTTTCCTTTGCTTATGAAGAGAGTTAAATAGTCCTTCTAAAATAAATTTTGAATTGATAATGGAAATCTACTTGTATATTCTCTCCCATTATATCTGAGGGTTAAAAGTTGCGCAGAAAATGTGTACGATCTGATGCGCGCGAAATTATTTTTCTGACATTTTATGTATTTAATTTTGGGGGTTAGGTTGCCATATTTATTCATTTCGCGCCGGATAAGGAAGGGATTTCTCAAGATGGTTAATTTATCCCTCTGTTATAAACTCATTTTTCCTCCAAGAGAAATGGCACGAATATCTGTCAATGGTGTATTTGAACATTTAGATTGGTATCCAATAGCTAACTCTCAAATATCAACGATTTGTCCCTCCAGATGTTTAGTCCAATACTCCAGTTTTCTCAGTGTAGCTTTTAAAAAATCCAACTACTTACACATTTTTTATTATTTTTCGTTGCCAAATTTTTTGTAGGCTTTTCTTACAATTCTGAATAATCAATCGTATCAATTTTAAAAAATTTCAATTTTTTCAAAAAATAAAATTTTCAAAATGTCTGAAAATTTTTTTTTTTATTTTAACTAATATAGAATAAACTTAGATCATAAATAATGCCAGAAAAAAAATTGTCCCTTTTTAAAAACGTAATTATCGATGGGTTGAAATTTCACCGGTCCCTCCCCTTAAAAGCGTTATAGCATAAACTTTTAGAAATAATTGAATTTTGAGAAGGTTTCAAATTAAAATTTTTAAAAATTTGAATGTTTCATACTTTTTACTATCAATTCTGTAGAATCAATTTTTTTGAAAAGTTTATGTGAAATTTTTTGTTTATTATTTGAAGTTTTTATTTTCTAATATATATATTTTTGAAGAATTTTCAAATAATCGAAATTTTGTTAAATTGAATTGTAAACAAATGGATTTGAATATTCTCAAACAATTTTTTTTAAATTATTGTAAATAATTAATTTAAAGAAGAATTTTAGTTATTTTTCAGTATCTAAACATTTTTAGAGTGAGTCAGAATATTTTTTACGGTCAGGGTAAATGTCAAAATTTTGTCTGGAAATCAGAGAAATGTCAGGGAAAAATATAGTACAATTTTTGTGCCAACTCTGCACCAGCTATTCTTACTAAACTAAATTCAGTAAATTCTATTAATCAAATAAAAATCACTGACTACTTGCTAAAATTATTTTTAAATAACGCAATTACTAATTGAAGTTAGTACTTATTCTCGTCTTTAAATATGAGATTGATAAGAGACTGCAATTGCCATTTGTAACATTTAAATTGTGGAGACATAATTAATTACAACTAATACTAATTGAAGTTATAACTAACTTGCAAGTATATAACGTAAAAATACTATTCTTGTTAAAATAGTAACAAACCAAAATCTATAAAAAAGACTTTCCAATTTTGTAATCCATCGATAATTAATATAAAGCAATATACATAATCAGTGTTTATATGTTTATCAAAACGTAAAATTAGTTTGCCGAAAATGTTGCAAAAACGATCGATGATGATAAATTTGATTACAGTCATGATGTGAAAGTAGATTAAAATTAAAATGCATTTAAAGTGCATTGCGTCTAAAGTGGTATTTTTGGTCCGAAATCGAGTTTCTATTGCACACGTTTTCCGTATCAACCCTCCTACAACCCCCACAACACCCTTCTGCAAGTGCAGTTCGAACATTCACTAGGGTCGCCTTTGTAGCGCCTGCAAAAGAACAAAAGAGAAAATCTTGTTCTCGCCAACCTGTTGAAACCTCGTTGTCGCGTATTTCAGAGGGGGATTTCACTATGTATAGAAAAGAAGATAATGAAGGAACACACACGTATTCATGAAAGTGGGATAAAAAGACAAAAAAAAGAAGAAAAAGAGACGTATGATTATAATCTGTCGAGCAATTTTTTGAAAAATTCTTTATTCTTTCTTTTTAGAGCCAAAAACTGTAGAAATTTCTGGAATTTTTATTGTTAGTTTTAGTATCGAATCTGAGAAACTTAATACTGATTATGTTTATAATTTAATACTAGAATTGAAAATGGCGGATCCAAAATGGCGTATAGGGGAATTTTTATTTTAATGAAGACGCATGACAGTTTACGAATAGTAAAAAAACTATATAAAAATTTGTATTTTCTATAAAATCCAGAAAACTGTCCATTCCCGAGCTTTTGAGGTCGTTGATTAAAAATACAAATTAAAATCTATAACATTTAAAATGGTATATCCAATATAGTGTAAAGGAAAAGTAATTTTAATCAAAATTACATAAAATTTTATATCTTTCGGTTTTTGAGGTCACTAATTACGAATATAAAGTCCAATTTGAAAAATTTTAAAAAGATTAATCCAATATGACGGAAAAAATATTCGAAATCTTCCGTTTATTTTATTTTTTTCAAAAGTATTCAACTCAATAGTCTCTCTCTACCTGTATCTATTTCTCTCTCTCTCTCTCTCTCTCTCTCTTTTAATCGATATTTCCAAAACTTCATGACACTTTCAAAAGTTTAATTAAAAATTTTTGTGTTCGATGTAACATTTCAGGAACCCTACCTAGAAGTGCCAGAGGCATCAACATACGAGTTGAGTTCATGCTACAACGTGACAATTGACTGTCTGGCTGGAGATATGGTGACAAGGATACAGACGAGTAAACTGTTTAATGGCAAGGTATACGCAAAGGGTTCACCAAATTCATGCATGAAGGACGTGAAGGGAGTTTTGGAATTCGAGTTACGAATGGCGTATGACGATCTCGAGTGCAATGTAAAGCATCAGGGTTTGGGTCGATATCTTAACGATGTGGTTATTCAGCATCACGACACTATTATCACGAGGTCGGATCTGGGTCTAGCTGTTACTTGCAAATATGACTTGAGTAATAAAACTGTCTCGAATGAAGTTGATTTAGGTGTTCATGGCGAAGTCACTCCATCATTATACGAGGAAGTTATTGTTGATTCACCAAATGTTGCCATGAGAATAACAGATCGCAGTGGAAAAGATGGTGTCAATTCGGCCGAAGTTGGTGACCCTTTAGCACTAAAATTCGAAATTCTCGATCCCCAGAGTCCGTATGAAATATTTGTTCGTCAATTGGTCGCTTTAGATACCGTCGATAACAGTGAAATTGTTCTTATTGACTATCGTGGATGTCCTACGGATCAGGTCATCATGGGACCACTCTACAAATCTAGCAACACTGGCAAGGTAACATTTTTTCGATTCTCTATTTTTATACTAATTAGTTTTAAGTGACAAATGAGAAGAATTTATGGGTCATACTCCCTACGTGATTCTGCAAATTTTAATCTCAGTCAGTGAAATTAAAAATTTGAATAATTGAAAGTGAAAAACAAATGCGCTTTTATTATTGAATATTAAAAAAAATCGAGGCTAATGGAAATTGGATTATATATTTTTTTTGTTACTGAGGCAATATTTAATAATTGAATGCGTGACTTGGTGATAGCACCTCAAGCGACGGTATAACACGATACATGTCGATAGCACCTGACACGTGCGCAAAGGCAACGTTGTATGGTACTTAAAGGAAAAATTGTTGAGTTAACGATTGGCCGTCTCATGCTAATCAATCATGTTGGCAGATTTTACGACGATGATGGTGGTGGGTAATTGAAGAAGAGAGGTCTAGTAATTTACTCTGCGTAACAGGTCGAACGACGACGACGACGCTACGCAACAAAACTCGCTCCTTCCTTCTTTCATGATGATACATGATGACAGGACTCGATAATTATTATAGAAAATTATTCACATACCAGAAAGGGTGGAGAGGGAGAGAAAAAGGACAAATCGCTACTTATTCCTACATCTTCTACTTACCTCTTGGCAATATTTAATCAATTTTTCAATTATAATTATACATAATTGCAACAAAAAAAGAACAATAGTTCAGTCAAATCTGAGTCATAAAATAAATAATTGCCTTTCACTTCAAGATATTATTTTCTTTTTTTCTCTTTGCTTTACTTGTGCTGATTCTTAAAGCTGATTTATTCTTTAGCTAAAATCCTCAGAGAAACTGTGAATTGGTCAATCAGATAGCAACAATTAACCAAGAAATAAATTAAATATAGGTAGTAAAATCTGTTTAACGGTTGGTATGAAAACAATTTTCATGGTACCCATTGTCATAGCAACGGTTACTATGGAACCAGTTGCTATGGTAACCATTATCATAGTAATGGTTGCTATGGAAACCATTACCATAGCGACAGTTGCTATGGTAACCATCACCACGTAATCTAACGGCCACTGTGGGGCCATTAAATACTCCGGCTACTTTCTCAGTAGTAAAGGTTTCTAACTTACCCCACATTTGTATTACATACTTATTTTTCTAGAAACTAAAATTTTGGTCTTGGCGATGATAAGTAAACATACTAATAATGTTCTAAAAATCCAATGAACTTCTGAAAAAAGTAGGTCATGTTAGTCTCACGCGCGCTCTGGTGGCGCCTTCCTGCCCTCTGAGCATGGCGGGAATTTTCGAAAATAAAAATGCATCGAAAGCAGATTACACAAGCCAACGCGGCACTCGAGTTTAGAATGCGGAGGTTTTAAGAAAGTATTCAGAAGACTAGTGGCGTGCCAATTCGTAACGTTTTCTTTACGATTGCTTGATGACGCCAGATTCAGAACTGCAGCGTTTTACTTGCCAGAGCGTGCTCCTGTAGGTCACTTTTTTCAGGTGTACGTACACGCTAGAATTTATTAAAAGAGGAAAAAATTTAATAGACAAAAAGAGATAAAAGAAAAAGAGATCTATATTTACACAGACAAACTTGGTCTGCGACTTAATTGAGCCATTTTCCATACACAAGATAGAAAGGATTTATGCTTCAGATTTCAGTGATCTTTTGAAGACCGTTGGAGAACACGTAAGACGCGTCTTTGAAAAATGTTTCCAATTTCATTCAAGAAAAAAAAATAAAGAAAAACCGGTCTAAGAAACGTTGCCCTCCGGCGTGCAATACGTGATGAACATACGCAATTCGAGCGTCTTTTGGGTAAATTCCTTGGCCTAGAAGAGCCGTTAGAGACGGACTCGTTTTTCTTTTCCGCCGCTTAATAAAATCAACTTTTCGAGCAGTAGCAGCAGGAAGTCGATACCTCTCCTAGCTTGGTAAACGCCCTTGCGAATTTATGTTTCCGTCGTGCACTCGCGCGTATTTCATTGAACCTGCCGATCGACAAGCGCAGCTTCCTACAGCCATATAACACACTAAGGTAACCCGACATTTTATCACTGTTACCACACAACAAAAATAGAAAAAAACAACCCATTTACCATCCCTGAAATTTAATTTTCAAATTGATATTGATGAAAATAATTTTCCTTACCCTCAATTGACATATGTAAGATGGTCGATGAACTCGCAAGAATCTGTTTTATTGCAAACTCAAATACACATGTCCTGACAACCTTCTTCGTAATCCGCTCTGTAATCCCCCATGTTTTTCTATCCACGTCGATCGACGTCGTTGGCTTTATGTCTAGACTGGAGTTAACTAACGTTCAAATGCTACACGTGAGACGTTTATCAGATTTTCATTCAACACCGTTTGCTTCCTTTTGAAAAATGAAATCAACAACATTTGAAAAGTAGCTTTTAGCGCTGAAGAAATAAGAGTAATGACAAAAGGGGGAAATTGGATGCAATAATTATTATGAACGTAAAAGGGAAATTGGAATAAAGGAATGAGTGGAGGGCTTTTCATTGTGCAATGAACTGTTATAGGATTTCGTCATCGTTTGTTAAAAGTAACACTTGGCAATTACAGAAAATGCAATTACTGAAAGATAAAACTGTATATAGTAAGGCGCATTCTCTTATTCCAAACGGTACTGCTTGAATAGTACAGGAACGGTAATTACAGAGTACGCGTGAGTTGAGGCGAGGTGTTAATTAAACGCGTCGTTCGTTTCACCGTCTTGCAAGCTTGAGAAACGAATACACCACTCTATACTATATAGCACACTCTTCCGCACAACAAACTAACCAGATCGACGATGTTAGGTTTACCACGTACTTGTGTCTATGGTATTAGTTGTTAATGAAGCGATATTGTGCCTCCCTTCATTGTACCGTTGCAGTATATCACTCGACCTCGAGACATTTTATCAAGTAGTGCAACTCACCGGTGCGATGGGGAAAATGTGCATCTCCATTCTTCTTTACAATTTTTTTTTCAGTTCATTTTTAGGGTTCCGTACACCGTTGGTGGACCGACGGAATCCTATTGGTGAGACTCTTGCGTCCGTAGCCAAATCATGTCCCCCCCTTGCGGCTAAACTATTTGACCGAAAGAGCTCAAATTTGGTCCAGATATGTATTTTCACTCGTAGATTACAGGAAAAATGTAGCGAATGTGATTGGAGTTGATGGTAGCGTTGTCAAGGAAAAACTAAAAAATTTAATGAAAAAATTTTTTTTTCCCTAACTTTTACATTATTTAACCTAATGAGCTGAAAATTGGTATACTAGTATATTATTACAGTCTGACGACAAAAAATTTATTTAAGAAACTTTTTAAAAAATTTTTTTTTAATTTAAAAAAATTTTTTTTTGGAATAACTTTTTTTGGTACCAAATGATCTAAATATTAGTGTATGGAACCCGCCATTTCAGTGCGAGTGAAACTCGCACTTGCCCGGTTTTTTCTTTCCTTTTTTTACCCGTCGAATTCTAATTTCCTTAAGGCGGTACACGAAGAATTCTTCTTGTTAAAATGTCAGTTCAAAGAACGTGAGTTTAGAGAGACGTTACCCCTTATTTTTCGTCTCCTCGTTTCTATTCTTGTTGCCTGCTTCCCCCTCCAATCGACATTAATTTTTTAATGTAATCATTCTAGTTTCACCCTTTTGTAGAAAGTAAAAATTATTTTCTAGATAAAATTGATTGAAACAAAAAGTTTCCAAAAAATATTGTGTCATGGTCCACATATGTCCACGATAAATAAAAAATACTAAACCCAATTCGGTTTGAATCTAAATTTTATGTCGGATTTACAAAATACAAAGTGGCGAATCCAATATGACAACTCAGTATGAGGAGAAATTTTAAAATTGATTCGTTTTGGTGAAAATTAGTAACTCGGGGGATTTTGAAGAAGCTGAATCCAGCTTTGTTATCAGATTAGAAAAATTCAAAATGTCGGATCCAATATGGTGAACAACAATTTAAAAAATTAACCACATTTGCCAGAAACTTATTAGTCAGGAGTTTTTACAGTTGTTGAATTGAAAATTGATGTCGAATTAAACAATTTTAAAATGTGCTTTAAATATGTAAACCCAATTCGATTTGCTATTTTTAATTTTGTAAAAAAATCTTATATTAAATTTGTATTCAGTGACTTTAAAGACTCTCGAGTATACATTTATGGAAAAATACATTAAAATTTAAAAAAAAAATGTTCGACATTTGAATCCGCCATTTTGAATTTATTAATTCTGATGAAAAAAAAATCAAATTCACCAACCTCAAATACATTAAATATAATTAAATTAAATTTTTTTGAAGGCGAGAGTTTGTATATGTAATATCCTAACAGAATTTAAAAACTTAAAATGGTGGAACTACTATGACCACAAAATTTGTTAAAAGTTGACTTATTTGTCTGAAAATATCTATTAAGGGATTTTTGGATTTACTGAATTCGAATTTAAAGTCAGATATGAAAACTTAAATATGTCGAATTTAATATATAGAAAAAAAAATTTTAAATTAACCAGTATCGCTTGAATCTCGTTATTTAAGATGTTTTTTAAGTTGATAAATGTAAATTTTCCGGAACTAAAAAATTGAAAATTTTTGTTTCAATATACATTAGGGTGTCCGTTATTTCACAAGTTAGCTATTTTCATTTGGGTATCGTCAAAATCGTTTCTTTTTGACCTAAAAACAATTCTAGAAACTAGAAAAAAATTTTACGATGCTGTTTAACCCTGCCTAAATAACAATACTTTTCCCATTTAATTAACATGGGATTTTTGCACTTTTTAGAAAATAATTTTTATTTTGTTTTTAATACTCTTTGACTAACCAACAATGCTTGATTTTGCTTCTATTATGATTCCTTTAGACAGTGAAATTTTCATATTATCGCGAAAAATTTATTACACAAGTTTTAAAAAGGTCAATTTCATTTTTATTGTTTTTTCTGATTATTTTGCTAAATCTACTTAATAATTCATTTTTATTCGGTATTTCATTGAAAGTTTCTTGTTTTATGCATCCAATTGGACCATAACAATAATTTCAATTCATAAACTTTCCAAGAATCACACAGTAGACTAAATCCATTTCAAATCAGGCAGGTCGACTAACTTTATGTTATAGAAAAAAAATTGTTTTGCTGGTCATTTTTTTTCTTTTAAGTATAATTTAATTTTCTTTCTTGGGTTTTGTAGATGGTCTTGTCCTCTTCACAATCCAGTTTGAAATTTGAAAAAATATTAAAAATGATAAAAATAGGGGATGATTTTCTGAAAATAAATAAGATCAATTTTCTCAAAAACACCACCTTTTTTCTGCCGTCCAGAGGAAAAAGATACATAAGCGACATTTTTGAAAAAATTGAGTTTTTGGTATCATTAGATTCACAAAAAAAGCTGCATTTAACTGTGTAAAAAAGAATTAAAATATTTAATTATTTATTGCAAAAAAAGATTGTTTAAAAATGACAAAAATGGAAAAAGTGACGAAATACAGAGTTAAAAGATACATAAAACACTTTGTGGGTTCATATTTTGGTAAACGACGCTGCATACGTCACCAACTTACAGGACAAAATGATACACAAAGTCGCTTATGTATATTCTTACTCGGTAAAGGAGCCTGAGAGTGAGCTGACTTTACAGACTAAAAGAAGCGACTTTCTTTCGACTGTCTTTATGTATCTTTTTCCTCTGTAAAATGGTCTGACAGTGAGTCGAGTTTACAGAAGAAAAGAAGCGATAATTGTACTACACAGGCTTAGTTCTTTTATATTAAGTCGCTTATGTATCTTTTTCCTCTGGACGACACCGCTCAGCTCGAGTAAGTTTACCGAGAAATAAAACATAAGCGACTTTGTGCTTTTATTCGTCTGTATTTATCACTACTAGAAACCCGTATGTCCATTTTACAATAGAAATTGTTTAAAAAATTAATTTTTTTTTACATAATGAGAAGCAGAATATTTTTTTATTAAATATTGATCAAAAATTTTTTTAAAAAAGTTAATTTGAATTATAGTTCCGGAGGCAAAAAATTTTCTTTGATTTTCTCGGATTGATGGTAATGTCGCTTATGTATCTTTTTCTTTTGGACGGCAGTTTTGTTATCAAATTTTTACTACAAATTCTTAAAATAATTATGAACATTTCCTATGAATTTCAAGCAGGCTAAACCATTCTGTCAATCAGGAGATTTTTTTTTGAAAAATTTTCAAATTGTTAACGTTTACGTCAACAATGTTATAACGATTTATTTGTTTTTAAAAATGCAAGTTAACAATTTGGAAATTTGCAAAAATAAATATTTAAAAACAAATTCTCTTGATTGACAGAATGGTTTAGCCCGATTGAAATTCATAGGAAGTGTTCATTATTATTTTAAGAATTTGTTGTAAAAATTTGATAACAAAAAAGGTGGTGTTTTTGAAAAAATTGATCTTATTTATTTTCAGAAAATCATCCCCTTTTTTTATAATTTTAAATATTTTTTCAAATTTCAAACTGGATTGTGAAGAGGACAAGACCATCTACAAAACCCAAGAAAGAAAATTAAATTATACTTAAAAGAAAAAAAATGACAAGCAAAACAATTTTTTTTCTATAACATAAAGTTAGTCGACCTGCCTGATTTGAAATGGATTTAGTCTACTGTGTGATTCTTGGATAGTTTGTGAATTGAAATTATTGTTATGGTCCAATTGGATGCATAAAACAAGAAACTTTCAATGAAATACCGAATAAAAATGAATTATTAAGTAGATTTAGCAAAATAATCAGAAAAATCAATAAAAATGAAATTGACCTTTTTAAAACTTGTGTAATAAATTTTTCGCGATAATATGAAAATTTCACTGTCTAAAGGAATCATAATAGAAGCAAAATCAAGCATTGTTGGTTAGTCAAAGAGTATTAAAAACGAAATAAAAATTATTTTCTAAAAAGTGCAAAAATCCCATGTTAATTAAATAGGAAAAGTATTGTTATTTAGGCAGGGTTAAACGGCATCGTAAAATTTTTTTCTAGTTTCTAGAATTGTTTTTAGGTCAAAAAGAAACGATTTTGACGATACCCAAATGAAAATAGCTAACTTGGGAAATAACGGACACCCTAATATACATAGCTGCTCAATATATAATAAAATTTTTAAAATTCATGCTTTTCAATAAAAACTAATTACTTGGAGGTGTTAAATTCATAACTGCAGGTTCGAAAAAGAGAGAAATTCTCAGTTAACAATTATTAAAAACTTGCAAGTAAAAAGTTACAAGTGAATGCGGTGAGCTTTAATATTTTTGATCGTCATATTGGATCCACCATTTTGAATATTGTAAATCTAATACAAACCTCGAAATCAACGACTCTACTCTCTAAATTTGAATCAGCGAAAAGTCGCTGATTCACCAGCCCAGAGTATGCAGCTGATGAAATAGCGTATATACACTGATGAAACAGCGTATATGCACTGATTTTCCAGCGTATATACGCTGATTGAATCAGCTGCATACTCTGGGCTGGTGAATCAGCGACTTTTCGCTGATTCAAATTTAGAGAGTATAAACCCTATGATATTCAATAAATACAAGACCACTGATACTCAAATCGAATTACATTAATTTTTTGTGACAAAGGTGGTACATGAGGCAAGGACTGTCAAGAGACTAAACTGAACTAGAAAATATTAAAATTATCTTAAAATCGTTGTCAGTTAAATTTTTATTTATGATGAGTTTTATTAATATTTTGTAATAAACGATTCAATTTGAATTCGTTTTCTAGGCGGTGCAAATTCAAGATATTTTTTTCTTTGCTTTTCAATATATCGAATATGCGTTTCTAATCGAATGACTCCTGGGGGTATACTCAAGCTCGGCTTCTCGAGTGGAAAGTCCAATTTTCCACATTAGCGGGGAAAAATCTAATAACACGGATTAATACTTACTTCTTTTGGTTCAATGACTCTTGTTGAGAAACTCGCCTGACATTTATGATTGTATTGACAAGAGAAAATACTCGAAATAAAAAGAGAAATCACACTGGTTATCGTTGCTGTATACGATAAATTGCGTCTGTTGCAAAAGATGTACAAGAAATATACAATATTTGAACAAAATATAAGACCTAATTTTTATTGATTTCTTAGGAATTTTATTGATTTTCAGTGGGAATGAATTTATAAAATTTAAATTTATTTCTACTTAAAAATAAACTGAACCAGAAATAGAATTCAATTTAGAATTTACATTCTTTTAGAAACTGGAGACAGATTGGCCTGAAACTTATTATTCAGGGCTTTTTATAAGTGCTGAATAGAAATTTGATTACAAAATTGGGGTTTCAATATAACGACCCAATATTCAATTTGGATTGCACTGAGAAAAATGGATATTAAGCTTTATTATCTAGATATTAATGGTCAATATCTGTGACAGTGAAATATGTAAACATCTTACATTTTCAAATTTAATGGCTGTTTTCGGCACTCACCCAGGGTTAACCCCGAGTTAAATATTATCCAATCATCAAAAACATTCTGTTGGTCTAACCAATCACTATTAACACGGAGTTAACTCGGGGCGAGTGCCGAAAACAGCCAATATCTACATATATTGGAAAAATACTTGTTCAAACATAACCTCACATTTACAGATTATACTTTTTAACATCTGAGATATTAAACCATAACATCTAGATGATATGCATTAGTATCTTTTCTTAATATCTACACTGAAAAAAATGATATTGTCGATTTTGTCATACTCGTATTGCTGTTCTTAAAATACAGTATTGGTGTTCTTCACATACATATTACTATGTCTCTCACATACATATGGCTGTCCTACACTGCGTATGGCTGTTCCATATCCACCAATATAATATGTGAGAATTTGCCATATTTTTGGCAGTACCATAAATATATTTTGTTCAGTGTAGTATAGTAGTATATTAAGATTTTTAATATCCACTTTTCTCAGTGTGAGTGACCCCAAAAGTCCCAGAGTTTAATTGACGTATACGTCAACTTTTAAAAAATTGTTCGCCTTATTAAATCCGCCTTTATGGATTTTTTAATTATAATTAAACGATTATATCTGAACAATCTAAATTTAACAATGAAAACGTTTTTTTTTGTTTCAGACTCTCCTCTCGCACTTTGACGCCTTCAAATTCCCAAGTTCAGAGATGGTGCAATTCCGCGCATTGGTCACTCCATGCATGCCAACTTGCGAACCAGTTCAATGTGACGCCGAAGAATCCACTGGGAGTGTACGATCAGTAATATCCTACGGTCGTCGTCGTCGTCGTTCAACATCATCATCAGAAGCACGCGAAGATCTTCTCCTAGTTCAATCAATTCAAATCACCGATAAATTTGGCTTCGAACGCGATGGTAGATCATCAAACTTGAATTCAACGCGCGACAGTAATTTCATCGAAAGTGATGATGACATCACAAGTGGCTTTATGGGAAGTTGCATTAATTTGGGCGAAGCAATTGTAGCCGGAACTGTATTCCTAGTCGCACAAATTGCCATCATTGCAGCGTGGACATTCACCTGGCAACGCAGGCGGCAAATTTTAAAACATCAAGAAGCACTTTCGGTTTCTGTTTCCGTGCCCGGTATGCATTCAGGTCGCGCTGACAGTCTCTGCAAATTATACGACGCCGGCTACTCGCGACGCTTTTAAAGGAAAAAAATTAGAAAACTCCTGCCACCCCCCAAAAAAATATATTTTCAATACAGAAAAAAATATTTTTAAAACAAAAATATATTTAAAATAAATTATTTTAAATAATTTAAATATATTTAAAACAAGAATATATTTTTAAAACACAAAAAATATATTTTCAATCTCGACCAATAAAAATAAATATTCACGGGATTTTGGCAGTTTGATGCTCATATCGAACTATTCCATCGGGAATTTTTACGCTCTCTTCTATCATCTGCTGCTCTTCATATATTTTTTGTTTAAGTTGAATCGCAAAAATACGCGACACTCTCTCTCTTGGAGTCGAATTTTCCAAGTCGAATTCGAAACGAGAAAAGAACTTCCCCCCTTCGCTCCGGTAACAATAAATTACTGGGAATCCGCTTAGAATTGTGGTCTCGTGCGAAAGCGAGTTTTTTTCTGGACTTTGCCAAGGAGAGGCGTGGCACGGCAACAGAGAGGTGATGGAGGTCGACATGTATTTGCTACGTAGCGCGGATTCTAATTAGCATTGGGAATCAAGCGTGATTATGCAGATGCTCCAAGTGGGATATCAGGACCACGACGTGGCATTGGGAGGGGGGAGAGTTCAGTTTCGGGGGATGCTTGCACCAAAGGGGTTGGCATAAGGTTAATTACCTCTTGTGGTGTCTCGGTTCTAAGCTAAGCTTTGGTGAACCCTGGGATTTGATGACGTGGGGGTAAGGTTGGGGTTATACTGTTGGCTCACATCGACGATAGTTATCTCACCATACGGTCCGCGTAACCTCGGGATCCCCTTCGACTTAACCTTAGCCACGTCTCGTCCTCTATACTGGGCATGTTAATTTACATTTGCGGCACGTGACCTTATCAATCTGAACCAGCGTTTCTAGCGTGGATACTACATAGCATCTTCAAAAAAAACAACAAACAAAAGAGTAGAGCGAGAAATGTCATGCGAAAAAAATTTTTTTATAGCCATACAATTTTTAGGTCAAATCATTTATCGTCTCTAATCAAACGAAGATTTTCTCATTTCTCTCCATACTCTTTCCAAGAGCACGCAAACAAATTTATTATATAGTAATTAACTTCATTTTTTTTCCTTCTCAATACATTTTGCTTTCGGTTCTCTCACTCTTTCATCACTAAATCCTATTTTCGATCGTGTTAAAGTGGATCACTAATTGTTTGAAATGATTTCGAATAACTGGTTTTATTGGTGATGATGATAATAACATCGGGGGTTTTTTATTGCAGTGATTATTATGAAATTCTTTTGCATTAGACGTTACTTGTTTTGTGTCCCACTTGGAATGAGGATTCGGAAAGTGTCTCCAGAGATTCTATAAAAATTCCAAGATCCCATTAATCCATTGAGAATTCCATCAGGAAATTTGAAAAATTGACAGATTTTATTCGAGTTCACAAAAATATCAACAGAAATCAAAGAAATTCCATTTACTTTCTAAGATTATATTGGGGTTTGAAGATTCAATAAAAATTCTAAGATTCCTTTGGTATTCCAAGAAATTCCAACAGAAAATTATGAAATTACATTGGAATATTAAAATTCTTTTGGGACTCCAAAGGATGTTATATGAATACCAAGTTTCTGTTGGGATCCAAATAACTTTTACAAGAATTCAAGAAATTCCATTTGCATTCTAAGATTCCGTTAAAATTCAAAGATATTCAATCTAGAATCCAAGAAATTCCATTGGTATTTTATTTTAAAATCCCATTGGGATTCCAAATGATTCTATCGGAAATACAAGACATTCCATTAGAATTTTAAGATTCTGTTAGAATTTTTAAGAGATTTAATCGGAGTTTCCAGAAATTCCATTGGGATATTAAAATTTCTTTGTAATCCCGAAATATTACATAGAAATTTCAAAAGATTCCATCGAAATTTTGAAATTCCTTTAAGATTCTAAAGTTCCATCGAGATTTTAAATTATTTCAAAGAGAATTCAAGAAATTCCATTGAAATGTTAATTTTCTACTAAGAATTCTAAGAGATTCCTTTAGAATTCTATTATTGCATTAAGAGCCTTAAAGATTACATCGGGAATCTAAGAAATTCCATTGGAATTTAATTAATTAATTATTATTTATTATAATTGTAATTAAGAAATAATTAATTAATTAATCACTTAATCTTCTACTGGAATATTAAGAGACTCTATCAGAATTTCAAAACATTCTGAAGAAATTTTTAAATTCCATCGGAAATTTGATAAATTCTATTAGAATTTCTTTAGAATTTCAATCCGATTTCATCCGAATTTTAAGCAATTCCACCACAATTCCCAAATTCCACTTGTATTTTAAGAGATTCTATTGAGATTTCAAGAATCTTCATTGAGATTCAAATAAATTCCAGAAGAATTCCAAAATATTTAATTTCTATTTCTAACGGATTTTTAATAAAGTTTTCAATTTCAAATGGAATTCGAGAGAAAATTCAGCTTCCAATCAAAATTCTACAGAAAATTCGATGAAATTCAGAAGGCACTTATTATATGAATTACCCGTAAATCTTTCCAAATGGAATCCAGCTTAAAATCAATCAGAATTCTATCCGAAATTAGATGGAATTCAAAAGGCCATTATTATCGAAATTGACAAAGAATCTTTCTAAGTGGGATCGAATCTTAATTTAATTTTTAAAAGTATAAAAGTTTACTTAATTTAGAATAAAAATTTAATTTAATTTAGAATAAAAAAAATTCTAAACTGATAATTATTTACAAAATTGATAAAATTTTCAAAATTCTGAAAAATCCCCTTTTCAATTGAAATTTTTATCGATTAATTTATTTTTTTATTTTTTTTTTAATTTAAAAAGAAAAAGGCATTCTAGTGAAAGTGAGAGAAAATCCTACACGACTGATTTGTTATAATGGACGAAATTGAATTTTAATTGGGATGACGTTCGTTTTAGAACTAAGTTAACAAGCGCAGCAGTAACGAAAAAGAAGAAAAAAGTAATCTAGGATTCGAATAGAGTGCCTACCGACGTTATTAGTAAATTAGGTTAGAAGTACGGGTTACGTGCAATTTTAGATAAATCAAATTCAATTAAGCATATAATTTGGAGGACTCTAGATTTCAGCAAAATTGAACAACAATTCTTGATTTTTTTTTGCGAAATCGAATCGTTTATTTTTTTTTAGAAATAAAAAACTCGTCAAAACAGAATTTCAAAATTTTGTTTTTTTGTCTTGATGTGGTTTTTTGCAAGCATAGTTTTTTTAAAATTTTTTTTCTCTCCTAGTGTTTGAATATGAAATACGTTTCATTGTCAACACAGTATTAAGTATTAACATTGACGCTAATTTTAATATCCGGTGAGCGTAGTTTAAATAATAATAATAATAATAATAATAATTTTTTTTGTAGCGCGATTTTAGAGTTTATAAACTCGAAAATTTCGCAGGAACGCTGGGGCAGAAAATTTCAAAATAAATTTCAAATGTGTGCTCTCTTTTTTTCGCCCTTGTAGTTACGTTCCTACGTGTCAACACAAAAGGTGCCTACGTACTATATATATAAATATATATATATATAGTAAGTTGCATTTTGCAATATGACTTAATTATGATTGTTATCTACGAATAAAGTTAATAATTTCGCTAACTAAGCTGACGTAGTATAATCAACCTTGCTTGTGGTGAGAGGGTAGAACCAATTACGCAAGTTTGGCAATTTATTTTATTAAGAAAAAAAAAGTGGTAGTATTTTTTTCTTTGTATGAGCGCATACCCGTACTTTTATATTAAAAAAAGAAATGCGCGCACAAAAATTAAAAACGTGAGAAAAATTTCCTTTATTTTTAAACTCGAAGAAAATTGGCAAAAATTAAAAAAAAGGACAATTTTTCTTACATTTTTGTGAATTTTTTTTTCTTAGTGGTAATAGCTGACGCACTTTTCATCGAGTTGAATATAAAAAATACAACTCTATGTAAATTGCTAATATATATGAATGTAAGATCCAATCATAACTATAAAATAATATCTTAATGCGTATATGTATAACGAAAAACAGATTATTCCTTATCAGTAAAATATTAAGTAAACGTAATTAATGGGACTACGATGAATAATTTTAAGGAGGCTCGTGGACAAGTGCTAATACACCTTATGAAAAAAAATTGTATTTTTTGAGACGTCTATTTTTAATACGAGAATAACTGTTTCTTTCTAGAATGTACGATTGTTGATTTCTTCAATTTTTTTTCTTTTTTTCGGAATGTCTGTTGAGTGTAAGACGTCGAAGCTTGTCCCCGAGTCTTGAATGCCTGTCTTTTTGTATACAAGCTCGAAAGTGTATAAGTTTGCTCTGTACTTTTTTTTGACAATCGTAAACATCATGACATTTTTCATTCTTTTTATATTAAATTTGCAAAAGCATTTTTCCATGAAAAATTCTACATATTTATAATGACACAATTGTACAGAGCTTATATATACATGAAAAAAAACTACTTCTCACAATCACCGCAACGACATTGCTTATTTATTTTTACTGTTTCTATGTTCCCTTATGTATGTTTTAATTTTCTCCCTCCCTTACTTCTTTCTCTTTTCTTACTCATCACATACTATTCGCATTTTTTTTCACTTTCATCTTTTCATTTTTACGAGCTTAGTTTTACTATATAAAAACGCTATAAGTAATTTAACGACTATTTTTACAAACGATATTAAACATAATGTTTTTTTTTAAACTATTATAAAGTTTCTGTCCCGTCAAACATCATCGTACTCATCAAGTACCGTTAGTTGTACATAGAACATATGGTACAGAGAAATAAATTCATTTTCTAACGAATGTCAAATGACTTTTATTTATTTACCCTTTTACAATGTAAACCTGTCACTTCTCATTATAATACAATTTATCATTTTAAATCAAAAGTTTCCAATGTAAATAATGCTTTAAAAAATTTTTTTATTTTCAGGGAAAAATTAGTAAATTAGTATTATTTAAACAGTCCAGTTTCTTTTATTTTCTTAATTTATTTTTTTTTTTTCGTTTTTATTTATTTATTTATTTATTTAGAATTAAATAATTTTTTCCATTTCAAAAATAGTTCATTTATCTACATCTAGAAAAAAGTAATTTTACAAGAAAAATCCATTTAATTTATCCTCTTAAAACAAAAATATTCCACTTCAGTCTAGAATATTTTTTTCCTTATCGGTGGTTAATTATAAAACAAAAAATTTTTTTTGAGGTTTTGATGTCAAAAACATTGGAATGAAAGAGAAATAAATTAAGTAATTAATTACTAATCATCAATTATAATTATTTAATTGAAAACGTCAATTTTTTATCTATCAGAATAGCTTCTTCGTATTAGTTAATAATCAATTTACAATGTTCGGCAAAAATGGCCCTCTTTTGTAGATATTTCAAAAAATATAACTCAATCGCCTAAATATATATTTTTTAAAAAGTTAGAAACAAAATTCAAAAGATGGTCCAACCCTGACTACGTTCCCCTATAGATTATTTATTTTAGGGTGTTTGTTATTAAAATTTATTTATTAATTTCTAAATTATTATAAAAATAAAGTAATTCTAAATTTCGTAAATTATATTTCATTTCTCAAAATTGTCAGAACAGAATTCGCTTTTTCAAGTTGATAGTTTTAATTATTTTAATATTAGTTTTACTTGTTTAAATGTTTTAATTGTTTTAATATTAACAGTTTTTAATTTTTTCTGAGATTGCAATTAAAATCACAAAAATGATAAATTCTTTTTCATGTGAAAGTCGCTAATTTCAATGAAAATTTCTTTAAAAAAGAGATGAAGTTTAGTCAAGTTGAATTAATTTTTTTTTAACTTTAATTAAGTTTTAAACGTTTATATGAACGTCGAGTTGGAATCGTAATAGAGAATTTATGATCTTTTTTTTATGTCTTGTTAAGAACAGAAGTTCCAAGTCTTAACTTTTACTAAACGGTCGATTAAATATATCGGAACATTGACATTGACTCAAAGATCACAGGAAATTACAAGAACTACAAGAATTACCCATAATTAAGTAATCAAAATATGAGAAAAATTATATAAATTATACCAATGAATTAATTTCTTATGTTTGGTTTCTTCAATCTGTAATTTTGTGCTTTATTTTATAAATTGTAGTTTATATACATTTACTTTATAATAAGTTTTTATTAAATTAAATTCAAAGAGAGTTAAAAAATTGTTCTGTAAAGTTTAGTCCTTTATCACCCAATGGGAAATGCCAGTGTAGTGCCGATGTTCACCACTAGCTTAGTACTCAGACGATTGTTCGGCGTAGTCTAGCCGAGCCTCGACAATTAGTGCTGGCGCAGTACAGAATTTTTGTTTCGCCAAAGCTTGGACAAGCCACGGCGGCAAGTGCTGGCTGAGTATAGAAAAATTGTTCACAACGCTCTTTGCCAACATTGCTTTTTTGACATAAACTTGAAAAAAATTATAAAGAAAGTTTATGAATGTTTATAAATATAAATTTATTGAAAAAAATTAATATTTTACTTTTCAGTTGTTCATTTTTTATTCTTATTAAATTTAATAATAACAATTTAACACAATTGTCTAATTTTGTAAATAATAAATTATTTAAACTAATTAAAATTATAAACAAAATTTAAACTTTAATCTCAATAATAATTTGGTTCCTATTAAAATACTATTATACTTCTTACTATGAATAAAAAATTATTAAAAAATTACCACGTAATTTAAGAATTACGTAAAATGTTAAATGCAATAAGTAAAGTAATTTAATTTAATTATAAAAAATTTAGTTTAATTTATTTTATTTCAATTTATTATTTCTAACGTATCCCTATTTTTTCTCATCTTTGACTCAATAATTGTATGTCTGAATGATACTGAGATATTAATACTTTACTGTACACATGTGTCGTTAGCATAGTGGTTAGAGCGTTAGTCTGTTAGTCCGTAGGTCGTAGGTTCGATTCCCCTCGTCAGCAATTTTGTTTATTTTCATAGGTTTGCGATATTTCTAGATTCCAATCGTTAGGTACTAAAATATGAAAATCTAATGCACACTTACTGTAATTGTTTATTATTTAATTTTTAAATGTTATAAACAATTTTTTTCTACTTTATTTACTATATCCATTGTTAGTCTCCATCTTTAATACAATTTCTTTAAGAAGAGAAATATTTTATGAATAATAACTATTTATTAATATTATTTACTATTTTGTTGTTAAATTATTTATAATTATTAATTTACGACTAATTAATAACAATACGGCATTTATTGCGGCAATATTCTCAGCCAGCACTGGTCCAGTGCTGCGCCAGCGCTGTCTGGCAGCACTGACAGGCAGTACTTCGGCAGCGCCAGACGGCGTTATCATCCCAGTGCCATGCCAGTGCTGGCTCTCAGCCTTGCCGCCAGTGCTGCCAGTGCTGGCGCAGTACTACGCCAGTTGTAAATTTCCCATTGGGTCAATTGAAAATAATTAGAGAGATAAATTCATTTTGTTGAACCCGTGACTATATGAATTTTATTTGAGAAGAAAAAAGGCATTTTTTCTTTTTTAATAAGTCAAGAAAGGAGGAGTTAAAAAGTCTTTGCCTTCTTCACATTTATTTTGAAGGAGAGAGAGAGAGAGAGAGAGAGAGAAAAAAAGAGAAATAGTATTATGAAAAAGTACTTTTAGTCACGCTAGGAAACATGTTCTCTCGCACCATAATGCTCCTTAGTGTACACCATTCTCTCTCTCTCTCTCTCTCTCTCTCTCTCTCTCTCTCTCTAGCAAATAATAATGAATTCTTCCACGCAAATTATTTTTCCACTTGTATTATCGCTAAAACAAATGACTAAGAAGCAACACTTGAAGAGTTTAACTAATGTCAGTAACAACAGGTAACAAGCATTTCATCTTTCGCCTGACTGAAGTGGCACAGGTTAAAAGAAGATGAGAAAAGAGGTATAAAACGCTATTAGTAACAGACAAGCTCTCATCACTTTTCTTAATTTAAGAGTAAACAGACATTAACTTTTAACTTCTGTTTTGATGCTGTTGTTATCATTTTCTTTAAATAAAAGAAGCGAGATTTTACCGCGTGGTTGGAATGCATTCTTTATTTGGTTTTTATTGCTTGTCGTGTTTTTCCCTCCCCCCCCTCTCTCTCTCTCTCTCCTTATTCTTTATTACAAGTTTTATCTATGTTCCGTTAATGCTCGAGCTATGATAATGAATTCTGCAATTTTTAAAGGTTATTTAACCCCGACACAGTCACTGACAATTAACAGTCATGAGTTAAAATTGAAAAAGATTGAAGATATTAATTTTCCTTTATTGTTTTTTAACGGTTTTCTTCTTTTATTAATGGTTCAAGATCACAGAAAAAATATTTAAATAAAAGTTATTGATTATTTTTATTAAGGAATTGCTATCTATTATAAGTTACAATATTTTTAGGTCAATATTAGTTTTTATTTTATGGTAGTTACACAATTTACAGCTGTAATAATATTGGTACAATTGTTGGTAGTTATAATGGTAAATTGATACAATATACAGTTGGTTACAGCTGTTGGTTACAATTCCAATTAAAAGTTGTTACAATATCTATTGGTAGTTACCAAATAATTAGTAATAATTACCAATTACGAATGTAATAATTGTTGGTAATCACAATTATCAGTTTTAAAATTAATGGTTGTTGTATCTCTTGAAAGTCACAATTTATGGTGGTTACAACTAGCAGTTGTTACAAATTATGATTGTTCCAACAGTTGGTAGTCACAAGTAACAGTTGTTACCATATATAATTGTTTCAACTGTTACAAACCATAAGTAACAATTATTACAACTTAAAGTTGTCACAACTAGCAGTACTTACAATTCATAATTGTTATAACTGTTACCAAAACCGCAGTATTTACCAATTGGGGTAATTGAAACTATAGTAAAAGTTACTAGATGTCGTATTTACAACTAGTCGATTGTTATAGATAATTATTGTAAACGGGCAGTTCCATAGGAAAAGCAAATGGTGGATCACTGATTTTTCTTAAACTATGTAATTTTGTAGCACTTGGGGTACTAAATAACTGTGCTAAACAGTTTTGCAAAAAATAAATTTTTTGCAAGATTTGAAAATTCGGAATTTGAAAAAAATGACTTTTTTCGAGAATTTTTATTTCGAAAACTATTGATTCTACAAGAAAAAGTTATTTATTCAAAATTATAGAGAAAATGTCAATTTTTTATAATATTACAAAAAAAAAGAAAAAAAATTAATTTTTCAATAATTTGTTTAAACAATAATTTTTATTGGTAAAAAGACATGCTACGAGTTTTTGTTTGTTACGATAACTAAGCAGCGCCTATAACAGTGTATTTTAAAAGACGGTATGACCTTTACTGCTCGCCCCTAATATATAATTAATTATATAATACATATATTATTATTATTATAAACAGTTTAACAATATATTTTTAACTTTTTTATAAACATTATTTATTTATTATTTATTTTTTAACAAAGGAAAATAATGTTTATAAAAAAGTTAAAAATATGTTATTAAACTGTTTATAATAATAATATATACGTATATAATTAATAAATGTATAGGCGCTGCTTAATTAGCGTAACACACAAAAACATCAAAAAGCACTTCTTAAAAAATTAAACCACTTTATTAAGGAAGGTTCAAATTTTGAGAAAATAATTTTTCTAGGAGATTCCATGATGTTCCTAGCATGTTTTTTTTAACAATAAAAAATTATTGTTTAAACAAATTATTGAAAAATTAATTTTTCTTCATTTTTTTTAATATTATAAAAAATTGACATTTTCTCTATAATTTTGAATACATGACTTTTTCTTGTAAAATGAATAGTTTTCGAAATAAAAATTCTCGAAAAAAGTCATTTTTTTCAAATTCTGAATTTTCAAATGTAAATATCTTGCAAAAAAAATTTTTTTTGCAAAACTGTTTGGCACAGTTATTTAGTACCCCAAGTACTACAAAATTACATAGTTTAAGAAAAATCGGTGATCCACAATTTGCTTTTCCTATGGAACTGCCTAAATATTATACTGCATTTTATGGTTCCTACAATTGATTGCAATTTACAAACAAGGTGTAGGATATAACACGTATTATAGTTAATAATATATATATATATATATATATATATATATATATAATTATAATATCACAAATTAAAGTTAAAAATAAACATAAAATTAAAATTAAAAATAACTCAGTAGCAATTAAATTCATCTGCTCACAATAAATATCTGAAAGTAAATACAATAAACTTTTTACACACTTTTTTCACCTTTTTAACAAGAGATTCTTTCCAATAATATGTTATTCATGCCATTTTCCATTGGAGTATCATTTTCCAAGCGACATTGACATATTTTATATCGCTCTTTTTCGTCATTTCGTGTTTATATGAACCAAAAAGATAAAAAAAAGAAAGAAAAATAGAATTTTTACGACGTCGTAAAACAATTTTATTCATTTGTAATTTAATGTACTGAAATGTCACTTTAAAAGTGATTTATTTGAAGGCGTTAAAAAAAATTGAAAAATATTATGGAATTATTGCTTGCGACTGGAAATGATAATAAATTGCTATGGGAGCAAACGATCAAAACTGTATAAATCAATAGTGATGTTAAAAGAAAACTGAACAGTTATAGTCGCAGTTACAGATATATTTATTATAGAAAATTGCTTCAAATGGGTTTTATAAACCACTTCATTATAATCGCATTATTACCTAATCAACATTTAGGATTTTAATTGGCAGCAATTGAATAAGAAAACTGAATAATAGAGATTTATTGTTATTTACCTTCAAAAAAGTTTAGCATTTTTATTTTTGTATTTTTTCCAAAAATTTTTTTGTCATAAACTTTTTGAAGCAATCAATACTTAATTTACGCAGTGAATTTTGGAGGATTTACAAAAATACGGTAGGGTATTTAAGACTGATCTTAATTTATATTTATAGGATTTTTTTCACAGTGTTGGTTACTCTATCTGCACTGTAAAAATTATATTCTAAGTTGAAGTCACATACTTTTATTTAGGAAAAATTTCTGTTACTAAAAATTCTATTTTTATTCGTTCGAATTTTCCTTTGTACTAAAATTATTGTTTGGTAGAATTTCCAAGACGTCGAATTTTCATTTCACTGAAATTACAAAAGACTGAATGAATAATCAACAGGCATATTTTTCGCCGCGAATTTTAAATTTGTTTAATTAGAAATTATCACTATACAATTATTGTAAATAGATAATAATAAAATTTGTGCCGAAAAATATTTTGGTTTATTGATATTATTTAGCCACTTGTAATTTTGGTGAAAAGAAAATTCTGTACTTTTAAAATCTTATCAAATAATAATTAGGACAAACGAATATTAGAAGAAATGTTTTAAGAAAAAATAAAAATGTAGTAAATTGGAATTTCTGAAACTTTTAAATTCTCTAGTATGTTAGATTAAAAACGTTTTTTTGGAGTTTTTACTTTACCTTAATATTTTTACTTTTTACTTTTCTTAAAATCTTGACGTGTGCTAATCAATTTTGGGATTCAAGATGATACTCAGCTGACAAAAATACTTTAGAAACCACTCCAATATAAAAAAAACCATTTATACATGTTTTTTTGGGTCTTTACCCCTTATTTTTTCAAAAACCTCTACTTTTTGTAGACTTGCGCTTATTGGTCTTAAAGTACACGTTTCAAGTTTTAATTATGGACCTCCTGAGGGCTAACAGCACGTCAGGTGATAAAGGAAAAATGTCCTAAAAACCATTAAATGTGAATTAAAATGAAATCAAAAAATTCATATTTCTTTTTTTTGCTATTTACAATAACAAGAAGAGGTGGTGGAATAATCAAGATTCTAAAAATAACCTTCAACGATCACCCAAATGTTCATACACCCCGTATCAATGTACTGATTCAAAATTGAACTTTAAGGTGTCTCATTTTGTCAAATATTGTTTTCCTTGGAATTAAAAAAAGGAAAAAAGAAAACGAAGAGAGCAAATATCCTGAATTTCTTATTTTACTATCCTATTCATCGGAGGACGAGTTTCCCGAGATTTTATTGGGAATGTGTCGCCATCTTGAGATTTATGTTTTCTCGCTGGGATCCAACAAGGGTAGTTACTCAGACGGGGATCAAGTCACATGCATATTCCAAAGGTTTATGGCGATACTAACCCGATCGGAAGTATCCTAGCATCGAGCTGAGCTTTAGGTTATTATCGATCGAATCCAGTGGAGGAGCTCGCTGATTTGTTCACCAAGGCATATATAAGACCGAACACTAGTTGGCTGGCATAAAAGTCTTGATAGGTTTTCGTTATTTCCGGGATCTCATTCGAAAGCGAGGATGTGCTATATATATATATATATATATATATATATATATATATATATATATATATATATATATATATAAAAGAAAGAGAAAGAGAGAGAAGAGGTCATGTCAAAGACATAGCCAGGTTGTCTTACGATGAATGCTCTTTTGCTGGATCAACTCCGCGTTGTAGGATTCACAAGGGGGTTGGAGAGTGAACTTCCTGTATAGCGACTTCTGCACACCGAACATAAAATGGTACACAATCTCCTACCAAGATTCTCAGTCGAGGACCGTGCGAAGATTTCACGCTGACTTCTTCTAGACACGGCGACGCTGAACATTTTGTCGTGTGCATCCTAGCGTTAAGGCGCTGCGATGTCAAGCAGCGACAAAATCAGCAAACTGATATCATACAACCGTCAATTAAACTCACAAAAAAAGGGAAAAATATTTTTCTTAATACTTTTTCTTTTATTAAGAAATCTACAAAGTCATAATTTATTTTTCATTGCTGTTTAATACTGACACTGCGTTTATAGTTACCTACTATTTATTGCTAATACTGTTTTTTATTGTTGCTATTCACTATTACCTACTACTATTTTTTGGTTTGGAACTAGTGATTCTGTGATTATAAGCCAAAAATAATACATTTCAAATAAAATTACCATAAATTGATTTTTGCAACTATTTTTTAAATTTTTCAGTGAATTATTGAATGGTGGCCACCTTGGGGCCTTACTTTTTTTGAAAGCAAAATTTCAGGTGTTTTTCCAAAGTCGTCTAAGTTTTATTTTCCTTAGTAAAATAAACATTCTTTTTTGCTAAAAAGTTAGCTAAGGAGATACAGTTTTATGGCATATATTATTAATTATGTTATATAATACCGTTTATGAATTATACAGTCGTTTAAGAGATGGGTGGCCACCTTGGGGCCCCTTGCCCTGCAATTTTTTGCTTGCATCATTTGTACTATTTATTGTTTAATTAACCGATTTTTTTCTACTATTTATTGATACCAGTATTTACTGTTTCTATAATTTTGTTGTTAATACTTAATACTATTAGTTATTATTACTATTTAAAATCATTAGGTACTATCCCAGTGGGAAATTTGCAACCGGCGCGGATCCTCGCCTGTACCGACGCCGGAGTAGTGGTACTGGCTGGGAACCACCTGCCTACCGCCCGAGAACTGGTATTCTACCAAAAGATGACTTGGCCAGGAGCTGGCTGGCCATCCGTCTCGGAACTGGCATTCTACCGCCCGGTAACCGGCCGCGAAGAGCCGTTCCGTGTATAATTCAACCGGCTGGGACCCGGCACTGTACCGACTGCGGATCTTTCATTTCCTAGCCAGATGTGCGCTGGCAATGCTGGCATTCTACCGCCTGACAACCGGCTCGGATCAAAATAATAATTTCAACAAATATCAATAAAAAAATAATAATTAATTGCAAAAGATAAATACTGATAACAATTCATTGATAGTTCACTTTACACATTTTTTTATACACTTAACGGTATTTTTTTATATTCACATTTGAAAAATCCTAACGCTTGGGGGTACGAACCTACGCCTAACCGAATATTTACGCACCGAAATCACGCACGCTAACCACTATGCTACGCTCGCATGTAACTCTCAAATCTTAAATGCTTTCAAGTCTCACTAGCTAAAATGAAAATTGTAAAATTACTACGCGGCAATAAACAATTTTCAAATACGGACTGATGTTATACCGGTATTTATGAATATTTTAATATTTCGTTTAAAAAGGAACTTGTTAAAATTGTTATTTTATTATTATATTTTCTAATATTTTATTACGTAATTATTAATAATTGAATGAAATTTGAATGCACAACACATTTTTTTAATTATTTAATTTGCAGAAAAGTGTCAATAAATAATTACTTGATATAGGGTAAATGCACTAGTAGTCGGACACTTAAGGATACAATCTTAAATTATGCTTTTTTTCTTGAAATAGCAAATATCTACTGTGTTTATAAGCACATTATTAATTAAAGGAGTTCTTCAGGATTAAAAATCATATAAATTTGTTACAAATAGTTGAGTATTTAATAAAATATAAACATTTTAATAAAAAATTACGAATGCTTTAGTAGTCGGACACTTTTTCCCCTTGTTTCTATAGTCGGACATCTGTCAGATATTTTGAATTTATAAAAAGAAAAAGATCATTTTTTAATTGCTATCTGCTGGAAAATGGAATTAAAGCATATTAGAAGTTATTAATATAATATTTAAACCCTATAAGTTTTAATATTTATGATTAATTGTCAACAAAACTTTGTGCCACTCATCGCGCTACTCGAAAATGGTTGTATCTATAGTCGGACACCATGATTTTTAAAGCATTAAATAAAATATTTCTTGTTTAATTATTTTCGAAAATAACACTATTTTAATAAAATATAAACTTCACACATTCGTCTAGTATACTTTTTAAAGCAATTATCACAATGCATTATTATTTATTTGCCAAAAAACACGAAAGTGTCCGACTACTAGTACTGTCCGACTATACCCGCACTTACCCTATTGTTTAAATTAAAAAGAGATTATTAATTAATTAACAATAAATAAATTAATTAATAATCTGTTATTTATTGTAGGTATTATTATATATTGAACACATTTTCTTTCAAGTTAATATTATTATTTATTAAAAATTATTTATTTAATTGCACATTAATAAAGTTGGATTTTTATAAATATAATGAAAAAATTAAGTTTCTTATATTCTTCCTTTGCATCAATACAATTAATTTATTTATTGTATAATAATAATAATAATAATAATAATAATAATAATAATAATAATAATAATAATAATAATAATAATAATAATAATATTATAATAAATGCAATTAGTTATTGTAATAATTAATTATAATAATAAAATAAATTTATGATTATACTGATAATGTAAACTATAACAATAAATGACGAGATCCGCAGTCGGATCCGCCCCAGCACCGAGCCAGTACAGATCTAACATCCGTCATTCTTCCGAGGCCCGTAGAAGAATGAAATCCGCAGGCGGAACAAATCCAGTACCACGCCAGTACTGACGAAAGTAGAAAGGCGGATCCAAAAGTCGGAGCCTAATCTGTTCCGCGCCGGTTGAATTTTGGGATCCGAATCGGTACAAAACATCGGTACTGGCGGTCCGCACGGGCGCGGATCCCAGGCGGTTGTAAACTCCGACATTCGTCCGACTTTTCCTCCTGGGATATTTGTGGCTAATAGTATTTAATTTATTGTATTTACTATTTTATAGTAGCTATTGCTTTTTACAATTAGGACGCAATTTTACAGCTACTATTGCATTTTATTACATTTATTTATGAATTTCTTTCATTATAAAATTCAGTGCTTGGATACAACAAGGGGACGTACGCTCGACGAGACGCTTTAAAGACAGTCAGAGGTATAAAAAAGTGTAAAAAAAATGAAAATTCAAAATTTTGAATTTTGGAAAATGGCATCTTATAGGAAATAAAAATGCACATCTATTTTTCCTTTGAGATTTTTTTTTAATAATGGATATTTTTATATGATAATCAAAAATGTGATAAATTTTAATTGTCAACTTTCATTGAATTTTTAAACATAAATCGTCGTGTTTCCGATAAAAATTAGTGAATTCTCTTATAACTAAATAGTATTTACAATAAATATTAGAAAAAAAATAAAGCTTGCAATAAATAGTAATAAAAAAGTAACTAAATACTGTTTGCATAAATAATAATTTGTAATTAAATAGGGTTTACATTGAATATTAGAAAAAAATCAAACTTGCAATGAATAGTAAGAAAAAACAATGATAGACATTATTTCCTGTTTGAAAAAAATTAAAAAGTCGAGAAATTATTATTTTGATTTAAAACTTTTTCGCCTGCATAACGGCGAATTTTTTTAATGCTTCCTTTTATGTTTGTGAAATTCTTGACTTTCGTCGAGTTATAAATATTAAGTCAAAAAAACGGAATAAAAAGTGTGTCTGAGTACGTTATATTGTATGCAAATTATTCTGTCGTGATAAATAAATTATCGTTTGTAACTTTAAAAATTTACAATTCTAAAACATGAATTTTGATGAAAGAAAATAATAATAATTATTCTTAAAAATAATAAATTATTCAATTTCGTTTTTTTTTGTTTTTCATGTGTTTATAAAAATTTAAAAAAGAAACTCCATTGTAAAGTAAATCATGTTTCTAAGAATAATTTATATACATATAAAATTCATTGTTCCTGTCATAATATTAAAATCCGTATTTTCATCTAATTTTCTTTTCAAACATTATCTTTGCAAATAAAAGGATATATTATGAAAAACAGAGAAAAGGATATTTTTCATTTATTTCGATTCTCAACTCGTTTCATAATAATTTATTATGCATAGTTAATTAAAAAGTGCATTATCCACGAACCCTTGAGCGAAAGAATAGAAATAAATTACACTTGAAAAAAAAATTAAACTAAAACAATTTTATATGACCTAAATAACTTTAACATCAAACAATACCATAGTCATGTAACGAATTACAAAACGCCAACCTACAATGAGTTCTTGAATGAAAAATAATGACTTTCTGGTTTTTTCTTTTTATTATTAATATAAAAGTAAACTAGCATATGAAGTCAATAGTTAATGAAGTTAAATTGTTATAAATGACTCGCGGTAGATACTAATAATGTTAAATTACAATTACTTTAATTCACGTTGAAGTTAAAAACTCAATAAACTTAATATTATAACGAAGTTAACATATACGTAATCGGTAATATTAAATTTAAGTTCATAATTAACATGAAAATTCGTAACAAATATCTCTATCTCCATACAACACAATATTTTAAATTATTATCCTAATTATGAAAATACTTCAAATTACTAAAAACGGAATATTTCAAGCGCGCATGCAAATTAAAAACTTTTATATATAAAGTTTGTTATTTACAAACATTGAAAATTATTATAGACTCCATAAGTGAAGAAGGAAGTACACACCTTAATTAGTAATTAGCAACTGCATTACGTAATGGATCATAACTTTATTCGCCGTTAGGATTATTATTATTATATTATATAATAATTACATTTTATTATTTTTATTTTATATTATATTATCTAATAAGTAAAAATAAGTAATATCTAATAAGTACACACTAAAAAAAAAGTTTTACTTTTAGCCCGTTTTCGAGGCTGAATTTACGGTGTAAACGGAGTCAGCCCCATTAAACAAGGACAGACTTATGTGAAATACATGGGCTGAATTTAAGGTGTAAACGGAGTCAGACTTTTTTTTTCCTGTGTAAAATCAAAATTTTAATAAATGTTTATTCTTTCACTCAATTGTCATCAACCATGAACTTTTTATTTTTCATTTTGAGTTATTTTTTTTTAAATTTTTAATTCTAGAATCTGACTCTAAATTCTATATTTCTCCAACGTTTTAGGGTTGTTTTTAACTGAAAGACTTTGTGCACTTTTGACAATTGTTAAAATTTTGTTTTGACATCTAATTTTTTAGTAAGACAAGTGTCGTTAACCTTTGATTTTTATATTTTTTAAATATTTTTTTGATAGATTCCTTGAAGAAGAAACAATTTAAATTTTAAAAGAATGGAGTAAAATAATAAATTAATTGAACACCATTTGTCCAAATTTTTTTGTTTTTCATTTACATAATTTGCAAAAAAAACAAATATACATACATAATATATGAATATTATTATTTATTATAATTAATTATTTCCTGTGTAGAAACAGTCAGAAATTTTCCCAACAGAATTTGACGTTTCACAATTTCAGTTTGTTATAAACTACGTTAAGTAGATAATATTTTTATTTTTATTAGTAAAATCCAATAGTATTTTGAGCAAATATATATAAATATATATTGAATGTGAATTAAAATATTAAAAGAGTTCAAGTTTTCTGTATTTAATTTATTTTTATTGAATAAAGAAGATTATTTTTGTCCAAAATAGCACCTTAATAAATTACCATGACGCTTCTGGTTAGCACCCAGTCAGAAGCCTGAATAATGCCCAACTTCTACCTGGCTTCCCCTCTCATATCACGACTATAGCGTCAAACTTAAAGTCGGGTTTGCTGATCATGCTGTGGGTATAGCATCCAGATTAAATTTACACACGGGTTAATGCAATAGATAATAATTTTTTTAAGTTATTGCAAAATGAATTTTTTTGACACTTTTTAAACAAAATTTTATTTCTCCTAAATGAATAAACGGATTTAAATGAACCAAGCGGGAACACAAAGGACATAAAATGCACTTTCGAATATAGAATTAGAAAATTTTTAAAAAGTTTATTTTTTGATAATTATCTAATAAATTGTTTATAAACATCTCCCATCTTCGCGCAATATAATTTTCATCATAACTTTTAAAATAATTGTCGCTCTTAAATTTTCTCAACGGATTTTGATTTCTTATAATAGTTTTTATAATATGTTGAGATTTTTTTCAAATGTTGAAAAGATGCAAAACAAAAAAAATTGTTTATAAACAATTTATGAAATAATTATTAAAAATTTTTTTTTCAATCTTTCTAATTATAAACGAAAGTATATTTTATTTCATTTGCATTCCAGTTTGGTTCATTTAAATCGGTTCATTCATTTAGGATGAATAAAATTTTGTTATTTAAAAAGTTGCAAAAAAATTCATTTTGGAATAACTGTTTAAAAAAAAATTTTTCTGTCCTTTAGTGGACATATTTCTAAGGCCAAATAGAAATGTTTTTTCAACATTTCGTTGAAAAAAAATACTTTTTATTTTTCGTGAAAATTTCTCGAAATCTGGCCCATAAATATAAATAAAGAACAAAAATGAACGTCTTAAAGGTATAATGTTTTATTGTATGTAATATGCTACATATAATTTGTAACTGGATTTTCATTAAACTGTCACGCATTATAAAATCATGAACAGAGACCAGGAGATGATAATCGGAAATAACTTTATAAAAAAATCAATTGCTTAATGTAATTTAATAATAGAGTTTTTATTGAGTTTTATTTCAATCAACGAATTATTACGGGTGCACCGCCACCAACGTTGTTGACGTGAAATCCTTTTTCTAATAAATGATTAATGACATAAAGCGCTAGACAGTCTCGCTTATCAAATAATTTCCCCGACAACACACGGTACGATCAAAAGAAATTGCCTTATTAGAAAAGATTTCCCGCAGGATCCAGTTTATCGACAAGAAAGTTCATCCTATTTTACCAAAGTATCCGCGGTTGCGTGCCCCAGGTGGCACGCCTATTATTTATCAGAGGAAGAAGAAGTGAAAAAAGGACTAGAGAGTCCCTTCACACCGACAGATTGCAGCCTCAGGAATATCAATTCACTTCGGGAAAAAAACTTCCTTGCGCGTCTACCTGCGACCACTTATTTTCTTTTTAGTGAAATATATAATTATTAAAAAAGATAAATTATTACATATCTTTTTCTAGATCAATTATAAACTTATTTATATAATAATCGTTCACTATATGCTTAATTGCCCTTTAGTCAATCAGATGTCGATCATTCTTTTTCCCATGAAGAGATGAAATTGATTATTATTTTTCGGTTTATAAAAGAAAAAAAATGAGAAAAGAATACCACACATAGTTGATTATATAGATTTCCGATCAGAAACTGTCTTTCATGAAAAAGGGACTCCTGAATTATTAAAGAGTTAGGGATCGAAATTTTCGTTTTTAAATTCTTTCAGAATCATTTTTTTATATTCTATAAAATATTCAGTAGGATAACAAAAAATTTGGTAGAGAAGTATTTTTTAAGTGCATCGCACTTAAGAAATTAGAAATTTAAATTATAGGTTTTTTTATTTCTATTTTTATTAGTCAATTTTGAAAATTATTTTTGTATATAATTTTTTTAATACAAATTCCTATTATTATTTACAAACAACTTAAAGTTTGATTACTTTCAATTTTATTAAATTTCAATTATTAATACTTTCGACCAACAATTTTTTCTTGTAATAAAAAGAAAATACTTAACTAAATAATAATTTACTACAGCTTAAATTATAATTAGTTTAAATTTTAATTAGTGTTATCCACAATTCTTATAATTTTCTAATTTCTATCAACAATTTTCCTGAATTTTTTTCACGATTCGTGTTATTGAAAAAAAATTATTTTGTTTTTTTAAATAACGAATTGAAAATAAATAGAAATAATTTATTTAATATATTATAAATCATTTTTGTTTTTAAATAATCACGGATTTTAAATATTAAAATTTTACATGTTTTACTTCAAATTTGAAAACATTTTATATAAAATAAAAACCAACAATAATAATGCAGTTGTTTACAGTTGTTTGAAAGTTAATTTAATTTCAAGTTAATGTAATTGAATACAATATAATTTAATAAATCTTAATTACACTTAATACAAAATTAAACTAATGTAATTTATCATTCATTCCAATGAAAATTTTAATTGAACTTTGTTAAACATTTCAACTTTTTTTGTTCATTTAAAATATTGTACTTTATTCAATTTCACATTTGGGTCATCGCAGTCTATTTATATTTCGACTAAAATTGTATCGAGTTACAATTTATTAAAAATTTGATGCCTTGAGAAGTTTGAATGTTTTGCAAAGGTATTCAAAGTTTGATTTAAACAAAATGTTTGATTCAAATAAATCGCTTTCAATTGTCTGGCCGATTTATTAAATATTAATATCGAAAAACATCAGATGAACTTAATATTCAAATATAAACAATAACAATCATACGTTTCTATATCTAAATAAATAAATAGTTACTTTCAAACAATAAAAAATAAATAATCACTAATACAAATATAATTTAAATTTAACTTTCGTCGATATTTTTTCAATTTCTCGAACAAACAAAATTGCTTCATCAATTAATTTCATGTCCAATTACAAATGAAGAACCCCAAAAACCATAAACGTGGAAACTGATTGAAAATATAATTTTAAAAATATTTTTCATCAGGAACAAAAATCCATTTTTTTATTTGTTTTTTTGTTAAATAGATCTTACTTTAATTTTAAAACTTTCAACGCTTTTACTCTTTTTTTTGTGTGTGTATGTCTATTAGGGTGTCCGTTATTTCCAAAGTTAGCTATTTGTGACTGTCCACGAGAAAACAAGGCTTAGCTCCCAAACGTGAATTTTACAGGGCGAGCGATTGAAGTACTACGATTGAAGTTAACTACGCTTGACATACCCATCTTTAAAACGATATATTGTGGAAAGTAATTGATATTTTTAACTTCTGACTTTTGCATTTGAAAAAGCAACATAAAATCTGTCGATTACCATAAAAAACTCAAATTGATTTTTTCGACCTAAGCCGTGTTTTATCGTGGAGAGTCAACGATTGAGGTTAACTACGCTTAACATACCCATCTTTAAAACGATATATTGTCGAAAGTAATTGATATTTTTAACTTTTGACTTTTGCATTTGAAAAAGCAACATAAAATCTGTCGATTACCATAAAAAAATCAAAATTGATTTTTGGACCTAAGCCTTGTTTTCTCGTGGACAGTCACATTTTCATTTGGGTATCGTCAAAATCGTTTCTTTTTTACCTAAAAACAATTCTAGAAACTAGAAAAAAATTTTACAATGCCGTTTAACCCTGCCTAAATAACAATACTTTTCCCATTTAATTAACATGGGATATTTGCACTTCTTTGAAAAAAATTTTTATTTCGTTTATAATACTCTTTGACTAACCAACAATGCTTGATTTTGCTTCTATTATGATTCCTTTAGACAGTGAAATTTTCATATTATCGCGAAAAATTTATTACACAAGTTTTAAAAAGGTCCATTTCATTTTTAATGATTCTTCTGATTATTTTGCTAAATCTACTTATTAATTCAGTTTTATTCGGTATTTCATTAAAAGTTTCTTGTTTTATGCATCCAATTGGACCATAACAATAATTTCAATTAATAAACTATTCAAGAATCACACAGTAGACTGAATCCAGTTCAAATCAGGCATGTCGACTAACTTAATGTTATAGAAACAAAATTGTTTTGCTTGTCATTTTTTTTCTTTTGAGTATAATTTAATTTTCTTTCTTGGGTCTTTTTTTTTTTTTTTTTTGCTTAGGGACTTTTGGGAAATCTGCCTACAGATACCTTGGATTCCGCACTCCAAGGTTATGTGGGGTTGGTGTGATAAAACAAAAGGAAATATAAAAAAAAAGAAAAATAAATATATAAAATAGAAAATTTAATAAACTGGCGACCTACTGCCAGCCCGACCCACTAAAACCCGTAACCCTTCTTCTGGAGCCCTTTACCCTCCCTCGGAACTGTCGTAAGACTTTAGCCTTCGAGGGTGGCGCTCCGACTCTGTTGCTCATGCGACTTTGTTCTCTCTCTGCGGTTCTTCTGCGTCAATAGTTAAAATTAAAAACCATTCCAATGTCAAAGAATAAAGGAACAAATGTTAAAAAGTATTAAAAAGATTAAAAGGTTAAAAGATAAAATTGTAAACGGACATAAAAACAAAAATTAATCTATTAAAAATAAAATAAAAAGGACAGTATAAAAACTACAAAAAATAATCAAAGTAAATAAAATAAACAATTAAAAACTATTCGCTCCTTTTAACACTTCTCATTTACTTTTAGTCCTTGCAAGAGTCTTCTTCGCCTCCTCAAGGGCCGACCTGAAGACTCCGCATCCTCCGCTGCCTGCAATATGGGTGGTTGACACCTTATTGCCAAACTTTTCAGTGCACAAAAAGCAGCTTGCGTTCTTTTTGCAGTTGGAGAACCTGTGACCGGCCTCACCGCACTTAAAGCACGCAGCCGATCTGTCCTCCTTCTGGCATTTGGCTCCAATATGGCCGTATCCCAGGCATCGATGACACCGGACGACCATTACTCTTCTTTTGATTGGGCAACAAATAAAACCAATTTTTACGTGTCCCAATTTCTCCAGCCTGTTCGCCTCTTCCAGATTGGTGACTACAACCGCGAGCTTCATCCCTCGGCGGTTGGGTCCTAAGACCGTCACTCTCCTGTTTCCTGGCTTACCCATTGCTTCAGACAACACTTGTTGCACCTCAGCTTCTTGGGTAAGGCAATCCAAATCACGGATCTCGAGTGTAACTCTTCGATCCAATGACTGCACCTTACCCATGCTTCCAACCGCTTTGGTGACCTCGGCGGTGAAAGCGTCCTTGTCGGAGTCTCCTCTGAACTTAATCAGAAGGTCCCCCTTGTTTGTAGCTTTTGCTGCTACTATTCTCGTATGGCTGTCCTCCGGGTTAACCTCTTTGCGAAGCTTACCTAGAACGTCAGCATACGTCAATCCTTGACCGACTCGGATTAGAACTGTGGATCTTTTTGACCCAATTCTTTCCGTTTCTGAGCATCTCTTATGATGCTTTTGAGATTACGCCTATATGAACGCTCTCTCTCTTCCTTACGGTCCTTGCGGTTACACTCGGCACCGCTCAGAACGCAAGCCAAATCGACGCCCGACTCATCGGCCGCGACGTGCTTTGCTTTTGCTTCTTTCAGCAGGACTTCGATGACTTTAAGTCCATCTTTTACCGTCTTCTTGACGCCCCTCTGAATGTCGCAAGACTCCATCATCTTTGCGACCTCCAACTCCAATTTGTCGAGACAAGTCGCCTCCTCCTTTCTGAGCCGCAAGCATATCTCGCGACTCTCTTCTATTGCCTCGTCGTCCACTTCCGAGTGGATAGCGCTGCGTACGGTCTTTCCGCTACTGCAACTTGACACACTCAGAAGGCTCGACGCGCTTCCTTTTCTCCTTCTTTCTTTTTCCACGATGTTCTGTGGTTCTAACCTTTCCACGATCACACGTGGTACTGCAAGAAATTGTGCGCCCCCACAATCCGCGCGCACTTGAGCATCAGTCCTGGGACCGATGGTGAGATTTCCCGTTTCCGGCCTGCTCACATGGGGTACCTTCTCTGAATTTTCTGAATCCATTTTTTCTTGCTGTTTAGTTGCCCTTTAGTGAAAAGCCCCGCCACCACGACAAGGTCTACCGAACATATCCATGATGCCAGTCGTGTCTGGCAGCGAACCCACTTCTCCCAACTCATCAAAGAAATCAATCATGTCTGTCAGCGGACCCACTTCTCCCACTTTCTTGGGTCTTGTAGATGGTCTTGTCCTCTTCAGAATCCAGTTTGAAATTTGAAAAAATATTTAAAATGGAGTCATTCCATTATATTTCGACTAAAGTCGTTGCCGAATAATTTTAAAAAATTGTAATATTTTGCAGAAATGATTTTAAAGATATTAGGATCACCGAACAAAAAGAATTTTTCAAATATTTTTTATATTTGTTGTAAAATAAGCATCTAAAGTATATGAAGTCGTAAAAACTGTCATATTTTCATCTATTCGAAAATATTAAAGAAAACACATAATTTACTATTAAAACGTAAAAAAAATTATTAGAATTTATTAAGAATGAATTATTTTATTATTATAAATTGGTAGAAACAATTATTATTAAGAAATATTAAATAAAAAATAATTTTAAAGTTAACCTGGCAAATAACATATTTTTGCAAATTTCATTCACTAAATATGAGAAAGAGAAATCATTAAATTGAATAAAACTGTTATCTTCACAAATATTAAAAAATAAGCAATTAAAACTGGCACTTTGCTTATTTTCACGATTTTCAAATGTAAATAACTTCTGCCCAGAAAAATGAAAAATTACGAAAATTGGGCAATAATTAATTCATCACTAGATACACTCACTGGAAAAAGATTTTCTTTGGTCCCGAAGCTATTTTCCGAATTAATTAACTTTTCAATAGTTCTATCAGGTTAATACATGTGATTTTTTTTAAACTGAAGTTGGTTCAAAACGATTAAACAAGAAGAGCTAACTACGTCCTTAAAAAAACACATGTATTAACCTGATAGAACTAGTGAAAAGTTAAAAGTTAATTAATTCGGAAAATAGCTTCGGGACCAAAGAAAATCTTTTTCCAGTGAGTGTATCTAGTGATGAATTAATTATTGCCCAATTTTCGTAATTTTTCATTTTTCTGGGCAGAAGTTATTTACATTTGAAAATCGTGAAAATAAGCAAAGTGCCAGTTTTAATTGCTTATTTTTTAATATTTGTGAAGAAAACAGGAAGAAAGTGATAAGAAAAACTAAAAGTTAATCACAGGTACTTTATATTTCATATGGTTTAATTCAATTTAATGATTTCTCTTTCTCATATTTAGTGAATGAAATTTGCAAAAATAGGTTATTTGCCAGGTAAACTTTAAAATTATTTTTTATTTAATATTTCTTATTAATAATTGTTTCTACAAATTTATAATAATAAAATAATTCATTCTTAATAAATTCTAATAATTTCTTTCACGTTTTTATATTAAATTATGTGTTTTCTTTAATATTTTCTAATAGATGAAAATGTGACAGTTTTTACGACTTCATATACTTTAGATGCTTATTTTACAACAAATATAAAAAATATTTAAAAAAATTTTTTTGTTCGGTGATCCTAATATCTTTAAAATCATTCCTGCAAAATATTACAATTTTTTAAAATTAGTCGGCAACGACTTTAGTCGAAATATAATGGAATGACTCAATGATAAAAATAGGGGATGATTTTCTGAAAATAAATAAGATCAATATCTGTGGAAGAAATGCATAACAGCATAACTGACATTTTTATCAAATTTGAGATAACATCAGATTTGTATATATTTAATATTGCTCTTCAAAGTTCAATAGCTGAAAAATCATTAAAATGGTAATTAATGTAGAAAATAATGGAAAACATAATCGCATAATTGCATTTTTGACAGAAGGAGACCAGCATAATAGCATAACTGCATTCAGTTTAAAAAACAATTGACATAATTAAAAATGAAAATAACCTTTAACCCTCCATCCGTCGCACTTTTTTTTGTAACGCGATCCGTCGCAGGTGAGGGAAATTCTCACCCTCATAAATTAGTTTAAACTTGTTCTAAAATTCCAAATTTTTTTTTGAATGTTTATTAGAATTTCTAAACAAGCTATTGGCAGTAAAATTAACTTTTATTTTCTGTTAATTATTTAAATAAAAAATTAATGACAAATGAAATCGAGTATACGCGGTCAGTCGCATGGTGAGAAGTTCCCTCACTTCGCGTCAAAAATCCCCGACATTTGCTGCTTTCAAATTCAATAACAAAGAAATTAAAATTTAAAAAAACACCAAAATTGTTTTAATGTAAAGAAGAAGAGTGCCGTAAAAGGTACTGAGAATATAAAATTATAATTTTTTGTATTTTAAAAGTTATAAATAAAAAAAGAAACTGGGTGAGGGAAATTCTCACCATGCGACGGATGGAGGGTTAAGAATAAAAACAATAAGAATTTTGTAATAAAATGTTTTTAGTGAAATACATTTTTCGTACTTTAAATTAAATATATTTATTTTAATAAAACTGGGGGCGGTTCAAATACTACACATTTAAACTGTGCACTGTTAAAACTCTACACGGTGAACTGTGCAATGTTAAATTCTGCACTGTTAAAACTCTCCACAGTTAAATTTCTAAACTGTACAAAATTAAATTCACCACTGTTCAAACTCTACACATGTTTATTGAATAAATAAAAATTAATAATTTTAAACCTTACACAGTTAAATTCTTTACCGTTAAACTCCACACGTGTTTAATTAATAATAGAAAAATATAATTATTAAATTCTACGCAGTTAAGTTACACATAGTTAAATTCTACACGCTTTTATCAAGTAAAAAGAAAATTAATTTCGTTAAATTCTCCACATTTAAATTAAACACTGATAAATTCTTCACATATTTATTGAATAAAAAGGAAATTGATTTTTTAAACTCTACACAGTTAAATTACTCACCGTTAAACCCTGCACACGTTTAATATATTTAAAAAAATTAATTATGTTAGAATTCTATACAGTTACATTGCACACTGTTAAACTCTACACTAATTTATTTAGTAATAAAAAATAAATTTCATTACATTCTACAAATTTAAATTAAACACTGTTAAATTCTGCACACAGCAATTAAGAAAAAGAAAATTAATTTTGTTAAATTCTCCACATGTATAAATTGAAAACCGTCAAACCCTACACAATTTTTTTTTATTGATAATTATATTATTGTAAAATCCTTCACAGTTAAATTCTACAATTCATGATTATACACATTTTATTAGCCCAGTTAAATTCTACACTGTTTAAACCTTACACAAATTAATTGAGTAAATAAAAATTATTATTTTTAAATCTTACACAATTAAACTCTTCACCGTTACACACTGCACACACTTATTCAGTAAAAAAAAATAAATTTGGTTAAATTCTTCACATTTGAAATGAACACAGTTAAATCCTACACATAGAAATTAAAAAAATAAATTAAATTTCATTAAATTTTCCTAATTTAAATTAAACATTGTCAAATCCTGCACACAGCAATTAAAAAGAAATAAAATTAATTTTGTTGAATTCCCCACATGTAAATTGAAAACCGTCAAACCCTACACAATTTTGTTTTTATTGATAATTATTTTATTATAAAATCCTACACAGTTAAATTCTACAATTCATGATTATACACATTTTATTAGCCCTGTTAAATTCTACACTGTTTAAACATTACACAAGTTAATTGAGTAAATTATTTACTCAATTTTATTTATTATTTTAATTTATTTAAATAATTTACTCAATTAACTTGTGTAAAGTTTAAACAGTGTAGAATTTAACAGGGCTAATAAAATGTGTATAATCATGAATTGTAGAATTTAACTGTGAAGGATTTTACAATAATATAATTATCAATAAAAAAAAATTGTGTAGGGTTTGACGGTTTTCAATTTACATGTGGGGAATTCAACAAAATTAATTTTATTTCTTTTTAATTGCTGTGTGCAGGATTTGACAATGTTTAATTTAAATTTGGAGAATTTAATGAAATTTAATTTATTTTTTTAATTTCTATGTGTAGGATTTAACTGTGTTCATTTCAAATGTGAAGAATTTAACCAAATTTATTTTTTTTTACTGAATAAGTGTGTGCAGTGTGTAACGGTGAAGAGTTTAATTGTGTAAGATTTAAAAATAATAATTTTTATTTACTCAATTAATTTGTGTAAGGTTTAAACAGTGTAGAATTTAACTGGGCTAATAAAATGTGTATAATCATGAATTTTAGAATTTAACTGTGAAGGATTTTACAATAATATAATTATCAATAAAAAAAAATTGTGTAGGGTTTGACGGTTTTCAATTTATACATGTGGAGAATTTAACAAAATTAATTTTCTTTTTCTTAATTGCTGTGTGCAGAATTTAACAGTGTTTAATTTAAATTTGTAGAATGTAATGAAATTTATTTTTTATTACTAAATAAATTAGTGTAGAGTTTAACAGTGTGCAATGTAACTGTATAGAATTCTAACATAATTAATTTTTTTAAATATATTAAACGTGTGCAGGGTTTAACGGTGAGTAATTTAACTGTGTAGAGTTTAAAAAATCAATTTCCTTTTTATTCAATAAATATGTGAAGAATTTATCAGTGTTTAATTTAAATGTGGAGAATTTAACGAAATTAATTTTCTTTTTACTTGATAAAAGCGTGTAGAATTTAACTATGTGTAACTTAACTGCGTAGAATTTAATAATTATATTTTTCTATTATTAATTAAACACGTGTGGAGTTTAATGGTAAAGAATTTAACTGTGTAAGGTTTAAAATTATTAATTTTTATTTATTCGATAAACATGTGTAGAGTTTGAACAGTGGTGAATTTAATTTTGTACAGTTTAGAAATTTAATTGTGGAGAGTTTTAACAGTGCAGAATTTAACATTGCACAGTTTACCGTGTAGAGTTTTAACAGTGCACAGTTTAAATGTGTAGTATTTGAACCGCCCCTAAAACTGGAACAAATTTTTTATATCATAAATTGTGCATTTAATTATGTACTTATATTTAAGGGCATTTCTATTCTAAATAATTTTGGAAAGTATTTCAAAAAATAAATTGAAAAATTCTACAAGTTGAACAGTAAAGTAACTTTTTTTTCTTGTTTAAATAAATTAAAAACATTTTATAAAAAAATAATTTTTTTAACTAAATAAATTCTTATAATTTGTGTTTGTGTAAACAAATCTTATTATTATGACAAATGAAACCAAAATAGATTGTGACATTAAAAGTGTCTGAAGTTGGACTTATATACAAACTGAAGTTGCATAACCGCATAAGTGCAATAAAACTCATGATTCCGATGAAAAATTATCAAAATTTATATCAAATCGTGTGTTTTATTAAATGTTATAAACGAATTTTGAAAATATAGTAAATAATAATACTAAATGCAAAAGACCGAACAAATCTGTTGATTTTCTAAATTGACAGAAGTGAGAGAACATTTAAATTAATTTATCTCAAAATCATGACAACTGCAGTTATGCTGTTATGCCTTTCTTTTACATAATTTTCTCAAAAACACCACCTTTTTTGTTACCATATTTTTACTATACATATTCTTAAAATAATTATAAACATTTCCTATGAATTTCAAGCGGGCTAAACCATTCTGTCAATCAAGAGAATTTTTTTTTAAATATTTATTTTTGCAAATTTTCAAATTGTTAACTTGCATTTTTAAAAACAAATGAATCGTTATAACATTGTTGACGTGAACGTTAACAATTTGAAAATTTGTAAAAATAAATTAAAAAAAAACATTCTCCTGATTGCCAGAATGGACACCCTAATGCCTATATATGTATGTTCTAATTCCCGCAGTGTTTTTCGGAAGCCATAATTTTATACGCCAATTTCTCTTTCATTTTTTCTCTCTCGAAAAGCAGTTGAAAACATAAAAGCACGGAACCGTCAATTATTTATGAAGTCACTTTGTACAACGCGCCCTTAAATCTCAATCACGAGAGGGATTTCCTTATGACAAAAAAAAGGAACCGAGTAAAGGGGGAGAATGCAATTTATCAAAATGAAAAGCAGCTGAAGCTGAATAAATCTGGCAGCGTTATGACACTAGGTGACCATTTTCTCAGTTTCCACTCTGGGAATTGTGCACATAGAGAGAAAGAGAGAGAGAGAATGTGTGTGGTCGAGTCGAGTAACGACACAAGCATAGTAGACCAAGAGTAAGTAGCGAATGGGTGGATATGCCGGGGGAGGAAGAGAGAGAGAGAGAGAATACGAGAGGGTGGTTGTCTGGAATGAAAGGGTGGTTGACTCAGTTGAGTTTGACTCTGTGTTAGTAAAGGGTGAATGGAAACGAGAGAGAGAGAGAGAGAGAAACTCATAGAATTGCTTCGCTAACATCAAGATTGAGAGTGACTGAGATGGAGAAGAGTCATCTCATGTGTATTTTCCCTTTCATATGTGTTAGTTTAAATCTATGTGTTGTCAGTGTAAATCTCCATGAGTATGTGTGAATAAATCCGCACACATGTGTGGGTGAATTGTAAGAGTAAGAGGACCAAGTTGCCGACGGGACGAACATCCACATTCCCGAGGGGAGGTCGAGCATACCGCGAAATGGAACCAACCTGCTTCGATCTGCTCTCGGTTATATCCTTTATATATACCTATATACCAACTGGTGCACGTGGTGTCACGTAAATCCAAAGAAAACACCACTGCTTTTTCCATTTCTTTCTTCTCCTCCTCCTCTTTATTTTCCTCTTTTTCTTTTTCTTCTTCTTCTTCTTCATCTTAAACAAGGCCTCCCTCGTTCCTTCCATTTCTGTATCTATTGCTTCAATCTTCCTCAATTCCATTTTCTTGACGCACTACTTTTCCTCAAGACACGTAATGAATTTTAAAAATTGCCAATGATGAAAAGGATTCGAAATCACCTTTTTTCTCTGGGGCTTATTATTACTTACTAGCCAGCCATATTGTGAAAAGATTTTATTCCAAGAGGTGAAACTTTACAAAAGTGAAGGAGGGATTTGAACTTAATTGTTTGTAAATTGTAATATTCACATTTGTTTCCAAGACACACTACGGGGAAGTAAACAATTTCATATCTCAAAATCTAAATAAAAATGAATTAGTCATGTCTTATGTAAAGATTGTATAAAATCCATAAAAATTCTAAAAAATGATATAAAAAATGATACAAAATTATATTAATGTCTCATAATCTATACTAACATAAAGTTATACCTTTACTCAAAAATTTCTTTCCATACAATGTTACTTATATATTTTGAGTTTTTATCCATTTCATCGTTTTTGTTGTTGCACTCAATAAACAAATTATTAGGATTTTTGCATCTAGATAAAGCTACATATAATTGACCATGAGAAAATAAAGATTTCTGAAATGAAAAATTATAGTACTTTCCAATGAGCCAATGAGAAATTTGGAAGGAGAAGAATTAACTTTTAGAAATTTTGATGAGAAATGATTTTTATTTTATGAGACATTTTTATTTTTTAAAAATTTTCCCGAACAATTTTTTTAAGTTAGTAAAATTGATTTTGTACAATTAATTGATTTATAAATTTTACAGATGAAGATTTTTGTATTAGGATTCAGATTCAAAATGAGAAATTACAGTACTTTTTAATAACCCAATGAGAAATTTTGATGATAAAGGATTTAAATTTTGATGTGGTATTTTTATTCTTCTAATAAACCATTTTCTAGAATCTTTATATAGATTTTATAATCTTTATAATATAACACATGACTAATTTCTTTTTATTTAGATTTTCAGTTAAGAAATTCGTTACTACCCTGTAATATATCTTGGAAACTAATTCGCTGAAATTAATAATTTTAATAAACAATAACGGAGGAAAATTAATTTATAAGAAGTTTGATATTTAATAACTGCAAAATAATTGTAGAATTCATCTTATTACTTGAATAATAACAAATTTTTGGAAAATAAATATTAATATTATTTTTGTAAATTTTTGTTAATGTATTCTATTTATTAGAATTTGTAATATGAAGTCGATTTTAAATAACATGGAAGGTAGGTTCGAATTTTAATTTTGGATACAGTTTTTTTGGTAATTTAATTTTTAACATTATATATCCGGCGGCGAAATCTTCTTATTATATAAAGAGATTAATTAAATAGACTTAATTTGTTGCATCAGAAGAGCTTTTCTATCAGTTCATGACCACAATTAACAATTAATATATGTGAAAGGAAAATCCTCTCAAATGAAGACTATTATTTTTGATAATATAAATAACAGGAAAATATGCATTAAATTTATAGGAATCGGCTAAAATGAAGTTTACTTTTTAGGGTATATTAAGTTGAAGTTCAGGGTTCAAGAGCTAATTATTATCAATCAATTAACATATTCCTTAAAGTAAGTATATCTAAAAATTTTTCTTGTCAGTGTGTATAACTGACTGTTATTAAGTTAGGGAAACAAACATTCCCGAGGTATAATAATGAGAACATAAATTATTATGCATATATATCAAAACATGTTGCAAACATATAATCGCAGACACTGTCTCTCACACTGTACTTTCTCTCTCTCTCTCTCTCTCTCTCTCTCTTCCAAGAAGTTTGAAATTGTATCAAGGGACAGAGTAAAGTTTCCACTTTGTGATATACGTTAACGCAGTGGAAAGGAATTTCGAAAATGCTAAACAGTTATTATTAAAAATTTCTCCGCTAATAATAATTTAATTAAATTAAATTTTTTACTCTTCTTTATTGCATACTAAGAAATATTACCTAATATCCAATAAATAAAATTCTTTATTATTTAATCATAGATTATTTTATAATAACATTTTCATGTATAGAGGGAAAATAGTTAACAATCAATATAACTTAGACGGTTCATATTCATACTTTTATGCTAATAAAGATTAGATCATATTTGTGGAAATTCCTTAAATTACAACCTGTAGCTTAAAGCTCCCTGAGGCGTAAGATAGTTTCCCCATATACGAGTATACCTACTTGGACCGTCATAATTATTCTGCCTAAGGCAGTCACGTGTTTCCCAAACTCTCGGTACCACCAACGAGCTTCAGAATTCACTACCTTCGGAACTAAATTGACGATCCGGAATAACTCCAATTTTGAACTTATCGTTACGCTTTAATATTAAACATTCCATTCCATCCTACCAATCACTTTGATCCCAATATATATGTAAGGAAGTTATTCTTCAGTTCTTAGACATAAACAATTTTCCACTAAAATATATATTGTAGTATAGTTTAACAAAATTTTCTCATGTAATGGTAATTTCTGTGATCCTCTTTTTATATATGTAATCTTAATAAAAGCATAATCTTTATAAATAAAGAACTTGTACTTATTTGTTTATTTTGTAGAAATTTTTAATGAAAATTACTCTAATTATTAAGGAAATTGAAAATTATCACCTGTCTTGACCACCAGTTTGTGGAGGGACTTGATAACATAAACTATGTTCGTTGATAACTATATTATTAAAAGTTATTAACTCACAACTTTAGGAACTCGATATGAGCAGTTTCAGAGACTTGCTAAATTTTAATTTAGATGTTAATTACACGTTGACAATTTCAATGAATTTAATTCACATTTCGACTGATTTTTAATGATTTTATTCTCTCGATTCCAGTCAGTGAACTTTCACTGAAAATCAATCAAAAATGATTGAAATACCGCTCAATTTTTATTCATTGGACAATTTAATTATTATCATTATCACTGAAAATTCAGTATTCAATAGTTGAATTTAATTTTAATTTTAATCGGTGGAAAATTATATTTCAGTAATTTTTAACTAATTTTCAGAGAAGTTTCACATATTGAAATCGTGACATTAGTCACTGAAAATTGGTCCAAACTTTACTGATTTAGATTTAGGGTTCCAAAAATATCCCAGTCAGAGTCTAAAAAATAACTTTTGGATAAAAATATAGTTTTGATAAAAAATAACTTTTGACCAGAAAATAATGTTTAAAATCATATTCTATAGGTATTGATTCTATTCGTTTTTCATGCGCAGTTTGTATATTTTTCTTTTCAGAACTTTTTACAATAATTTTTTAGAAATCAACATTGTTGCAATGCAACAAAACGACTTTTTGCTTTGCTATATGTATATACTCACAAAATTGCATCGTTTATGTTATTATCGAAGAAAACTTGTGTTATTTATTTATTATAAAATCAAAAAAGCGCAAGTTCAATATATGTATATCTTACATCAAATTATAGTTGGTAAACCACTAGAAAAAATTACAATTCTTTATCTATAGCTTTAAACAAACCAATAATCTGATCAGGAAAAATGTTGTTTTGAATCTTCTATTAACCATTTAAAGCCCAAATGTACAAAATTTTGGCATGAAGTTTGAGAACTTATTTCGGTACTTAAAAATCAATAGAAAAATTAAGCAATCATCATTTCTTATGCTTTTATATGCGCTCTAGCCAATGGCGTTATAAAAAAAATCAAAAATTTATAAACAAAAAAGTTATTAATGTTTTTTATAAAAAAAGTCCGATTTTTTCAAATTTTGGTTTAATTTTCAATTTTTTCTACTACGAAATAGTAGAAAAATAATTCTAACTGTTACAAATAACGTGAAAAAAATATATATGCTACAAGATAGGACTATAGAGAAAATTAAAAATTAAAATGGCGGCTCAAAAATGGAGTCTGAAGTTCAAATTTTTTTTCAAAATTTACTCGAACGGACGAAATTGGTAAAAGTGTTTAGATTAGCTTGAAACTTGTTACTCGGGGGTATTAAGGGTCGTTGATCACGAATATGAAGTCTAATTTTAAAAATTCAAAATGGTGGATCCAATATGGCGGACAATTTTTCTAAAAACTCATTAGATTCGCTTGAAACTTGTTACTCGGGGGGTTTTGGGGTCGCTAATTATGAATCTGAAATTCAATTTTCAAAATTCAAAATGGCGGATCCAATATGGCGGACAAATTTCCAAAAACTCATTATTTCGCATATATTTATTATTTCAATTGTGATGAAAGTGATATTATTAAGTAAATGATGCAAGTAAGCAATGCGTAGAATAAAAAGGGATAAGTTCAAATAAAAGTATTAGATAGAATAAACATAAAGTCATTATTTATAGTTAGGGCATAGCCAATTTTGAAACTTTATGCATTTAGTAATTCAAGGTACTATTTATTTATATATAGTTCGTATAAAGTAAAGTCCTAAATGTCAGTAATAGTCCAATAAATGTTGCCAATAATTGACAAGGTTTCTAAACACCTGCTAAGACTCCTGGCAACCATTAATGGAAGCGATAATGGTTGCCGATCATTGTCAACGACATGATAATTCCCAAAGCCTCGCTTCCATTAATTGTTCAATATTGATTGTCATTATTGTTCCAATATTGAATTTCATTAGCTTTTCAGTATTATTGGACAATAATAATATTATAACTATATCGTTTTTAGTAAAATGAACTGAAAATTATAGAATTTTTCTCTATGTATTTTGTGAAGGGACAATTTATTAGCAATTGCAATGTAGTTTGGAAACTTTGTTCAAGTCAGATTTAATGAACTTAAAAATTTTCAAGTTTAAATGTTTTAAGCGAATGCGGCCAAATGCGCTACTTTTAGTCAACACATTTTATAATTGAACCAAATATTTTTCACATCAACTAAATATTTTTTAATAATTGAGGCATTTTTGCACTAGAACCAAATATTTCTTACAGAAGTTAAATATTTAAATTAAATATTATATTTTGACTTAATTACTTCTTACTTCAGCTAAATGTTATTTATTAAAAATATTTTGCACTTGAAACAAATATTTTCACAGGAAGTAATAATTTTTCACTGAAAGCTGATATTTTTACTTGAGTCAAATATTTTGGAATTGAATCAAAGATCTTAATTAATAAAAAGTTTATTAATTTTTTCGAAATACATTGCAAAAAATGTTTTTTTTTAACTTTCAACGCTTCGTTTATCTAGGAAATTTCAAGGTACAAAAAACCTCCAGTGAGAAAGTTTTTTATTACGATACGGACAAGTTTTCTCTAAAATTTTATTAAAATGATATGGATATTTACAAAGTTGTTAATGTTTAAAGCGCACGGAGAAAAATGGAAAAATGATTTATGCAGTCAGTGTAGTACTCCTTTATAGAATAATATGTGACAGGTACACACTATAGTATTAGAAGTTTCATAGCTGAACAGTTTGGGACTCAACACAAGTTATCCCATTCATCAGCTTAAACAAGACTGTTTATATAGTCTAAGAGGGAATAAGAGTATAAAAAATTGGAATGAGAAATTACTTTCTCATGTAATTGTTAAAAGAACGCGGCAGTGTACAAAACACAAGTCAATAATAGAAGCGAATATTGAACAACTAGAACTCAGTCCATTTCTTTCGAAAAATGAACGCAGTTCACATAAAGTAGATACCTACTCGAAAACCACAAGTTATTCTCTCTCTCTTTCTCACACTAATGGTCGTTCACTTATCTTACCGTTTCACTTACTCTTACTACTCTCAACTATTATGCAGTGCAGTTAAGTTAATTAAATTATTAAATATTGCTGTGAGAATAATTAATTATACATTTCATTCAAGGTCAATTCACTATTTTGTACACGAAAAAAAAAGAATAATCAAATTTACCATGAGGACTGTCAAACTTAAAAAAGGTTTCAAGGTTATTAAGAAAAAATTAATGTTTTTTATTTATTTATTATTAAATTCTAATAACCGTATCAAATTTAAACTAGTTGACAATATTATTTATTCAATATTATGAATGTTGTTGACATCCATACTTACATAAATTACAAAGTAAAATCCACGCATGATCTAATTTATTTCATTGGTAAGGGATGTTTCTTAAATAGGAAATTTCCCCCATCGATTGCGTAGCCGAGAGGCTTAATGTAAAAGCGTGCGATTTATAATTATGCGTATATTTAGTTGTATGGTTAGGTAGGTGTTCAATCCCGTATGATTGTAAGATTTTCCGATGCATTTAGTTGTTAATTGTAAGTATGAAGATGTGGGAAGAATAAAACTTGTGAATTAATGAATATGAATATATAAAGAGTGCATTTAACATATTTTTCTTTTTTTTTAATGATTAGTTATTGTTTTTTTATATAAAATTGACGAAGTGAATAAAAGGAAACACTCGTTTCGCGTCGCGTCGGCCATTTATTTTGACAGGTTCCGCGCCTGCGTTTCTTTTTGTGAAAATTTCGAAGTAGGGGACTGAGTCCAGTTTCTCTACTATGCACACTGCAGCGCGCCTTATAATCTTCGCCTGTGTTTCAATGCTCTTTACAGTAACATTTGGAACTAAGGCCCTCTATACACTATACGCAATACCCTAAGATGCTTGATGGAAATGAATTAATGTACTTTTACTGGACTGAGTCCAGTTTTTTCAATATTGACTCCCAGTTTTTCAAACTCTATTTTTCTCAGTGCGTATGGTACGTCAGATTTCTCGCGCCTGGAACGCATTGAGTCCCAAATTGTTAGTTTGCAACGCGTTAAAATTTTTTTTTCAATATATATAATAAAATTTATTGAAATTTATTTTTAAAAAAATATTTTATTTTGTTATATGTACAAAAGTCAACTAAAATAATATTTCTTATTTTTAAGTTTCTTGTTCCATTTAGTTCAAGGTTTCCACTCTTCGTCAAAATGATCTGGTTTACTACATTTAATGTTTTTAAAATAATTATTAAAAAACTCCTGTCCGTTTGGAGAAAGATATCGATTTCCTTAATTGTGATAAAAAAATCTCGAAATCCTGGGAAAATTGTATTGGGTTTTAGCGAACCCTTTTTTTTGCAGTCAACGGTCGCGGCAACCGCAACTCATCCGGACACCATATTTTTCCGTAGAGTGAAAACAAATGACAACTTTGGGAAAATAGCATATAAAAAAGGGTTACTTCCTTGAAAAGTGCACATGATAACAAAAAAAATCTATTGTATGAAAATGTTTGCCAAAATACAGATATAAATGAAATAAAATATGTTTTAACTTCAATTATTAAATACAATATGGAATTATTATACAATTTATTTTGCGAATAATTCTGCAATATTTTTTAAAAAATAATTTCATATGTCTTTACGTACAATACATGTTAGAATAAATAAACTGATGCTACTGTTATATAAAGTTAGATGAATCGTCATAATCCATGTTTAAATATTATTGAAAAATAATTACTTTGATATTAAAAAACCAGTCAAAAATTAAAATAATAATATTTTTACTATTCTTAATAAACTTTTATTAGTTAAATTAACATTATACATTTATGTCAAAATAACTATGTACTAATTATTTGTATGTCAGTAAATTTTAACTATTTCCAGCCGATTTTGGCTAATTATTATATTGGTTACTTTTTAATAATAATTAATCGTTTTTAACTAAATTGCTATTGCAAAAATTTATCAGTGACTTTACTAAAAATTGTATTTCTTTTAAGTAAACAAATGAATAAACTAAAATAGTCTTAATATGTTCCATGCAAACGAACAATTCGGTACTCAATGCGTTCCAGGCGCGAGAAATCTGACGTACCATACGCTTTAAACATTAATAACTTTGTAAATATGCATATTATTTTAATAAAATTTTAGAGAAAACTTGTCCGTATCGTAATAAAAAACTTTCTCACTGAAAGTTTTTTGTACCTTGAAATTTCCTAGATAAACGAAGCGTTGAAAGTTGAAAAAAATATGTTTTGCAATGCCTTTCGAAAAAATTAATAAACTTTTTATTAATTAAGATTTTGAAGTTTTAAAAATATAGTTGGTTTCAGGAAACCTTAATCTGTAAGTTTGTTTTTGTTTGATTACAAAATATAAAAAATCAAAAACGCCAGGACGAGTTAAAGACGTAAAACATTTAAATTTTTTGGTTTTCAAAAATTTAGTTTTTTCTCATTATTTTATAAACTAAAAAAGATATTAATTTATTGCTGAAAGAAAAAAGATGCGCTTTTTCATTATCCACAAACTTCGGTAATTCAAATTGCAATTTGTAATATTTTCAAAAATTGACCAAGTGGACAAAACTTAAACGCGAGAATCCACGCGTATCCCCTTTTAGAAGCCGTCCCCTCAATTGCTGAATTAATAGATTAATAAATTAACTTTATTTTATAGTATTTGTATAATTTTCTGATTTATGTCAAACAATAAATTGTTTAAACAAATATGATTATCAATTAATTTTATAAATATTAATTGAGAATATTTATCAATTTTCACATGTTTTTCATGTATCAATTTTGACACTTTATTTTCCTAAAAATTTTTCTAAGTCATAACTGGATCTCCTAGCTAGTACCAAGTTAGGACTAGCCCAGGATATATAAAAAGGGGTTGCCAAGTTAGGTCCAAGCTAGGGCCAATAATCATTTTAGGCATAGCATGGTGATTTCTACACGGGGTGTTTAAACCATTGAGATACAAAATCTGTTTTATATTGAGACATTTAATTTCATCTCGTGTCTCATTTTAACCACTTGAGCGGCAGTGCGTCAGAATTGGCGTCAGCGTGCAAGTGACAGAAGCGGCAAAAATGCGTAAAAGGCGTCAAAATTTGACTACTATTTTCTCATTCTGTAAGGAGATTTATAATATCACAACAAAGTATTTTTCTTTTTTAAAGTAAATGAGCAGATCTTTAAACAAAAAAATGCTTTTTTAAATATTTCGATTTCGTGAAGAAAAATTGGACTTTTTGTGGTAGAAATTGAAACGCCACTAATATCAAACTATTAAATATTGTTAGCTTTGATCCTTGAAAACTTATTTAAATATTTTAAAAAACATTTTTTTTGCTTACAGGTCTGTTCTTTCACTTTAAGAAAGAAAAATACTTTGTTGTGATATTATAAATCTCCTTACAGAATGAGAAAATAGTAGTCAAATTTTGACGCCTTTTTCGCATTTTTGCCGCTTCTGTCACTTGCACGCTGACGCCAATTCTGACGCCCTGCCGCTCAAGTGGTTAAGACATTAAAGGTAACTCAATGCGTTTAAGACACGTAAAACGTCTTCTTAGTGTGAGACGGATACTCGAAACACATTTCGTGTCTCAAAATACATTGCTAAATGTGTAAGACACTTTGAAACGTCTTAAAATGAGACACATATCTGTTTCAAATGTGTGGACTAAGACATCTTATGTGTTTCAAATATGGGACAAAACGTCTCAAAATGAGACACTTGTTTTTGCAGTGTAGGGAAAGTTTTAACTGAAACAACTAAACACTAATACAAAAAAATTTATAGGTGCTCTAATTGAAGTTTTTTTTCGAATTGAAACAATTATTTTAAGACATAAATCAAAAACTTTTAGAAATAATTTTCTACTTGAACCAAATATTATTTACTTGAACTAAATTTTTTTAAACTTGATTTGAATATTTCCTTAATTTTGAAAAAAAATTTTAGATACAATCCCGAGTCGAACTTTTAGACCTGCTTACCTCCTGGTAAGTATAATTTAACCCTAACCTGCACCTAACAAACCCTTGGTGTTTTTTTCCTCCTGCGTAAGTTCTATTTAACTCTGACAACTCCTTTTTAAGTCCTAATAATTGAACCTTAAACCCTGTATTGCTTCTACCACATTCTTACGCAATAGGAAATGTTACGCGCGGTACAAGATATTCAACTTATTATTGTTTTGCAAATTACAAAATTTTTTATTTTGAAAATTTCACGAAAGAATTCAATTATTTTCTAAAATTTTAATAAATCCTTCGAAAAAATTCAATTATTTTTATAAATAGTAAAATTCTTCCGAAGAATTCAATTAATTTTATAAATAGTAAAATTCTTTGCAGGAATTCAATTATTTTCAAAACAATTTTAATTGAATTCCTTAGATGAATTCAAATATTTTAAAATATTTTCATAAATTGCAATTATTTTCTTAAACTTTAATAAATTCTTCGAAATAATTCAACTATTTTTATAAATACTAAAACTCTTTGCAAGATTTAAATAATTATTAACCCAATTAAAATAAAATTAAACGAAAGAATTTAATTATTTTCAAAAGTTCCCATAAAATTTAGTTTCAACAAGAATTTAAAATTTTTGAAAAACAATTTAATTATTCTCAAAATATTTTAAAAAAATTCTATATAAGAATTAAATTACTAGCTCAATACAATTTTTGAATATATTCGTCAAAAGAATTGAAATAATTCTATTATTTTCGAAAAGTAATTAAAATTCTTATGATGAATTCAATTATTTTAAATATACTTAATTTTAATAAAATTCTTTAAAGAAATTCAATTATTTTCGAAACAACTTTAATTGAATTTTTCGAAAAAATTTCATGATTTTTAAATATTTCTATAAAATTCTTCATAAACAACGTAATTATTTCTTAAAATTTAAATAAATTCTTCGCAATAAATCACTTATTTTCAATACAATTTTAATAAAATTCTTCTTCATAAAATTCAATTGCTTTCGAAATTTTCAATTAAAATTACCCAGGCGCGAAAGACCAGTGCTGACGATGGGTTGAAACTTGACTCAGTCTTGAACGCCCAGCGTGGGTAACCCAGAGTTGAAGCAGTCTTTATATCATTGCTACTCAATATTGGTTCAGCATGGGACACCAATGTTCGTCCCATGCTCGATTTAACACTCGGTCAATCTTCGTGAGTGGAGCTTCAACATCCAGTCTTTATTCAAGCTTGAATCAATCTTGATAGTTTATTTATTACCGTGTGCACTTAACAATATTAGATATAAATATTTATAAATTATTTAATATTAAAATATTATTAGTGATATTTTTTAGTAATTTTTTATACTATTTAAAAATTATTATTCTTATTATTAATTATTATTCATTATTATTAAATAATATAATAAGTATTATTATTATTATTGTTATTAAGATATAAATTGGTAAATAAATATTAATATTTATTTAGTGTATAATATTTATATTAATTATATAAGATTCATATAAATAAAATTAAATTATATATTATTTTTTTCTTGCAATGTCAAATTATTATTTTCAAAGTTCAAGAGTTTCGTTTATCTGAAAAATTTTCAGTGAAAAAAATGTTCATTAGGTAGTAATAAATATTTATGCCTAGTAGTTTTACACTAGGTTTAACTGTTTACTGAATATTATCAAAAATATATTTCTCGTCAAACGCGCGCGACTAAACACAAATAACCTTGAGATTTTACAGCGCGACGTTGCGATTGTCGTGCACTCGTGCTCCCACCATTCCATCTACTCAATGCTTTCCCCTCATGACGTCACAGGCGGGGAGTGCATTGAGTAGATGGGATGGTGGGAGCACGACAATCGCAACGTCTCAAGGTTATTTGTGTTTAGTCGCGCGCGTTTGACGAAAAATATATTTTTGATAATATTCAGTAAACAGTTAATCCTAGTGTAAAACTACTAGGCATAAATATTTATTACTACCTAATGAACATTTTTTTCACTGAAAATTTTTCAGATAAACGAAACTCTTGAACTTTGAAAATAATAATTTGACACTGTGCGAGAAAAAAAATAATATATAATTTAACTTATAAAATTATCAGAAAAAATATTTTAATATTAAATAATTTATAAATATTTATAGATAATATTGTACAGTGCACACGGTAATAAAGAAACTGAATATTGTATCAAGATTGACCGAGTCTTGAATCGAGCATGGGACGAACATTGGTGTCCCATGCTGAACCAATATTGAGTGACGGCACTGGCATTGATATAGTAGATTAGGCGAGAAGCCTTCCAGCCTTCTGTGGCCGAGCGGTTTAAATGCGTGCGTTGAGAACTTCCGGTATGCGTTAGGGACGGGGTGCGTGAGTTTCGATCCCACATGCGAGCGAATATTTTTCATTCTTTGTTATAAGCGTTTATATAAAATAATAAAATTGTGTGTTGTGTTGTGAATAAAAAATGTGAACATGTTTATAAATAATGTTAAAAGTCTGTTAAAAATCAAGAAAAAAATGTAACGATTAACAGAAAAATTGTCTTTTTTTACTAAAATTATTTTTTTAAAATTACTATTCAAATGATATTTAATGTTAGTAATATATTATTATTTATATGAAAATAATATAATTATTACAAATAATAACTTATTGTCATTAAATGTATATATATACACACATACATGAATTAAAATAACAATAATATTTATTATTATTATTAATAATTCATATATTCACATTATATTGAATAAACGTGAGAAACGAGTAAATTTGGGAACAGTGGAAGCAGTCTTGTTTCAGTCCTGCGTTAGGCGTCCGCAGCATTGATTGAGCATTGATGTCCAATGCTGAATCAAGGCTCGCGCTGCAGTCTGGAATCGGTGTTACATTAAAGCTTCGATCATTCCTACTCTCGCTGATTCACTCATGCTCAATCAATGTTGACCAATGCTCGGCCAATCTTTATAAAGCCTGAACTCGGCGTCACTTCGCGCCTGGGTATTAAAAAAACTCCATTAGTTTAAAAAAAAATTCAAAGAAATTTTTCAAAAAAATTTAATTAGGATTTTTAAAAATATTAATAAAATTCTTTGCGAGAATTTAGTTATTTTACTAAATAAAGAAATTCTTTGAAGGAATATTCTATTATTATCAAATTTTTTGATAAAATTCTTTGCAACAATTCGAAGATTTTCAATACATTAATTTTAAAATTGAAAATATTTGAAAAGAAAAATTAAAAAAAGATTAAGAAACCAAAATGTAAACAACAATTAACTTCAAACTGCGAATAGGTTACCGAAACATGTACTTTTTTTTTATTAATTTATAAATATTATTTTTAACTGAAATGTTTTGACATTTTTTTTAAATAATAAAAATATTAATTTATGAATGTTTAATGGTTATTATTATTAAACAATTTATTTATTTGCTGTAGTGTATTAGTGTCAATTAATGCTTTATTGAATCACTCAACAAGTCACTGAAAATAGAGCGTCTGTGTTCAGTTAGGTTCCGTAGCATAGTGGTTAGGGCGTTAGTTTCGTAGTCCGTAGTTCGTAGGTCGTAGGTTCAAGTCTCGCGTGCGTTAGATTTTATTTATTTCGTAGGTTTGCGTTTATTCCGATTTTTCTGTATTGTATAGGTATAAGTATGCAATTTAATGATTATATACACCGTTAAATAATTTAATTAACAAATATTAAATTAAAATTTTTTTTTATATATAAATGGATATGTATTAATCCCCACATATATACTAACATTATTTATGAATTCTCTATTGGTCACGATTAAATAAAAAAAAAGTAAAAATCATTAAATAATAATGCCATTTATTAATAATTAAAGTTATTATAAAAATTAGTTAAAAATGATCTCAAATATGCTATGAGCAGTTTTTCGAGGGTTTTGAGAGAGGAAAGAATTCTGTAAGTAAGGGTCAAGCAGTATTTAATAAGGTTCTAGGAACACCTGCTTTCCCCCTTTTACCATCTAAATTTGTCGCTAACCAGGGGTTTGCAGGAGGTAATCAGAGTTAACTTGCAATGCAAATAAACTCTGCTTTCATCCTATTACATCCTTACAAACCCTCAGTTTTAAGGAGGTAAGCAGGTCTAAAAGTTCGACTCGGGAAGTCTTTTTTTAATTGAATTAATTTTTTATGCACTGGAATGAATTATTTTTATTTGAAAATTTTGCATTTGAATTAAAATAAAATAAACTGCAATTTAATATTTTACACTTGATCTAATTATATTTTGCTTGAACCAAATTGAATTTACTTCAATTAAATATTTCCTAATTTAACCACATATATTTTAGTTAACATGAAAAATTTTTCTTTAGATCCAAATAATTATTATTTGAATCAATTTATTTTAAATCAAATATTTTCCAAAGAATCTAAATCGAACATTGACTTTCCTCAATTTTTTCTATTATACTTAATTGTATCATTTATCTGGCTCAAATAACAATTATTTCCTCTTCATTATCTTTTAATATTTGCTTACTGAATTATTCTCCAGCAATTAAAATTTTTTTTTACATAAATTAAAGAAAAATCTTCTAAAATAAAGAGCAATTTAAATTGCGTCAATTTTATGTCGAATTAATAAAAGTCTACCGCTTTTACCTTTTTAGAATAATACTCTATATGTATATTCATTATGATGTTTAACTTTTAATATTGACAGTAATTATAAAAAAAAGGAGAAAATAGAATCTACATTAGAATAAAAATAATTTCATACGTAATCAAACGTTTTGCAGATAAGGTAATTAAAATTTGATTGCTGTTGAAAAAAATATTTAAAATCTTTAAAAGAAATTAATTACATACTGGCTGTTCTACATATATGGCTGAAAAAGCAATACTGTATGGCTGTTACATATCTACCAATATAATATGTGAGAATTGGCCATATTTATGACAGTACCATAAATATATTTTTTTCAGTGTGGTTATATTTATATTTAATATAGTTTATTCAAATGATGAAAATAATAATAATAATAGTAAAAAACGGTAGAACTTTGAATAAAACATGAATTGAAACGAATGACGAGGATATACAAGAAAAATGTTTAACGATATCTTGTCGACAGACGGATCTTCATTTAGAAAGATGGATCTTCTATACAGGAAGAAAATAAACAAGAGTGAGTACGATTATGGAGTGAAGTTTCCCATTTCAAAGTTCGTAAATCTGTGGTGTGTAGAGCATGTCGACCACCTCTCGTCTCATGGTCTCACCATCTATTTATTTATCTTCAGTCTCTCAGGTGCCATTCCAAGAGAGCTATTTCGTCTGATTTCTCGGCTTGCTCGTACGTCTGGTATTTTTAAGGGTTGTGTAGTAATACATCTGACCACGCGATATTCTCTACACTCGAAATTACAGAATTCTCCTCCCCCCTTTCCATCCCCTTTTTTATATACACTCGAGATATATATATATAACCACAGCGCGTATAACTACTCCTCTTCTCGTCCTTTAATCATATAAAGCGTACTACATTGAAAACAATATTAAAGAGAAAAATAAGAGATATATAATTGCAGTACAATATCGTTCTTGATATGCCACATAAGGAATTGAAATTATAACAAGTTTTTCTTTAATTGGAAACTGTTGTTTTTCTTATAAATCTTTTATTTCTCCAATACGATTAATTGTTTTCAGTATTTTATTTTTACATTCTCATCACATGAGAAAAGAATTAGTTTTGGTCGAAAATTGACTTTCGCTAATTTCATGAAATCTCGACGTTTTGGGGTCCCCTGAACCCAAAAAACATGGTCCGGCGATGGTGTCTGTCTGTCTGTAGACCAAAAATTTTGTTTCCACGATAACTCTTGAAAAACTTATCCGATCGTTTTTAAATTTAACACACTTAAAGTTCGTGCAAAAATGAAGGCCAAGTTCGTTAACCAGCCATTTTCGTCAGAAACTACTTTTTTTTTTTTAAGTTTTTAGGTCAGTCAGCTTAGGGAGCGTTTACAAATGATGTCACGTTTTTGGGGGCAGGGGGAGTCTCTACTAAACGTGACACAATGTATTTTTGCATGTGAAATTGCATGAAATTGCGTGACATCATTTGTGAACGCTCCCTTAACTGTGTTAAAAAATTTGTTATTGATTTTGTAAAATGTTATAACTTTTATAAAAATCCGTTTTTATCAACAACTTGATAATAATACTTTAAAAATATTTCAGCTGCTTCTGCAAATCATGTTTCTGCTAAGAGAGTTAGTATAATTAAAAATAACTTTACAATTTTAATCAATAAGACCAAAAATTAGAGTTGTGCAAAAAGCTCGAAGCTTGATCGAACTTTTTCGAGCTTTTCATTTTTCAAGCCGAGCTGAGCTGTGTAAAAAGCTCGAATAGTTTCGAGTACTCGAATTCACTCTAGTGCTCAAATTTAATCGAGTCCTCGAATTTACCCGAGTACTCGAATTTTTCGAGTACTTGAAGTCACTCAAGTACTCGAAAATGTCGAGTACTTGATACATCGAGCCGGCTTGGGCTTAGCTCGGCTCGAAAAAATTTCGACTTGGCTCGGATCGACATTTCGAGCTTTTTGCACATCTCTACCAAAAATATACATTTTAAAATCCACTTAATCTCGCAATCATCAGCAAACAAAAACATGTGATGAGAATGTAATCCTTAAAGTCGTAGTAACTTTAAGAAAAAAATGTTTTATTAAACATATAATAGGAAATAATAACAAGAACACAAATAATGCACAACAATGGCAGACCACCGCGAGCGAAGCGAGCCCCCGCGCGAAGCGCGGATGAGAATGTGTCCGCGCTTGCGCGGACAGATTTTTTAATTTGTCATCATTTTTTCAGTTGTATACACAGAGAGAAAAATCAAGCGTTTTTAGTATGGACAGTTAACCTTATTTCGTAAAAGAATGCACATGCGCAATAGGCGTAAAATTTCTGCTGTATTTGTATCAATTTCTACACTGAGAGAAGTCCGGGAACTAATACGTCCCGTGCGAGCCTTGAGTTGTACTTTTGAATGTTTTTATGTGAACCCTCGAATTGGGATGTCTCAAGCCCCGATGCGAAACGTGGAACGTCCTGAAGCAAGATTATACAGAACTTTCAGTGTTTGCCACCAGTTGTTTTCTCACATGCGAGAACAATGTTTGACTGGATCGGGGAGTCTCAGCACCCGATTCGGAACAACTCAAACACGACAAGCAGAGTAGCTCATAGCGACGTCTAGCGGGAACTATTACGTCTCGGTCTTCTCTCAGTGTACGTTATCAGCATAAAAGTTCTACCTGGGTAAGAATTCCTGAAGTGGGCAACGGATTTTCCAAGGTTTGCAATTTCTATAATAAACTTTATAAAAATAAAGTACTAATAGAGGGACAAACAGTCACCAAGTTTTATTTGAAAATATTCATTTGTTTATTTTTTATAAACAATTTAATTTTAATGTAACATTTTTTTAAAACATTTATATCTCAGAACTGGATTATCGGATTTTGATGAAAATTTTTGGACACAATTAATGAAGATTTCAGCTTTTTAAGAAAAATTATTTCAATGTTGAAAAAAATTATTTATTGTAAAAAATAATTGTTAATAATAAACAAATGAATAATTAATTGTGTTCTGGACCTTTTTCCTAAAATTTTTTTTCAGAACCTTAAACTATATAAATCAAGGATTATATAACTGAAAGAAAAAGTTGGTAGATCGAAATAGTTTATTAACTGTGGATTTTTTTGTGAGCGCGGTCGCATTGCCGTGCGACGCGGCTTGATGTGGAGCTCCATAAGTTCATTGCACACTCACCACGAACACAGAGTATTCTTAAAAACTGAAATACAGAATAATTATCTAAAATTTAAGATTATTAGTAGAATTATTTTACCACATTATTGTTTATACTAGTGACAATAATATGTAAAAATAATTATTTTATTAAGGTATTTTTAAGAAATGTAATTTATTTTCAATTAAATAAATTTCACTTTGTTGGTGTATAACTAGTCTTTTTGTTTCAATTTTCGACTAAATTTGTAAGTAAATAAAAAATGTTTTTGTTAAATAAGTAAAAAGTTCACAGTAAAAAAATTTTCTTTAGATTAAAATTTTTGTTATGGATTTTTATTGAAACTGGTAAAATTTCGTCTAAAGCAGAGAATTCAAATTTCCTTGTGTTAGATTAATAAAACAAATTATACAATATTTCTCGAACAAAAAATTAAAATTGAAAACATTCCAAGTGTAAAATATTGTCTTCTGAGTAATAAACAGTTTTTTTTCTTCAAATTATCGTTGATGATATTAAAAAAATAAATCCAACATAAGCAAATTTAAAATCTTTACTTTAGACGAAATTTTACCAGTTTCGATAAAATTCCATAACAGAAATTTAAATTTTTACTTTTAACTAAAACATTTTTTATTTATTTACAAATTTAGTAGAAAATTAAAACAAAAATACTAGTTAAACACCAACAAAGTGAAATTTATTTAATTAAAAGTAAATTACATTTCTTAAACATACCTGAATAAAAAAATTATTTTGGCATATTATTGTCACTAGTATAAACAATAATGTGGTAAAATAATTCTACTAATAATCTTAAATTTTAGATACTTATTCTGTATTTCAGTTTTTAAGAATACTTGGTGTTCGTGGTGAGTGTGAAATGAACTTATGGAGCTCCACGTCAAGCCGCGACGCACGGAACAACGCGACCGCGCTCACAAAAAAATTCACAGTTAATAAACTATTTCGATCTACCAACTTTTTCTTTCAGTTATTTAATCCTTGATTTATATAGTTTAAGTTTCTGAAAAAAAATTTTACGAAAAAGGTCCAGAACACAATTAATTATTCATTTGTTTATTATTAACAATTATTTTTTACAATAAATAATTTTTTTCAACATTGAAATAATTTTCCTTAAAAAGCTGAAATCTTCATTAATTGTGTCCAAAAATTTTCATCAAAATCCGATAATCCAGTTCTGAGATATAAATGTTTTAAAAAAATGTTACATTAAAATTAAATTGTTTATAAAAAATAAACAAATAAATATTTTCAAATAAAACTTGGTGACTGTTTGTCCCTCTATTAGTACTTTATTTTTATAAAGTTTATTATAGAAATTGCAAACCTTGGAAAATCCGTTGCCCACTTCAGGAATTCTTACCCACCTTTAACGCTTGGGACGTCAGTATACTACGATTGCAAGAGATCCATGCTATTTTAGTATAAATGTTTCATGCAACTGAGGTATAAGGAAACGCCTCTTAAGCAGGGCGTTCATACAAAATTACCATAGGAAGTCTCCATACTACAAACGCTTAATTTTTCTCTCCGTGTAACATTTTTTTTTTTTTATTGCACTTTTTTTTTATTAAAATATATTATATGTTTTTCGTGAGTACACTGAGAAAACTGGAGTGTCAAATTCGGAGGTTCAAAAAGTGTATGTTTCCTTTGCTTATGAAGAGAGTTAAATAGTCCTTCTAAAATAAATTTTGAATTGATAATGGAAATCTACTTGTATATTCTCTCCCATTATATCTGAGGGTTAAAAGTTGCGCAGAAAATGTGTACGATCTGATGCGCGCGAAATTATTTTTCTGACATTTTATGTATTTAATTTAGGGGTTAGGTTGTCATATTTATTCATTTTGCGCCGGATAAGGAAGGGATTTCTCAAGATGGTTAATTTGTCCCTCTGTTATAAACTCATTTTCCCTCCAAGAGAAATGGCACGAATATCTGTCAATGGTGTATTTGAACATTTAGATTGTTATCCAATAGCTAACTCTCAAATATCAACGATTTGTCCCTCCAGATGTTTAGTCCAATACTCCAGTTTTCTCAGTGTATTTTTTCTTTAAAGAACTGTTTCTCTTTGGAAATTAAATTTTCTCTTACTCGTGACGTCTTTTTCTTTAACTTAATAAGTGAATTTTGTGATGCACTTTTCATTTACTAAAGTACAAAATTTCGTTAGAAAATAAAATTACCACAATTTTCAATACTGTTAATAATTCCTTTTTTATTATTCATTTATCAAATTTGCTTCTTTCGAAATTAATATTGAAAATTTGAGTTAACCTCTTCGCTGTTTGGATAAATATTCATTTTAGTGACCCAAAATGGGCATCAAAATCTTTTAAATTGTTATATTACTTAAAAATAATAAACAATTATTTATTTATTACTTTTTCTAGTATCATTGATACCTATAGTATTTGAATAATGATATAAAAGAATTTATTTTACAATTTAAATAACAAATTTCTGTTTTTTGCTACAACTTTCACGACCCAACGTTGGGTCGGAAATAGTTATGGCCAAACTTTTTCACGACCCACCCGTGGGACGGAAACAGGCAACGGGTTAAAATCTATAATATAGACGTATTGGACAAAATTGTCCTCTTAATAATATTGTTGATGTTAGTTTTAACTTTTAATAATAATTATTCTTATTATAATGCCGTTGACATGAGTGTAACCGCATGACTGACATATTAAGCGTAACGCGCTTGAGCAAAAACTTCTTTGAAATAGTTTTTTAATTTTAATAGTTTTATTTAATGAAAAAACTTCACGGGATATCTGATGTAAGTTTATTAAAATCAATTTGCAATTTTGTAAAAATTGAAACATTTACTGTAGTTTATACTTATTAATATATAAATTACAAGAAATTAAACTTGACAGGATTATTTTATTAAAATTTTAAAAACAATAGGTTTTTCTTAGTAGAATAAAAGAGCCAATACGCCCCGGGCAAAGTGATCCATTACGCCCCGGAGGCGTTTGTTGAATGTTTTGTTATTTTTTATCAATACCGTAAGTATTAGACAAAAATTGTCAATTGTTCCTTAAAAACAAATGTTCTAAGCTCAAAACTTGATTTTCAAACATTTTTCACAACTATTTTTGAAAAAGATATAACAAGAAAATAAAGACTTTGAAAATTAACTTTCAAGCGTCAAAATCCCTTTTTCTACCATATTTTCAACAAATGAATGAATAACAATGAAAGTTAGTACCAACTCACAGTACACCAAGTACATTATTTTGAGCGAAGACCGAAATTACTATGACATATCACTTTTGAATAAATTGAAATGATTCATTACGCCCCTGAGCCATTACGCCCAGATCTCCTCTACCTTACTGTACCTACTTTTCCGTACTTTGTCGAACTCCAAGAATTCAGAATTTGAATTTTTTTATTTTACATATCCTAAAAAACACGCTTTTCATACTTTGGTGTAGTTATTCATTCGAAAATTTCCCCAAAAAATCCTATTTTCTTGTTCCTACACGGAGAGAAAAAACAAGGCTTTTCCCCATGAAAAAATATGCATTTAACGCGTGAAAATTATCACAGTAAAAATGCAGGACGCTCACGGGTTTTCCCGGTGAGATTCTAGGGCTAAGGCGTGGCCTAACCGCTAAACGCATGAAATTCATCGGGAAATCCGGTGAAACTGCTACCTGAAAAGGCATGAATTGAAGTCACGGGGAAAAGCCTTGTTTTTTCTCTCCGTGCATACTTTGCCGAACTTTGCCCATATTTTAAATATCGTTGTTAACCACGTACATTTCAGTAAAAAAAGTTGTCCAAATAAGAAAAATATGTCAATTAACACTAGTCCCACTTCATGAATATTTCCACACGAAAAGTGGATCAAAAAAAGACAAAAGAAAATTATTAAGAATCCTAAAGGGTCGTCAGTACTCCGCCAACGCGAATGAACATTGCATGAATATGCATTTTCAAGATAGAAATATACGTCGAGCGCCAACGACTTCATATATTATTAAATTTTTCCACTTAGAAAATAAGCTCCGCGTAGATATTGTATATGTAATTCAGGCGTATACCCTTTAATCTTATGGATTACTTAATCCATTTCATAGAGCGCAACACACGACGCTTTTCCCCTTTTTATCCGATGAGGAGGCTCTACACATAGGGTGACTGGTTATTTCGTTTAAAATTACAATCCTACAGCGATTTTCACCGTAACAAAACCGGTAACCACCCTGATTCAAGAATATATAAAACTCCAACCACCATAATAATAGTACGAGATAATATTTATAAAGATTTGCCTTTGTTGATAACGGAATAAAGTGAGCACTGTAAATAGGAGTCTCCTTGTGCAAATTGTGCGCCATAATATGCTAAAATACAATCGTTAGAAAACTCCCTCGACAAATTAATAATACATAAACTTGAAAGTTTCCTCGACTTTTGACAAAATTATCCTCTCTCTCTCTCTCTCTTTCGGTATGTAAACGAAGATACTTCGACAACTGCTAGTTAACGAACTAATTATGAAATTGTTCTCTCAGTCGTGAATTTATAGGAACTTGTATATATCTGACAAGAGTTGGGTGTAAAGGCAATTGAAAACCTCTGTTATGTTGCTTGTCTGTATACATAAATAACATTGAAATTTTGATGTGTACTCTGTTTCACACTGACAATAAACAAAACACTATTTGGATGCAGTAACAAATTTTCAAAACAGAAGATAAATTTTGTAATTAGAGTGACACGTAAACAGGGGAGTGCATACATGCTATTTAATAGAGAAATTTTACTTTTGTTAAGATTGTTTTCATATATAAAATTTTAACATGAATAGAAAATTACAAATATTCACTTCGCTGGGTTATTTCGTTAATTATTTTATATAAATTTCAAATCTATTTAATAATTCTGAATCTATTCAGTTTTAGTTGTAATTATATTCGATCTTGCTAATTAAAAACAATTATATTTTTATACTACACTACCGGCGGAAATTGTGCGACCGCTAACACCTCGAGCTATTAAAAAACACACCCGCACAAAAACAGTGATAACTCCGTCAAAAATTGAGCTAGATGGTTTTTTTAAATTGCATTGGAAAGCTTATTAAATTTCCAATGAAATGACACTATTTTCATTTGTATTGCATAAATAGGAAGCGAGATATCATGTTATAAACACAAAAGAATAATTCTATTTTTTTCGCAATTTTTTTACCCTGACTTTGACTCCTGGCAAAATTTAGAAAAGTTGATGAAAAAATTTTTACTTTTACAGACTATTCCTTGTAATCCAAGCTTTAAATAGAGACCATGAACAGCAAAAAATATTAACGGGTATCTGGTATCTCAGCTTTCTTTTAAGACTACAAACGTCCCGATATGACTCTTACTTTTGATTCTACAACAGTTTTTCTGGAGCAATGCAGAGCTCCAAAATACGGCCCGAGCCGGGGCGTAATGGATAACTCCCGGGGCGTAATTAATAATGATTGCTAATTATTATCTACAGTTTCCAATCTTATTGTATATTGTAAATTAAGGTTCTTGGGTATTCCGTGAATGCAATTTTTATTTAGCAATACTTCTCCTATCGCTTTTTCAATAATGTCCTGTGATATTGGCACTCTCTTCATTTTTTTGTAATTTCTCATTATAATCGTAGCTTGAAATCTACTATTTGTAAATTTTAGACCAAAACTTAAAAATTTTGATAAAAACACCTAAACATACTTAAACTAAGTGACAAGTAACCGCGAAAACAAACCTACACTTCGCCGATATGGTACACGGAGAGAAAAAACAAGGCTTTTCCCCGTGACTTCAATTCATGCCTTTTCAGGTAGCAGTTTCACCGGATTTCCCGATGAATTTCATGCGTTTAGCGGTTAGGCCACGCCTTAGCCCTAGAATCTCACCGGGAAAACCCGTGAGCGTCCTGCATTTTTACTGTGATAATTTTCACGCGTTAAATGCATATTTTTTCATGGGGAAAAGCCTTGTTTTTTCTCTCCGTGTAGGTTGCTCTTTATACATAGTGTATTGCATTAGCCATTACACCCCGGGGATACTCGGCAAATATTTGGCTTTTTTTTAACAATACCGGAAGTGTGAATCTAAAATCTCGAATTGTTCCTTAAAAACAAACGTGTCAAGATCGAAACCTCATTTCAGTTTTTTTTAAATCTATTTTTGAAAAAAATAGAACGAAAAAACGAAAATTTTGAAAAGTTACTTTCGTATGTCAAAAATAGTTTTTCTACTATATTTCTTACAATAATGAATAAATATTAATGAAACTTCCGACAAACTTGCAGTATACCAAGTACAATAACTTGTCTATTGTGCGAAATTATTACGATTTACGGTTTTTAAACAAATTACAATTATTCATTACGCCCCTTAGCCATTACGCCCCGGTCTCTCCTACTCACTGTGCGGGTGTGTTTTTTAATAGCACCTGTTTGGGTGCCATTCATTTTTGAATAAGAATATGTAAATATATTTTAAAATAAGACTCACCACTTAAGAAATACTTCTGCTAATATTTACACTTACCTGAAATAAACAGAAAACATTTAATAACATAAGTAATTTAAGAAAAAAAATTCACAAAATTAAATACATTATTTTTTGGGGACCGATTCTGAAACGAAACTAAATTAAAAATTTACGTTCAATTTAGTTTCGTGTCGACTCGAAACTGAAGTCCAAAAAACTTAAATATTTAATGTCAGTCAAAAAATTACTAAAAAACGAAATATTTCAATATTAAATATACAGTCAAACATTGATAAGTGAGAATCCAAGGGTCAAGAAATTTTTCTCATTTATAGAGGTTTATCACTAACAGAGGTTTTTACTGACAATTGCTGCTTTTTTACTAATAGAGATTTATAAAGGTTTTGTTAATTAAAATTTCACTTTTACGTAATCAGAAATTTAATATATGTAATTATTTATTTAACAAATAAATAATAAATAAAAAATTATAAATAATCTTACACGTCTATTCAAATTTCAATTACTGCTCACAAATTTCTATTGACTTTTAGAAAATTATAATATAGATAAGATTCTCACTTATAGAGGTCCGAGAGACGCTTTTCTCACTTATAGAGGTCTCATTAAGAAAATAATTCCCAGCTATAGAGGTCAAAGAGGTGCTTCTCTCACTTATAGAGGTCTAATCGAGAAAAATGACTCTTAATGACAGATTCTCACTTATATAGGTATTTACATGTGGAAATGACGGGACCTGAAAATTAATTTCACTAATAGAGGTTTCTCAGTTATCCAGTTCTCACTTATCAAGGTTCGACTGTACATAGAAATTGGATTTACTTTTTCCACTTTAATTTCTACTGAAGTCACCTTTTACTACTTTATATCTATTATTAAGGTTATAATAATATTATTTCTTTAAATATTTTGTTTTTTCTGTGATTTTTTAATTGAAACTAAATAATTGAGTTTCTCAGACAATTATTAGTTAGTTTAGTTTCGAGTCGACACGAAACTAAATTAAATTTATTACATTAGTTTTGAGTCGACACGAAACTAAATTCAGTTTGTTAATTTAGTTTCGAGTCGACATAAAACTAAACTCAGTTTGTTAATTTAGTTTTGTGTCAACTCAGAAACTAAACTTTCGTAATGGTCCCTGATAATTTTATTGTTAAATATATTATCATATAAAATATTAATAATTCAGGTCTTATATTTAAAAGATAAATTTAGTTTGTAGAATAATAATATTAACTTTTATGTGTTCGTAATTTTTATATACTTAAGCACAATATTAGTTAATTGTATTATTTTATTCCATTATTATCATTTTATATAAATTGTCTTATTTAACTATAATATATTATATAATTTGTAGTGTAGTGTGTAATATATTGCATAATTTATTTCTGTATTGTGTAATAATATTGAAGATTGTATGGTTAAATTGTATAATGTAGTGTATAATTTATTGTATAATTAATTGTATAAAATATTGTATAATTAATTGCATAGAATATTGTATAATATATAAAAGATGTAACCCAATGGGAAATGCCAGTGTAGTGCCGATGCTCACCACTGGCTTAGTACTCAGACGATTGTTCGGCGTAGTCTAGCCGAGCCTCGACAATTAGTGCTGGCGCAGTACAGAATTTTTGTTTCGCCAAAGCTTGGACAAGGCTCGGCGGCAAGTGCTGGCTGAGTATAGAAAAATTGTTCACAACGCTCTTTGCCAACATTGCTTTTTTGACATAAACTTGAAAAAAATTATAAAAAAAGTTTATGAATGTTTATAAATATAAATTTATTGAAAAAAATTAATATTTTATTTTTCAGTTGTTCATTTTTTATTCTTGTCAAATTTAATAATAACAATTAAACACAATTGTCTAATTTTGTAAATAATAAATTATTTAAACAAATTAAAATTATAAACAAAATTTAAACTTTAATCTCAATAATAATTTGGTTCCTATTAAAATACTATTATACTTCTTACTATGAATAAAAAATTATTAAAAAATTACCACGTAATTTAAGAATTACGTAAAATGTTAAATGCAATAAGTAAAGTAATTTAATTTTTAAAAATTTAGTTTAAATTATTTTATTTCAATTTATTATTTCTAACGTATCCCTATTTTTTTCTCATCTTTGACTCAATAATTGTATGTCTGAATGATACTGAGATATTAAAATTTTACTGCACACACGTGTCGTTAGCATAGTGGTTAGAGCGTTAGTCTGTTAGTCCGTAGGTCGTAGGTTCGATTCCCCTCGTCAGCAATTTTGTTTATTTTCATAGGTTTGCGATATTTCTAGATTCCAATCGTCAGGTACTAAAATATGAAAATCTAATGCACACTTACTGTAATTGTTTATTATTTAATTTTTAAATGTTATAAACAATTTTTTTCTACTTCATTTACTATATTCATATTGTTAGTCTCCATCTTTAATACAATTTCTTTAAGAAGAGAAATATTTTATGAATAATAACTATTTATTAATATTATTTACCATTTTGTTGTTAAATTATTTATAATTATGAATTTACGACTAATTAATAACAATACGGCATTTATTGCGGCAATATTCTCAGCCAGCACTGGTCCAGTGCTGCGCCAGCGCTGTCTGGCAGCACTGACAGACAGTACTTCGGCAGCGCCGGACGGCGTTATCATCCCAGAGTTATGCCAGTGCTGGCTCTCAGCCTTGCCGCCAGTGCTGCCAGTGCTGGCGCAGTACTACGCCAGTTGTAAATTTCCCATTGGGAATTTATCATTTTTATAAAATATGTAATTATAGAATTTTTCTATGTGCAATTATTCAATTTGTCCATTTTGTTATGAAATTTGCGAAAAGAAAATGCAAAAAAACGAAGAAGAAGTAAAGAAAAAGATGTGCAAAAGGAAGCAATTCTATTGTTGAAATAAACTTGAAAGAAATTTGTCGAGTTAGCACTAGTGTGTAACACCTTCTCGACACGTTATATTCTATTGTCTAGAAACTTCCAACCGTAGAAGTTATACCTGACCTTAATCTGAATTTGAAATCCCCCAGCGCTTGTGTTTTATAATTATAACTTCTACACTTGAGAGATACTTGACAATGGGATGAAGTACTCTCCCTTTCTCTTTCTCTCTCACTCACTCTTTCTCATTGATCGACCCAACTCTTAAGCTAAGTGCTATAAAAACAGTTTTACCAACATCGTTATACCCTTTTGGCCGCTATATATATATATATATGGGTGATTCTCCAAAAACCGGTCACTTTTAAGTTGATAAAAATTTTTTTTTTAATGTTAAAAAATTAAACTTTCTTTTATTAATTACTGTTCATTGGTATTTAAATAAACTATATTTGAAGTAGGTACGCTACAAAACTATTTAAAGTTTAAAAATATTAAAATTATTTAAATTTCACCAGGATCATTTTGAATTTTTTCACGTCGCTCTTTTTCGACATTTGTTTTTTTCTGTTTGTTTAATTATTCTTTAATGTTAGACAATCCATATCAACTATATTTATTTTAAATTTCATTTATTAATAAACATTAGTTTTCTTGTAATTAGCACTTTTCGCGTAATTGAAATGAGATGTGAAAAGTAAACAGGAAAACTAACCTCATCAGAGGCGTATCATCGAGGGGCACTGAAATTCATATTTCTTCTATATAGGTATTATTAATTGAATTAAATGAATTATTTTTATCATTTTTAAAATTATATTTAAAAATATATGAAAGATTAGAAAAATTTCAACTTTATTACCTATTTTAAAAAAAGTTTTAGGCACGGGCACACTTTTTACTTGTTTCGCACCTACCACGTGCAAATGTTTTGACACGACAAAGGACTCCACGACAATGGAAATTTGTACGAAATCCATAAATACATATTTTAAACAAAAGTAAATAAAAAAATGGCTAGGTATACACTTTTGTCCTACCAAACTGTAAGTTTTCATCCGTTTTTTATTGATATTTAAATATTGAAATATTAAAGTTATGACAGCGCACGACAAAGGAATGAATAAAAATACGCAGTGTTTTTCTAGTGTTTTTTTCTTAAAAATATGAAAAATATAATTTATTTTCCAATTTCTCTTGGAGATTTGAAAAGTGACATGTTTTTTCTTTAATTTCCAATTGATTTTTATATAAAAAGTGCACGTCTTATAGTTTACTTATACACGTTTATCCTTTGTCGTGCCAGCATGGAGATTTTTAAAGACACTTATATTTTAATAATTATCAATAACTATATTGATGTATTAAAAAATTTCATCGATAAAAATTGAAGCTTTTGAGTTAATCTTTCATAATATTTATTGAATAATTAAATATACTTCTTTTTTATAAGTAATAGTACTTTAAAGTTTGGTACTCAGAGGTAAGGACATATTGAATTGCTGTTTTACAGCTGTTAAATGTTCTTTTCCACTAAATTTGTGTTAAAAAATTATCGTTTTTTATAAAGGGTATAATAAGTGATGTTTAAATAATATGTTTGTCCAATGTTAATATTTAAATGTTAAGTTGTTTAGAAGATATAATTCAAAGACATGAAATTGCCCACTTTCAGGAGAATCACCCATATATATATATAAAATAAAAAAATAAAAAATGTAAATGTTATAAAATGTTTTAAGGGAATCGGATCAAATTTGAAAATTTTTTCCGCCATATTGGATCCGCCATTCTGAATTTTTAAAAAGTGACTTCAGATTCGTAATCAGCGACCCTAAAAACCCCCGAGTAACAAGTTTTAATCGAATCTGATCAAATTTGAATTTTGTCCGCCATATTGAATTCGCCATTTTGGATTTTAAAAAAAAAACTTTAGATTTATATTCGGGAACCCTAAAAACTGATAAAGAATGAATTACAGAATAATTTACCTCGTTTTTTGCTTTTAATTCATAAAAGTATTTTGAGATTTTTGGACCTTTTGACTTTTGACAGTTCTATTGGCATCGGAAATGGAATTTTGCAAAAAACGCCCATCGGCATCTTAAAGTACATGAACGTAGAAATCTTTTAAGCCCTAGAACGTTTAAATCCATCAAAGCAATTTTTGTTTAGAGCTCTGTCCTAAATCTAAAGTTTTTTTTTTAAAATCCAAAATGGCGAATTCAATATGGCGGACAAAATTCAAATTTGATCAGATTCGATTAAAACTTGTTACTCGGGGGTTTTTAGGGTCGCTGATTACGAATCTGAAGTCACTTTTTAAAAATTCAAAATGGCGGATCCAATATGGCGGAAAAAATTTTCAAATTTGATCCGATTCCCTTAAAACGTGTTACTCGGGGGCTTTTGGGGTCGCAGATTATGAATATGAAGTTACTTTGTGTTTGAGACTTCAAATTCATAATCAGATACGCTAAAAACCACCGAGTAACACTTTTTAATTAAATCTGATCAAATTAAAAAATTTGATCCGCCATTTTGAATTTCTACAAAGTAACTTCATATTCATAATCTGCGACCCCAAAAGCCCTCGAGTACCACGTTTTAAGGGAATCGGATCAAATTTGAAAATTTTTTCCGCCATATTGGATCCGCCATTTTGAATTTTTAAAAAGTGACTTCAGATTCGTAATCAGCGACCCTAAAAACCCCCGAGTAACAAGTTTTAATCGAATCTGATCAAATTTGAATTTTGTCCGCCATATTGAATTCGCCATTTTGGATTTTAAAAAAAAAACTTTAGATTTATATTCGGGAACCCTAAAAACTGATAAAGAATGAGTTACAGAATAATTTACCTCGTTTTTTGCTTTTAATTCATAAAAGTATTTTGAGATTGTTGGACCTTTTGACTTTTGACAGTTCTATTGGCATCGGAAATGGAATTTTGCAAAAAACGCCCATCGGCATCTTAAAGTACATGAACGTAGAAATCTTTTAAGCCCTAGAACGTTTAAATCCATCAAAGCAATTTTTGTTTAGAGCTCTGTCCGTGTTGACGTGGAATGTCCCATATATATATATATATATATATATATATATATATATATATATTATCAATTAATAAGAATATACATACAAACACACTCTAATACACTAATACAAATATAAACGCAAATGAAGAGATTTATTTTCGAAATATAAAAGGAAATAAAGTTTTGAAAGTTAATTTTGTGACATTTTGAATTTTTTGAAAAAGTTTTTGTAATATTGGTTAAGATCTCTTCTGCCACACAGGTTCATTATCAAGAATAGAAAAATTGTCATAATCAAAATCGTGCTTAAAATCACGCTTATGTTGAAATATCACATTGGTTTTTCATTTCATGTGTTCATTCATTCTCTTTTTAACCATTCTTTTTGATTCACCAATGTAACAGGCAGGACAATTATTGTAACAAAGTTTATATACACAGTTTGTTTTGTCATATTTTTTGGTTGAGTCTTTGCCTTTTTTGATATGTTGATTGTTATTAATGTTACATGGAATAGTTATTATAATATTTTGACGTAATAAAGACGAAGTCATTTCAAAAAAGTCGTTGACATACGGCAAACAAATTTTACTCACACGACAGTAAAAGAAATCATTATTTTGTTTAACTTGGTTTAAACTTATAAAATGCATACGTTTCTTAATATAAAGGTTAATAAAATTTATCGGATATCCATTCTGTAAAAGTAATTCTTTAATAATTCTTATATTTTTTTGGTGAAAATTTTGATTTAAAAGTTTTATGGACATGTTAATATTCCACTTTATGATTTATTACACGCAGTGTCTTTTCTTTTTAATAATAATTTTTTTTCAATTCAATAATAAATATTATAAACAAATTTATGGGACACCTATGCGCTCACCTGTTTCAGGCCTTTTTGCGGATTTAGTAATGAATGATTTAGAAATGAATTGTTTGGGTGCATTGTCGTTCAAACCTGTGTTCTATTATCGTTATGTTGATGATACTATTATGTGCATTCCGAGTGACAAAATTTCCAAAACTTTGCAGATTTTTAACTCTTATGACGAAAGGTTACAATTCACATATGAAATTAAAAACAATAATTCCATTAGTTTTCTTGATGCCTTACTTATTAGGCAAAACAATATTTTGATTACTGATTGGTTCATGAAACCTACTTATTCTCGAAGATTTTTGAACTTTTTTTCTAAACATCCAATGTCACAAAAAATTGCCATTGTTTATAATTTAACTGACAGAGCCATAAAACTTTCAAATCAAAATTTTCACCAAAAAATATAAAAATTATTAAAGAATTACTTTTACAAAATGGATATCAGATAAATTTTATTAACCTTTATATTAAGAAACGTATGCATTTTATAAGTTTAAACCAAGTTAAACAAAATAATGATTTCTTTTACTGTCGTGTGAGTAAAATTTGCTTGCCGTATGTCAACGACTTTTTTGAAATGACTTCGTCTTTATTACGTCAAAATATTATAATAACTATTCCATGTAACATTATTAACAATCAACATATCAAAAAAGGCAAAGACTCAACCAAAAAATATGACAAAACAAACTGTGTATATAAACTTTGTTGCAATAATTGTCCTGCCTGTTACATTGGTGAATCAAAAAGAATGGTTAAAAAGAGAATGAATGAACACATGAAATCAAAAACCAATGTGATATTTCAACATAAGCGTGATTTTAAGCACGATTTTGATTATGACAATTTTTCTATTCTTGATAATGAACCTGTGTGGCAGAAGAGATCTTAACCAATATTACAAAAACTTTTTCAAAAAATTCAAAATGTCACAAAATTAACTTTCAAAACTTTATTTCCTTTTATATTTCGAAAATAAATCTCTTCATTTGCGTTTATATTTGTATTAGTGTATTAGAGTGTGTTTGTATGTATATTCTTATTAATTGATTTTATTGTTTTCATGTAAGTTCACTAACCTTTGATTTTATTATATTGCAATGTACAAACACGTATATATATTTGTGTATGTGTATATATGTGTGTACTAATTTATATTCACCGATTAATTGTTTGTAATTCCTTTAGTCAATCGAACGTTCTTGTGTTGATCACACGGGAAATCGAAATTTCTAATGGTAAATGTTATATTAGTTTTAGTGCAAAATTCAAAAAAATTGTTGTTTATTTTATTTTGGGTAAGACTCCGTCAGAAAAATTACAATTTGCATGGGGTCTTCGGATTATTCTGTAATTTGGTGAAGTTGTTATATTTAATAACAAAAATAAGTGTACCAAAGGATTTTTAAAAATTTTCAAAATTGTAAGAATCACGCCATTTTGAATTTTTTTATAAGATTTTTTTTTAATGTGAATATTTCCGAAACAATTTAACGGATTTTAATGAACTTTAAATACACTGAAAGAATTTTAGGCAGGCTGCTGGCTTTTCATGTCCGAAATTAGTGCCCCTTGCACAGGGCTCGCAGCTCACCTCAAAAAAGCGAGCATCTACTCCCGAAAGGTGAGCAGCTGCCCCTGAGGAGTTGCTGCTTACCTTTCGGGAGTAGATTCTCGCCTTTTTGAGGTGAGCTGCGAGCTTGAGGCAGCGAGCTCTAGCGGCACTCATGTAAAGCCTGCCGCCTGCCCAAAATTCTTTCTGTGTATGTTATACTTAAAATCATGTCCTTTCAGAATTTTTCAAAAAAATTTTTTTTTTTTTAAAGTAAAAAAAAAAATTTTTAATCGATTTATTAAGCACGGGACCGATTTTTGAGTATTTTTCGACATATAATAAAATATTCCTTATAATTTCACCTTTCATTTACAAAAAAGAAAACAATGGAGACTTTAATAGTTTTCGAGATATTGCAATTTTGTGGAAGCGCGACCACGTTTCAGTGCCAGCGCAGTATCTTTTGCCCGGGACGCCTCACAGTGGGATTTTTTACACTTTACTCTTCAAAATTGTCTAGAGCCTACAAATTTTATTTGATTTTGATGTTCTTGGTCTTAAATGAAAAAGGATAAAATTTCTAATAGATCCCTTTAAACCGATTTTTGAATTTTTAATTGTTTATTTATTTTTTTGTTATTCAAAGTTATCAATTAAAAATATTGTTGTAAAAAAATACTGTTTATTTTTTATTTTTTCATTGCACAAGATCGAAATCAATTTAAATTAGTCTAGTCTGACCACCTGACAAATAATAATGCATGATACAATTTATTTAAATTGTTAAAAAAAACAATTTAAATTAACAAATAGATAACTTTGGTCTTTTTTTAAAAAACTTGTTTTTTAGACAAATTTATGTTTTTTTATGTAATGTATGTCTATTTTGTAAAAAAATGATTTTAAAGTTAACAATTATCATTGTTATTAATAATTATATAACCAATAACACAGGCCGACAAAATTGTATTAATTGCATGTTGACTAAAATATTAAAGCCGATTCTTATAGGATTTTGTCCGTAGAATCCGAATTTGACCTTGAAAATATTGGATTGGCTCTAGTTTTCAATCAACTTACGTTTCAATACGCCAAATACGCATTTTTTTGCATTTTTTAAATGGATGTAAAACCATACACTAAAACAGTAAATTTTTCCGCGTAGGACCAAATTAAAGCTTAAATACTGCTCTTTAATATCCAAAAACAAAAATTTAATTTATATACAAATTTAACCTTTAATGTCCATTTAGACATACGCTGTTCCATAAACGTAATAAAAATTACATTACTTTTGACCACACTGAGAGAAGTCCGGGAACTAATACGTCCCGTGCGAGGCTTGAGTGATAATTTTGAATGTTCTTATATGAACCCTCGATCGGGACGTCTCAAGCCCCGATAAAAAACGTGGAACGTCCCGAAGCGGGATTACTTACAACTTTTAGTTTCGGTCACGAGTTGTTCTCTCACATGCGGGAACAATGTTTGACAGACTCGGGGCGTCTGAGCCCTAGATTCGAAACATCTCAAACGCAACAAGAACAGTAGCTTATAGCGACGTCTAGCGGTAACTATTACGCCCTGGACTTCTCTCAGTGCAGGTAAGTCAATTTAAGTAAAAATTAGTCTCCCTGGGGCTTTTTGTGGTCGCTGTTTATAAATCTACTATGAAATATAAAAATTAAAAATGGCGGACCAATTTTAAAAAATAGTTTACACCTTTATGATAAAAATGTAAAATTAAAAATGAAATTCGCCATATTAAATCCGCCATTTTGAATATTAAAATCTGAATACAGATTTGTAAGCAGCGACCACAAATACCCCCAGAGAGACTAATTTTTACTTAAATTGACTTACCTGGTCAAAAGTAATGTAATTTTTATTACGTTTATGGAACAGCGTATGTCTAATTGGACATTAAAGGTTAAATTTGTATATAAATTAAATTTTTTGTTTTTGGATATTAAAGAGTAGTATTTAAGCTTCAATTTGGTCCTATGCGGAAACATTTACTGTTTCGTTGTATGGTTTTACATCCATTCAAAAAATGCGTATTTTGCTTATTAAAACGTAAATTGCTTGAAAACTAGAGCCAATCCACTAAATTACTAAATGTTCTATTCTTTCATATTTCCCTACATGGATATTTTTATAAATTAAAATACAGTCAAATGAAAAAAGTAGTTAATAAATATTTCTTTAAATACTAATTTCTTGTGACAAAAATTTGTTTAAAAGAAAACTCGAATTATTTCAGTTCTAATAAGTAGATATTTTAAGTTTTTTATTTCGATACACAAAAATTGTTGCAAGTTCAATGTGGGGAATATTCATGCGTCCCCAAATTTTTCCTTCTATTAAACATAATTAATGTCCAATTTTGTCTTACATCCAATTTAACTAATTTCCAATTTTGTCTCTTATCCAATATTTAACCAATTTACAATTTTTCCTTTTCTCCAATTTAACCAACTTCCAGCTTTGTTTTTATCCAAAATAAATAATTTACAATTTTTCCATTTATCCAATTTAACCAATTTCCAGCTTTGTTTATATTCAATATAACCAATTTCGAATTTTGCCTTTTATCCAATTTAACCAATTTCCAGCTTTGTTTTTATCCAATATAACCAATATAACCAATTTCCAATTTTTCCTTTTATCCAATTTAACCAATTTCCAGCTTTGTTTTTATCCAATAGAACCAATTTTCAATTTTGCCTTTTATCCAATATAACCAATTTCTAATTTTGCATTTATCCAATTAAACCAATTTCCAGCTTTTTTATCCAATTTAAACAATTTCCAGCTTTGTTTTTATCCAATATAATCATTTTCCAATTTTTCCTTTCATCCAATTTAACCAATTTCCAGCTTTGTTTTTATCAAATAGAACCAATTTTGCCTTTTATCCAATATAACCAATTTCCAATTTTTTCTTTTAGACAATTTAACCAATTTCAAGCTTTGTTTTTATTCAATATAATTAATTTCCAATTTCTCCTTTTATTTAATTTAACCAACTTCCAGCTTTGTTCTCATCCAATAGAACCAATTTCCAATTTTGCCTTTTATCTAATATATCCAAATTCTAATTTTGTCTCTTATTCAATATTTAACCAATTTACAATTTTTCTTTTCATCCAATTTAACCAACTTCCAGCTTTGTTTTTATCGAATATAAATAATTTACAATTTTTCCTTTTATCCAATTTAACCAATTTCCAGCTTTGTTTTAATCCAATATAACCAATTTCCAATTTTTCCAATAATTTTTCATATTTGTTTTTATCCAATACAACCAATTTCCAAGTTAACCAATTTTTAATTTTGCCTTTTATCCAATATAACCAATTTCCAATTTTGCCTTTTATGCAAAATAACCAATTTCCAGCTTTTTATCCAGTGTAACCAATTTTTAATTTTCCATTTTATCTAATATAACCAATTTTTAGCTTTGTTTTTATCCAATATAACCAATTTCCAATTTTTCCAATAATTTTTCCGATTGGTTTTTATCCAATAAACCAATTTCCAAGTTAACCAATTTCTAATTTTGCCTTTTATTTAATATAACCAATTTCCAACTTTGCCTTTTATCAATTTAACCAATTTCCAGCTTTTTTATCCAATATAACCAATTTTCAATTTTATCCAATTTAACAAATTTCTATCTTTGTTTTTATCCAATATAATCAATTTCCAATTTTTCCTTTCATCCAATTTAAACAATTTTCAGCTTTGCTTTTATCCAATAGAACCAATTTACAATTTTCCCTTTTATCCAATATAACCAATTTCTAATTTTGCCTTTTATTTAATTACAGACGATTTCCAAATTATAACAAAATTTTAAATTTATTAATAAACATCAAAAAAATTATAACAAATTTTTTAATTTTATTAATAATTAACATCAAAAACAAAACACAACTCAATTAATTATTTAATGATTAAAAAAATTTAGAAAACAGTATCTTAATGTAGTTTGATTATTATTTACTTTTCATTTATTATCACTAATTATATTCACTAATACTTACTATTCACTAAATCACTATTTACTAATTCACGAAGTATTCACTAATAATTCACTTATTTAATTTTATATTCACTCGCATATATAGTGAGTGAATTCACGAGTGAATTATAAAGATTTTTTAATTTAATTTTCGTTGAAGACACGTAGAACTTGTCCCAAGGAAAATAATCTACGATATGATTTTTAATTAAATTAAAAATATTCGTTCTTATATTTAGGTGGTAGGCCGTAAGCGTGAGTGTCCTTTTCGCACTCGTAGATTGATTCTGAGGCCAATATATATATTACACCTGTATTAGACCCTACGAAGGATTACCACAAACAATACGAACCCTTGAACAATAACCTTTGTAAATGAGGGACACAGGTAATAAAAAATATAATAAAATAAATAAAATATATAAAATATATAATAAAATATTAATTCTATTACAAAAACCGCCTTTAAAAGGTGGTTCTTCTATCACAATCGAATATTAATCCTATTGTAGAAATAGCCTAGAGTAATAGTGATTCTGCAACACTTTATAGTTTATTCCATTGTAAAAACTATTTAATAGTTATGGTACCTCTACAACAGTAAAATATTAATCCCAATAGATGGTAACTAGTTGTTGGTTCAATTGGTTCTTCTCGTACTGTAAAAGTACATTAATCGAATTGCAGAGACAACCTAAAATATTAGAAAAATTGTTGTAGAAACAACAATCTATTATTCATACAACAATACAGCATTCATTCTGCTATAAGAACAACCACGAAATATTGGTTCTTCAACTACAGTCGAATATTATTTCTAGTGTGGAAACAGCCCAAAGTAATGGTAGTTTGACTACAGTTTATTATTAATTTTATTATTCAAATATTCTAATAGCTATTATGCCTTGGAAACAGTGGGTAAGACTCCGTCAGAAAAAAAGCGATTTGCAAGTGGTCTTCCGATTTCTTCGAAACCTTGGGAAATAGAAGTCTTATATGAATTAAATTTAACCCTAAAAGGATTTTGAAAAATTTTCAAAATGGCGGCCGCTACGCCATATTGAAAATGAGTGTTACGTTTTTTTCAAAAATTAATAACTCTGAAACTTTTTGATCGATTTTAATAAAATTTACAGGCGATATAGTTAAAAATACGTAGTTTAATTTGATATTATAAACAAAAAAAAATTTCCAAAATTTGTCAAAAAAAAAGTCAAAAAAATTTTTTGAATTAATTTTTAGTTCAGTTGGCCTAATTTTTGAATTTTCTAATAAGTAAATATCGATTCCTTGTAATTTCACCTTTCATTTCATAAAAAAAAATTTATGGAGACTCTAATAGTTCTCGAGATATTGCGACTTTAGTGGGAGCGCGTACCGCGGAATTAAACTCCGTAGCGAGGCGGAATATGAAGCGAGCGTACAAACGTGCACAATAGGGTGTCCGTAACAATTAATTTTCAAAATTTTGGATCCAATATGGCAGGTTCAAAATTTTAATTTTCTACATTTTCGAAGTAAATATTCTAAAACAAGGTCAAGGGCGATATTTGGAAGCGCTATTTACGAATCTAATGTTAAAAATTTATTTTTTAAATTACCGAATCTAATATGGCATGGCGGATTCAAATTTTTTTTTTAAATATTCCTTTAATAATCGATTTTTAAGAGCAGAGGTATAAAAAGTTAAATTTCTATAAAAGAGTTTCTAAAACATCCCAATAATTATTTTTTGTAAATATTAATCTATAAATTAATATTTAGACTATTTACTTAAAAATGTAGAAAATCATAATTTTGAATCCGTCATAGTGGATCGAATAATTTGAAAAATAAAATTTTAACATTAGATTCGTACACTCAGAAAAAAATTTGTTCGAATCAACCAAATTTTGGTTGAATCAACCAAATAAATGCATTGCTATACAGTCAACCAAACGTTTGTTTGATTCAACCAAAAAATTTCTTCCAATACGTTTATTTGTATTAACCAAATGCTTATTACACTTAACCAAAAAATTTTATTTAATATAACTAAAAAATTTGTTTATTTCAAGAGAAAAGATTTGTTTGATTCAAATAAATAGTTTTAGTAAACGTATTTGGTTCATTTAAATAAATATTTTTGTTTACTTAATTTTGTTATTTATTTTCCTCTAATAATATTTGAATTTCCTAATTTAATATTTTCTAGTACGTATTATTGGTTAATTTATAATTTATTATATAATTATTGATATTTTAAAATTATACATATAATAAATTATAAATTAACCAATAATATGTATACTAGAAAATATTAAATTAGGAAACTTAAACATTATTAGAGGAAAATAAATAACAATTAAGTAAAATATTATATATGTATTTCTTCATATAAACAAAATTACTTAATTATAAAAAAACATTTGAAATATTACATTAAACATATTATAATTATGATTTTTATACGTGCACTCAGAAAAAAGTTTATTCGAAACAACAAACTGAAAACTTCACAAAACGTTTTTGCAAATATTCTTCTCACTGGTACAAATTAAATATGCAGTAAGTCAATGAACACAATGTATTTAATATTTATTTAACCGACACTTATAATTTTTTTTCTTTGATTTACCGATTTAACAAATAAATTTGACGCGAACGCGGACTGTAGACAAGTGAGATCGCCATTTTTAAATTCAAACATGTACTTTTTGAGACAAGCAAATATGTTTTTTTGACTCAAATAAAATGATTTGGTTGAATCAAACAAATTTGTGTGTTGTGTCGAACAAACTGTATTTAACTAAACAATATTCTCTATTCAAAACACAAATTTGGTTAAATATAACAAACAACTTCAAATAAAAAATTTCTTTCCAATAACCAAACAAATTTTACGTATTTATTAAAATAAACCAAATTTTTATTTAAATCAACAAAATTGTTTTATCGTGACAAATAAAATAGGTTAATTAAACAGTTTGGTTAAGTGAAATAAACTTTTTCTCTGAGTGTAAATAGCGCTTCCAAAAATCTCCCTTGACGTTGTTTTAGAATTTTTACTTTAAAAATGTAGAAAATCAAAATTTTGAACCCGCCATATTGGATCGAAAATTTGGAAAAATTAAATTCTGATATCAGATTCATGATGAACGATCGAAAATAGCCCCGAGTAAGTAATTTTTTTGAATTTTTGACAACACTTATGTGTTAAAACCTTGGATATATTGTGGTGCATTTTTATGACCCACTTTAATCATCCGCCATTTTAAAAATTTTTAAAAATTAAATTTTTGGCAAAGTGCTATCTTATAGTGCAGCTAAAAATGAAGGCAAATGTGACCTCCCAATGGGAAATGCCAGTGTAGTGCCGATGTTCACCACTGGCTTAGTACTCAGACGATTGTTAGGCGTAGTCTAGCCGAGCCTCGACAATTAGTGCTGGCGCAGTACAAAATTTTTGTTTCGCCAAAGCTTGGACAACGCTCTTTGCCAACATTGCTTTTTTGACATAAACTTGAAAAAAATTATAAAAAAAGTTTATGAATGTTTATAAATATAAATTTATTAAAAAAAATTAATATTTTACTTTTCAGTTGTTCATTTTTTATTTTTATTAAATTTAATAAGAACAATTTAACATAATTGTCTAATTTTGTAAATAATAAATTACTTAAACAAATTAAAATTATAAACAAAATTTAAACTTTAATCTCAATAATAATTTGGTTTCTATTAAAATACTATTATACTTCTTACTATGAATAAAAAATTATTAAAAAATTACCATGTAATTTAAGAATTACGTCTGAATGATACTGAGATATTAATACTTTACTGTACACATGTGTCGTTAGCATAGTGGTTAGAGCGTTAGTCTGTTAGTCCGTAGGTCGTAGGTTCGATTCCCCTCGTCAGCAATTTTGTTTATTTTCATAGGTTTGCGATATTTCTAGATTCCAATCGTTAGGTACTAAAATATGAAAATCTAATGCACACTTACTGTAATTGTTTATTATTTAATTTTTAAATGTTATAAACAATTTTTTTCTACTTCATTTACTATATCCATTGTTAGTCTCCATCTTTAATACAATTTCTTTAAGAAGAGAACTATTTTATGAATAATAACTATTTATTAATATTATTTACCATTTTGCTTTTAAATTAATGAAAGCGTGAATGCCAATGAGACGATAATGAAAAATATGTTCATTACATTATTTTTGACTTATTAATTATCAAAAAGAAATTACATTTAATTACAATTAATTATTTATTTGTTATTATGTTTCTAATAGTTTTCTAGTCAAAATTAATTAATATTTAATTAAATTAATATTTTTCTAAATTTATTCAGGGAAATCAGGAAAAAAGTCGGAAAATTTTGTCAAAAATGCTGGAATAGTATTCAATTTCAAGAATTCATAAGAAAATTCTGAATGTTATTCTTCAACATTGAAAAGATTTTATATATTTCAAACTCTTCCTGTTTTTAACAATAATTAGACTTTACAGATTTAAAATTGACTTTCTTAAATAATTTAATTTTTTAAAAACTATCGAGAAAAAATTATTTTTTATTAATTATTTTGGAATAATTTTTTATTTAAAAATTAAAAAAATAATTGAATTTTATGAAATTTGTATTTAAAATTTTTTTTATAAATAATATAAATAAGTAGTCTGTAAATGTCACGCCCGCCAAACAAAGTATTTAATTTATTACTATTATTATCATTACTCAAAAGAAATTCGATTATCTTTACAAAATTTCAATAAAAAATTCTTCGAAAAATTTATGAAAAATTACATAAATGTTATCTTTTGAAATTATTACAGGTGACAGCAAAAAAAAACGCGCGCGTGTAGTTTCTCCTAGTATTAATAGATAATTAATAATAATGCCTATTAACAATAAAAATTGGTACTCAATCACTTAACTACTTAATCACAAAAAATAATTCAAAAATTTAAAGAAATTTCTTTAAAAATTAAAAATTTACAAAATATATCACTGCTTTGCTAACTTTGCATAAAATTTCATATTTGTGCCTTCAAAAAATGAATTTAAAAATGTTTTGATAAAATTCTTTATCAGACTTAAATTTTAAGAAATTTTAATTATTCAATAAATTATTTATTTTTGCATTTAAATTATTGAATTATCCAATAAAAATTTATTTAAAAATGAATTTCAGTTAAAGTTCTACATAATAATTGAATATTAAATACATTATAGCATGAATTTTAAGAAATAATTAAATTTTAAAATGGTTCCAAATCAAATTCTTTAAAAATTTGTATTTTTCATACTTATAGGTAACTAACAATTCTGTAGAATTAATTATTTTAAAAAAGTTTAATTGAATTTTTTTCTGAAATTATTTGAAGTATTTATTTTTTAATTCGTATTTAGTTGAAGAATTTCTGAATAATTTAAATTTCGTAAACAAATGGATTTTAAAATTCTCAAAGAACTTTTTTTAAAAATTATTAAAAATATTTTATTCCTGTGGGAAAATAATGATTAAAATTTATTTAGAAAAAAAGTTATTAATATTTTCAAATAATTTAAGAATTAAAGAAATTCGTAAATAAATGTAATGGCACATTTTTTGGAGTATCTAATCATTTTTAGAGTTAATCAGAATATTCTTTAGAGTCAAGGAAGAAGTCAAAATTTTGTCAAGTAATAAAGTTTTTCATATTAAAAAAAAGAAAATATTTCACAGGATTTACATTTGTTAATTTTCTAAAATGTTTGTTACAAAATGCTAATTTTTTTTAAAAAAAAAAGGAAATAATGAATAATATAATAATTTTTTTAGATTAATAAAAATATTTTTGAATTATTTGAGAAATAAAAATAATATTATTTAATTAAAAAAATAATAACAAAATAAAGAAATGTAATATTATCTATCAAAACATATAAAAACAAAGGCATGAATTTTGTTAAAAAATCGTTATTTCATATTTTATTTCTATTTTTTATCAAAACGAATAAAAAACAAAAGAATAACCATGACTAACTTCAGGTGTGGACAGACTGGACAGAATGAATACGACGATTATTATAGTTAATTAATAAATTATTAATTTACGACTAATTAATAACAATACGGCATTTATTGCGGCAATATTCTCAGCCAGCACTGGTCCAGTGCTGCGCCAGCGCTGTCTGGCAGCACTGGCAGGCAGTAATTCGCCAGCGTTAGACAGCGTTATCATCCCAGAGTTATGCCAGTGCTGTCTGTCAGCGTAGCTGCCAGTACTGCCAGTGCTGGCGCAGTACTCCGCCAGTTGTAAATTTCCCATTGGGCTGGAGAATTTTTTGCATGAAAATTAAAAAAGTTATAAATTTTTTTTAAAAAGTGCATTTTTCCTATGTATTTTTAATGGGAAATTTCGATGGATCTCTGGCACGTGTTAATATTAATCAATCGGCTTCAAATTTTGAGAAATTTTTTTTTATTTTATTGGAACTAAACTGGGGGGTGGCGTAAACAAAATTCGAAAGTCGCATTGTTACGGACACCCTATTGTGCACGTTTGTACGCTCGCTTCATATTCCGCCTCGCTACGGAGTTTAATTCCGCGGTACGCGCTCCCACTAAAGTCGCAATATCTCGAGAACTATTAGAGTCTCCATAAATTTTTTTTTATGAAATGAAAGGTGAAATTACAAGGAATCGATATTTACTTATTAGAAAATTCAAAAATTAGGCCAACTGAACTAAAAATTAATTCAAAAAATTTTTTTGACTTTTTTTTTGACAAATTTTGGAAATTTTTTTTTGTTCATAATATCAAATTAAACTACGTATTTTTAACTATATCGCCTGTAAATTTTATTAAAATCGATCAAAAAGTTTCAGAGTTATTAATTTTTGAAAAAAACGTAACACTCATTTTCAATATGGCGTAGCGGCCGCCATTTTGAAAATTTTTCAAAATCCTTTTAGGGTTAAATTTAATTCATATAAGACTTCTATTTCCCAAGGTTTCGAAGAAATCGGAAGACCACTTGCAAATCGCTTTTTTTCTGACGGAGTCTTACCCAGTACATAATTAATTCTTTTATAGTACATTATGCAACAAACGAGGTTACCTCCCATGTTGCATACTATACTTTATGCAACAAAGGCGTATTATTGTCACTCTATGCTACCTGTGGCGGTGCATGCTAAGTTCCCCCATATAACCCAGCAGGTCAATAAAGCACTCATTATTACCCTAGAGCAACAATGGGCACTTTATTGACCGCACGGTTATAAGGGGGTACTTAGTATGCGATTGGATAGGTAGATAAAGTGACCATAATACGCCTAAGTTGCATAAAATAATTAATTCTATTATATAAGTTATTCTACAATAGCTAAACATTAATCCTATTGTAAAATACGCCAAAAATAACTATGGTTAAACAAGTTTTTTAATAATCTTATTATTGTAGCTGTTAGAAAGTTATGGTGCCTCTGCAATAGTGCAACACTAATTCTATAGTACACGGAGAGAAAAATCAAGCGTTTGTAGTATGGACAGTTAAGCTTATTTCGTAAAAGAATGCACATGCGCAATATGCGTAAAACTTCTGATGTATTTGTATAAATTTCTACGTTATCAGCATAAAAGTTCTACCTGTAACGCATGGGACGTCAGTATACTACGATTGCAAGAGATCCATGCTTTTTTAGTATATGTTTCATGCAACTGAGGTATAAAAACATGCCTCTTTAGCAGGACGTTCATACAAAATTAGCATAGGAAGTCTCCATACTACAAACGCTTGATTTTTCTCTCCGTGTAGGTATTGGTTTTTTTAAAACAGTCGAAATCTATTGTAGAAACAGCCCAAAGTAATGGCAGTTCTTAACCTTTTATATAATTGAAATATTCTAATAGTTATGGTACCTCTGCAAGAGTTCAACATTAATCCTTTCATAGAAGCAGCATAAAAGTAATAGTACTTATACAATAGTTATAAAAAGTCGAAATATCAGCATCGTGAATATCAAAATTAGATTCCATGTAACAAAATTAATTCCTATAAATCTTGTGAAATAATTAGACACAATATAATTAAAAACAGAAATTCAATAAATTTTCCTAGAATGATGTGACAATTCAATTTAATAACTACGATAAGCGTAGTCGTTTAACTATGTCAGTGTCTTCAAGTGCGGGAATTAGTATCTTGAGCTTTTATTGGAGTACTAGAAGGGAAAGGGAAAGAGAGAGAGACAATACGTTCCAGAAGCGGACTACCAGCGGTTGATTTCCCATGGGAATCTAATCCTATCTTAGTCAAGTAACTTTTCGTTGTTGGTGCGTACTTATATTCCAAGCGTAGTATAACAGAACGTTATTAAAAGCAGAAATGCATTTCTGCTCCGTTTACGCTCCAATGGAAAATGTTTATTAAATAAAAAGCACACGTACATTACATAAATACCAAAAGAATACCAAGAGATGATATATAAATTAATAAAAAATAAATATTATCAATATTTTATCAATAAAATTTTTTTAAAAATGACAAAAATGCAATTTTCATCATCCAACAAAACATAATTTACACGAACAAATAAAAAATGTTTCATATTAAATTACACATCATTTGCTCAGTAACGCGTGTAATTAAATCAAAACTAATTCACATATTAAACTACGAGGGTATTACCGAAATTACAAAAGACATTGGAATTTAAAACCGGTCTTGAAACTTGTTATTTCATCACACACACACACACACACACACACACACGTATATATTTAAATTGCAACTATTTCATTCGATTTAATTAACGCCACCAAGTTCATTCACATTGGCCACTTTGCAAATGTAATTATAACTATAAATAACGCATAATATACACGGCCGTAACCTACAATCATTATTTCTCATTGGTCAGGGTCGTGGTTAGTTGTGTATCGTTATAAGACAGGTTTTTCCGGACATTATAAGCGCGGCCAAAGACCGTGGTGTGTGCTTTATCTCAAATCAAATACCCGCGAAGTAAACATGACTCTGACATTAAGACTCGTCCTATTAATTGAGTTACGGTTGTTTGAGTTTTCAAACAGGTGTCTTTTCTGACTTCTGTGTAATGCTTTTCTCACGCTGAATTCGCTTTTGCATTAACGAACCCGCAACACTGCCCCAATTTCCGGGGTTCGAGTGACCCTCATTTAGAGCTATATTATATGTACACATATAACATTATGCAAATTGAGGGTTTATCAAAAACGAAAATCGTTTCGAAAAACGTCTTTTTTACAATTAAAAATTAAAAATGTCAATCGACCGACTTGAAAAGATTCCCGGAACTTTTGCGGAATTACTCTGGGAATAGTTCCCGGTAATGATTCCTGGAAAATTTTCCAAATTGGGTTTTGGTTGTTATTTTATTTCTTATGTAAATTTATTCCGAATTAGGCATCTCCACAAATTACGTACGTAACAGATTTCTAGCCCTTTTTAGACCCCCTCCCGCCCCCTAATCACAAGAAGTATAATATTATAAGGAACCCATTATCTCTTAATTTACGTATTTTGTACTTTTCTATATAGTGTAAGTGTGACGTGACAAAATAAGAAATCCCTTTTTCCCTTCTGTCACAATTAGTAACATTATACTAAAAAATCCCCCTTCCCTAAAATCTTTTACGTAATTTGTGGACGAAGCTTTTATAGTTAAAGTTAATATTTGAAAAACTTCTTTTAGTTTTTCCTTTAGTATCAAATGGATTTTAGGATTTATTTTTTATAGGATGTTCTGTCGAAGAACATTTCTGTACATTTTTTGTTGGTTCATAGCATAATTACTGTTATAAAACCAAATTGCTAAAAAGGATAATCCTTCTAAGCTAGAAACTTACTTAAGAAGCACGTTTTGTAACATCTGTAATTTTATAATATATTGTTCCAATTCTATTAAATTATATTGAGGGTAACTAGTGGACTTTCCAGACACTTTTCTGGGCCCTACCATAAACCAGGTCGCCAGACTCAAACTTATCTGATTTTAAGACCGATATTTTTGAACTAGACCCATCTGGTCATTAGACCCTTGAATGCTATAAAAAATGGTCAATTTTACCCTACCCCTTCCATGTCTGTACCCCACTACTTAAATTGCAAATACTACACCAACTCCTCTACAAGAAAACTCAAAAATAACCAGTCGTGTTCGAACTGGCACAAATGATTCGACGCGATCAGCTCCAATCAAAAAATGAGCAAATTGTATTCAAGTAAACATCTTATCCTTATATTTAAAATAAATAATTAAATTATATGAACCGTAATGTGCGCCTTATTATTTCAACTCTAAATTTTACCATACCACGAAACATAGGATTTATTTATTTTTTGGAAAATTTTTCGTGAAAATACCTAAAAATAAAACGGATGCCCAGGATTCATTCGGACAAAACGAACCGATAGACAAACGAAATTTTTGTTTTGCAGTCGACTTTATATTCAAGCTGTCATTTTGAATTGTTTGACAAAACGAACTTCTCGTCAAATCAAACAAACCGATCGAACAATCGAAAATCTTTTTTTATAATAGTTTTACATCTATGAAGTCAGAAATACTCAAATTCAAGAATTTTTTGATGTCGTAATTTGAGTAATCATCATTAAATTTATCTATAATTCATAATTATAAATTACATTTTAAGTTAGTAGTACACGGAAAAGTTCTTGGGCGAGTCGCTGTACCTGTTGTGGTGGCGCTGAGTGACCAGTACCTATGGTAAAGTGACAGCCCCATTTTGGTAGCGCATTTCACCCACAGAGACTGCTGCTTTCCTACTGTGGGGCATCAGAGCTCTCTTTAGAGAGAAAGCAGAAAACCTTTTCTGTGGGAGGCGAGTGAGAGACGTCTGCTCGCCCAAAAACTTTTCCGTGTAAGTTCAAATTTATTAATGTATTAAATGAAATAAAAATTTTATTAGGTTTTAATTACTCTATTTTTCAATTAATATTTTATTATTATTATAAAATTAATTGAAATTAATATTACTTCAAATAATATAAAGTCAATAAAGTAGCCATTATAGGCCTAGGGAGATAAAGGGTACATTATTGACCGCTCACAGATCAATAAAGTACCCTTTATCTCCCTAGGGCAATAATGGTTACTTTATTGACCAGATGGGTTATATGGGAGAACTTATCATGCACCGGTACAGGTAGCGTAGAGTAACCATAAACCGCCTTTGTTGAATAAAGTAAAGTATGCAACAAGGGAGGTAACCTCGTTTATGACCTCGCACAATATTGAAAAACGAGTTGTAGCACGTGCTCGGTACATAAACTCGGACTTACCTCCCTTGTTGTATAATGTACTATAATAAAATAAAGATTAACAAATCTATTACTTATTATTATGTGTGTTTATTTACTCTCCCTGCAATAGGCAGGGTTCGAGACTCCCAGGTACATACACAAGTCAAGTTATTCTAAATACAAAATTTCTTAAACTATAATGCCGCTCATATCCCACATCAACAAAACTTAACCTAAACGCAACTTAACCTATTCATATCTCACTCATCCTCTCAGAATTTGCCAGTGCCAGGGCTTCCGTTTCCAGTTCCCTTTGTCCATACTGACCTGATTCCCCATTATCGTCCCAGCCCTTTAAATTTCTTAAATCCTTAACCTCAATCTTCATTCTCTAACCATTCCTTCTCACGATTTCATCCTAACCTTTCACTACCATAATCCCAACAAACTTACAATCAAACTTTCATTCTTCATTTCTCTCCATTTACCCGATCATTCATTCCAACCTCAAACACTCGTCCATTACATTCTTTCACGCACCATTTTACCCCATCCACTCACACATATTCCCTACCTATTCTTACTTCATTTCCATTCCTTCTTTCAATCCATGCTTCTCCCCCAGCTACCATCTTATTCTCATCTTCCTTCACGTTCTGTCCTCATCAATTCTCTCAACACATCCTTTCAACCTCATCACCTCTTCTTTCTCCTCCTCACTTCCCAGTTTTACTAACCATATCTTTGGCATCCCATTCGTATCCATACTCATCGCTTTCATCTGTCTAATATTAATTTTCACCTCTATCCTTTCAGCCAGTCTCCCCACCTCTTTTCTTCCTTCACTTAATCCTCCATTCATACCCCTAATCACTATATTCCTTTTTCTTTTATCCTTTTCCATCCATTCCACTCTTCTTTCCAACTCATTCACCTTTCGTTCATAATATCCACTTTCACTCCCCTCACTACTCATTTTTACCCCCTTTTTTAAAATAACCTCTATTTTTCTATCCTCTTCCTTCTTCTCTACTATAAATTTTTCCATTTCATAAACTCTTTCTCTCATACCTTCCATCTCACTCGCCCACCTTTTCCATTTTTCTTGCATCCTTTCCATTTCCTTATCTATTTCATCCATCTCTTTACCCCTCTCATCACCTGCTTCATAAACCGTTACAAAATTCTTCCTCACTCTCACAAAACGCTCTTCCATTGCTTCATTCAACATTTCCACTAGCTCCATTAAATCCACGCAGTCTTCACACGTCATAACCTTTCCATTCTTCCCTATCCCTCTTTTAAATATTCGCGCCTTTTTCTCACTCTCTTGAACACTACTTGAATCAGACTCAGCCATCCCAGAAATCTACCTTATCACACAATTTTTCCAACTGTCTCTCTCTCTTTTCTCTCACTTCAAGCAACCTTACCTCACAATATCCACTTCTCTTTTTTACCTTTTTTTATCACTCACACTTACCCACTCGTACACATACACTCTTTTTACTTTCACCACCACTCTTTCCTTTGTTATCTCTAACACTACACTACCCACCCTTCAATGAAATACTCAAAATTTTGCCAAAAACTCTTAACCCTTTACAAACGCGTGCACAACTCAACGGTACTGGAAACAAAAGCAATATATTACTCATTATTATAATTATAAATACATTGACTAATACCTATAACAATTAATTAGTTATAGAAAAATTTATAATAACAAAAAATTGATTAAATTAAATATATTTTGGTAATAATTAAAAAAATGGATTTAAAAATTTAATAAATAAAACATATTTTATTTTTCAGTTTGCAATATTTTATTTTTGAAAATAGCCTGTTGAACTCAAATAATTAAAATAAGGTATTAAATTTAAATAAAGTAATCCGTTTTTAAAATAAATAAATTTAAATATTTAATTAACCGCTTAAGTGTCAGGTCAAAATACAAGAAATTGACCACGCGTGTCAGGAAAAAATTAAAATTTCTGAATAAAATAAATAGACTTCAAATTTATTACTTAGTCAATTAAAAATTTTTTTAAATATACACCGAAATAGTACTTATTGACCCTGAAAAAATCCGAGCAACCAATTTCAAGTGAATTAAAATATAAAAAAAAAATTTTGTTCAAAGGCGTCAGTGACACTCCTGGACAGTTTGTGGATGACGCCTATAGGCGTCAGTGACACTGAAAGGGTTAATAAAGAATTCAAAAAACGATATAAATAATAAATATATTTGCAGTTTAAATAAATAATTATTTTATTAGGGGAGAGGGGGGCAAACCAGCCCGGTGGGTAAACCGGCCATATCTCCGACATCGCGAAATTGTCAAAAGTGCTATTTAGAAATTTGAAACAACCATGTGTAGTATACCTTATTTTTTCAATTTGACATTTTTTACTTTTGTTTGTGCAACGCTGGGAGCAAAAGTTTTTTTAGTTCTTTTCTACACTTTCACGAATTTTTTCTTAAGGAAATTCTGAGGAAATCGTGTAATATTTCCAAATATTAGGTCTTAGGAAAAATTATTTTTTTCAAATATTAATGAAGTATTAATTTTGAAATATTGATTTCTGTCTTATCGATGATAAGCGAAATAAATATATATCCGCTAAATTGACACCTTACCATCTTATTATAATTATTATTAGGTCTTAGGTTTTGAAGGGACACACCTCAGGAATATTTACCACCAAAAACTTTGATGAATTTGCAAAGCGTTTTTTTAACAAATATTAATTTTTAAAATGGGCCTGTGGGGTAAATCGACCATAGGATATTTTCATTGTATCAGAGTTTCACGAAAATTATTATTAATTAGAATGTTTTTTCTATTAAAATATTTACTTTCAATGAAAAATAGTTTTCTTCCAATGAGAATTAGACCCTTTAATATTGTTTCCCTGATAATTTCAAACATTTTTCTTTTGTTATTAAAAAAAATTATTTATTTAATTAAAATTCAATTCTGTATTATTATTTACATTATTGCAGATTTTTTAAAGTTAACACAGCAACTAAACAATAAAAGATAAAGTGTAGGTGTCTCTGGGAAAAAGTTGCGCAATTAAATGATCTTTCAAACAAGCCATCGAAAAATGAAATCGATTAATTCGTTTAGCCACAATAGTAAAAAAAATCGTTAGTATGTCCGGTTTGCCCCACACTCCCCTATTAAAAAATTAAAGAAAAACAGTAAAAATTAAAGAAGAAAATAAATCAAATGTATCTATAATGCGTGAAAGTAAAAATTTTCAATAACAATTTTTTGGTTAATTAAAAATACATTTATATATTTTTAACATTATTATATTTTTTATTTCTTACTTTAATAATTGTCTTTTATTAAGATTAATGTCCATATTTTAGACGTTTCTTCAGTTTTAATATCTATTTATAGGTTGTATTCAATATTACTTTTAAAAATTCAAATTTGACATTTTCATAACATTTCGGTCGAATTCGTTTGAAAATCGAATCAATACAATTCGAAATTAAACAAAAGATTGTGCGAACTGTTCGTTGTCAAACAAAGACACGAACGATTGTCAACCGAACGAAACATTTTAAAAGATTAATTTTTAAAACTTTAACTCACGTGTCCTTCGGACAAAAGAAATTGTAAAGGTAGTGGATTCCCCCTCTACTTAGTTATTGATTCAACTAAGAGGTTGAGAACCCTACTCTTGAGTAAAATGAGAAGATAGGAAAATTATTAGGATGTTTAAATTAAAATGCAATATTAAGATGAAAACAATTAATTGTATATTTTGCACAAAAGTCCCTAATACAAATAATCTAATTTTTACGTGTGTAAAAGAGAGTACTTTGTATACGTGTGAATGAAATTGTAGTGTGTGTTGTGTGGTGTAAGACTTTTATACTCACTACTCAGTAATTCAAACTCTTTGAAATAGTAATCCAATGACGCGTTCTGACTTCGAAAATTTTAAGTTGTTTTTTCGGAAAACTAAAGAAATACCCAATCTAGGTTCACTAGATTGATATTTCGCCTTGAACTTTAATACTCCCATTATTACACAAAATTAAGACTTAAACCCTGTAAATAAAGGCTGTCTCTAAAAATATATTTAAATTGATATTCTTTTAATAAAATTACTTTTTATTTTATTCTTGCTGATACTAGACTTTTTCAATATTCTCTTTTAATTCTTTTATTTTTTTATATCTCTTTCACGAATTCTTTATATTTATTCTTTATTCACTTTATTTTCAATATTCTTTTTCAATTCTTTAATTATTTTTCACTTGTCAGTTTTATTAATTATTATATTTCAATATAACTTTTAAAATCAACCTTTCTTTACTTTTTTATTATTTTATATTATTCTCAATTATAATTCACTTTACTGAATAAACTTTTTATTAAACCCTTATAATTTCTGAGAAAATCCCTTGCTTAGGGATTCCAACTTTAACTCTGATCTTCACGATCAACACGGCCAATTGCCGGACTTAGAATTGCCTGGCCAAACCTGCCGGCTATAACTACAGGTGACTACGACCTGGACTAAACTGCGGGCCTAAACTGCCCGGGCTAACTGCCGGCTACAACGGCCTGGCTTAAACTGCCCAGATTTCCCAGTGCCAATCAATTTTATTGAAAGACGATTTAGTGGGGAAATCGTATGTTAAGTTTATTGCACTTGACTGTTGCCAAGCCAATTCTGCAATCTTGCAGATTTAGGCAGTGGCGTGATCCGAGTTCAGTGACTTAGATTCACCACTCCTTATATTAAGCAATTTACTTTTCATATTTTCTAACTATTCCTCAAAACACTCAAAAGGGTCAATAAACTGTTTGTCCAAGAAAAGGAATTTTTTAAGAAATACCGTGTTATATTCTTAGGTTTTACACCTCAAAATTGTGAAACTTAAAGGAATGTTAAATTCCATTAAATCTATTATTTATATAGAATTCGATTTTTATCCGATTAAAATATTTTGGATTAAGATATTCAAAAAGAAGAATGTCCTTTTTGTGAAATTACAAAGGGTTGTTTTTTGTGTAAATGTTTTTGTGATGTTTAACACAATCTCATGTTGCGTGTAATTGTTGCATGTAATTTTAGTTTAAATATAATTAAAAAGGTCATTAACAATATAAAAAGATACGGATTTCGGCCGTAACAGGAAAAGTGTAAATATGAAGCAATAAAGTAGGTATGATAAAATAATACAGAATTCAAAATTTGTTTGCTACATAAAATTATTTTACTGTATTGAACAAATTTTGAATTCTGTTGTATTTTATATAATATTATTAATTATCAATATTATTTTATTAAGTAGTCGATGTCGCATAATGAAACTTTTATTCTTAAATTACAAAATCTAGTATAAAATCAATTTATTTATTTTAAATGAAAATCATTTTCTTTTAGTGAATATTTATTTTAACATGTAAAATAAATTTGTATAATGTGCACTACACTATTAATGTACCTATTAATTAATTTTGACATTTACTTGAATTTCTTATTTTAAAATAAAAAATTTTTAATAAAAAATATTCTGAAGGTACTTATAGAAAAATATTGAATTTTTTTGATTTTTCAATTATTTCTATTCTTTTTTTTCATTGAATTGAAAAATTGAAAAAAATTGAATAGTTTTTGCTTTCATTTCTATTTTGTATATTAATTGACCCAAGATTCAATCACTTTTACCATATTTATAAAAAGTTATTTATAAATTTCTATTATTATTATTTCTATGAGGAAGCAAAGTGTTCATGAAATGAGCACCAAAATTATAAAAAAAATATACAACTTGGCAGCGGTTTTATTATTATAATTATTATTAGGATTAACAATTTTACCAGTAATACTTCGAACCATTAGTGTAATAAAAACAGTTTCTACTTTTAGTCGTTTCTACCAAAATTAGTTTATACTAGAAGTTGCAAACAACTATTTAATTAGTTGTTTATATCAATTACCAATAAAAAGTTTTAACTATAGTAGTAATTACTATTGGTAATTTTAGAAAAAAATAGTTACGATCATTAATAGTAATGCTAAATTTTTGCCAATAATTATTTCTATTATCGGTTGTTATAGTATATTACATATGTTATAGTATATTAGTAATAACTCAAATAATAGTAGTTGTTACTACTACTAGTAGTTCATAATATTATTAATTTAACGACCCAAGTAACCTGTAAGTTTGCAGCAAACTTACACCACAAGATTTGCAATCTTACACGTAAGCTTACTGCAAGTTTGCTGCTAGTACTAAAATGTCCTTCTTGCTGCAAGATTGCACAGCAAGCTTAGGACAAGCCAACACTGTAAGTTTCTTAAAAATTCCCAAATATTTAATTATATAATATTCAGCAAATTATTTAATATTTAGTTTTTATTTAATTTTAATATATTTAACATTTATTTAAAGTAATATAATGGCAACAACGTTATAATAAAAATGTCATTAATTTCTTCAATCCAAAGAATTGTAGTTGTGTACTATTATCCGTGATCAGTGGATAATAGTAAAAAATTGTAAACGTCGTGGCAGACATTAATTATTGATATTATGATTTAAGATACTATTGTGAAGCACCTGTTTAGGGGACTGATACTTATACTCTCCGCGAGACAAGTCGTGCGCGAGAGAAGTATTTCTCGCCATCTATCACGGAGTTAGAGAATTATAAGAGAAACTTCTATTACTTTTCCAATTCCCTGATAGATGGCGAGAAATACCTCTCTCGCGCACGACTTGTCTCGCGGAGAGTATAAGTATCAGTCCCCTAAACAGGTGCTTCACAATAGTATCTTAGATCATAATATCAATAATTAATGTCTGCCACGACGTTTACAATTTTTTACTATTATCCACTGATCACGGATAATAGTACACAACTACAATTCTTTGGATTGTTACCATTATATTATTTTAAATAAATTTTAAATAAATATTAAATATATTAAAATTAAATAAAAATTAAATATTAAATAATTTGCTTAATATTATATAATTAAATATTTGGGAATTCTCAAGAAACTTGCAGTGTTGGCTTGTCCTAAGCTTGCTGTGCAATCCTGCAGCAAGTAGGACATTTTAGTACTTGCAGCAAACTTGCAGCAAGCTTACGTGTAAGATTGCAAATCTTGTGGTGTAAGTTTGCTGCAAGCTTGCTGCAAACTTACAGGTTACTTGGGCAATAATAGTTTCAACAACTAATATACATTTAATTGCTCCTAGATTGTACACTGTAAAAAATTTAGGGAGTTAACGGACTCGGGAGTTGGGAGTGAAATTTTTCGAGTTAAAAATCAACTCCAAAAGAGAGTTAATTTACTAACTCCTACTAACTCCCTTCATCAACACCCGCGCGAGTTATTTTTTCCTTGAGGAGTTAAAAATTTGGGTGTAAAGTTTTAACTCTCTTTATTTAACTCCCCTGGCATTAACTCCCCAATGGGTGCGACTTTTATAGACCCCCCGGGGGAATTAAAATTTAACTCCCTTTTTTTACAGTGTAGTAGTTTTTACTATTAACAAATTCAAATGTTAGTTAATTGATTAGTAGCTTCTACTCATAGCAAACTTAATTTATTTACTATTAATAGTAGTTTTTACTATACACTCTAAATCTGAATTAGTGAAATTTCATTTAAAATCAGTGAAATTTGACTGAGAATCAGTTAATAAATACTGAAATATCGGTCATTTTTCACTGATTGTCCAATTAAAAAATGACTGGAAATTTTAGTGACGAATATTGAAAAGTTCAGCTATTTTTTAATTACCCAATAAGTGAAAAATGTTCGGAAAAATGAGTGATATTTCAATCATTTCTAACTGAATTTCAGTGGAATTTCACTGATTGAAATAGTGAGAATAGTCACTAAAAATCAGTCACATTTCACCGATGCAGTTTTAGAGAGTTGTTTCATTTTCTATTTATTTCCACTCTCTTTTTATTTATTTCTTCCAGTTTGTATTGTAAACAATTACATACTTGAATAGTGTAGTACATCAATACCTACTGTAATTCAAAGGAATTTGATTTTAATAATGTTTTAAAGTAATTAATTTAAAGTATTTTTTTTAGAAAATTATACTATTAGTCCTTACTACAGGCAAACCTCTCTACGGCGGAAAGCAATTTAACGATTCCGCCGTAGAGAGGTGTGCCTGTATTATTAGTATAGTGCCTCTACTGCTTTCAACTATTTATAGGCAATATCATTATTTTTTGCTATTAGTAATTTCTATTAGCCATATTGTACTATGTATTAGTAGTTTTCTTTAAATGTTACTACTATGTAAAAATGTTCTTTAAATGTTCTTTTGATAGTTTTTTCTATTAATAGTTAACCTTTTTCTTAATAATTTTACTATTAATTGTTTATACTATGTATTCATAGTTATTATTAGTAACTATCAACAGGTTTCTGTAGTGAAAATATTTTTTAATATTCTCACGGAAAAAACAGCGCAGTAAAGTATCTCACACTTTATAATTTGCAAAGTACGAAAATATGAAGAGTTGGACTAACTTTTTAATTGACTGACGGTTCTTGGAAGATTTTTTTCTTCTTCAAGTTTCTCTCAAAGTGAAATGTTCACATATTTTACGCCTGCCTGTTCATTATCGAGAGAAAGGAAAAGCGTTTAGGTTTTTTGAAATGAAAAAAAGAATTTTATGAATTTTAATAAGATAACTAGTATCAATGATTATAAAGCAAAATAGCTTTCGTGTCATGTGCCAGCCAGAGTGGAAAATCGATTAGTCGTATATCATTTCCACTTACTTCGATACATGATGAAAAAGTTAATTGCCTAATGTATCGAAGCTAATGGACAAGATTCTCCTACAAGTTTGATGAGGTGTTTAATGACACACTACAACACTATATACCATTGCCAATGAAAACTGCAAGTCATTTTATATAGGACGAGAAATAAATTGCAAAGACATTTCTTTTTTTTCGTAAATCCAACTTTTCTTAATGTAACTTGATCATATTACTTTGAATTATAATATAAAAGTCCCTTTTGATCATGCTTCCTTTTCTCCTCATTCAAATTTCCATACGAAATCATTATTATAGAAAAAAAATTAATTACGTTTAATTTGAGCATACAATTTTTCTTAAATTAATATACGCTTTTTCATTTTCATAAAGTTTCTTGAAAGGTTCCGTGATTCGTGTGGAAGGTCTAATTGAATTACTCGGAAATGATGAATTAATTTCAGCGGAAATGCATACCACGAACCGTTAATAATTAATGGTTATGGGTGTTGAATTTAATACTGACAACACATTCATTTTATGCAAAAAGAAAGTGATACCTAGCACGTTTTTTCCACCCCTCTCTTCACATTGGAACTAAAAAAAAATTGTGTCGTGTTTCATTCAATTTTAGACATTTGATTTTTTTTAAAGGAAAAAAAATTCCTTTATCTTTATCTTTTCTCTTTATAAAAGCTCTCTTTTCTTATATTCACCTTTTGTCTTCTTGTTCTTTTATTTTCTTCCTATTCCATCATCTTTTATAATCTTTCTTTTTCCAGTTTTGTTCTTTCTACATATTTTCTTTTATGATTATTATACTATACATTAAAATTCACTTTTGTAGAATTTTATTTAAAAATTTTTTTTTCTTTTTTCTGATATTTAATGGATTGATATTTTTACACTTTATAGTAAATTATTTCTTTATGAAGTGATTTCTGTTATATATTTGTTTTCTTGCATTTGGTTTTTACGGTAAAACTTTACTTTTCCAATTGCGTATTTCTTTGTATTAGCAATTATCATTACTAAAGAAAATATTATTGTGAGAAAATATCTTTCTTCCGTTTTGAGATATCTGTAATTAAAAGAATAAATTGCTTTGATTTAAGCCGACGGAATATTATTATAGTTCTATTTATAACGTTAATTTTTAAGAATCAAATAAATATTAAATGTATTTTATAATGAAATATTTTTTATCAATTTTCATTAAAGGCTGTTTTACCCTATCTTTGATGTTCTCGAATTGTTGCTGTTATTTTTGGCAGAACAATTTTAAGGAAGATTATTAGTTTTAGTAGAAGCGATTGAAAATAATTCGGTAATGTATAAATTTTTTAATAACAAACATTTTATAGTTTCATACTTTCTATAGAATATTTTAAAAACGATTTGATTTTAATATAATATGAATTGTTTTCTTTAGATAATGGTCCTCCACAATTTTACTGTACCGATTTTTAAACAAACAGGCCGTTTTGAAAGTATAGTACAAACTACTTCTGGTAGAAACCACTATTTGTAGAAAAAATTATATAAGTAGAAAGTACTACACGTAAAAACTACTATTCTTATAAACTACTATTAGGTAGAATATGCTATCAATAAAAACTAATATTTTTAAAAGATATATAGAAAACACTACTAGTAAAAAATACTATTATTAAAAATCACAACGAGTAAAAAATGATATTAGTAGTGATCACTATTAGTGGAAAATACTACTAGTAAGACTATAAAATATTTTTAGCAGAATATACTAAGGAAACATAGTCAGGGTTGGACCTTAGTCGCAGAATAAAAAAAAGTTTTGTATACCAAGTAGAAACTACCTTTTTTAAAACACAACAATTATTTAAAAATACTGTCATTAAATTCTCCCATTCTTTAAAAAATAGCGTGAGATAAATTAAAACATAATATTTAAAAATTCTTGAAAATCATTAGTTACTGTAATCGTGCAATAATCCAAGAATTGTGTTTCATTATAAGGGGACATTGAGAAAGTGTTAATTTTATCACTATTCGGCATCAAGATATTTAGCTCGAGTCTCTCTGAAAATAACAAACCTTCGTTCGGATATCAGACAGGAAATCTCGCATTTGCGGGTTATGTTTGAATTTTTTTTCTTTATTTTCTTTTTCTTTTTTTTTGTTGCCTGTATTCTTCTTAAGTTGTTCTCTCGGCAAGAAATAGTAATTGAATATAAAGTAGTAAAAAAGAGGGGCGTTAATGACAGTGGTGCGCGGTGAGGGCTCAAGTTGAACGTAAATTCCTACTTTGCCCCGTGATACCTAATGTATATCAAGACAGTGGCGATGAGATATGTAATCTGCGTATATTAGAGAAACGACGTAACGCCAAAGAAGCTGCGGGGCTAAAGGGAAAGATCTTATCTTATTAAAGTTAACCTTACTTTGCCAAGTATTTCTGCCAACAGATTGGCAAAAGATCGATTGCGATTACATTATCCATCCATATCGGCTCAATTCGTTTGATCGCGCATAATCTCATCCATATAGCAAACTAGTCCAGTAGCTAAGAATTTTAGCTTCTATGATATTTTTTTGTTTTTGTCAAAAGAATTTGACAAAGTCAAATAAAAAATTCGCCTAATCCAATTTTGTATTTTTTATGTTGGTTCATCTAAAAAAAAGAACCTTCAGAAAATATTTAATTGATATTTAAATAATTAAAATTTTATTATTAATAGAATTTTCTAGAAGAACAAGAATATCAATTTTTCAGGAAAAAAATTTAAAACACAAAATTTTTCTGGTATATCGCTTCAATAGATGATTTTCAATGATTTGATTTTAACCCTAGAAGGAGTACGTTAGTTTACTCACCCTCTAAGGAGTAACTGGGGTGTCCCGACACCCCACGCTTTAAACTTGTTTTATAAGGTTTATATTTGACGTAAAAAAAATTTATTATAATGAATTGATTGGTTTTTTAGTAGGGAATACAATAATATTATTCATATTTTAATAAATTAAAAAAATTTTGGAGAAAAACCATAAAAACCCAAAAAAACACCAAAAAATTGCAAAATTGACTTTTTTCACAAAAAACGTTGTAGTTTCTTAAAAATTTGACTAATTTTAAAACTATTTTAGGTTTTTAAAGTTAAATAGATACACTTTTAGGGGAAAAAATTAGTTTTTGTATTACTTCCAAAAAACATAATTATTTGAACATCTGAAGTGAAAGAAATTAAAGACAATTGACGAATAGTAAAAATCATAAAAATGAACTATAAAATGGACTTAAACAATTAATATTTACTAGAAATGGTGTTATAAATTTAAAATTTTACAAACTCAAAATATCTGAATATATATTAACATTAAAATTAATAACTTATGAAATGATTCTGTAAATTAATATTTAATCAAAGTTTTAATTATCAATTCTTAATACCTCTAATATATGTTAAAATATTATTAACAATATAGAATTTATAATTTAAATTTGACTGTCATATACTACATTTTTCTGTATTAGAATTTAATTTCTGACTGTAGAGAGAGCACAGAAATTTTTAATAAATCTTAACTAAAATTTCATAAGTTGTTACAAATACAGAATGTCTATTTTTCATAAAAATTAAATTTTGTATAGAAATGTTTCTTTTTTATAAAATACAACTTTTTCATGCATAACCTATCAATTTATACTTTATCAGTGCAGTCGTTCACGCAGCTTATTTTTTCGGATCAAAAATTAAATTCAAAAATATAATTATTTACCGACAGCCATATCGGAGTAGTTATCTTGAGAATAACACCTGACTCTAAACCAAAGAGTTCAATTGACGTCTAATGGATGTCACTAATTGCTGATATAGTCGAAATCTTCCTTAATTAAAATTCTCAATCAGCAAATGATTTCCTACATTAACTATACAGCTCTTCGACTAGTGTATGGGCTTGATCTGAGATTGTAAGAAACGTGAACGTCCAGGCTGTGTTGGCATGGTGCATTGGTAGGCGTTGGTCCCGCGAAAGGCAGCTATTAACTGGGGTTCGAGTCCTCACAGATGCACAGTGCAGTCGTTCACGCAGCTTATTTTTTCGGATCAAAAATTAAATTCAAAATATAATTATTTACCGACAGCCATATCGGAGTAGTTATCTTGAGAATAACACCTGACTCTAAACCAAAGAGTTCAATTGACGTCTAATGGATGTCACTAATTGCTGATATAGTCGAAATCTTCCTTAATTAAAATTCTCAATCAGCAAATGATTTCCTACATTAACTATACAGCTCTTCGACTAGTGTATGGGCTTGATCTGAGATTGTAAGAAACGTGAACGTCCAGGCTGTGTTGGCATGGTGCATTGGTAGGCGTTGGTCCCGCGAAAGGCAGCTATTAACTGGGGTTCGAGTCCTCACAGATGCACAGTGCAGTCGTTCACGCAGCTTATTTTTTCGGATCAAAAATTAAATTCAAAAATATAATTATTTACCGACAGCCATATCGGAGTAGTTATCTTGAGAATAACACCTGACTCTAAACCAAAGAGTTCAATTGACGTCTAATGGATGTCACTAATTGCTGATATAGTCGAAATCTTCCTTAATTAAAATTCTCAATCAGCAAATGATTTCCTACATTAACTATACAGCTCTTCGACTAGTGTATGGGCTTGATCTGAGATTGTAAGAAACGTGAACGTCCAGGCTGTGTTGGCATGGTGCATTGGTAGGCGTTGGTCCCGCGAAAGGCAGCTATTAACTGGGGTTCGAGTCCTCACAGATGCACAGTGCAGTCGTTCACGCAGCTTATTTTTTCGGATCAAAAATTAAATTCAAAAATATAATTATTTACCGACAGCCATATCGGAGTAGTTATCTTGAGAATAACACCTGACTCTAAACCAAAGAGTTCAATTGACGTCTAATGGATGTCACTAATTGCTGATATAGTCGAAATCTTCCTTAATTAAAATTCTCAATCAGCAAATGATTTCCTACATTAACTATACAGCTCTTCGACTAGTGTATGGGCTTGATCTGAGATTGTAAGAAACGTGAACGTCCAGGCTGTGTTGGCATGGTGCATTGGTAGGCGTTGGTCCCGCGAAAGGCAGCTATTAACTGGGGTTCGAGTCCTCACAGATGCACAGTGCAGTCGTTCACGCAGCTTATTTTTTCGGATCAAAAATTAAATTCAAAAATATAATTATTTACCGACAGCCATATCGGAGTAGTTATCTTGAGAATAACACCTGACTCTAAACCAAAGAGTTCAATTGACGTCTAATGGATGTCACTAATTGCTGATATAGTCGAAATCTTCCTTAATTAAAATTCTCAATCAGCAAATGATTTCCTACATTAATTTTTCTAACGTTAGGGAGTAACTGGGGTGTCCAGACACCCCAGACGTATTTTAACAGGAGATAGAGCTCTTCCTTGAGCAAAACTGTTGGCGGCACATACAGGTGTCAAAAGATAGAGGTTCAAACTAAATTATCAACGGGTTTTGAGCGTAAAAAAATTATTGGTTAAGCCATGGGAATACTTTGAATTTTGCTTGGGGTGTCCAGACACCCCAGTTACTCCTTCTAGGGTTAATATAACAAACATGCCGTTTAGAAAATTTGTTTATTTACTCAAAAGAAAATGTTCACTTGTTTAAAGCTAATAAGATTTCTGCTTATAATAATAATTAGGTAGAGATTTTTATATCAACACTAATTTCTAACAGTATATTTTCTAATGAGCAGTAGTTTCTACTAAGAGTTGTTTCTACTAATAATAATTGTTACTACTGTCAGTTTGTACAAGCAGTGATTTATACTAGTAATACTTCTATCTACTAGCAGCACTACATAAAAGAAAATTTATTTATCTACTAATTGTAGTTTTTTAATGGTTGCTAATTACTGTAGTTTATTAAAATTATTTTTTAAATACGGTAATTTCTAGAAAGAAATTTTTATGCATAAGAAAACTATTTCTACAAACACAAGTAGCAGAGTAGTTGGTAGAAACAAAAATAAATAAATAAACCATAATAGAAAATAATTTTTCTGCTAATTACGTTTTAACAATAGCAACTTTCATCAATAACAGTTAGGGGAGAGTCTCCAGTTGTGAGACGGGTTTTATTTTTGACCCGTAAATTGTAAACGGGTAAACGAAATTGTAAATAAAATACACCGTTCGAAAGGTAACAGAAATACGCAACTTTTATTAAAAGAAAGTATAGTGTTTCGATGAACTCAAAAAATTTTACGATACATTTTCCGAGCACATCGCTTTTTTCAAAAAAAAAATGTCTCCAGCTGTGAGACACTCATTAAAAATTGCTAAAATTTAATAAGTTTGACATAAAACGTTATGTTTAGTAGAAATCATTAAATATATTAATAATATATATTATTATATACTAAATAATAATATTTATTCGCCAAAATATGACTCTCAAATAAACACAATTTAATAGCTTCAACAAGAGCATTAAAATTCATTTCTTCTGAATCAATTGACTTTTTTCCACTTGACATGCCCAAAAATACTAGAAAAAAAATCAAAACAACATTTAAATAGTATGCCTGAAAAGTCGTATTTTTTATGCTGCCTAGATGGGTGTTGACACCGTCTCACAACTGGTGATATGCTGTGTCTCACACCCAGAAATTGGCGCTATTTTGAAAAAGGAAAATTAAATTATTTTCAACCGTAGATTGGAACAATGCAATATTGCATCACAAAATATAAGGAAGACACTAAAAGAAAAGGCATTACATTTACCTTTTCCAATTAATTAACTTGGAAAAAAAGTACTTTGCAATTATTGAAAAAACGCTTTTTAGTTGATTGTCACACACAGTGTTGGTATTTAACAAAAACAGTTTATATATCCGTTTCGGCGTACACGAAAAAGTTGGCTCATATAAAAAGAAATGTTTTTATATAAACCAATCGGCTTTTTAATATTGCATGTTAAAAAAAATTGACTGTCTCACAACTGGAGGTGTCTCACAACTGGAGACTCTCCCCTACTAATTATAGTAATTTCTACCAGAAATAGTTTCAATAAACTTCAATTTCTACAAATAGTAAATTTAATGTAAAATTAATTCTTTAGTAGCAGGAATATTTTAATATTGTTCTACTAAAGGTTGTTTACACTAATTGTAGTTTCGTAACGTAGTATCGGATCAAAGAAGTTTTTACTAAGCCACCGACACGAAAATGACACGAAAAAACACGAAAATGAGTATCGTGTCGGTATCATCGTGTCGACGCCCGACACGATGCATCGTGTCAAGAAAAGTATCGTGTCGCGACACGATACGATACCGACACGATACGAAATTAACGTGTCGCACATGTTACATTAAAAAATGCTTTTTATCAGCACATGAGCATATACGGCCATCTTGTAAAAACCAAAATATATATATTTTAAGTTGCGCAGTGTACTACCACTGCACTTGCACATTCGCAGTAGTGGAATTTAGTATTTATTGCTGCGCAGTATGCTACAACTATATGTGAACATGCGCAGAAGTGCAATTTAGAAGTGATTGTTGCGCAGTAATCTATTTTAGTAATTATTGCTGCGCAGTAGTCTAATTTAGTAATTATTGCTGCGCAATAGTCTACCACCACACTTAGACATGCGCAGTAGTCTAATTTAGTATTAATTGATGCGCAGTAGTGTAATTTGGTAGTTATTGCTGCGCAGTAGTCTAATTTAGTATTAATTGATGCGCAGTAGTGCAATTTGGTATTTATTGCTGCGCAGTAGTGTAATTTGGTATTTATTGCTGCGCAGTAGTCTAATTTAGTATTAATTGATGCGCAGTAGTGTAATTTGGTATTCATTGCTGCGCAGTAGTCTAATTTAGTATTGATTGATGCGCAGTAGTTCAATTTACCATTTATTGATGCGCAGTATATTAGACCTACATACTGCGCATCAATTAATACTAGATGAGACTACTGCGCAGCAATTGATACTAAATTATGTTACTGCGCAGCAATAAATGCTAAATTGCATTACTGCGCATGTCTTAGTGTAATGGTAGGCTATAGCGCTGCAATAAATACTATATTGCACTACTGCGCATGTCCAAGTATTTTGGTAGGCTACTGCGCAGCAATAAGTACTAATTTGCACTACTGCGCATGTCCAAGTGGGGGGGGGCAACTACTGCGCAGCAATAAGTACTATTTTGCACTATTGCGCATGTCCAAGTGTGGGAGCAACTAATGCGCAGCAATAAATGCTAAATTTCACTTCTGCGCATATCCGCCATATTGAATTTGTTACTAAGTTACCTAAGTTATTATATGTAATGTAATTACATAAATTACGTAAGACATTTAGGGGGTATGGGGGTCTGCAAATTCTTACAAACAATAAAAAATGGCGCTAATGTATGTAAAATATGTTACATGGGGGAGTGGGGGGGGGGGGTAAATTAAAAAAAATTATCTTATGTAATTTATGGATGGCCCCCAATATTATTTTGTAATTTTGTATAATATGATTGTCCATATGTCATTTAATTGATTCGGCTATTTATGTAATGCGACACGATACGAAAATCGGATCGTGTCGGTATCGTGTCGGCATCGTGTATCGACACGATACCGACACGATACCTTTGCTTCGTGACGGCCTTCTACTATTAATAGTTCTTACTAATAGTAATTTATATCACTATTAGGTTCTACTGCTAATAATTCCTTAATAATCTCTAAAACTGAATCAGTGAAATTTCACTGAAAATCAGTTAAAAATGATTGAAATTTCAATCATTTTTCACTGATTGACCAATTAAAAAATAACTGAAATTTTCAATATGAGTGACAATTTTTAATATCAGTGAAAAATGACTGATATTTCAATCATTTTTAACTGACTTTCAGTGAAATTATACTTATTCAAATCTTGAGAATAGAGTCACTGATTCTCAGTCAAATTTCACTAATTTTCAGTGGAATTTCACCGATTCAGATTTAGAGAGTACCTAATTAGTTAAAAATATATAATTATTATTAGTAAAATCGTGGCTGACTTTTTGCTTCTGATATTAGTAAAAAATGAGTAGGGGAGAGTTGGGCAAAATGGGGTACCTTTTTGATATTGGTTGTTTACAGAGAACCAAACTAATAAACCGATTCAGCTAAACTTCAAAATTCTTCTTTGTACACTTAGCTTTGAGGAAATTATGATAATAGGGGAGAAAAAAATTTTTGAAAGAACTTATATCGTATTTTCTGAGAAAGTGCTAAAATCCCATTTTGCCCCACGGCACAGTGGGAAAAAATGCACGCTTCTGGACAAAATTCTGCTGACAAGTCAAATCTTAACGGATTTTAACGTTTTTTCTTTTAAAAGACTTAGGAAGGTTTGCGCTATAAGACGTAACTGATACTTTTTGGATCATTTGAAACATAACCTCAAAAAATCATTTAAATCCTACTCAAATTCATTCTACAATGATTAAATACATATACAAATGAACATAGGGAGCTTTTTTATGTTAAAATATGATTTATCATAAAAGTGGTCATTAGTGACCTAAAAAAGCTCAGTATATAAATTTGTAGCTGTAGTCAATCATTGTAGAACGAATTTGAATAGGATTTAAATGATTTTTTTGAGGTTATGTTGGAAATTGTAAAAAAGTGTTAGTCAAGGGTTAAAGTGTAAACCTTCTTGAGGTTTTTTAAAAAAAATTTTGAAATCCGTTACGATTTGACTTGTCAGCAGAATTTTGTCCAGAAGCGTGCATTTTTACCCACTGTGCAAGGGTGGGGCAAAATGAGGTGGTATCAAATAACTATACAAAATATGCCTCGAAACAAAAATATTGATGATTCTTCTACGGGAAATGTTTGAATATACATAATATAATGTTTTTAAATAGTTTGATGAAACGGCGTTGGCACCGGTATGCCCCACACTTAGGTACCCCATTCTGCTCCACACTGCATATTAAAACAAAATGCAATGTTTCTAAGTTATTGTAAACAATTTAACAATCTATTCTATTGAAAATTACTTTAGAATAAGTGCTAAAAAAGATCCCACACTTGCCAAATTAAATGCATTATCCCAAAAAGTTTTGTAAGCACTTTAATTTTGACAAATATTCATATTTTTTTGCTTAAAACTTAAAAGTTGTATAACTTTCAAAACAAAATTTTTTTTGGAGTGTCTTCATAATTAATAACAGTTTCTTATCAACATGAATGATATATGTCAAGGATAAAAAAATTAAAAGTACCTATCATGGAAAAACAGAGGTACCCCATTTGACCCGCCTACCCCATTTTGCCCCACTCTCCCCTTATTACAAATAGAGGTCATTATTAATTATTTCATTAATAAAATTTTACTATTTGAATCAGTGACTGACTTTTTACTATCAAATTAGTTATTTTTAACTAATTCAAATTTAGAGAGGACATTATTCACTACTGATAATAATTTGTATATATACTTTTATTACTACTATTAGTTTTTACTACTGCTAACAGTTTGTACTACTACTTATAGTTCTTACTACTATATAAAGTTAATACTGTATAGTATAATTCTACTAAGCTATTAGTAAAGCTCTATTAACAATTAGTAAAATTTCACAATTTGTTAGTAAAATTATTACTAAATCATTTGATGGACGACTTTTCGCATCATTTTATTAGTAACTTTCTACTAATTCAGATTTAAAGAGCACGTTTATAGTAAACTAAAATTAGTTATAGTAGAAAAAATTTTAATGTAGTATTTCCAAAATGTTATTTGTCGCTAATATTTTTCATAATAGTACCTAGTTTCAAAAAATCAATATTTCTTTTTCAATTAATAAAATTTCTAGTATAGCGATTTGACTATTCACTCTAAATCTGAATCAGTGAAAATTTCACTGATTTCAATTCAGTGGCCCAGTTTTCTTTGATGAATCAGTGGAATTTCACTGACAATCAGTGGTTTTTTCTGAATCTCAGTGAAATATTCCACTGGTGAATTAAAGAAAACTGGGCCAGTGAAATTTTCAATGATTCAGATTTAGACTGTTGACTACCAAAAAGAACTAAGATGTAATTGGTGCAATCAGATTTTGTAGTTGTTTTTATAATTTAACTACTTTTTGTAGGAACTATGATTGTTTAATTACACCAAAAATAGTAAAATCAATTACACAAACATTGACACTATAACTAAAAATGTATATTTGACTACTTTCCACTCCACTACATAATATGGTAGTTGAATTTTTCGACTAAATTTTTTTAGTGTAGTATGAATTCTCTACAAATAATATTTTTTCATAACTAACAATTTTTGTCTCATCTCTACAACTTTTGTCAAATATCCTCAAAAAATTGAAAAAGAAAGAAAAACAAACAACGAAATATCCTAACAAACATGATACGCCGCAATGATAATTTTGCAGAATAATCTATGGGAAAATAGAAAATATGATACAAAGAGGAAATAGAATGTACCCTATTGAAAATCGACGACTCTCTCTCTCCCTCTATTTTCAAAGGCGCATATTGACATTTGAAATAATAAAGCGACTGCAATTCCAAATAGTCTAAAATAACGACACTGAAAAGGGACATACGCGATAATGATATACGGACCAATGACAACATTCCGTTCCATTGGAGCGAGAGGAGTGAGTTTAACTATATATATTGTATATATATAAAACGTGTACGTACAACAGTAGAAATGCAGTATAACGACACACAGTCAAATGGTTCAACTGTTCTCTCGCCAATATTACCTGTTCTACTGAATTATTGTATCGTACAAAAGCGAAATATCTCGCATTCATATTAAATGTCTGACCATCAAACAGGAAAAATACCAAACTTATAACGAGAAACTATCTCTCATACAAAGGTCTAAAATTACTTCACTCTCTAATACATTCTACATAGACGTAAATTAGTTCAATCTACGTTGCACGACGAACGAGAAAAGCACGAACATTTGACAGATTATCGTCTTTTTTGAAGTGAACTTAGGTCAGATCGTCACATTCGAACGATCATTTCGTTAAGACGAGCAATTAATCGATTTTCAAATTTTACAAATCTAACCACAATTTTTATTTCTGAATTTTTCATTTAAATTTATGTTCTTTAAAACTTTTCTTTTTAATTAAAAAAGGTAATATATAGTTTATTCAAATAATTAATTATTTTTAGAGGCAATTATTTTGTAAATAAAATGCATATTTAAAGAAAAGAAATTAGTCACATTTGTTCTCAAATTTAATTTATTAAATATTTTTTAAAAATACAATTTAGAAAAATTTTATATTAATCGAATTAGATAAAAAATCATGGAATGAAATAAATAGATATAACAAAATTCCTATTTGAAATGTAAATGATTGACAATTTAATTGTCAATAAATGTCAATTTTAAGTAGACTAATTTTAAGCACTTTTTAGAATGGTTAATTTTATTGTTAATATAAATTTAAATGATAAATTTTGTCATTATTATAATTTTATTTTATTTTAACAATTTCTAATTTAATAGACAAAAATTAAAAAATTGTAATATAATTAAAATGCTAATTGACTGTTTTAAGTTTTTAATTAAATTTTTCATTAGTACTCAGAGATTATAAATAATATTCTCATTTTAACAGAATTAAATACATTTTTTAATCAAGTGTTTTTATTTATTTATTTAACAGGCAAAAAAAGCCCTTAAATACATATAAGAGGCATTATTCCTGAACTGCCCCAAAAATAAAAAAAACTTCTTGGATTTCCTTTATACTTTGGAAATATGTTACCCTAGTAGGTACAAGTTACTACACCAATTTACAGGTTCAACCCCCCACCCCAATCAAAAGGGTGGGGGGTTGAAATTTCAGCTTCAACTCGAACATGCATTCTTTAAACATTTGTAGTTTCTACTTAAATTATTCAATTAAAAAAAGTAAGTAGTGTTTTAGAAAGGTTTTTTTGTGTACTTTTAAAATATTTTATTTATATAATAAAAAAAAAATTTTTTTTGCAAAAATTTTTTAAAATAAATAGTTTTTTGCAATTTTGTGCAAGTTCGGTAGTTTTTATTTTCTTTTTAATAATCTCAAATGAAAGCTTGGGAATTCCCCTAAAAGAAGATATAAGTCTGAAAATGGGCCGAAACAATTTCCCAAAGATATAGTGTAATAAGTAAAATTTGTCCGTCCGCTCGCGCACTCCAGCGCGATGAACAGTGGGATTTTTTTTCAACTTACTATTGAAAATTGTCTAGAAACTACAAATTTTATCGGATGTTGATGTTCTTGATTTAAAATTACTAAGAGATCCATCAAAGTCGATTTTTGAATTTTTAATTGTTTATTTTTTTCTTGTTACTCAAAAATTTGACAAATTACAATATTTTTAGAAAAAATCTTGTTAGTTTTTTTATTTTTCCATTACACATGATCGAAATCAATTTAAATTAGTCTAGTATGACCACCGGACAATTAATAAAGCATAATACAGTTTATTTAAATTGTTGCAAACAATGTTAATTAACAAATAGATTACTTCGGACCTTCTTCATAAAAAAAATTGGTTTTTTTGCAGACAAGTTAAAATTTATGTCTAATTTAGTAAAAAACTATTTTACAGTTAAAAATTATCATTAATATTAACAATTATATAAACAATAATAAACTTCCTTTTGTATTTGTAAACATTTTCGTCATTTTTTAAACTTTAAATATTTATATCATATGTACATTCTTTCAAAAACATAAAAAATTTATTTGCTTAAACAATTACATTTGTTATAAACAAATTTTTCATTTTTTAACAAATAATTAGCTTTTTTCATCAAACAAATTTTTTTCCTTTTTTATATTTACTATCATAAAAAAGAACTCCTTAATGAAATGGGAATACTATAAATTATTCATTTAATTTTAATAAACATTATAAGTTAACAAATATTTAACATTGTTCTTTTTTCACAGAAAAAATATATTTATTTATATGCATTTAAATGTAAACTGTTTTAACTGAATAATGGTTTACTTCATTAAAAATATAAATATTTCTTAACTTATAATGTTCGTTAGAATTAAATGAATAATTTATAGTATTCCCATTTCATTAAGGAGTTCTTTTTTATGATGGTAAATATAAAAAAAAGGAAAAAATTTTGTTTGATGAAAAGAGCTACTTATTTGTTTAAAAATGAAAAGTTTGTTTATAACAAATGTAATTGTTTAAGCAAATAAATTTTTTATGTTTTTGAAAGAATGTACATATGATATAAATATTTAAAGTTTAAAAAATGACGAAAATGTTTACAAATACAAAAGGAAGTTTATTATTGTTTATATAATTGTTAATATTAATGATAATTTTTAACTGTAAAATAGTTTTTTACTAAATTAGACATAAATTTTAACTTGTCTGCAAAAAAACCAATTTTTTTTATGAAGAAGGTCCGAAGTAATCTATTTGTTAATTAACATTGTTTGCAACAATTTAAATAAACTGTATTATGCTTTATTAATTGTCCGGTGGTCATACTAGACTAATTTAAATTGATTTCGATCATGTGTAATGGAAAAATAAAAAAACTAACAAGATTTTTTCTAAAAATATTGTAATTTGTCAAATTTTTGAGTAACAAGAAAAAAATAAACAATTAAAAATTCAAAAATCGACTTTGATGGATCTCTTAGTAATTTTAAATCAAGAACATCAACATCCGATAAAATTTGTAGTTTCTAGACAATTTTCAATAGTAAGTTGAAAAAAAATCCCACTGTTCATCGCGCTGGAGTGCGCGAGCGGACGGACAAATTTTACTTATTACACTATATCTTTGGGAAATTGTTTCGGCCCATTTTCAGACTTATATCTTCTTTTAGGGGAATTCCCAAGCTTTCATTTGAGATTATTAAAAAGAAAATAAAAACTACCGAACTTGCACAAAATTGCAAAAAACTATTTATTTTAAAAAATTTTTGCAAAAAAAATTTTTTTTTTATTATATAAATAAAATATTTTAAAAGTACACAAAAAAACCTTTCTAAAACACTACTTACTTTTTTTAATTGAATAATTTAAGTAGAAACTACAAATGTTTAAAGAATGCATGTTCGAGTTGAAGCTGAAATTTCAACCCCCCACCCTTTTGATTGGGGTGGGGGGTTGGACCTGTAAATTGGTGTAGTAACTTGTACCTACTAGGGTAACATATTTCCAAAGTATAAAGGAAATCCAAGAACTTTTTTTTATTTTTGGGGCAGTTCAGGAATAATGCCTCATAAGTACAAAAAGAAAAACTATATAATCGTAGACACTAGTATTGTAGTATTATTGCTCTCAATTTACTAATAAATTTCGTGCTTGAGGCTTCGAAGAAATCAATTGTCTTTACAGAATTTGCCTCACGAGAAACTCTACTTACATACGAATTATAGCCATAATTTGTTCTATGAGTACGTTCATAAAAAAGAGGGTTATGGCGAGTGCGTTTTAAGGGAACGTAAAAACAGAATTTAGAAAGTAATGCAGGACATTTTATTGAACCATTTAATAATCTATATAAAAAAAGCAAATCATTATACAATAATATAGATTGAATTGAAGGGAGATTCAACTTCAATCTTAAATCGTTGTAATCATGATTGAAATAATCATGAAAAATCCCTAACCTTCTTGCTGCAAAACGTAAAAATCTATTTTGAACTCTCTCCAATCTTAATATTAAATAATCATAGTAAGGAGACCAAATAATAGAGATGTTCAGAAGTCCTTGTCTTACTAAAGAAAGGAAAAGCGTTCTGAGCACACGAGCACAAGTAAAATCATTTGTGTTTCTTACAACAAAACCAAGCATTCCAATTGATCTACTTACAGAATTTGAGATATGTTCATTAAATGAAAATTTTACACATAAAGTGAGTCCAAGGTCTTTGATTGTATCAGTTCTTTGCAATTCAATGTCATTTACAATATATTGGTGTCTTATAATAATTAAACGATTGGAAAACGAGATTACAAAACATTTAGAAATGTTTAAGGGTAAACAATTTAAAGTACACCATTTACAAACACTGTCAAGGTCGGATTGAAAACTGACAAAGTCATTATGATTTTTTATAATATTAAAGAATTTTAAATCGTCAGCATATAGCGAGAAAAAACAAAATTTAAAAACTATTTTTATATCATTTATGAAGAGAATAAATAATAGCGGACCCAACACCGAACCCTGGGGTACGCCCGATATAGCATAAAAAACGTCAGAATATTCATTTTGTATACGTACTGATTGTTGTCTATTAAATAAATAAGATTTAATTAACGACAAAAAATTTCCACAAAAACCCATCAGTTCCAATTTTGCACCAAGAATCACATGATCAACCTTATCAAAGGCCTTGGAGAAATCCGTATATATAGCATCTACTTGATGCCCCGATTCAATTGCACTCGTTACAAATTCTGTAAAAAGGCACAAATTTGTGTTAACTGATCTGCCCCTGAAAAAGCCATGCTGCTCGTCTATAATAATAGAAGATGTTGTGAAGAAAATTATATCAGCAATTATATTTTCAAAAATTTTTGCAAAAAAGCTTAAAATAGATATTGGTCTATAATTCCTGACATCACCCCTGTCACCAGTTTTAAAAACCGGAGTAATTGAAGCTTTTTTCCACTCAGAAGGAAAAGATCCACTTGATATAGATAAATTAAATAGAATATATAAAGGTTGTACAAAAGACGAGAAGCAAGCCCTCACAAGGGCAGGCGGAATGCCATCCGGACCAGATCCTTTGTTAATATTTAATTCTTTGAGTTTTTTTATAATAACATTCTTACTTATTTTAGCATCTCGAAGGTCAGTTAAATCTTTAAAAGGAAATACATAATCTGGTTCAAATGATGTAGCATTAGAAGTACAGTAAACAGAATTAAAATGATTAGCAAACAAATTGGAGATGTCCTTACAATTATTTCCAATGGCATTTCCCAATATCATGGAATTCGGAATACTATTACCATTACGTCTAGAATTAACAAATTTCCAAAAATATTTTGGGTTGTTAATAATAGCATTTTCTGCACTCGCAATATAATCTCTATAACAAGAACCAGACAAGGCTTTACATTTAGTTCTAAGTTTTGAAAAAGTTTCATAATCAGAGCGACATTTAGTTTTTTTATAGTTTAAATGAGCACATTTTTTTTGCATAATAATCTGTTTTAATTCCGGGGTAAACCACAAAGGGTAAGTTGATCCAATTGTTGATTGTTTTAGGGGAACAAAAATTTCAAACGCCTCATAAACACATGTATAAAAATCATCAACAGCACATTCGATATCAGTATTATTTAATTTAGAAACCCAATCAATATCATCCAGATAAAAAATTATGCCAACAATATCAGCATTATTAAAATTATATTTAACATTATTCGTAGACAAAAATTGTTTAATCGGTAATTTAACTTTAGTTATTTGAAAAAGCAAAGGAGGATGATAACTATCTATTGGCAACAATGGATCAACAGAAAAGGTTCTTAATAAATAATTTTGAAAATTACAAAAAATCAAATCAAGCAAAGAACCATGTACATTAACAAAATCATTAATCTGAAATAAGTTTAAGAAATCAATCGTATCAGAAACAAAACTTATAATATTTCTATGTAACTTTAGCGAACCAGCCTGTGCCGTACAATGAGGAGTACTATTATCAGAGAAATCAAAATCACGATTTGTACACCAAAGTGCATAAGGGATATTAAAATCTTCCATCAAACAGACATGAGCATGTGGCATTTGCTCTAAAATAAACTCAATAACTTGAAAAACATCTATATAAGTTTGTTTCGTAGAATTTGGCGGAATATAAAAAACGCCAAATAATAATAATTTATAAAAATTATGTATAGATACATTACTTAAAAAGTATGTAAAGAAAAATATTTTTGTTTCATTTTCTGTACTATCACGCTGAAAGTACTTTCAATGTTATAAATAATTGAAAAAGAACAAATTCGTATTTAAAATGAATAGAAATTAAAAGTACAAAAGAAAATAAATTAAATAATATTCTAAATTAACAATGACTGAATTTCGTCTTTCAATGAGCAAGTTACCCACGAATTGATGCACATAAGATACTTTATACTTTCATCATTCATCCTATTTCTATGCTTCCTAATAGTTAAGGACCCACGCGAAAAAACTCTTTCGGCAGCAACTGAAGTTGCTTGCACGCCTAATCCCAAGTAGAAATGTAATACTGGCATAGTACTGATTTTGTACTGACTGCCAGTATTGCAGTACCGACTCCAGTACTAAGTCAGTACTGGGAAAACCCTGGCTGGTAACGCTGTCCAGTACTGATTTTTACCGGCGGTCAGTATAAGCTCCTTATTTAATTATTAAAGCATGGGGAGTAATTTATTGAATACTAATAATTATTATTAATTAATTATTAGAATTCCTTTTATTAAAATAAGTTTTAAAAAATATTTTTCTTATTTTTTCATTATTTATTTAAATCTTATTTATTTAAATTAATGACTAAATTATTATTATTACTGGTTATTAATTATTTAAACTTATACTTTATGTAACACTGTTAAGAATTATACACAAAACACTTAAAACTAAGACGGAAAAATATCGCACGCACGGGGGACCGAACCCTAGACCTCGAGGACGCAAGTCGAATACACATACCGTATAGCCACGCAAGCTCGGGAGTTGTCTCGCATAAACTTCCTTTTGAATTGTGGGACCGATATATACAGTGCTTTAATAATAAACCCACTGCATATTATATTTATTTCAAGAAAAATTATTATACATATATCTTTATATACATTTTATCAAGTCATTATGTAGTAATTAATAGATACATCATAATAATATGGTAAAAATTATTAATATAATTATTTATTTATTATTTATAATCTAATTATTTATTAAGATAATAATAAAAAAAATTTATTTAAGAAAAATTTTTGTTAAATAAATAAATAAAAATATATATACAGCTTTAAAAAATAAAATTTTTTTTATTATTAATAATAGGGGAACATAGTCTAGGTCGGCCACCTTTTTGACTTTTGTTTATAACTTTTTTTTAAAAATGAATTTGGACAATTGAAGTATATGGTTGGAAAGTCCTGTTTAATAGGAACATTTTTTCTGTACAAAGTAAATTGACAGGTTTAAAAATGAAAAAGTTATAAAGATTTAAAAAAAAAAAAATTTGTAGTCCAGGTTGGCCATTACAGTCAAGGTCGGCCATGTTTAAAATTCAAAGGGCATTAATCGTTAAAAAATAAAATAACATGTTTGGAGTTACGGAAAATTGATTCTTTATTGTTTACAGTTTGTAACTTAATGAAATAACAAAATAATAACAATAAACAATATAAAAAAATAAATATAAATAAAAAAAAGTTTTGCACTAAAATATTAATAAAATTAAATAAAAATATTAATAAGATGATCAATTATATTATGACTTATACAGAATTGCAGTTTTTGCAAATGAAGTAGCTCGTCCTCAACTTTGCGCATTTTAAACACATAGTGGCCGACCTTGACAGTAAGTAACATTACCGAATTGTTGTAACCATAAAGAAATACGTTTCGGGATTCGATTTTTTACTTTGTTTTCCTTTCAACCATGAGTCCCACAAATTTTCTGCATACTTGCCTTGACGATTCAATTTGTTTTTTATCTTTTATTAATGGTTTTTCACATTATGCACAAAACTTTTTTTGAGCTTTTTTTGTACCGACGTCACAGAAAACACAATTTTCGATTTTCCGAAAATGTAATTGAACAAAAAGTTAGGTTTCACTAAGACAAGCTTCGACAAAAATGCGCGTAGGTGGCGCTAGTGAACTTGACAAAAAAACGCGAGTGGCCTACCTAGACAGTAGGCCAACCTTGACTACATTCCCCTACGTAATAATTCTAAAAATAATTAATTAATAATAATTTATTATTATATTATTAAAATATATCTATTAGTTAATAATAAATTAATAAAATGTTTGATATTATTGTTGATGAATAATGTTTTTACAAATCTTTGCAAATATTTTAATTGTTAATAAATCAAACGATGTTTAATGTTTAATTACATTATAACAAATTTTGATTGTTTTTTTAACTCCTTCGCAGTACTGATTTAGTGTTAAGCCAGTTTTCTGCCAGTACTGATTTTAGAACTTTTCTAACTCCGACATAGTACTGATTCGGTTTTGGAGTCAGTATACTCCCAGTACTGATCGGGTTCCGAAAGTCAGTACCGACGGTCAGTACTGAGTCAGTACCATGTCGGTGTTTAACTCCGTCCTAACTCCGGACATTTCTACTTGGGATAAATCACGTGCCATTAATGACAATGAAGGGAACAATGTTTCATTTCTATTCCACCATTCTAAAACATCTTCATCGGCATCTGCGCAGGGTTGAGACAAATAACAATCAATTTCTTTTTTCCATTCTTGAGAAGATTGACGAACTTTTGATTTTCCTTTATTATTTTTAAAAAATCCGCGCAAATTTAATGTCTCATCTTCACCATCAAGCATTTCGGAGTTAGAAGTGGATGCTGCAACATTTTCCGTGATGTCATTTAAAGGTTCCTAATAATAGGGTATTAAGTTTAATTAAATAGTGCTATATGGAAACTTAAATATCTGATTTATACATAAAGCAAAGAACAATAGATTAAATAAAATATTAAAATATGAAAAAATACCTTTTCTTTGTAATAATTCGTTTTATATATAGACTCAAATTTCTTTAATGATGCAGCAGCCATTTATTTCCCCCAGGACGTTTTATAAAAAGATTTAACTTTAAATCGTGGGTCCAGAATTAGCACAGCACAGTTACTTTTTTTTTTTTTTTTTTTTTTTTTTTTTAACTAAATTACTTTTTCCATAGTGCTTCATCAGCTTATTGAAACATGCTTCAAGTGCTTGTAACATTCTGTAATCCACCCAAGTCATATCACAGTCAGATTTTCCCCGTAAGTTCTCAATTTCGGCAGTAATTTTATCCAGCAACAAGTTAAATCCAATAATAACTAAAGAAAGGCTGACATATTTGTCACCACTTAGAACTTCGGTCAATTCATGAAAATATTTTAGGAATTTGGAAACAGTCATCAACATTGTCCACTCGTTTTCGACAATAAGGTAATCTCGTAATGGATCGTTTATTTCGCATAATAAATTTAAGGCGCGTTTCATTTTAAGAGCGGTATTAATCATTGTGAAAGTAGAATTCCATCTTGTGCAAACATCTATGTTTGGAAAATACATTTTTTCGTCTATAATATCACAACAACTTTTCAATTTTAGTCGCCATTGCTCCGAAAGTTTTAAAATTTTGAAAATCTTCCTCAATTTATCTAAAGAGAATTTTTTATCCGCATTGTCGTTATTAACATTTGAATTCAACAAATTATTAATTCTTTCATCAACATCAATTTCACTTTCTTCACATTCCTCGTCCTCGATATTACCATCGTAATCACCATCGTTACTAACACAATGAATTTGATCAATTTTCAAAGCTTTAAGTAAATCTTGGACTCCTAAATTCAATATGTGTGCATAACACTTGAAATGTTGATCAACTGCATCAAAATTCATTAATTTGGATAATTCCTTCATAAATGTTGTGTTATTTGATGCATTATCGAGCGTAACCCCCTGGATTTTATCTTCTAAGTTGCTATCATTTACTGATTTAAAAAATGCTTCAGCAATGTCTCTGCCTGAATGATTTCCATTTGATGGAATAAAGAAAATAGTTAGTGAATGCATTTTCCAAGACTTGTCGATGAAGTGAGCCGTGACACCAAAATAAGAGCGATACGGAAGTCCAGCCATCGAGGGTGAATGATATTTTTGAAGAATTATTTTGTAATATTTGAAGAACAACTGCTTCCATTTCCAAAAATCGCTTTACAGTCAATGAATGAAGCTCGTTTCTCATAGGGATATTAGCTCTTGGATTTAAATATTGGAAAATATTTTGTGTTTCTTCATCATTGAAAAATGAAAAGGGCAGATATTTCCGAGCAAACCAATCGACAACCATTTTGTTAAATTCTTCTTGAACAAAAACCTATAAAGCATGTAATTTAATTATTTTATTTATATTTATTTTATTCATTTTATTCATTCTATCTATTTATTTTATTTATTCTACCTATTTATTTTGCCTATTTATTTTTTTATTCTATCTATTTATTTTACCTATTTATTGGATTTATTTTACCTATTTATTTTATATATTTTATTTATTTTATCTATTAATTTTACCTATTTATTTTATTTATTCTGTGCCTATTCATTTTATATATTTTATTTATTCTATCTATTTATTTTATCTATTTATTTTACACGGAGAGAAATTTATAGTAGTGGGTAACATAATTGTGGTTAGGGTGACCATCTTTAATGCTACGTATACAGACAGCTATCTAGATAGTCACCGTTACCATCAATATCATCAGGAGTAACATTTTGGTAGTACGGGGTAGCATAACTATATTTTTTTTAGCATCTGTGATGGTTGGCAGTAGCATAATGATAGTATCGTGTAACATCATCTTTTTAACATCAAAATCTGACTATCCATTTCTCTCAGTGTATATATTTTATTTATTCTATCTATTAATTTTACCTATTTATTTTATTTATTCTACCTATTTATTTTACCTATTTGTTTTTTTATTCTATCTATTTATTTTACCTATTTATTTTATTTATTCTACCTATTTATTTTATTTTTTTATTTATTTTACTTTATTTATTTTGTTTATTTTGTTTATTATAAATGTTGCAAAAATTTAAAACAATTAAATGTTTTGAAAATAAAATTACAATTTTGAAAAAAATGAGTAAATTACGTTTATTTGAATGTTCAGAACTCTAAAGGTATGAAAAAAATATTAGAGATCACAGTTAACCTTTTTTTTGTAAAAGAAAAAAAATAAACATATTTTGGAAGAAATTGTACTCAGTCTGAAGTACAGATTACTCATTTTTACTTAGTACTGCATAAAAAAATTACTATGATCCTTTTAACGTTTGCTAAAACATAGTAATAAATTGCAATTAAAATAAATTAACCATTTTGCATTACTTTTCTTTTTAATCCAAGAGCCAATTCCTTATCTGGATATGTCTTCTTATAAACTTCAGGATGCTTATCTCTAAGGTGGCGAATTATTCCTGTCGTGTTGCTATCTTTCATTTTTACAATTACTTCCTTTTCTGAAGAACACAGTTTACTTTTTCCCATTTTGCATCCTTCTTCAAAGTAAAATTCGAATGATTCTCCCAAGGGTAATCCCCCATACCTCCTTCTTTTTGATTTAAATGACGAAGAATTTTCTTCTACTTTACTATATTTATGAAATAATATATTCTTAATGTATGGAACAAATGTATATTAATAGTTTATTTTGTTTCATTGAGAAAAGTAAGGTTCTCATTCAAAATAGTGTGTAAAATTTTTTAAAAAATAGTAGATAAAAGATTTTTTTAAAAATAATATTCATCAATTTTTTAAACAAATATCAACAATAAACTAATTAACATTTATTTGAAAAAACACCTCGTTGATTCCTGATTCTCTTCCGTATCCATTTCCTTATTTCTCTTTTTATTTTCCATGATGGAATTTCAACGATTAATTTATTAAATAATAAAATATAATTGTCAAAATTTTGACAGTTTATTTGATCGAAATTTTCGAACGATAAAATGCAATTATAAACAAAACAATATCACTCAAAATTGTCTCGAAAAAACTTCTCGATTAACAAGCGAGGTCGAACGATTTCGAGCATTTCTCGGTTCGACATGCAACACTGAATTTTTTGTACGAATCTATTGTTTCCTTTACTACCCAAAAACCTATATACAATATTCCTTTGTTACTTTCTACATCAAATTATCATCTATTTCATTCGAAATTTCAAGAAGAAAAAGTAATAATTAGGACGAAAGATTTCATAATCCTTATGAAAATGAAGTATTATTTCTAAAAATTCTCTCATACAAACATATATTATTTATTGAAACATTTATAATAAACTCGATAATAAATTATTGAATGAATCTCCTATTGTAAATAGTTATGTCAGTATTGTAATTATTGTTATAAAATAAATTAAAATTATTGGAATAATTATCGATTCTTTATCTTTTTTGGATACTTCCAATTTTGAAAATAATTAAAAATTATAATTTTTACTTTTATTCCACTTTGAATACAATTTTCCTTTTCAAATCTACTTATTACTACAGAAATAGGACGGGTTCCACGTTAAGTGACCCAGGTCAAAATTTTAAATGTTTGGGATCGGGTTAAAATTTTGCAGAAACAGTAGTCCTATTAGATACAATTAAAAATACCAAATATTATTAATTTATTTAAACAAATATTAAAACTGGAGGGGGTCAAAGTTTAAATTTTTGGTCTAACATGGAATATTTGAAAAATTTGTAGTTTCTTTAAAACAAAACGAAAATACGTTTTCTATTTTGGGTTTTTCTGCTGTTTTTCAACACTCTCTAATGGTGTAAACAAATGTAGAGAAAAAAAATGTTAGACCTTGAAAAATTAAATTAAAAAATAAAATTTCATTTTTTCATCAAATGGACAGTTTTTATTTTTTAAAAAAAATTTTTATCATAAAGGTGACGTTTTTTCCTAAAAAAAATGTATAGGTCAAAACGTGGGACAAGAACTTTTAACTGGTCAAAATAAACATTTACTTCTGCAATCCACCGCCCCTGCTCGTTGTTGGGCTATATATTGTTTATAACAATTGAAATAAATTATTTTATGCTTTATTAATTATCTGGTGGTCATATTGGATGAATTTAAATTGATTTAGATCATGTGCATCAACGAAATAAGAAAATAAACCTCCTTTTTTTAAAAAAGTGTATTAATTTGTTAACTTTGATTTAAAAAAAATTATAAATAATTAAAATCTCCAAAATCTGCCTCGAAGGATGTCTTAAGAATTTATTCCCCTTTAACTTAAGACAAAGAACACTCAAATCGGTTAAAAATTGTAAGCTATAGACATTTTTTAATAGTAAATTGTAAAAAAAATTCCACTGTGGGACGGTGCACGGCAGAAGTAAATGCTTAATTTGACTAGTTAAAAGTTCTTGTCCCACGTTTTGACCTATACATTTTTTTTAGGAAAAAACCTCACCTTTATGATAAAATTTTTTTTAAAAAAATACAAACTGCCCATTTGATAAAAAAATGAAATTTTATTTTTTAATTTAATTTTTCAAGGTCAAACAATTTTTTTCTCTACATTTGTTCACACTATTAGAAAGTGTTGAAAAACAGCAGCAAAACCCAAAATAGAAAACGTATTTTCGTTTTGTTTTAAAGAAACTACAAATTTTTCAAATATTCCATGTAAATTTTTGACCTGGGTCACTTGACGTGGAACCCGTCATAGATAAATAAAATTAAAATTTTATTTCTCCTTTTTACTATATTTTTTTTGTAACCTGTTTATTACTTTAAAATAAATAAATTAACAAATAAACAGATAATCAAAATAAATAAATTAATTAAATTAAAATTTTATTTTCAATTTAATTTCATATTTTACTTCCCAATGAGAAATTGCCAATGCTCACCATTGGCTAAATAATGGACCAATATTGACTGCCAACAGTTTTTTCTTGGTCAAACATTGGCAACTAATATCGGGCTATTATTGCCAGAGTCTTGGGATGATCACGACTTTGCCAAGCATTGGCAGCCAATATTAGATCACTATTGGCTGCCAAGACAAATGCCGGACTTTCCAAGCCTTGGATATTCATTGGCAACAAAGATTGGACCAATATCAATGACCAATTAATTACCAATGCTTTAAAATTAAATAATTGCTTGGTTATTTCTTGGTTACCAATCCTGAACCAACGTTTGAAATGAATATTTTACAAATACCAACACATAGCAAAAATTAAAAAAAAAAAATTAAATTACTAATCTAAAGAAAAAAAAATTAATTTAATTAGAACACTCTGTTAAAAACAGAATGTGATAACAATCAGACAAAGACAAAATTTGTCTAAGTTTGAGAATGCAAGCGTCTCTCCTTATATAGAACTGGTAACACCACTTGCTGGTGAGTGAAAGAAGCTCTGGCGCACCCTGGTGTTCGATTTTGAAATGTCCCGCGCTGCTTCAAAGTATATGCTCGAAATTACTTTCGATAAGTGCCACCAGGGTGCGCCAAAGTTTCTTCCTCTCGTTAGCAAGTTGTGTTACCAGTTCTATATAAGAAGAGACGCTTGCATTCTCAAACGTAGACAAATATTATCTTTGTCTGATGTTTATCACATTCTGTTTTTAACAGAGTGTTCTAATTAAATTAATTATTTTGTTTCTTTAGATTAATAATTTAACTTTTGTTTTTTAATTTTTAAATTTTTTTAATTTTTGCTATATGTTGGTATTTGTGAAATATTGATTTCAAACGTTGGTTCAGTATTGGTAACCAATAAATAACCAAGCATTAATTTAATTTTAAAGCATTGGTAATTAATTGGTCATTAATATTGGTCCAATCTTTGTTGCCAATGAATATCCAAGGCTTGGAAAGTCCGGCATTTGCCTTGGCAGCCAATAGGGATCCAATATTGGCTGCCAATGCTTGCAAAGTCGTGATCATCCCAAGACTCTGGCAATAGTGGTCCAATATTGGTTGCTATTATTGCACCATCATTGGTACTGCTGGCTCCCAATATAGGACCATTATTGCGCCAATGGTTAATTTCCCATTGGGTTATTTTCATTTTAATTTTATTTTAATATAAGTTAGTTTTACTTCCATCCAATAATAACATTTTTAGGGTAAGTCCGGGTGAGATGGCCATAGTTTTTTTAAAGTACTGTAAAAATGATAAAAAAGCGATTTGTCTAAACTTTTATTGATAATTAAACATTAAACACTTAACTTTAAAGTAACGAAAAATAAAATAAAATATTTTCATAAGAACAATCTCAAAATTTATATTTTGTAAAAAGTGCATTTGGCCATCTCTCCCGGAATGTCCGGGTGAGATGGCCAATGCTTATAATGTTTTACTTTTAGCTTAAACTTAATTTTTAATTGTTCAAAGTACTTTTCTCTTATTCTGGTCACATTTTGAACATTTATCATGGGATTGAGTGCAGTTTTTATGTAGCCAAAAATTTCAAATCCAATCGTCAATTAATGTCGTTTGATTGTACCTTTCGACTCAACCTACAAATATAACTCCATCTCTAATGTCAATTAGATAAATTATTTTGTTCTCGGATATTTTTAATTTGTTTTTCTTTAATATTTCTTAAGTATCTAACATTAACATAAAAAATTTTAAATAAAAGTCATTAACGGCCAATAATACATGACAAAAGTAAACATCAAAATATTAAATACTCTATAAAACTTCAAATTAAAAAATCCGTTAAAAAATAACAATATATCAATAAGAAATCTGAAATTCTCAAATTATTTTGAACCCATGCAAAAAAAATGTAGAAGGATTACGCTTACATTTTCACGCAGAAAAATTCAATTGAAAATTTTAGAGTTCAGCAGTAGTAATTTAGATTTCATTCCCAAACTTGTCTACCTTTGCGGCTCCAGGATAGAAAACAGGGAAATGAATCGTAAAAGGTTTAAAGCACGTCAGTAGGCTTAACATGTTTTCGTTCTTATGTACACTTATACGCGGAACAAAGCAGACTGAACACATTGATAGGCGCTTCTGGGCGGAGTCCAAGACAAATCTAGTGCCGAGTCCCATACTGACTATAATGTGAGCAGATCTTCTAGTGACCTACATTATTATTTTTATTTGTCAAAATATTTACTTTTATTGGAATATTCAATTTGAAACTACATAAATATAAAATCTAAAAATGAAACAACTGAAAATATTAGAATACTTTGAATTATATAAAACTTCTCACTGGGGTTTTTATTATTTTTTAGATATTTAAACGTCGAATCTCTATACAAGTCCTTTGCTATTTTTACTAAAATGATTTATGTTTTAAAACGTTTAAAGAAAGAGATTATATTTAAATATCTACAGATTAAATAAAAATCCCAATGCGAAGATTTTTAAAATTTAAAGTATTCTTTATTTTTTACATATTATTTCATTTTAGACTTTACATTTAGTTGCCTAAATTGAACATTCCAATAAAATATAATAACAATTAGGTATTATATAACCGGCTAAAAACAAAATAAACACACACCTAACCTCAAAATGAGATCAAACATTTCACTTAGATATTCTTCTAAATTCATTTGTAACACTAGAACTTTATCACAAAACTGCATTCACTATTATATTTAAAATTAAAATTTTTATTAATTGAAACAATTAATACGGCACGACGCACACTACGAACTACACCCAGACTTCCGCATATATAAAAAACGAAGAAACTGAACAAACGCGGGCGCAGGCGCGCCACAGAGTTTCGCATTCCTAAAAACGGTTTGGGAATGAATCTAAGGACTCTCGCACAGAACAGTCCCCGCTTAAGTGAGCGTTGATACAAAGTTTGGAACAATTGAGTAGCTGAATTAAAATAAATGCAAATAATAATAATTGTACCTAATTCTTTTCACCTTTGAATTAATTACGGAATCTGATTGCACTTGTTGAAAGAAGACTATTAGCGTTTATTAAGATATTTAGCATTGATCTTCATTGAAAATCGTTACTAAACTTTTTTAGATAGAGAACCAAAATTTAATATTTCTTCCTACGATAATACAAATCATTCAAATTGTTTTATATTCAGTCCGAAATCTGAATTTTCATTTTTCTTCGTGATTAATTATTTTTCAATAATTTGTTGTTTACATTTATTAGTAGTCACAAAAGGTTGAAGAATAACACATAATAAGTGATGAAAAATAATAATAATAATAATAATAATAATAAGTGATTAATAAGTGATGTTTATTAACAAATTCTAAACCTCGTCCAAGAATGGTCAAAAAATAATTTCTGTAAAAATTTTAATTTTATTTCTTCATTTCTTTCTGGAATCTGTTTATTATTTTCAATTAATTAAATATATAAATGAAGAAACAAATTTTATATCCACTTTGCAAAACAATGTAGGTAAAGTAAAATTTTATTTCTTTATTTATTAGTTGAAAAATAAAGCAAACGAAATCACTTTCTTTGCAGCGCAATATTCTTTTGCATTTATAACTATTTCCTGCAAGTTTAATTCCGGAAAAGGAGCGAAGACAAAAAAAGTTCCTAACATATTAAAAATCTGTTTTACAAAAACTTGGAGTACTTTCAATTCATAAGCCTTTAAATATGCGTGATATCAAAACAACGAGGAAATTTTCTAATTAATACAATTAATTATTTTATAATAAATTGTTGATGATTTCCATTGTTGATAATGTTAATTCTAATTATAACTTTACGGTGTTTCAAATGATCATTAGTACAATAAGTCGCATGTTTTGTCAGGAATTATAAATAAATATGTAAGAACACGAGTCTGTGTTTATTATTATTATTGTTGTTATAGAAAAAGATATATAATAAAGGTGAAAAAAGGAAAAAGAAAAGAGGAGAAGAGAGAAAAAAATGATGAAGGGTCGTAACCGGAAACATTACAGCGTGGGATATCTTCCGAATTAACTTCTTACAGAGGTAATTTCTTTCGTAATTTTATAATCTCCGTCAGTTCGTGGAATCGAAGATTTCCATCGAATAAACCAAGTAACGACAGGGCATCTCTCTCGACGATGCTATAATAGTTTCCCGTGGGACAAACTTGCATGCAAGTATATACTCGTTTATCAACGAGAAATCACTCTCGGTTTTTCATGAAAAAAAATTTATAAAGAATGAAAGAAAAAGAGAAGGATTCGTGCACAAAATATTCACCATAAAGATTTAAGATGGAGATTCTTTAAAAAATTTTCAATAAATAATGTCGCATATGGAGAAATTCTTATTTTAGTTTTGTTTCTTTTATACATTGAATAAAATTTTTCAAAAATTTTACATTCTCGTTCTACTTTTAATTCATGTTAATTTTAATAAATGTTATGTAGGTATTTTTTTAAATACATTTATTGCAATTGTTTTTTTATTTTCAACTTTTGTTTGAAGTTTTTCTCACTCAAACATATTTTTACAATCAAGGGTTCACTCTTCTTTTAATATTTTCAAATTCAAAAAAGCGGAAATTGAATTTTTTAGTAGACACGTTGGACAGGTTTATTTTTTTTATTTCTCTTAAATATTTCTATCAGCTTTTTTTAAAATTTACTTCCTCCTTTTTCGTAGTAGAAAAAGTTATTTGTACACTGTAAAAAAAGGGAGTTAAATTTTAACTCCCCCGGGGGGTCTATAAAAGTCGCACCCATTGGGGAGTTAATGCCAGGGGAGTTAAATAAAGAGAGTTAAAACTTCACACCCAAATGCTAACTCCACAAGGAAAAAATAACTCGCGCGGGTGTTGAATGAAGGGAGTTAGAAATTAACTCTCTTTTGGAGTTGATTTTTAACTCGAAAAATTTCACTCCCAACGTCTCGAGTTCGTTAACTCCCTAAATTTTTTACAGTGTAGTCAGACAATAAAATTGATGTTATTTCTGTAATAGTAGAAAAAATTTTGTGTCAGACGGATCGTTCAGGATTTTTGACATTTAGATTTAAGAAGAAAGAGAAATTTTCAGTCAGAGTTTTGAAGACAGGAGTGTGAAATTTACTAAAATTCAGTATCAATAGTAGGGGAGACTGGGATAAACCCGCTCACTTTTTTCAGATCGGTAAAAATCTAGGAAATTATTCTCTAAATCCAAGTTAATTTATATCATTTGAAAGCTTATGATTTATACTAAAAAAATAAAAAAGAGTTTTTGATTTATCTTTTTTAGTTTTACTTAGAGAAACTTTTTAATACACATATACTAAATTTCGAAATTACAATTTTCCAGAGTAAACCCGCTCACTTTATCTTTTCAAGACGGAACAGTTTTATTTTTAAATATTAAAATACATCTTATTCCTGTCTTAAGTATGATTTATTATTGATAAACTATGAGTTCTATAAACAATTCTAAAAACAACAAATTGGTTTAATAAATAATGAATATAGGTTTCATGAATTACAACTATGGATTTAAATAATGTTATATTTTATTAAGAGAAAATGAAATGTAGTTACAATTTTGGTTTTAACAAGTCATAAATTGTGTTATTGTTAAAATACAATACGTGACATTATTTTATTCTAAATTTTAAATTAAAAACTAAGTGAGCGACTTTACCCCGACTTCACGTGAGCGACTTTACCCCGAGTGTATTCCTCACATTTCAGAATAAATTTAATTAAATCTTTTTGAAATAAGACAAAACCATACATGTACTTCGAAGAAGGACATCCAATAGCAACAAAAAAAATTTGCCAAATAAATTAGGACTCAAGAATAATGATCAAAAAACTTAAAAATACAAAAAACATTTTTTTTTCTGACACCTCTATAAACATTTGATCGCCTCTGATTCTATGTTGAATTCATGAAACTAAACGAAAGTTCGTTAATATAAGTTGAATGTTAAGTACTATTCACAGTACCAATATCTCCATCTTAAGTTGAGTTCATAGCGTTAAATCGCTAGTGAGCGGGTTTACCCCAGTCTCTCCTGAAGTCAGTATCAATCGACCTGTAGAAAAAATGTCGCTAATATATGGGACAGTGTGTGACGTGGAGGGAGGGGAGGGTCAAAATAGGTCAAAAATAGTAGTTTTTACTAGCTGTAGTTTCTGCTATAAGTATTTTTTATGTATAGTGCTTTTTGCTAATAGTAGTCCCTACTAAAAGTAGTTTCTACCAAAAGTATTTTCTATTAATAGTACTTTATAATAATCGTAGACCTACTAATAGTAGATTTCACTAAACGTATTTTCTATTAATAGTAATTTTTACTAAAGTGTTTTATATTAATAGTAATTTTACCAATAGTAGTTTCTAGTAACAGTAGTTCCTACTAACAGTATTTTCTACTAATAGTATTTTTTAACTCTCTTAAATTTTATTCTTGAAAAGAATATTACTCTTCAAACGGAGAACATTTCCTCTTATTTTTAAAGGTATTACTCTCATGTGGAGAATAATTCTTTTAAAATGAGAGGACTTTTTTTGAACCACATTCAAGTGGAAAATAGGCATTAACATAAGAGCAAACCACTTAAAACAAGAATATTTTTTTCGGTTTAGTTTCAAGTTACAGTAGTTTTGACTAACAGTAGTTTCTACTAAATGTATTTTTAATTAATTACCAAATAGTACTTTTTACTAACAGTAGCTTCTAATAGTAGTTTCTACTAATTGTATTATTTTCTATTAATAGTGCTTTTTACAAATAGTTGTTCTTAATTACAATAGTTTCTACTAGAAGTAATATTTATTATCAAGTCGTTCAATCCAACAAAGAAAAAAAAGTCTTAAATCTATGAAGGACTAATTTTAAAATCAGGCTTAATTTTAGTCTGTAACGATATTTTAGCCTCATGATTAACTTTTTTTTTGCTCAGGGACTTTTGGGAAATCTGCCTACAGATACCTTGGATTCCGCACTCCAAGGTTATGTGGGGTTGGTAAAATGAAACAAAAGGAAATATTAAAAAAAAGATAAATAAATAAATGTTATAATAAATTTAATAAACTGGCGACCTACTACCTGCCCTACCCACTAAAACCCGTAATCCTTCTTCTGGATATTACCTTCGTAACCCTTCTTTACATATTTATGACTTATTTTTATATGTAAGTCTTAAATGTAGTCTCAGCGAGACTAGTAGAAACTTTAAGAACTCAACAGATAAAATGAAGTCGAAATGTAGACTAGTTTTTAGTCCCCTAGCGTCTATAGTCCTCTGGAAGGGGAGACGCGCTTGGGCGTGATCAGGTGACGTGTCATTAGTTGTCTTGGCGTTGCCTTGAGTGTACGTGTTTTCTTCGTCCATTGTCACCTGTAGATTTTGATATTTTTGTGTACCGAATAAATAAATAAGTTTTTATTATATGAAGTGAAAGCATAGTTACACTGAACTGAAATGAATTTGATTCAATTAACCGATTTCTTGTCTATTATTAAATAATGATTACTTATAAGGTACATGTTAACAAATGTCATCATGGAAGTATAGGAAAAATTGGACTTCAATAATAAAAAATAAATAAATAATTTCATTTTATTATTTTAAATAGTTAATGTAACTTTTCTTACAGATGCTTCTATTATACAATCTGTTACTAGTATCTCCTAAAACTGCAATAAAAATAGTTAAAAAGCAGTCAAATTAACCAGGTTTTCTTTATGTGTAAAACTCTGACCAGAATTATGATGCATATCTTCTTCTAAACGTTTTTTATTTAGAAAATATAGTTAATAACTATAATTTTATATGCAATAGAAAAATAAATTTGAACTGTATTATTTACTACTTTTAAGTATTTAAGAAAGCTTTGTTTTAGTCACTATTTTGACTTGCAGAGTAAATTGAAGTTTAAAAGGAAACTACTTTTAAGTCCACTTTTTGGCTATCGGCAATTTTTAAGACTACATAGCGACTTCATTTAAGCCTGAGTACCGACTTTTTTTAAGACTCTTTTTACAAACTAATTTTAAGTCTAGGATGACTACTTTTTGCTACATCTTAAAATTAGCTCGTTTGTAGACTTTATTCAAGACTTTTTTTTCTGTGAAGTCCAATGTACGTACTCTCTAAATTTAAATTAGTTCAAAATAACTGATTTAGAAGCAAAAAGTCAGTCACTAATTCAATTAGTAATATTTCTACTGGTAATTAGTTAAAAATAACTGATTGTCAGTTAAAAGTATAACTGATGTTTCAGTAAATTGTTTTTTGACTGATTCAATTAGCCAAGTTTAACTAATTTTTCAGTTATTTTTTCACTGAAAATCAGTTATTTTTAACTGATTCAGAAGCAAAAAGTCAGTCACTGAATGTCAGTTAAAACCACGATTTTTAACTGATTCAAACTAAGAGAGTATTTTTAAAAAACATTTTGGAAGTTTATCTTCCACATTTGTTTTAGAAATCTGACAAAGTGCTAAAACCCCATTTGCTCCACCCGTGGGGCAAAGTGGGGTGGTTATACACGGAATATTTTGTCAAAATTTATTAAATTCTTAATGCATGAGATTATAAATACAAACAAGAAGTAGGATTCTGTATTATTACACTGAAAGAATTTTAGGCAAACTGCTGGCTTTTCATGTCCGAAATTAGTGCCCCTTGCACAGGGCTCGCAGCTCACCTCAAAAAAGCAAGCATCTACTCCCGAAAGGTAAGCAGCTGCCCCTGAGGAGTTGCTGCTTACCTTTCGGGAGTAGATTCTCACCTTTTTGAGGTTAACTGCGAGCTTGAGGCAGCGAGCTCTAGCGGCACTCATGTAAAGCCTGCAGCCTGCCCAAAATTCTTTCCGTGTAGGAAAAAACAAGTAATATTAATGAGAGTTTAACAAAAAAACATCGATAATGCAAAATATCGATATATCGAAAGCATACACGGAAAAATGTAAGATGCACACGCTATACCTTTCAAGAAATTTATCCAACAATTAACTTCACTTCATATAAAAACAATAGTAAATAATAAGTGTGAAGTGAATTGAACAGTAAAATTTTTAGACAGGGATAACCGATGCACCAAAAGGTACATATATTGTCCCAAATATTTTTCCGTGTAATATAATGTTTTTAAATAGTTGAATGAAATGGCGTAGCACTCAGTATGCCCCACAATTCAGTACCCCATTCTGTCCCACACTGCATATTAAAACAAATTGTAATGTTTCCAAGTTATTGTAAACAATTTAACAATCTATTCTATTGGAAATTACTCTAGAATAAGTGCTGAAAAAGATCCCACACTTGCCAAATTAAATGCATTATCCCAAAAAGTTTTGTAAGCACTTTAATTTCGATAAACATTCATATTTTTTTTGCTTAAAACTTAAAAGTTGTATAACTTTCAAAACAAAATTTTTCTTGGAGTGTCTTCATAATTAATAACAGTTTCTTATCAACATGAATGATATATGTCAAGGATAAAAAAATTAAAAGTACCTATCATGGAAAAACAGAGGTACCCCATTTGACCCGCCTACCCCATTTTGCTCTACTCTCCCCTACTGTTATTTGAAGTAGTTAAAATCAGATTTTATTAGTAGCAATTCCTTTTATTTGTATTTCATTCTCATTATATGAGAAGGTATTACTTTTGTGAGAATTTTATGAAATCTTTACGTTTTGGGGTCCCCTGAATCCAAAAAACATGGTTTGGCGATGGTGTCTGTCTGTCTGTAGACACAAAATGTTGTTCCCATGATAACTTTTGAAAAACTTATCGGATCGTTTTTAAATTTAACTCACTTAAATTTGGTGTAAAAATGAAGGCTAAGTTCGTTAGCCAGACATTTTCGTCAAAAACTACAAAAACTACAGTACTTTCAAAATTTTGAAAACTCAATTTTTTTAAAAAATTTTAAAATTTCTAACTTTATATTATTTTAGATTAGGAAAATACAAATAACTTTTCTCTACAACATTTTTTGATAAGAAGTCAAATTTTTGACTTTTTATTCTATCTTACTGGAAATGGTTTGTTTTTGCCTATTAATTTTATGGTTAAATTTGTAGGATTGTTTTTATTTTCTTAGTTCAAATTTATTTTTTGAGCATCAGACCTAATTATTAGCTACACTGTAAGAAGAAGTATCTTAATTTGAATAGTTTTGGTAGTCATTTCGAAGTTATTTTAATGTACCTTATTTTTTCTAACACACGCACGGAAAGTACATTATTTCTTACCTGTGTAGAGGGTGGAAAGTATGTCTTTTCCGACGAGAGGGAGGCAATGTTACTTTACCTCCCTCTGACGTCATAACGGAGAGAGAAAAGTATACTTTACCTCCCCGTGACGTCATAGCGGGGAGAAAATAGTAGTTTCTATTAACCCCTTGGCTGTCAACGAGATTTCCACTGTTTGGGCCAAAAGTGTGTTGAAAAAATTTGTAATGGATTTTTATGAAACTTGGTACCCTAAGGTTTCTAGGGTCGCTGATTACGAATCTGACATTAGTTTTTCGAAATTCAAAATGGCGGATCCAAGATGGCGGAATTTTTTCAAAATTCGTCGAATTTGCTTGAAACTTGTTACTCGGGGGTTTTAAGGGTCGCTGATTACGAATCTAACATTAGTTTTCCAAAATTCAAAATGGCGGATCCAATATGGCGGACAACGAAATAAAAAATTGACCAGATTGGCTTGAAACTGAATACTTGGGGATTTTCAGAGTCGCTGATTACGAATCTGAAATCAGTTTTTCAAAATTCAAAATATCTGGTTCAATATGGCGGAAAATTTTTTAAAATTTATTGAATTTGTTTGAAACTGGTTAACCTGACATCAGTATGATAATTTTTGGTGAAATCAAATTTCGATAAATACCCTGAAAAAATAATGACAGATTCGTAATCAGCGACCCTTAAAACCCCGAGTATTTAGATTCAAGCCATTATAATTAATTTTTTATTTTGTCGTCCGCCATATTGGATCCGCCATTTTGAATTTTGGAAAACGAATGTCATATTCGTAATCAGCGACCTCGAAAACCCCCGAGTAACCGGTTTCAGGAACATTTAAGAAGTTTTTAATCACTTTTTTTAAGTTGCGCATATATGCGTCAGCGACAGTCAACGGGTTAAAAGTATTTGCTACTATAATACTAATTTAAATTTCAAGTAAAAGAATTGTCTACCAGAAGCAATTTTTACTATGACTAATTTCTACTATTAGTAGTCATTCAAGTGAAATCAAAATGAAATATTCGCCAAAATTGTATTAAAATATAAATAGATCCATAGAAATTCTCCTAATTGGGAGAGACCTGCCTCTAATAAGCTTAGAGCAGAAAGTTAAATTTTGCTATGACTAGTTAATGTCGTCCTGTGAACTATCTGTCATACACATGTAGACGATTTGAGTTGTGCAAGCTTCATATATACATAGATTTGATCATTCGACAAAAGCGAGAGAATTCATACGACGAAAGCGAAAAACAGGCACGAGTACGAGAGAAAGGAAGGAGAAAGGTACATCAGAAGAGAGCTTGAAATGGAGAAAGGGAAGCTTAAAGAGAGAGAGAGAGAGAGAGAGAGAACTGCGGAGAGTACCCAGATAACTAAATAGTGGAGGCCAAAGAGAGGAGAGTGTGGGTTTTCGTGTACGCGTACTCTCTTTACGTGGCAAGTGAACTAATGAAGGACTTTCATAATTAGAAGTTTTGGCTTTAATTACTCTAGAGAAGGATAACTAACGAGTCTGTTAGTCGGCGGTAGTAGCGAAACGATTCTCTCTCAAATCCAAACCACATCAGGATCAGTCTATCCAATATCCCCTGGTGAAATCTTATTAAAAGCAGATTTCACGTAACGAGATATCGATCAGTGAAAAAAAAGGAGAAGAGGAAACTGAACTAGGAAACAGTGATAATAGTGATAATTATGTTGAGCACTTTTTTTCCTTTTATTTTCTTTGTCATTTTTTCTCTTCTTTTTGGGCTTCTATATCGTGGACGATGTAAGAAAAAGAGACACCGACTGGCGTTTACGAGGAAGGGAATTTCGAACACGTTAATATCGACAAAACGGCTACTGCAGTTGCTGTTGCTGCTGCTGCTGCGACAACGACTGTGCTGGAGATCCGGCACATAAATTACAGTCGTTTCGTTCTTCGATTAACCACTTGCCTCTCTCAGTACAAAGATTGGCTTCTGGTTGAACAAACCTAATAATCCCTTTTGACTTCACCAAACAATTTCTCCAGCAAACAAACACTATTTCAAAGAAAATGTTCAACTTAAACGTTTTTCTTTACTGAAATAAGCAATAGAGTTAATTTCACACTTGGAAACAATTTTAAACCGTGCCAGGGAAGTTGCAAATCATATTTATTTATTCCTTCTCCTTAATTTTCTTATACATTTTTCAAATTTAATTATGTTTAAGTCTTTTCTTTTTCAGGAAGTAAATTCTTTTCTGTCTACTATAAAGTACGTGATTTATTTATTTTTTTGTTTCGAATATATTATTATATTTCATTCAAACATCACAAAAAATTAAAATTTATGATTAAATAAAATATAAATACAATAAATAAAAAATATAGTAATAATAATATATTATGTTCTAAATAAAAATATATTAAAAATACGTGACTCACTCTAGAGAAGGGTACATATGATGCAAAATATTTAAGCAGGTTATGTTTATAATTTTTGAACTAAAAATACAAAATAGATCAACTCCAATTAAAACTAGTGACGTTTAAGTTTTTATTACATCTAAAATAATGAATAAACAATTATTTTAGTTTTAAACAATTAAATAAAAACTTTTAATTAAATTCAGGGTGTCTACTGAAAATATGATTTAAAATTCCAGGACAGATTCCTTATTTTTCCAGGACATTAAAATGGATAAAATTATTTTATAATACGATTAGCATAATTTAAATTATCATTATGCTTGAACAAAAATATTCATTTTATCATATCAAGAGTTAAAAATCTATATTACAGATAGGGGAAAGGCTTGCAGGTTGTCCCATCTAATCTTTTTTGCTCATAATTCATTAAAAAAAAAAATTAATTGATATGAACATACCATCAGAAAGAGGACCTGCAAAGCTACAAATTTGAGCCATAGATAATTTAAATTGGCTAAAAATAAAATTTTTACATCAAATTTTAAAAATGATGGCTTGCAGGTTGACCCACGTTGAAAAATTGATAATAATATGGAGAAACTCATTATAATAATTTAATAAATTCATGAAAATTGATTAAATTTCACTTACATTTAATATTTCTTAACATAATAATTTAAATTAAAATTTTTTAAACAATTTATTAATAAATAAATTTTCTCCAACGATTGCTCTGAAAGAAGTACTTTTCTTGGTAGAAAAGTGTGGCGAAAGTAGAACTTTTCTCAACTGCTCTGAAGAGCGTGGCGAAAGTAAAATTTGGCGTGGCAAAAATAAATTATGACTTAATTTTTTTTTTAAATAAAAAAATTTTTTTTTTTTAATTGAAAATCAAATTAAAAAGTAATAAATACACTTCATTTTTGGCTTGATAACCATTCCAAACATTCAACAATCATAACCATGTCATTTTAGTGTAAATAAGCGAAAAAAACAGATGAAACAACCTACAAGCCGTAAAGTGTGTGCAATTTTGAACTCTATTTTTAAATCCATGAAAAAAAATATTAATTCATGATATTTTAAAAATCCCTTTCGATACAAATATTTTATTTGTTAGCACATGAAAAAGTCACAATTTTAATTTTTTAATATTTCCACAAGTCAATTTTAAAATTTGTTTATCAAGAAAGTAATAACTAATCATTTGACAACAATGTCAGTCGCATTTAAAATTATGACACTTCTAGAATAAAAAAATTAATCAAGTGGGACAACCTGCATGTCTTTCCCCTACCTATTTCTTTAATCAAATGACCAATTGGAATTATTTTTTGATAGATTAAAAAAATTATTTTTTTAAGTTTGTGAAAGCTTTTTAAATATTAAATATTTTAAAGCAAAATAAGGAAAAATCAAGGACAAAAGTTGAAAATCCAGGACATTTAAGAAAATTTCAGGACCTTTCCAGGACCAGTAGACACCCTGTTAACTGTTACCTAATATAAAAAACCCAAACAGAACCTCACAATGAATTTCGTTTTAGGAAACTTCTTTACATATCTAATTAATTTAAATAAATAATAAAATTTGTTAATAAAAATTAATTTCCAAATGGAATTCCGTTCAGAATTCTGCAAAAATAAGCAATGTAGAAATTCTGTGGAATTTATTAAGGAATTCTGCACGGAATTTCTGTCGAGCACCTTTCCTAGAATCGTTTCACGTGGATATTTACAAACCAAAAAATATAGAAACGAATAAAAATGATAAATTGTAAATGATAACAAAAGAATAAAATAATGAAAAATCTACAAGAATCAAAATTTTTAAGAAAATTAAACAGTTACTAACTGTTATAAATCTTAAAAACTTAAAAATTTATTGTGATTTTTCAAAAGCCTATTTTTTAGGTAAAATTTATTTATATTATTTATTTATAGGTAGGGGAGAGGTACGCACGTTGAGACGGTCCGCACGTTGAGACACTAAGATATTGTAACCTGTGTAACTGATAGTACCAAAAATTTTATTGGCATTTTGTCGTATCATTAATACCAATTTAAAGTTCCGACGAAAATTTAAACATACGTTAACATCTACAAATAATTTCAAAGCTTTAAAAAAAATAACGGCAAGGTCTGCACGTTGAGACACACTGTGGTACGCAGGTTGAAACGCTCACGGTGTGAAAATAATACTGTCATTAAAATTGATTTTGAATCCACAATTTTTAAGCATTTTACATGTTTTTCACCTCTAAAAATTGCGAATATAAAGATTTCGATTAATTATTTTTGTGCAAAATAAAATTTTATTTTTTGATTATCTTCTTTAAGTTTATTTTTAATGTTTTAATTTTTTTCTTTTCGCTAAGACCATCAAAATAAGTAAATAAACAACAAACAATTAGAATCTGACGTAATTATTCATTTTGTTTCAATTTAAAATAAATTACTATGTGTGTCTCAACGTGCGTACCATTTTTTTTTTGGTCAAAAATAACATGTTTAAAAAATCAGCTATAAATTTTTCAATTTTGTCCAAAAAAAATAACTTTTTTTGGCAATGTTGTAGCCCTGGACAATACTTTTAAGAAAGCATTTCGAATTTTTCGCTAAATTTTGTTTTTTAAAAATTATAACTGAAAAACAGAACCCGTCTCAACGTGCGTACCTCTCCCCTACATATATACATTTTATTAACATTTTCTGTAATTTAATTGAACTTTTATTCCAACTTTAATATTTTAAAGATCAGAATTTTTATATCTAAATTTTCCACTTGTCACTTTTCTATATTTTAAATAATAAATTTTCATTGTGAAATATAAATTTTATTTTACTTCATTTACACTTATATAAGCTGAAAAATTAATGTAGAAATAATTATAGAAAATCATAGAAATAATTTAAAAAATGTTATTTACCGGTTTCCAAATATAAAATATGAATTAAATATTATTTTTTATGAGTAACAAAATAAACGTGTAAATAAATATAAAAATGAGAAAAGAATTAAAAATTTTTCAGTTAATAGTTTACAGATTTTCAATATAATATCAATATAATCAAATATTTCTCTAAACTTTTCAATGTTCAAATGAACGAAATTTTTTTTCTGTTCAAATATTTTTAAAAATTATTATAGGTACTGAAATAAAAAGTACTGTATATGAAACATTTACTTCTTTGAGAATTTAATTTTTAATATGAAACAGAACTTTTTGAACAAAATACAAATTAAAAGGAGTAACAAAAACGTTGCATGTTCATTTGAACGTTTAGAACTTTCGAAACATTTATTAAAGTAAATTATTAATTATTATTAAAAAGTAATTATTTTTTAAAGCTTATTAAATTCATAATAAATAAATAAATTTAAAAAACTAAATATTTATTACTACCTATTTATAAGCATTTATTTTAAAATTAACTGTAAATACAATAAACTTTAATTATATTTAAGTAAAGAAATAAATAAAACACATAATAGAAAATATGGAAAATACAAAAAAATAAAGAAAATATCAAAAATGCAGAAAATACAAAAAGAAATAATAAATAAAAAATACTGAATTTATAGAAATAAATAATTATAAAAACTACATTTGATAACATTTTTAATAAAAGCAATTTACTCATTTAAAAAGAGAAACGGAGATAAAAGTGTTAATTTTATTAGCGCAAAGCAATGCACATTACTTTATGCATTTGTTGGTTCTCGTTTATTTTTTTTCAACTAAAAATAATTAAACAGATACATATTCACGATTTTATTGAATAATTATGTATGATAATCATAGTCACTGAACTCCTCCGACTCTAACCAATTTAACCGCAATTAAATTTATAAGCGAAGCATTAAAAAAAATATCCAATGAATGTCTCTTGAACAACCTATCTTCAGATAATTAGAATAAAATTAAAGGTAAATTCTACTTGTATAAGAATCAAGAAAGTAATTCCCTTGTAGGAAATTGCTTTATTTTGTCTTAATGAAAAAAAGAGAGAAAAAAAATGTTTTACGGTCCAGAAAGAAACGATGCGAAAAAATAAAATGAAATTAAAGCCAGATTTTGCATGAAATCACTTTATCACCTTACATTCAATATTTTAATCGTCAAATAAAGGGGCATAAAATTTTTCCTCTTTTGATGAAATAAATTTTTTTTTGTCTATAAAATATGCGTCTTATTTATTAATTTTATGCTTTGTATAAATTTGAGTATTATGAAAATAATAAAATGAAATTTTCAATAAACAATGAAAGAAATATCTAAAATTAATTTATGAATAGGTACCTAATAAAGAAAATGAGTAAAATTTATTATATTATAACTAAATATATTAAACATATATAAATAGGGTCAGTTGGGGTAAATCCGGACAGGGGGTAAATGCGGACAAGAGGTATTGGAGCTTAATTTACAAATAAAAAATTAAGTTCGACATCAATATTTCAAGCTCAGATCACCTACAAGAGATTCTGAGTATTATCAAGTTTTTATCTTGACAATTGGCAACAGGATAATTAAAGTTGTCCCCCAATGCAAAAGAACTTGACAATCATTTTCAGACTGGTTCAGTATTTCATCTCTCATTTGAAAAGTAACAAACTTCAAAATCATACAAAAGTTTCTTGTTATTCCTTATGATTCCCGAAAGAGAAATTGACTTGGATTTTTGTCAATTCAGTTAATAATGACTAAGCTGTCCGAATTTACCCCAAAAATTCGCAAATTGGGGGTAAATCCGGACAGAGATTCTATTACATTTTAAGAAGTAGAGAGTGTAAGAGAGAGTAAAAGAGCGATAGAGAGAGGGAGAGAGAGTAAGAGGGAGAGAGTGAGTGACTTCAAATTCGTAATCAGCGACCCCAAAAACCTCCGAGTAACAAATTTCAAGCAAATCCGAACGAATTTTAAAAATGTCGGCCATATTGGATCCGCCATTTTTAATTTCCAAAATCTGACTTTCCAAGCAAATTTGCTTAAATTAAATCAATTAAATTAAGGTAGTATTATAGTTTGTGTCGATCAAACTATAATGACTATAATCGTTATATATTATTTATATATAACGATCAAAAAATCGTTTTTTTTTCTTTTACTTTCGTGTTCTAAATTATCTGAAGAATATAATTCCTAAATTATAGATTAAATATCGAAGAAATTTCTCTGCGAGCGGAAGCCGGTCGCGCGTAATGGCACTTTAAACGCGTTTTTCTCAAAACGATGTTTTTAAAACTGGCGGACAGCATAACTCGAGTTCTTTTCAACCGATTTTAAAAAACTCTGAATAAAATCTTTTCGTTATAAAAACCTTCAGGCATCCCCCTAAAGCCGATTGTCTTTTTTTTGTAAAAAGTTAGGACATAAAAATGGGGTAAAAAATCCCGTTTTTTGTAGATTTTTTTTTAATCGTCGACATTTTTTTATTTTTTAATATTTTTTATCCGGCTTAGAGGGGATGCCTAACCACATATATATGTGGTTGGCTGTGATATCACAGCTTCAAAACCACCTTCGGTTTTTTCAGATCGGATAAAGGAATAAAATAATTTTTAAACAAACATAAATTTGCAAGTAAGAATCAAAATAATTAGTAAAATTAAACATTTATTGACTTTTCAAAACATTGACAACCGAAAAATTTATTGTTTTATCAAAAATAAAGTTTGAAGAAACCGTTAATAATATTTAGAAAAATTATTTTGTTATAAAAAAATAAAAAATTACAAGTAATTATATATAAAATTGATCGACAAATTGTGAAGTGAACCGTAACAATTTTCTTCAAATAAGATTTTTCTTGAGAAAATTTCTCTCTTATTCTCTTTCTCTTTCTTTCCCTTTTATACTTACGTCATAACGGCTAATTGAATTTCTCAACTTTGCAATAGTGGATTGAGGAATGAATTATTGTCAAAAATACAAAGTAAAAACCAAAGTTAACAAGAAACTGCAGCCGTTAAAAAAAAGTTTTGAGCGTCTCTGAAAAAAATCATTTACGCTTATACCGACAAATAATAATTCAACCAAAAGTCAGTAATTGACCGTTCTCGAAAGCTCCTTGTAAAGCAAAAGTTTTAAAGCTTTCATTATTCTCCCTAAGACCGCAGATAATTCTACAATAGAATAATAAAAAATTAATTTCAAAATTTTTATTTAAAACAAAATTTTTTTTCAAAACATTTTAATTTAAAAGGAATTTTACTAAAGAAAATTGTTTTTTTGAAATAATTTTTATACTTTCACCTATAAATTTATACTGTTTATGTGTTATGTTTTAAAATTTTTTTTAAATTTATAATTATAAAAGTATTATTTGTATGATAAATAAATTTGTTCCGAGTGTATATATTTCTTATAAACGAGGAAAAAACTCGGATAACTAACCACTGCATTGCTGATGGAAAAAGAAGAAAATTACAGTTCTCAAAAATATCTTACGACTTTTTATTTTGAGAGACCAAAGCAATTTACCGCGGCGCTTTTACTTAATTTTAAATCTTAGAGAATTGAATCTTATCAACGTAGCAATTTTGTTAATAGAAATAATAAAAAACACTGTTATTCTTTTCGTTCAGTAGGTACCTACATTTTACATTAAGTAAGTAAACTTAGTCTCCTACTCAAGATTGTTCAATTTTTCTTCCTTCCCAATTATTATATTTTTTATTCTCTTTCTGTTTCCCTGATCCTATAAAGAATATTATGATTTACTCTAAAAATAATTAGATACTCAAAAAAATGTTCCATTACATTTATTTACGAATTTCTTTAATTGTAAAATTATTCGAAAACTTCAATAACTTATTTTTTAAATAAATATTTAAGCATTATTATTATTTTCCCATAGGAATTAAGATTTTAAAAAATTTCAAATTCAATTTTACGAAATTTTGATTATTCAGAAAATCTTCAATTATATATTAGAAAATAAAAACTTCAACTAACTTCAAAAACAATTTAGTTAAACTTTTTCAAAAAAATTAATTCTACACAATTGTTAGTGTTATAGTCAGCAAAAATATATATCCCCACCTGAATTGTTTCATATTCAAGATGAGCTGCAAAACGTATTTGCAACTCAGTCTTATTCCTGCCTTTAAAGTGTAATATTGAGTATTATAATAAATTGTCACTCTCAGAAGTGATAAAAAGTAAACTGTGTCTATTTTATAAATTAGACCGTAACATTTTGGCGATCCTGCCAGGATAGCAACAAACGACGTAAAAGTAATTCGTCAAACTGTGCTATCTTCGAGTGTGAACCTGATTTTTTACGGAAGAAATACGTAAGACTTATTCAACGAATGAATAATATTTGATTTATATGTTTGATTTATTAAATGGTAACTAGACTACGCGTGTTAGTAAGTCTTAGTTTCCTCAATAAAATAAAACTATTTCTCTGATTAACCTTGTTGTAAGTGTGTAGCCACTTGAACAAGTGAAGAGAATTAAACACACATATAATTATTGTTACGCGAAACATTCATTTACACCCGACACAAAATAATATTTAGTAGTCTAACATATCACACCTATAGGGATTTAAAACACACAAACTCTATATCTGACACAGACTCTGACTCGACTGACGAAAGTTTAAATATGGAGAACGAATCAAAAACCACCCTTAATCCACTTGGAACATCAACAACGCCAAATACGGAGCAGATTCTTTCATCAATTGTGGATCAACTTTCAAGATTAAATGTAGGAGTTACGAGTTTAGTTCATGAAAATAATAACAGGAAAGATGAGATAATAACATTAGGCAAAAAATTAGGGTTAAATCCTACAGAAGAAACAGATAACGAATCAGAAAATGCATTCCATAACGAAAGTCATTTCGGTGATAACGAATCGCAATCCGATGTTCAACAACAAGCAAATAGAATAAATAATCAAAAATAATACAAAATCAAAATTTAGGAAAAATTGCCGCTAAAGATATAATTAGAACTATTAAAACATTAACGGGACAAGATGATTGTGGAGTTGAAGATTTTATAAAAAACGTTAAAAGAGCAACAGGACAATGTTACCAACCAGACCTATTATTAGATTTTATAATTTCTGAAAAAATTACCGGAAACGCAGAAAGAGCAATACGATACTTAGATTTAGACAGCTATGCAAAACTTTTCAATGCTTTACGTGCAAATTTAACGCAAATCGGTTCAGTGTCAATGCTTCGATCAAAATTATTAAATTGCAAACAAAACCTTACCGAAGATATTCAAAGTTTCAACAATAAATATAGGAAAATTTGTCATGAATTAAAATACGCAATTCAATCAGAATACACAAACACAATTAAACGACAAGTTGCAATAGAAAATGAAGAAAGTGAAATTTTAAAAAGATACATGATGAACATTCGTCGAGACATAGGATTACAGATAAAAGCTCAACGACCGCTAAATTTAAATGAAGCTCAAATGCAAGCATTGGAATTAGAATTATGGTTTCAAGAAAGTGATTATCAGAATTTGTCAAATAAAATAAATGTACCTGCAGTGCACGTTCCAACACAGATAAAGCAGGTATCATGTTACAAATGTGGAAAGACGGGACACATGACAAAAGAATGTACTACATCAGCAAATTTTCGCGATGGCAGGTTGCCGAAGAGACCACCGGAAGTTATCAGAGTGACACGCGAAGACCAAGATTTTTCAGACTTTCAGGTAATGACCGAGGAAGAAATGCAACACCACGAGCAATACGACAAGAATGTCGAATATCAACCTTGAGTGGACAATTACAATCCGTATACGGAAGAGATGAAAATGGAGAAGAATACAGATTATTAATAGACTCAGGAGCATCAGTTAACATAATAAAAGAAAATAAAATACCCAGAAACAATTACACGACTTTTAAAGTGAAAAAGAATTTTTGTATGGGTAAAGATAAGTACCAATCAGAATATGCTGTTAATTTAAATTATTTCGGCAAACAACAACTATTTCATATTGTCGATAAAAATTTCCCTTTACCCGAGGATGGAATAATTGGATTACCATTTCTACAAAAATATGAAAAATATGCTATCACCCCAAAATTCCTTATAATAGAAAAGTGGAAGACACCTTTACATGAAGATGGATATTTTGTAGAGCAAAATAAAATGCGGATTTGCAACATCATAATGAATAAAGAAGATAGTGATATTTTAGTAGAAGATCATCCAAATATTCCCACCGGAGTTTATAAAATACAAAACGGAATTATGAAGGCACCTGTTTATAATTATTCTAATCAACCTTTGGAAGTGCCAAACAAAATTGAAGGAATACATATAGAGAAAACTGATTACGACGTCACAAACGATAAAACGCTCAAAAATAAAGCAAAATTAAAAGCTAAAGAAGTACCTAAACGATTAATTGAATTAAAAAATAAAACAAGATTAGCTCATTTGGATAAAAATACAAAAGAAGATATTTGGAGAATAATCGGAAATTATTACAGTAATTTCACCCTAGACAACGACGAAACTTCCTGCACAAATTTGACTAGTAACAAAATTGTATTAAAAACTGGAAAAATAATCCATGACTTTAGAAAATTAAATGAGGATACAGATCAAGATGTTTAATTAATTTAATTTTGTTTTTTTTTTGAGCGTTTTATCGTTTGTGACGTCGTAATCAGTTTTCTCTATATGTATTTCTTCAATTTTGTTTGGCACTTCCAAAGGTTGATTAGAATAATTATAAACAGGTGCCTTCATAATTCCGTTTTGTATTTTATAAACTCCGGTGGGAATATTTGGATGATCTTCTACTAAAATATCACTATCTTCTTTATTCATTATGATGTTGCAAATCCGCATTTTATTTTGCTCTACAAAATATCCATCTTCATGTAAAGGTGTCTTCCACTTTTCTATTATAAGGAATTTTGGGGTGATAGCATATTTTTCATATTTTTTATACCCCTTGCCAGTGACTGAAGACGTTCTTTCACAGTTGGGAAAAGCAAAATTCTTTTCAGCATTCGACCTGTCTTCAGGATTTCACCAAATTCCGAAGCAAAAAGAAAGTAAACAATATACAGGATTCAGCACAACTAGAGGACATTATCAATTTATCAGAATGCCAATTGGTTTAAACAATGCACCAGCCACATTTCAAAGAATGATGGACCACGCTTTTCAAGGATTAATTGGTGATGCATGTTTTGTATACTTAAATGATATTGTTATTTTCGGATCTACATTAGAAGAACATAATAAAAATTTAACCAAATTCATGGAAAGAGTAAAACCATTGGGATTAAAATTACAATCGGATATGTGTGAATACCTTCGACCAGAATTGGAATATTTAGGACATATTATGACAGATAAAGGAGTAAAACCAAACCCTTTAAAAATACAAGCAATTCAAAAATTTAAACAACCAAAAAACGTGACAGAAATGCAATCATTTTTAGGACTAGTTGGATATTACAGAAAGTTTATTAAAAACTTTGCATTTATAGCTAAACCACTATCAAGATTAACAGCGAAAGAAACTAATTTCGATTGGACAAAAGACTGTAGTGAAAGCTTTAAATTATTAAAAGATTTGCTGTATAAATCACCAGTATTAAAATATCCAGATTTTAGTAAAAGATTTGTTTTGACAACAGACGCCAGTAATGTAGGAATAGGAGCTGTACTTTATCAAGATGGACATCCTTGTTGCTATATTTCAAGACTATTAAATCATGCAGAACAAAATTACAATACAGCAGAAAAGGAATTATTAGCAATCGAGTGGGCTACAAAAAGACTAAGACAATATTTATTGGGACGGACCTTTACTATTCAGACAGATCATAAAGCATTAATTTGGTTACATAATTTAAAAGATCCTAGTTCAAAATTATTAAGATGGAGATTACGCTTAGAAGAGTTCGAATATGATATAGAATATGTTAAAGGAAAAGAAAATGAAGCAGCTGACTGCCTATCAAGATTATTTCCAATACAAGACGAGGACAGCGAAAAAGCCGCATCAGCAGAAAGATCAGAAGACAATGAACTTAATTCAACACAAGAAGAAGAAGATATGTCACCCGATATACAGAGGTTTGATGACATTCCACAAACAAGCGATAATAAAAATGATATTATAACCGAACATTATGACGAAACAGATGTTTTAACACAAAATTTTGAAGAATGGAAAAAGAACAAAGAAACTGGAAATGATACAATAAAACCTAACGTTCAAGGAAAATTATGCAAAACAAGACTAACAAAAGATTTACCCCCATTCAAAAAAGAAAACAGGTTAAAATATTTTGAAAATCGAGTTAAAGAATTTATAGATAGAAAAATGATTTCACCAATTCTGAAGTATCCAAAATTAATCTGTCAATGGAAAAAGAAGCACGAAAAATGGTTAACTAAAGCTACAGAGAAATAATACGACAAGACAGCATTTGCGACAACAAATAATACTATTACATCATACACACTAGGTTATCACAACATTTTAAATGTAATTCACTGTTAGAAAAAACCAAAACTGTATCTCTCAACTATACACCTGAATTAAATACAGTAAACACAAAATGTAAACTACGATTTACCACTCGACATAAATGAAGTTAACAATCACAAATTTAAATTAATTGTTTAAAACAATATGTAAATCTTTGAGTAGAAAAATTAGGACTAATATGTGTAACAATAAAATAAGTAATGTTGACGTCGTTATATTCTACGAAAGACAACCACATAGAAATTTGAAGTACATATTAAACCTTATTTAAATAGAAATGTAAAACTTAGGTTTTAGGGACTAAATCCTATCTAGCGAGAGGGGTGTTTATAGTCAGCAAAAATATATATCCCCACCTGAATTGTTTCATATTCAACATGAGCTGCAAAACGTATTTGCAACTCAGTCTTATTCCTGCCTTTAAAGTGTAATATTGAGTATTATAATAAATTGTCACTCTCAGAAGTGATAAAAAGTAAACTGTGTCTATTTTATAAATTAGACCGTAACATTAGTTAAAAGTATGAAAAATTCAAATTTTCAAAGATTCTAATTTGAAACCTTTTCAAAATTCAATTATATCTAATTTCTAAAAATTCATGCAATAATGCTTTTAATATTCAATTATTATCTAAGTTATTCATTTTTCTATCAATTTTTATTAAAAAATTCTACGAAAATTCAATTAGGTATTTAATTACAAAAATAAATAATTTCCCAGGTGCAAATTTAGGTTGGCCGCCAGAGTTTGAAGGTTGGCCCAAGGTTGGCCTAACTTTGGCAAGCGAAGTTTTGGTTGCCAGAGTTTGCCCAACTTTGGCAAATACTTGTGCCCACAGTTGGCCCGACTTTGCAAGCCAACCATTAAATGCAGAGTTTAACCAACCGTCGGGACAACTTTGGCGACAAAGGTTGGCACAACTCATCAAAACGTAGTTTAAAAGACTTTCAGTTTCGGTTGGCCGAACTCTGGGCCACCGTTGGCCCGACGGTTGGCAAAACTCAAGAAAAGCAGTATAATTGACTTATAGTTTTTTGGTCGGCCGAACTCTGGGCCACGGTTGGCCCAACGGTTGGCAAAACTATGTGAAACGCAGTTTAATTGACTTACATTATTTTGGTCGGCCGAACTCTGGGCCACGGTTGGCCCAACGGTTGTCAAAACTTTGTAAAATGCAGTTTAAATGACTTAAACTTTCTTGGTCGGCCGAACTCTGGGCCACGGTTGGCCCGACGGTTGGCAAAACTATGTGAAACGCAGTTTAATTGACTTACATTATTTTGGTCGGCCGAACTCTGGGCCACGGTTGGCCTAACGGTTGGCAAAACTTTGTCAAATGCAGTTTAAATGACTTAAACTTTCTTGGTTGGCCGAACTCTGGGCCACGGTTTGCCCGACTGTTGCAGCTTTAATATACATTTTGCGTTATGCACTCCCATGTGAGCGTAGCGTAGTGGTCAGTGTAGAAGTCTTCGGTGAGTTAGGTTAGGGGTTCGATCCCAGCGAGCGTTAGATATTTTCGAAAATGTATGTATGAGATTGTGTTTAATAATAATAGGTAAAGGTTATATCTGATGTTCCTGCTAATAATAACCAGTTAATTGTTTAAATAATTTAGTTTTTTAATAATTTTTTACCTTTGGCTGTTGAAGTTGGCCAAACTTTGAAAATTGTGGTTGGCCCAACTTACGCATTTAAAGTTGTGCCAACTTTGGCGTCAGTCTTTGGACCAACCATTGAAATGTATAGTTGGCACAACATATGCATTGTAAGTTGGGCCAACTTCCTTATGAGTTGTCGGGCCAACCATCGTCGCCATTAGACGGCGACCGTTATCATCTGTATGGTTGGCCCAACCTCTGGCACGAGAAGTTGGACCGACTTTGTAAAAGTTGGCCCAACTATGGGCCGACCAAAAAATCGCACCTGGGTTCTTGAATAACTGAATGTTTCTTAAAATTGAATTCGCATACAGAATTTTATCAACAAATTTTTAAATAATTGAATTCTTTTATTTAATTATTTCTATACACGAGGGTTCATAAAGAAAACCCTTTCGTACCTCAGTACTGATATGTTCGAGACATTCGATTCAAATTGTATTAAAAATAATTGAAATTCTTCGATGAGTTTTATTATTTATGAAAATAATGTAATTATTGCGAAGAAATTCATAAAAAAATTTGTAAATAATTAAATTCCTGTGAAATTTTTATTATTTTTGAAAAAAATTAAATGTTTGGGTAGAATTAAATTTTAATTTTTTTTAAATAATTGAATTCTTTTGGGAAATTTTATTAAAATAGTACATATTGAAAATCATTAAATTATTGAGGAAAATTTTGGAAATTACTTAAATTTCGGAGAAGTATTTTATTATTCATAAAAGTAATTGAAATTTTGACGAGAATTTTAAAAAATTTTTAAACATAATTATTAATTTCAATTTTGTAAACCGGTTTATAATTAAATAAATAAATAAATAATTGAATTTCTAAGAAGAATTTTGTTTCTTTTGAAAATAATTGAATTTCTGCAATCATTAGTGATTTTAACTCGCTGATTACGAATATGATATCAAATTTGAATTTTAACTGTTGACAGTTGTCAAAGAAACTGTCAACTTTTCGAAATAATAAAAAATTATCACCTTCATCGTTATTTTAATTTGTATAATAACAAAAAAATCAGTTTTTCGTTTTCTTATTCTTGTTTCTTTTGAATTAAAAAAAATTTTTAAGAAACTTCTAATCAACTTATGACTTTTTTGGTTTTCAACATCTTAAAGAGCGTTTCCATCTCTATCTGAATCAACAAAAAAGTAGGGGAGAGTCTCCAGTTGTGAGACGGGTTTTATTTTTGACCCGTAAATTGTAAACGGGTAAACGAAATTGTAAATAAAATACACCGTTCGAAAGGTAACAGAAATACGCAACTTTTATTAAAAGAAAGTATAGTGTTCGATGAACTCAAAAAATTGTACGATACATTTTCCGAGCACATCGCTTTTGTCAAAAAAAAATGTCACCAGTTATGAGACACTAATGATAAATCGTCCAAGCGCCCGTCCTGCCGGAAGGACGTTCCGAAAAAAAGGCTTTTAAAAAAAGGGAATTTAACTTTTTTTTTCTGACACTTCTTGGGATTAAAGTAGACGAAAAGACGAAAAAATCCATATTTTTGACTTTGTAAAATAATAATATTAAACCATTTTTCAAAGCCTTCAAACTTGCTATGTTTCTAAACAGTAAAAAAAAACGTTTTTTCGTAAATTTAATGTAAAATCCCCGAAAATCAATATTTTTTGACCGGACAAGTCTCTTTCTCTTCAGAAACGTTCAAAGAATGAAACCTAATTGTTCAATTGAAAAAAAAAATTCATTTTTAATATTGTTCAGTATATCTGAGTAATACTCAGGCGCGAGTCCCTTCGAAATTGCTCTATAAAATTAATATGGAAGCAGATAAATATAAAACTAAATATATCGTTGGAAAGGTAATGAAACAAGCTTTCAAATGATGTAAATATCGAGTCTTTAAATTTATAAACCTGGGCTAGGTAGTCTCTTAAATAAAGCGAAAAGCGTCCTGCCGGCAGGACCGGGCTTCGTCATTCTGTGACTAAAAATTATGTGAATTTTTGGAAAATTGAACTTCTTCAAAGTACCCAGCCCTTAGTTTTGAACTTACAAGCTCGATATTTATATGCGCTGAAAGCTTGATTCGTCACCTTTCTAATGATATATTTCATTTTTTATTTATCTGAATCCATGTAAGTTTTCTTTAGTGATTTCGGAGGGACTCACCTGAGTCTTTTTCGTCCTGCCGGAAGGACGTTGGACGATCTATCACTAATCCAAAATTGCTAAAATTTAATAAGTTTGACATAAAACGTTATGTTTAGTAGAAGTAATTAAATATATTAATAATATATAATATTATTATATACTAAATAATTATATTTATTCGCCAAAATATGACTATCAACTAAACACAATTTAATAGCTTCAACAAGAGCATTAAAATTCATTTCTTCTGAATCAATTGACTTTTTTCCACTTGACATGCCCAAAAATACTAGAAAAAAAATCAAAACAACATTTAAATAGTATGCCTGCAAAGTTTTTTTTTATGGTGCCCAGATGGGTGTTGACACCGTCTCACAACTGGTGATATGCTGTGTCTCACACCCAGAAATTGGCGCTATTTTGAAAAAGGAAAATTAAATTACTTTCAACCGTAGATTGGAACAATGCAATATTGCATCACAAAATATAAGGAAAACACTAAAAGAAAATGCATTACATTTACCTTTTCCAATTAATTAATTTGGAAAAAAAGTACTTTGCATTTATTGAAAAAACGCTTTTTAGTCGATTATCACACACAGTGTTGGTATTTAACAAAAACAGTTTATATATCCGTTTCGGCGTACACGAAAAAGTTGGCTCATATAAAAAGAAATGTTTTTATATAAACCAATTGGCTTTTAACTATTGCATGTTAAAAAAAATTGACTGTCTCACAGCTGGAGACTCTCCCCTACACAATGATTTTTTGACACGTAAGTTCCCTTTTCATAGACCAGGTCACATGTACATATTAAAAAATTTAACTAATTTCGGAAGAATTTGAATTATTAAAATATTTCCAAAATCTAAGTTCTTTAAAATTTCATTAAAATTATTGAAAATTAAAATATTTATAAAATTTAAAATTCAATTAGCATATATTTTGAAAAGATTATGTTCGCTATTCAGAAAAAATTACTCCCATTGCAGAATGACCATAAAAATTTTGAGGTTATGTCTCTGAAAACCGAAGGAAACGATGCAAGAAAAGAATTTAAGAAAAGTTGGAAAGTTTTGTCATTGATAAAGTGAATGAAAAACAAAAAAGGTGAAGTCAGTTAGAAATTTGAACGATATTTTAGAGGTTTCTAACCCAACGACAAACAGTGAACAAACATCTATATCAGGAGGACGTGTTTTGCGCGTAACCGTAAGTTGGTGACATGCGCCAGCAGCTATTCAATTTGCATCCAATAAATAAAAGGCGATGCTCACATTGTCGTGAGATACGTTGTTGGTTGAGCTCGACATAGAGAGTATAAGAAGTGTGCTGATATACATATTCTAGTTGAAAAACAAAAAAACAAAACAGAAAACAGTTCTCTTCAACCATATTTCTCTTTATTCTCTCATCATTTCTTGTCAAACGATCAAAGAGACGTTAAATCGAAAAAATATAAATTATATTTCAATTCAAAACATATCTAAAGAATATTATCTTCTATATATAGATATATTGTATAATATTGAATAGATGATGCAATTTATTTTGTATCCATGTAAAGTATTTTTTTGTGAAATTTTACATACAGTAATAAAGTTAACGAAAAAGGCAGAATTTTATTTTATTTTTAGAATCTACTTTGACAATATTAATAATAGGATAATGAAACAAGAGATTCAATTGGCTAGTGATACATTTCATTTAATTTAGTGCAATTCAATTCAATTCTAGATCGCTGATCACGAATATAAAGTTCAATTTTGAAAATTTAAGACTGCAAAATTATATATTTCAATTCCGGTAAAACCACAGTCCTAAATTTTCAAAATTGGACATTATATTCGTGATCAGAGACCCCGAAAACCCCCTAAGTGAGTCATTTCATACAATTTTATGGATTTTCAAAATTTTTACCGCCATATTGGATCCGTCATTTTGAATTTTGAAAACTGAACTTTATATTCGTAAATAACTACCCAAAATAACTCCGAGTAAGTAATTTTATGCAATTTTATCGATTTTAAAAATTTTTTTGGCCATATTGGATCCTTCATTTTGATTTTTGCAAATTGAATTTCATATTCGTAATCAGCGATTCCGAAAACCTCCGATAAGGCATTTTCAGATGATTTCAATCAATTTTTGAATACTGATGATACATTTATTATTTATAAAGTATTTTGCACTAACTTTTCTGACATTTAAAAAAAAATTTTTTTAATGGTTTTTCATTTTCTTATTTTGTTTCTTATGTTCTTAAGTACACAGTTCAAAAGTACAACTATTTTATCCACCTATAGCATACACAAGATCGGTTAAAATCAAATTTGATTAGATATTTCAATTCAATGTAAGTTGATTTAAATGCATCAACTTTAATTTTAATGTTATAATTAAATTATAATTTTTATTTAGCTTTTAGAAATTTAAAAGTAATGTAAGTATTCAATTAAATAATTTTATTGAGAAACAGAATAAAAAGAAAAAGAATTAAATCAAACTTTATTTAATTTATTTCAAGTTAATTCAATTTAAATCATTTCGATTTAACTCATTTCAATTCAATTCAATTTAAGTTGGTTTAAATTCTTTAATTCTTATGTAATACAATTATAAAGTTTGAATAAAGGTTGAAACTCTTAGAACTTTTTGTCAGTAGGTGAAATATATTTTAATCAGACATATACTGTTGAAGTACATAATTAAACAATTTAGAATCTCTGACTGAAATATACTTTACTGATAAAAAGTTTTAAGAGTTTTAAACTTTGTAATTTATTGAAATCTTCCACTTTTAGTTAATTAAAAATTATGTAGGTACGACAAAATATTATTCTTGTTAAATTTTATTGCCAGTAATAGAATTTGGTTTTAAATTAAAAAAACTTTTTAAAATTTAAATAAAAGTACACTCGACTCTCGGATCTTTTGCACTTATGGGACCAAATCCTCTTATATCTTTTACCAAAACAAATGCCACGGTAATGCAAAACAATACAATATGTATAACCAAATATATAAATTAATGACAGTATTTATGTTTTAGTTTTAATATTTACATTTATAGTAATTACAATTTTAATGTAATTTTAATCACATAATGGAGGAGCTGCTATAATTCACTTTAGATAACCTAAGTTATCGTGAAATAAATATTTTGACACTCTGATAGTCATTTATTTATTTAATGTAAAACGTAAAAGGTGCGGGAGAAAAATTGCAAAAGAATCGAGAGTGTAAAAGATCTGAATGCAAAAGATCCGAGAGTCGAGTGTAATAGAAGTTAGTTTTATTCATGACTTGTTTACATTATCAGTAGGGTAAGTCCGGGGAGATAGCCATTTGGGAGAGATGACCAGTTCAAATATTTTACAGAATTTGTAAAGAAATATCACTTATTATTAGTTATTCTTCAACCTTTTGTGACTAAGTCCGGGGGAGATGGTTATAGTTTTTTTAAAGCACTAAAAATTATAAAAAAGCGATTTATGTCTAAACTTTTATTGATAATTAAACATTGAACACTTAACTTTAAAGTAACGAAAAATAAAATAAAATATTTTCATAAGAACAATCTCAAAATTTACATTTTGTAAAAAATGCATTTGGCCATCTCTCCCGGAATGTCCAGGATGGCCAATACTTACACCTTTTGGCTTTTCGCTTAAACTTAATTTTTAATCGTTCAAATTACTTTTCTCTTATTCTGGTCACATTTTGAACATTTGTCATGGGATTCAGTGCAGTTTTCATATAGCCAAAAATTTCAAATACTGCACTAAATCCAATCTTCAATTAATTGTCGTTTGATTGTACCTTTCGACTCAACCTGCAAATAGATCTCCATCTCTGGTGTCAATTAGATCAATTATTTTGTTCTCAGACATTTTTAAATTGTTTTTCTTTAATATTTCTTAAGTATCTAACATATTAACATAAAAAATTTTAAATAAAAGTCATTAACGGCCAATAATACATGACAAAAGTAAACATCAAAATATTAAATAAATGAAATAATTTTTCAATTTGAAGTTTTATTGAGTAGTGCATAACCCACGCTTCGATATGAACAAAAAATGAAATGAAAAATTATTTTATTTATTTAATATTTTGATGTTTACTTTTGTCAAGTATTATTGGGTGAGATGGCCATTAATTAATTAATTAATATTATATTGGTATATTTTATAATTATTTTTCTATCACTAGAAACAGTAAATCCCAGTAAAAAATCGTAATTTTCCGTTATTTCGAAATAAGTAGCAAACGACAGTTTCAGTCAGACACAACCATAAAGTTCTTAAAACTTTAGCAGTAACATTAAATTATTTCCTCACTTCTGAACATTTTTCTACATTTAATCATAGTAGTAAAAGTCAATTTTAGTCAGCCTAGAAGATTTAATTTTTTCAAAGTAATTTTTAGTATACCAGTAGCAAAATTCAAATGAATAAAACAAAGTTTAATTATTATAAAACTATAAATATATTACCATGAGTAGATAAAGTAAGTAATAACCTTACGAAACACTTGTTATCTTTTATCGCAGTAGAAACAATACATTTTAGTTGTACATGAAAATCTTGCTGTTTAGAATTAAGAACCAACATAAATTTTCGAACCTGACAATTTTGTTCGAAAATATTAGAATTTTATTGTAAGTAGTAAAAATAAGTTTCAGTCAGACGTTAACCACCTTTTATTTATTATTCATTTTATTTTTTTTTTATTTTTTTTTGAAAATATTAGAATTTTACTGTAAGTATTAAAAATAAGTTTTAGTCTTTGAATTCCTTTTAATTATTTTTATAGATACTCGAATTTTATTTTTTACTTCATTAATTAAATGGAAATTTTATAATGATTTAGCGAGAGAAAATTTGAAGTAGGTAGTTATTAAAAAATGCATAGTAGTATTAACAATCAAATACAATGATTTTCAAATTCTCATCTTGTGGTCTTCTATTCTAAATCCAATTTTCAGGGCATAAAATATAATCTAAAGACTTAAGAAACAAAAACTTGAGTTGTATTTTAAGTTTTACTATTGAATTTTTTCTTTCGACTGTGAATATATTCTGTACAATATAGGCCAGCAGATTTTCTCATAACAAAATACACTTTTGTATATATAAACATGTAACTATTATGGCTACTATATAAGTTTTCTATAAGCGCGAGACCCCTAAAATGTGTACCTTTACTTTATTACTTTGCCGTTTCATGCTGTATTTACATCCTAGGGTAATTTCTTATGGAAACTTAAACAGCAAATACTGTCCCTTGGTATTTAAAGGCTTTAAAATATATAGAACATGAATTATTGTCGGTATTAAGAAAGTTAGTGTTTGCACTACCTCGGCATCCAGGATACATAAATTCTATAACTTCCTTTGAACGACTGTGTGATTTATAGCACAATATGTGACCAAACCGTTCTCACCGTCTTTACAGAGTCCAATATTGTAATTCCCAAGAGAAATTACACTAGTGCTCATATATGTTCTAATAACCTATCCATCAAAACAGATGTGCGCTTAACTTTTAATGAATCTTTAAATTTTTCCAAACAAATTATTGCACTACTTTAGAAATGGATTTTTTATCATATTTTAATTGATAATAAATTTTAGAAATAGAAAAAAGGAATTGTCCTTCTTCTGATGTTATAATTTTTCATGATCACGGAGAAAAATGGATATTTAAGGTAAATATCTAGATGTTAAAGTTTAATATTTATATTCTTTAACATAGGGACAGCTTTCTAGATATTAAAAGTTAAAATCTGGATGTTAAGCGTTAATATCTAGCATGTGATTTGCGAATATCTAGATATTAAACTTTAAAATATATTTTTTCAATATCTATACTTGTAAACATCCAGTTTTCTCCGTGTGTTTTAGTAAAACTATTGTTTGATTATTATATTTAAAGTATAAAGATTTCCAAACTATGGGTCTGACTAAAACTTACGTCCACCACTAGTAGAAAAATTATACCCATTAAAGTTGACTTGTTTTGTAATATAACACAAATTTACTAGATCTACTTTAAAAAAATTTTAAAATACATATGTCTGACTAAAACCAGTTTTCACATAGTTATCTAAAACACTAAAATTACACAAATAAGGAAAGTCTTATTTCAAATTATTTGCATTATTACTCAGATTTCAAAAATTTTAAATGTCTGACTATAACTCATAATTACTATACTGAAACAATACAAGTACTACTATAAATTATAGTCTTCTAAAAACTAATATTTATTACTTACACTAAAATTACAGGAAAGTGGATAGTCTGACAAAAATTTACTTTTACCACTTCTTGCAGAAGTAAAATACATTTGTCTGATTAAAACGGACCTTTACTACTAAAATTAAAACTTAAATTAGAAAAGACTTTCTTAATCCTTACTTTGTTCCTATACAAATAACAACAAATATATTTTAGAATATCTGATTAAAACTGTAGTTTACTACTAAATATTTATCCAACATTTATTCTTAATAACATGTTCTTAAATAATTCAATAATTTTTATATTTCACTTTCATTTCTGATGAAATATGCAAAAAAAACTCACATTCTGACTAAAATTGACATTTACTACTGATATTGAAATTGCAAAAATTTTAAAAGTCTGAATAATATTTACTGTTATATATATATATGAATTTTTTAAATTATCAAATATTCTTATATTTTTAAAGTTTAATATCATTTTTTTATCTACCTAAAACTTTGAATTTTAGTTTTAATTAAATAGTGAAAATTAACGATCACTAGTTTTAATTCTCTATTATAAATATAAAACAATTGTTTGGTCTGACTAAATTTTACCTTTTTTACATTTTCTGAAACTGAAAATGTTTAAAAAGCAAGATAAATCATTTACTATTAATTTTATACATTTACTATTATTATTAAAATTATAAGAATGGGGTTCACTATACGTAAAGCTAATCTCAGATGGCAGCACCATAGCAAGATTTGTCTAGCGCTTAATTTTTGATTTCGCGAAAAGTCATATTTGTTTTACAAACAAATAAACGAAGTAAATAAATACTTTTTGTGGAATTGTGAAAAGTTAAAAATTGAATTACTTGAGCGAGGAATTTGTGTCGCAGGAAAAAAGACGGTTTTGCAAGTCACAGTATCGTAAAAGTATAGATAAAGAAAATTGAGGTTATGTTGCCTGTCATTAAAAATATTTTAAACACATTTTAATTTTGAATCTCTTAACATCTTTAAATAGTTTTCCGTATTTTATTATAACCAATATTTCTGATCTAATGATTTTATTCTTCATTTACATGAACAAAAACCATTTATTTTGTTTAATTAATATTATGCAACAAATCACATTTAAAATTTTGCGCCATAAAATCTTATAGTGGTGCTCCACTCTACTGGTCAAGTTTGGCTGTGTGAAACCCCATTTTAAAGTTGTGTCTTGTTAAAACTGTCGTTTTTTATTAATATTTGAAGTACAAAAATTTGAAACGACTGGTCTGATTAAAACTTACTTTTACTATTTTTACGGTAAAATTATAGGATTTATACTGACATTTTTAAACTGAAACCTAATTGAATAACTAAAAAAAATTTTTTTTTTATCTGGTCATGTTCGACTAATATTAATATTAAATAATAAAATTATCAACATTTTAAAACTTTACTTAAAATTTCTTTTTAGTTCTAAATTATATAGATTTTTAGTATTCAATTTTTTAAATTTGTTAAAAATAAAATTATATTTAAAATTTTGTTCGTCTACGTAAATTTTAGTTTTTTATTAATTTTTAAATCAGTGGAAAAAATTAAACGACTAGTCTGAGAAGAAATTGATTTTTTCCACTGACAATAAAATTATAAAAGTTTAAATTTATTACTTTTTACTAAAGATTAAAAAATTATATATTCTCTTTTACCCAAAATTAAGAATTTTTGTTAAAATATGTTTAAACCTTATTATTTATATTAATTTTTGAGCTACAAAATTTTGAATTGATTTGTCCCTTTATAACTCACTTTTCTTTTAAATCTAGTTCGAAAACTACAATTATTATTCAACAAATTGTTTTGTCTGTCTAAAAATTACTTTTACTACTGACTGCAACATAAAACGATATGTATTTATATGAACCCAGATAGCCAAGCGTACTGATTGTCATTTTCCAGTACGGCGTGCTGAGATTATTCTCGTATTGTACCAGCACAAAATAATTAAGTATATACGTATTGGTACGGTACCAGTATAACGACGGTATGTCGTACGACTGAAATTGTAAAATAAAAGTACTCCATAAAAGTATGAGGCTAGTATAATACCATTACGTTGTACTGTCATTTATGAAAATATAGCATATTCGTACGATACAAGTACCATACCGGTTCACCGTACTCTGCGTGGTAATGCGAACATAACCTAATTTACTTTACAGTTGTCAATGACATATGCCTCCAGTGCACATGGTGCAATGATTTTTTGTTGAAAAGCTGACTTTTAGGATGCAATACAAAAGTTTTAATATTTGTAACATGTGTCATTATATTTAAATTAGAAATCAGTGGTTTAGTTTCTATTCATCTATATGTAATATGTGTATACTATTAATCTCGCAAGTGGCTTTGCTTTGTCATGATGCTTATTTTTATCATTAGCGTATTCTAATTACTACAACAATGGACAACTTCTGATTTTTAAACTGTTTTGTGCTTTACACTTGAGAAAAAATTTTAATTCAAGAATACAATAAAATATATAGAAATCGCAATATTTTTAAATAATTGTTCTTATAGATCACATATACATGTGTTATCATTTATAGGTTAGAACGTCCAAATTATTTTCCTTACAATAAAGTACTTTAGATTATAAATGGTCATTATTCACAGTTATTTTAAAGAATGTTTAAAAATTAGCAAAGCAAAACCACTACAGAATTATTTAATTAAAATACTTCAAAACACTGATTATTCTAATAAAAGTAAATGTGGTTACAAGTTACATGATTTACATAATATCTTTAGGTACAAAAAAATAACTCTTTTAATAAAAATAAATTACTTCAAAATTAAATTGATCTTAGTAATGATTCTTTCAGAAAATTTATCATCAAATATTAAATTAAAATAGTTAATACTTAACCCCTTGGCTGTCAACGAGATTTCCACTGTTTGAGCCAAAAGTGTGTTGAAAAAATTTGTAATGGATTTTTTTGAAACTTAGTACCCTAAGGTTTCTGGGGTCGCTGATTACGAATCTGACATCAGTTTTTCGAAATTCAAAATGGCGGATCCAAGATGGCGAATTTTTTTTTTAAATTTGTCGAATTTGCTTAAAACTTGTTACTCGGGAGTTTTAAGGGTCGCTGATTACGAATCTAACATTAGTTTTCCAAAATTCAAAATGGCGGATCCAATATGGCGGACAACGAAATAAAAAATTGATCAGATTGGCTTGAAACTGAATACTTTGGGAATTTCAGGGTCGCTGATTACGAATCTGAAATCAGTTTTTCAAAATTCAAAACATCTGGTTCAATATGGCGGAAATTTTTTTTAAATTTATTGAATTTGTTTGAAACTAATTAATCTGACATCAGTATGATAATTTTTGGTGAAATCAAATTTCGGAAAATACTCTGCAAAACTAATGTCAGATTCGTAATCAGCGACCCTAAAAACCCCCGAGTATTCAGTTTTAAGCCATTATAATTAATTTTTTATTTTGTCGTCTGCCACATTGGATCCGCCATTTTGAATTTTGGAAAACTAATGTTAGATTCGTAATCAGCGACCCTTAAAACCCCCGAGTAACAAGTTTCAAGCAAATTCGACGAATTTTGAAAAAAATTCCGCCATCTTGGATCCGCCATTTTGAATTTCGAAAAACTGATGTCAGATTCGTAATCAGCGACCCCAAAAACCCCCGAGTACTATGTTTAAAGTCAATCTGATCAATTTTTTATTTTGTTGTCCGCCATATTGGATCTGCCATTTTGAATTTTGGAAAACGAATGTCATATTCGTAATCAGCGACCTCGAAAACCCCCGAGTAACCGGTTTCAGGAACATTTAAGAAGTTTTTAATCACCTTTTTTAAGTTGCGCATATATGCGTCATGAACCACTTTTGACCAGTTTAGTTTTGCGCATATATGCGTCAGCGACAGTCAACGGGTTAATACAGACTAAAGCACAAGAGGGGGAGGGATATAAAAGGCTTTACACGCGGTACTAGTATAGTACGAGTACAGTAACCGTACGATAAACTAAATTACAAAAACCTTCAGTACACCATACTATTATCGTACTCGTATTATACGAGCATAAGCATACTGGTACGACATACTAGTACAGTACCTCACGGAGAAAAATGAGTTTGCTATTATATGGATAGCGAATTTTTAGCTATTACAGCTAATAATTATCTGTTTTAGCAAAAAAAGTTAGCTAATTTAGCTAATTATTAGCTGCATTAGCTAACAATAATTGCTATCCATATAATAGCAATTAAGGTTAGCTAAGGTAGCTAAAAATTAGCTGGAATAGCTAACTATTTTTCTCCGTGCTGTTACCGTGCGAAGGTAGATGGCGAGTACAGTACCAGTACGACTAATACGCCATAGTCGTATTGTACGTGCATCGTACTAGTACGCTGGTTATCTGGGAATTTATCACTTGGTAAAAATCATATAGTTAATATTTTAAAAAATTATCAATCTTCTAAGTCAAATTAAGAAATAAAAAACAACTTTTTACGTTTCAACAGCTCTGCCGTCCTCTTCAAAAAATATTTATTATCAATTAAAAATACAAAAAAATATTATAAAAAACACAAATTATAAAAGAAATTACCGAAGTTTTTTGTATTTTTAATTGTTAATAAATATTTTCAGAAGAGGAGAGCAGAGCTGTCGAAACGTAAAAAGTTGTTTTTTATTTCTTAATTTGACTTGAAAGATAGATAATATTTTAAAATAAAACGATATGTTTATATATTTGACTCATCCGATAAAATAACGTTAAAAGTTTTAAAATTAATAAACAAAAAAAAGAAATATTATATTTAGAATAATAAAAAGAATTTTCTCTTTAACAGAAAGAAAAAAAATCTACTCTCAGCAAAAATTGGAACAATTCTTGCAGGTGTAAATCGACGTTAGGTAGTTTTGTTAAATTGTTTGAGAGAAATGAATGAAAGTAGTTAGCACTTTCTTCTCCACTCATAGTTGCATTTCTATTTCTTGGTTGCAAAATTACCGAGAGTTTCAAGTCATATTTCTTTATTTTCCATTCCGTTGAACTGGCAAAGAAATAAAGACGTCACAAAGCAACCAAGACACTGTTTTCAATGAACGTAACAGAGGTAACCTTACTTCTGCTTTCAATGAGAAGGCTCGTAAAAAGTTTCAAGTGCTCCGGGCAAAAGAGAAACAGAGAGAAAAAGAGAAGAAGAAGAAGAGAAAGGAAAGAAAAAGACTTTTAAGAAAAAGAAACTACAAGTACTCTTGCACAGAAAACCAAAAGAATAGTTAGCTCGTGATGATGGTAAACTGACAATCTCAAGATTTACTGGAAGAACTTTTAGTCCAGTCATCTCACGCAGTAAAGAAAAAACAAAAATTCTCTCAAAAAAAATTATAGGGAAATAACTACGCGCTATACAAGTTTGTTAAAATAGTTTTTATCACATTGCATGCTTTTTTTCGAGAAAAAAATGCTCTACATCAAACTATTGTCATTTTCATTCATACAACAATTCTACACAGGAAATGGTCTTTTTTCCCTTTCTTTCACTCATCTTAATGTGTCGGAAACTAAAAGACTTTTCTTTTTTTCTGTAGCATAAAATGCGAAAGTGCTTGAAGTATTGTAACAAGCAAGAGAGAGAGAGAACAGTGAATGAGTTCGAAAACGCTCTGTTGGCGTTTTCGACGTGAATTCCCGATGAATCTTATATAGAAGAAGCTTCTCACAGGATTTTGCGACGTAACTTTTGCAAAGTAGTAAAAGACAAGCTCACTAAAAGCGCATTTCTTCTCTGCCTGCCTTCCATAGCCATAATCCATCTTACGACTTTCCATCCTAATGAAAACAGGCCTTTGTGCCAAGCACAAGCTTCCTGTCCAAGAATAGCAGGATTTGTACTCTTTTATTGCTCTTTACATTATATAAAGATACCAGACCTTTTCACAGCATATACTCAATTATCATTATGTCACTGAATCAAATCCACGGAGAGCTAAGGGTTTTTTTAAAGGAAAAAAATTTCGTCTTACAAAAATTAATTTCTTCTTCTCTTTTCTGCCTTCCTTGCAAAAAAAGGATACTATAATATTTCACTTTTCCTACCATGTAACAATTTGTACTCGAAGAGACTTGAATTTTATAATAATAATAATTATTATTATTATTACTAGCAACAATTCGCACAGCTAACTTCTTACTTACTTTTTAAAGCATAATTAGCAAATTTTAAAATTAATAGAATTTAAACATTTTTAATTCAAATTTTTGTTGAAAACACTAAAAAAATTCAATTTTGGATAAATTACAAATAATTGCAGAAATTCAATTATTTTTAAAAGTGTCAAAAGTAATAAAATTCTTCTCATAAAGTTCAATTGTGTTCAATATCTATTATTTTAATAAAATTTTCCGAAAACAATTCAATTATATTTAAAAAAAATTTTTAATAAAATTGTACGCAAACATTTAATTATTTTCATAAATAATAAAAATTTCACAGGAATTTAATTATTTACAAATTTTTTATAAATTTCTTCGCAATAATTCAATTATTTTCATAAATAATAAAATTTTTTACAGGGATTCTACTATTTTTATAAAAAATAATTAAAAATTCTAGAAAATAAAAATTGATTTGAAATGATGAAAATAATTTTGAAGAAGTTACAGTAACAATATTATTATAATATAAAATCCTGTGGAAAAATAATAATAATTACCTAAATATTTATTTTAAAAAGAAGTTATTCATGACTTCGAATAATTTTACAATTAAAGAAATTCGAAAATAAATGTAACAGAACATTTTTTTGAGTAAAATTTTTTCCTTTATTTTCTAAAAATTTAAAAATTTTCTTAAAGCAATTGTAATTAAGAAACAGAAATGATGCAAATTATTTCCTTATGAAAATTGAGAATTTTCTACAAAAATATTAATAAACGAGAATATGTAATGCTTTTTTTCCCCAAAGAAAAGAATCAGTTTGTGAACAATATTGTTATTGAGAAATAAAAATTATGCATAAAATGGGTATATTTCCTATTTCTTACCGGGCGGCATGTGACTGTTAGAATTTTTAATCGTAATTTTTTCAACCACTTTTCTCTTTAAATATTTTATAAATTGAGTTGAAATTTTGTAAGAAAATCTAAAATATAATAAAAAAGGGCAGTGATGTGCAAAAGTTTTAATAGTTCAAAAATAAATTATAATAAAACTGATAATAATTTAATTTTAAAAAATCAGTAAGAAAATATTTTGCCACATTTTGAATTTTTATTTTCTTAAAAAATTAGTAGATTTTGAAATTTATGTGTAATTTTGTAGAAAATATGTTTTTATATTAACAAAAAAATTACCGAATAAAAAAATTAATTTTTTCATAATTTGAAGCATTTTTTTGAAAAACAAGGTTTTACTTTAGGCTCAAATATTTAAATATCAGTTAAACTAAAAACGGCAAATTTAATACTTCTTATTTGAAAAATTGATAAAAATTAATACAGACTTGAGTTTTTATTTAATTTTACAAGATTTTTTTTAGTCTAAATGGTAAAAAATCATTTTAGTCAAACATTTAAAACTATATTCCACTTTTTACTATTAGTAAAAATTGTAAGAATTGATATTAATATTTTTAAAAAATAAAAAAACTATTAGTAGTAAAAATAAGGATTTAGCCAAATTTACAAAGTTTTAGAATTCCGAAATTTCTATTAAGGATCAGATTCAGTCAGACTCTAATATATATATAGAAATTTTATAAGTAGTAAAAGTGTGGTTTTTGTTAGTCTTAATAATTTTTTAAAAATTAGATATTGACAAATGAAAATCAGACGTTTCGAATTTTTATAATTTTGCTCTGTCACTGTGCAGAAAATAAATCACAGTCAGACAAATTGTAAATTTTGTAAATTTTTGAAATAAGTAGTAGCAATCAGTTTTAGTCAGACAATGACAATGTAATTTATTTTTCTCCAGTAAAAATTGTTACACTAAATACAAAGTTTTGAAGAAGATAAATAAAGACAAACTGATGACAAAAGAAAATAAGAACCACCCCAATAAATCTGTCTTCTTATACACATGTGAGTAATTCAAGAATTGAATTTTAAAACGAAACATCATTGAATTTCAGATGCGAAACTAAAAGAAGATTGTATTGATTGAAAGTCATTCGAAAATTCAATTTGTTATATTGATTGACAGACAATCGTTTTATTCTCATAATTGTTGACATTTATAGGTTAATTTAAGTCAAAAAAATTTGCTCTGTTTAAAATTCAATCATTTTTTAAATAATATATAGTTCCCTATTTAATGAGAGAATATCAATTGTATAAGATTTTATCACTTTCACACGTTATAATCTTATGATAGAATAACGTTAGTTTCTAAAGGAAAATTGGATTAAACTTTAATCTTTCGTCTACGATCTCAATATTTTAAAAAGTAATTAATAATTTCTGAATTATGCAGAGTCGATTTGAAGCGTTTTCAAAAGAGGATTACAAGTTTACTTCGGTAACTTTTCGACCAAAGTAATTACACAATCCACATTAATTAATATTCATAATACTTTTCAACATTATTTTAATTTTTTCTATTGTTGAAAAATATATTTTTATTCAGAGTAAAGCAGAGTAATTTTTCTTGAAAAAAAGAATTTTTTTAAAAATTTAAATTTGATCTTTTTGTTGTTTTTCTATTTTTAAATAAATTTTTTTGAATTAAGGTTAATAAAAATTGTCAGAAATAAAATTATAATTTGTTTATAAATTACTAATTATCATAGATTATTACTTTATCGAAGTAGTACCTATATATTTCTATTGTAAATAATTTTTTATTTCTCAAAATTTAATTTTTTATCAACCCTTTAACCTTCGCGCTCCGGAGCGGTCACCCGGGGTAACTAAGCAATAAATATAATGTTGTAAATCTGCTCGACTTTTGCATCAATCGAATCGTAATTTTAATTCACTAAACAAAATATTACGTACTATTGAAAAATAAAAAAATTAAATTTTTTTTTACATTACTTCCCAAGTGCGAAAACCAACGCGGCCCAACACTGGCCCAGTATTGGCAAAGCTGGCATCGAGACTTGGCAGACAATATTGGGCCGACTTTGCGCCGACTCTTGTGGTGTTAACCGCGGTTGGACGTCGGCAGCCAGATCTCGGCAGACATTAATGGCCCAATATTGGCTGCCATTACTCCCCCAGTGTTGACAAAATTAGAAAAAAATAAAAATAAATTTTTGTTTATTCAATTAACTAATTAATTTATAACATTTATACGGCTTATTTCCCTAAATTAAATGCAAACTTACAAATATTTGAAAAATTCTTACCTCTCGCGGGGACCGATACCTGAACCTGACGCACCACAGCCCAACACTCTGACCACTCTGCTACTCTGACTTGACGTCGAGGAAGCAAAAGGGTTCTTATAAGCTACACTACACTGGCCGATACTGTGCCATTATTGGGCCGAGCTACGTCCCAATATTGGCAATTATAATTTGCCATCAAAGATACAAAATGATAGACATTAATGTGCCATTCCTGGGCCAAGCTACACCCTAATTCTGGCAATTATATTTTGCCATCAAGGATACAAAATGTTTGCCATTAAAGTGCCACTAATGATCCATTAATGGGCCGATCTTCGTCACATCACTGGCAATTGTCTTTTACCATTAAAGATTGATCAACTTTGTCGTGAATGTGCCATTATTGGGCCAAGCAACGCCCCAATTCTGGCAATTATATTTTGCCATTAAATATACAACATTTTTGCCATTAAAGTGCCATTAATGTGCCTTTAGTGGGCCAATCTTCGTCACATCGATGGCAATTGAATTTAAAAAAATTTTAATATCAAAATTCATGCTATGTTTTTAATATTTAATTATTATCTAAAAATTTGACTAGAATCCATTTTGAAATCAATTTTTACTAGAAAATTCTACGAGAATTTAATTATTTAAATGCAAAAATAAATAATTTATTGAATAACTAAATGTTTCTTAAAATTGAATTATGAGAATTAAATTTTAAAAAACATTGATTTATTCAATAAATTTTCTTAAGGAAATAATTTGCATCATTTCTATTTCTTAATTACAATTGCTATAAGAAAAATTCAAAGATTTTTAAACAATAAAGGAAAAAAATGTTTATAAATTCTATTTGTCAATTGCAAATATTAATTGAAAGTGAAATTGAAAATTTCTTAATTTTTAGATAATAAAGGAAAAATTTTACTCAAAAAAAGGTTTCTGTTACATTTATTTACGAATTTCTTTAATTGGAAAATTATTTAAAAACATTAATAATTTCTTTTTAAAATTAATACTTAATTAAACTTTTTCAAAAAAATTAATTCTTTAAAATTGACAGTTAAAAATATAGAAAATTCAAAGTTTCAAAGTGAATGTGCCATTATTGAGCCAAGCTGCGCCTTAATACTGGCAATTATAATTTGCCATGAACGATACAAACTTTTTGCCATTAAAGTGCCAATAATGAGCCATTACTGGGCCGATGGTCGGCACATCACTGGCAATTGTTTTTTGCCATTAAAGATTGATTAACTTTGCCATGAATGTGCCATTATTGGGCCGAGAGCTGGCCCAGTCTTAAAAAATTTGAAATTCTGACCATCGGCGCCATCATTGGCCCAGTAATGGGACGTTTTTAACACCAATAATGGCCCAGTAACTACTGCCAATTCTCGGCAGACATTACTGCACCAATGATGGGCCGTATTTGCAGTCTCGGCATTTCGCACTTGGGTTCTTTTTTATCTGTATAGCAATTAAAAAAGTATGTACGAGACTAACAAAATCTTGTGAAAATAAGGTCATTGTGACACAAATGTGCTAAATTTGTTTTTCTTTTTTTTAACCCCTTGACAATCCAGAGCCCATATATGGCCAGAAAAAGTCGTGCCATATTGGGTTCGCCATTGTGAATTTTGAAAATCTGACGTCAGATTCGTAATCAGCCAACCCGAAAATCCCCCGAGTAACAAGTGTTAAGCAAATCCGCTGGATTTTTAATTTTCTCATCCGCCATATTGTATCCGCCATTTTGAATTTTGAAAATCTGACATCAGATTCGTAATCCCCCTTTTTTTGGAACCAAAATTTTGCAGACTGTGTCATTGGTGAGAAATTATAATCTCTATTGACTAAATTTATTTTTTAAAGAGAGTAATAAACAAAGACGTGTTCTGATTGTTCGTACACGGAAAAAAGTTTCTTATGGAAAACACAAAGTTTTTTGTAAAATATACAAATAGGTTATGTTGTGCTTTGCGCAGGCGAGTTTTGGGTTTCCAACAAGCTGCTTTGGGCGTAGCACAAACTAATCTGTAATAGCACCAAGAAATCCTGCAGTTCGTCTGCTGCAGTTTGTGACACACACAGTTTGGTTTGTATATTCCCCAAACTCAGCTGTTTGTGGAAACTACAACCGTGGCTCATAGATGGCGCAGGAAATCTTGTAAATTTTACAAGAAATTTTTTTCCGTGTAATACACCTACTGCGAAGGGGTTAAAATAGGGCAAACTGGGACAATTTCTGCATCGGCTTTATGTCGATGGTATTATTTTTACACGGAGAAACTTTTTCTTCTAATATTGAATATATTTGGTTATCTTTATTCTAAAAGTACGTTAGAATGTGAGGATTTTTCGTGCGTTGTGCTAATAATTTCAACATTAATACGAAAATATGATAAGTTCGTTATATATTAAGCAACCTTCGGTGTACAAAAATTACTATCTGCATTAGAAATAGTCTTATTTTTCTTTAGAAAAGAATAAAATGCTAGTTTTTGTTTGTGAAATAATACGGTAATTCTAACCTTTTTTCCACATATAGATAGAATATATAACAGACATTCTAACGTAACATACCAATTTTGGAAGGACTGCGGGCGGACTTAACCGATTTCGCCCGAGCATCACCGAGTCCATCACCTGACGTCGCGAACTAACCCTAATGTTTTCGAAGTTGAAATTCACACGTGTATGAAAGAAAAAAACCTTTTATTAATAAACGTGAATGTCTCCTCATGCCAAATTAAATTCAAGAACTGTTTCTCAATATAACATAATTTTTTTCACGACTTTTACTTATTTACATAATTTGATTAGTAAGTTATTTTAAAAAATGCTCTCTCTCGAAGGCACATATTTTTCCACTCGTTTAATATATAAGGACGATTCAGCTGTGTACTTTTAACGAATCGTGCGATCTTTCGGTTTCCGTGACCAATCGTCGTGTCTTTACTTGCGTGTGCGTGTGTGCGTTAATAATATAGGTTAGGTTCTTACGTCGTGTTAAATATATTTACCTACAGTTACAGTGACATACACTAATGCCATCTACCATCAGATCCAAGTATCACTATCGTCTCTATGAGTATCTATAGACAATTAATTTGTTGTGTTTCTTTTTAATTCATGGCTTTCCCAACTTTGCAAAAATTATTATTTTCTTTCTAAAACAACATACTAATTTTCGTTAGTTTCCTTATGAAGAACTGTAAAATATATACTGAATGAGTGTTTTTGATAGTCTCAATAGCAATTTCTATAACCTATGTCGTTTTTCCCTTGAATCTAACCTAACATACTAAAATGTCTCACCAGTTTTAAGAATTAGTGGTATTAAAAGTTTCTCCGTGTAGAGAGGGAGCTCTCGTATAAGGATACAAATTTAAAATACACGTCTCTCATAAACAGTAGGTTGAGCATAAATGTTCTGAATACTAAATAAGATGGGCCGGAATTCTTCATGTGCTCATTTCGTGTCACTTATTCGAGTACAGCTTAAGGTCAATGCCAAGACACAGTGCTGTGTATAAAGAGGGACATTGGCGTGCGAACTAATAATGAGAGAGAGAGAGAGAGAGAGACGCGATGGAGCTGATTAACGCCTTCTTGTTCACTCTCCATCCACCCACCCAGTCTGTCTTTCGATTTAGCGCGATAAGGAGTTTATGAAGCGACCAACGAGAATAATAGATTAGCGAATGGCCAGCGACGATAGGCGAGGGAGGAAGGAGACGCGCAAGAGGTAAACCAGTAAACAATGATGGGTAGCCTTTCGCGTACAGTATAAGTGCTGCACAGCGACTAACATGGGAGCTCATTAGGGCCTCTGCCTATACTTGATTGCATTTTAATATGGCATAGCCCTGCACAAGAGGAGGATTGGAAGGACGCAAAGATCCTGCATCTTTCTTTTCACCTTCTTATCTTCTTTTACATAGTTCCCTTGACACCTCGGCTATTTACCTCCCACTACTTCTTTTGAAAATTGACAGACCGTGTGAAGGTGGGACGAAAACTTGTTTCATTACAATCAACTGGCAATTTTAATGGCGTCAATAGATGATTATAATTTTTAAAAAAGTAAACTAGAGAAAAGAATCACTGTAATAGTGAAACGTTTAGCTAAATTGGCGCCATCGTTAATCCATTTTCCCTGAAATATATCAAAAAATGATATTTCTTGCGTTATCTTTTGAAAACATCAAAACCTCGAAATGATACTTGAATGAAACTATTTTTAAATTAATGTTCAAATCGTATATTCCCATTCTGTCAAAAATAGTTTTTCTACTATATTTCTTACAATAATGAATAAATATTAATGAAACTTCCGACAAACTTGCAGTATACCAAGTACAATAACTTGTCTATTGTGCGAAATTATTACGATTTACGGTTTTTAAACAAATTACAATTATTCATTACGCCCCTTAGCCATTACGCCCCGGTCTCCCTTATACACATTTCTTAATTAAATAATTTACAAAATATTTTAATTTAAATAAAAATTTTGACCTGACTTGGATAATTGTTGGCACAATGTAAATTTCTTAAAAAAATAAAAATTCCGGTATAAAGTCTTGTAAGAACATCTGGTGGGTGTTGAAACTTTCGATCGTCAGAATGACGACTTGACCACGATGGAAATTTTTATTCAAAAAGAAAGATTCCTGTAGAAAGTATGATGAAAACCCTCAGTGCAAAAATATCTGTATGCGATATATATAGTCTAGGTCGGCCACCTTTTTGACTTTTGTTTATAACTTTTTTTAAAAAATGAATTTGGACAATTGAAGTATATGGTTGGAAAGTCCTGTTTAATAGGAACATTTTTTCTGTACAAAGTAAATTGACAGGTTTAAAAATGAAAAAGTTATAAAGATTTAAAAAAAAAAAATTTGTAGTCCAGGTTGGCCATTACAGTCAAGGTCGGCCATGTTTAAAATTTAAAGGGCATTAATCTTTAAAAAATAAAATAACATGTTTGGAGTTACGGAAAATTGATTCTTTATTGTTTACAGTTTGTAACTTAATGAAATAACAAAATAATAAAAATAAACAATATAAAAAAATAAATATAAATAAAAAAAAATTTTGCACTAAAATATTAATAAAATTAAATAAAATATTAATAAGATGATCAATTATATTATGAGTTATACAGAATTGCAGTTTTTGCAAATGAAGTAGCTCGTCCTCATCTTTGCGCATTTTAAACACATAGTGGCCGACCTTGACAGTAAGTAACATTACCGAATTGTTGTAACCAAAAAGAAATACGTTTCGGGATTCGATTTTTTACTTTGTTTTCCTTTCAACCATGAGTCCCACAAATTTTCTGCATACTTGCCTTGACGATTCAATTTGTTTTTTATCTTTTATTAATGGTTTTTCACATTATTCACAAAACTTTTTTTGAGCTTTTTTTGTACCGACGTCACAGAAATCACAATTTTTGATTTTTCGAAAATGTAATTGAACAAAAAGTTAGGTTTCACTAAGACAAGCTTCGACAAATATAAAAAATAAATATAAAAAACGCGAGTGGCCTACCTAGACAGTAGACCAACCTTGACTACATTCCCCTACTTAAAAATTTGTAGATTTTGAAATCCATGCGTAATTTTGTATTGTTTATTTTTTAACTAATTTCAGATAATAAATTTTATATGTAAAAAATAAAAAATATTTTTAAAATCTAGTAAAATTTTGATTGCTTTTTGTTTCCTAATTTTTATATACTTTTTTCTTTTTAATTTCTTGAATTTTAAAATTAATTAAATTCAAATTAAATGCTTTGAAGATTAAAAAATACTAAACATTAATTAAACCAAAATTGTTTTCAATTAAAAATATTTCTTTTATAATTTTGAATCTTAAATAAACTGAAAAGAAAGAACTAAAATATCAGAAAGTATAAGAAACTAGAAAACTGAGAAAATGTCAAAAGATACGTAATTCGTTCTCAGACAGAATCCAAAAGCCCCACGAAAAAAAGTCTCTCAACTTTTTTTCTATTTGAAATCTGTCTATATATAGGTAACCTAAACTTGTAATTTTACCAAGATAAGAGTACAACACACAGAAGCAATATAGTGGATTGCGTGCAAAATCCTTTGACTCTGAAAATTGCCAGTGAATATCCCGATGCGCACGGCTTTATAATGATTGCTCGGGATCAGAAAGAGGCAATAAAAGTATGGTGGGCGAGGGCGGAAGGGAAATGTAGCATGCAGGCGTACATTTCTTGTCGCCTCCATTCATGTGTCATCAGTCACGCAGGTAATGAGTGTCGGAAATACATCAGGGGGCTTCTTCAAGTCAAGTGTTCTGAGACCCGCAGGGTCCTCCATACATACAGGGGCGCGAGAATGAGAAGAAGCGCATCTTCGCGCAATGTGTCAACGAACCTGGCTGAAACATTCGTCATACCTATTATGCCACGCCAACTTATCTGGCAAAGTACCTTATTTGCGCGTTACACACGTCTCTCTTCCACTCCTCGATACATAATATTTTCTTCGTCGCGTCACGTCGCCCATTCCTAAATTTATTATTGCACAGAAAGAGACTCGCGAAATAGGCAGTTAAATATATTATTAATATCTGGCGAATGCTTGATAATTCAAACCGAAGAAGAGGCCTTTTGCTCATTTAATGGTGAGATTTATCTGTAAAAAAAAGTCGTATACTCCCGACGTTGGAGAATGATCGTGTTTTCGCTATGGCTGGAAGCGGATTATAAGGTAACACCATCGAGAGAGACAAGACGTTTCAAACGATGTTGCAATCGCTCCTAGGAATTATGATAATATCCCATCGCATTAAGGTTTGAAATTAAGTATATGTATATGCGGCAAATATGTTGGATAACACACTTCAGGAAGAAAGGTCTTTAATTCATCAAGTTTTATCGTACCTGAACAGCAGGCACCTTTTTTTACCCTACCTCCCCAAAAAAAATAAATTTTGCTCCTTATGATTACACCTTAGAAAATTATGTCCGGTCAAGTGGATCGAAGATAACGTCAAAAAGCAGAAAACTTCTATAAGCACTGGTACTTTACTTCTGAGAATCCTCAATTCTCTTGGGGCGAGAGAACGACACTTGAAATGTACTTTCAAATCTAATTTACCTCTGGCATAATTGGGACATAATAAATGTCCACTCTGATAAAGTACCTGGTAACAATCTTCATCGATGAAAATATATTGTGTGACCAATTTATGTTTCACTCTCATCAAATTATCGTCTCGTACAATTCTTTTTTGGCAAATTTTCAACTTAATGATGACAATGTTTCTTCATTTTCGGCACGAGATCTAAAGAGATAAATATAGGCAATCGGGGTTAAAAAAAGAGACAAACATTCATCACTTAAAAAAACTGGTTTTTGTTGCTTACATTGCTTTAAAAGGATAGGTTGCGTGGTATCTGAATCAACTGACTGACATACCTTGTAATTAACTCTCCTTCAAATGAATCAAAAACTTCACAAAACATTATCATGACATGGCCATTAATGTCGAAAAAAACAACGAAAAAAAAAATTTATTCTACACTAGTTATGTTAAGCCTGCATTCATAATTGATCGTAATAACGAAAATCGCAAATTCTTTTAAAAGGACATGAATCGCATTTAATACAAACATATAATTGTGATTATGCTCACGCGATATCATTAAATGGGAGTAGGGGGAAAAAAAGGTTCAATACCCTACAATTTATCACACATCAAAGGTCTACCTTTATGTATATAAGGTAAAATATTAGAATATATATACAACTTGGTACTATAATGTAAACTTATTTAAAGAAATATACTTGAAACATCACAACTTTTCCCAAGGCAATAAAAAAAAAGTTGAAAGTTAAAAAAGAAAAATTCTTAGTTACATGCTTCTTTATCAAATACCATTCTAAAAATATAAGAATTTCTACCAATCACCTCTCCATACGCGAGGGTTTTTCTTTGTTTAAACTTGATTGCCAGTGATCAGCAAACACGTAGAAACCATGAAACATAATGAAAGAACCTAACAAGCACTGATTGTACTTGCTACATGGAATTCCATCTTTCAGAATGATAGGGAGGGGGTGAAAAACATTTTTCAAACCAACCCGAAGACTATTTCTGGCAAACATGTTTTTTCATCTCTCTTGTTCAGAAAAAAAGAACATGGAATTTAAAAAAAAAACTATTCTTGTGTTTCATATTGTAAATATATATCTTCAATGTACCAATCTGAATATCATTAGAGGATGTTGATCAACTGAGTGAGAACTCAATTCAGATTTTGGATTAACTAATCAGAGAGCAAACAGACAAACTAAATCCACTTGGGACACGTACACAAAGTACCTGCTGTTTGTAGTATTCACGAATAATCGATAAATGTCAGCAACTGTTGGACACAATTCTCTAGATCATGTAATATAGATACGAGCAGAGTGAATTAATATCGAAAATCTTATGAAGAACTATGTAGTGAATTAATTATTAATTAGAAAAAATCTTTTTTCAATAATGGAAAATTAATTACAGTTGATTAGAAATTTAAAATAATTAACAAGTGAAAAAATAAAGAAAAATAATTTTGTTGCATTTAATTCTTCGAAAATATAGGCTATTGACCAACACTTTGATAAAAACTTATTAACAACAAACATTTAACACCACTTGCTTAACAACTTCAGCAGGCCTGAACTACAACTTAACAATTGTTTCTAGGCAACAAATATTTAGGGAGCGTTCACAAATGATGTCACGTTTTTGGGGGTAGGGGGGGGGTCTCTACTAAACGTGACAAAATGTATTTTTCACATGTGAAAAAAGCTCCTTAACACCAGTTAAATATATAATTAATACATCATAATATTTGTTAATAATCAATTTTTTACGATTTTTATGAAATTAATATTTAGCAACTGTTGCTAAACAAAAAATATTCAACATCAGTTACTGGAAATATTTTGCTCAATAGCATTAAGCAACAATATTTGTTGCTAGACAACAAATATTTAGCACCAGTTGCTAAAATACTAGAGGTATCAAGGACACAATATGGCGGTAAAATTAAAAAAAATTAGAATATTGATCCATATTGGAACCGCCATTTTGAATTTTAAAGAACTGACATCGGATTCGTAAACAAACATGCGTAAAACTAAAAGATAAAGTATTTTAAGAAAAATGTGGGGTAAAGATTCAAAAAAATTTTTAAAAAAACCCGAAAACAGGTTTTTTGGATCCTTACCACCCACAGTGGCGATTTTTTCGTAGTTTCAAACCATCACTCTACAGGTCACAATTTTTTACCAAAATGATTTTTCTTTTTTTCTAAATCTTCATAATAAAATTCTCTATTGATCTCTTGAGCCCAATTTTTGAATTTTTGTTTTTAAACATTTTTTTAATAACAATAAGTATTAAAAAAATCATATAATCGTAAAAAATATTTTTATAAGCTTCATTAATTAAGAAAATTAATCAAAAAACCTATTAAAATAATGTTTGATTGTTTCTGATTTATGAAAAAAGTATAACAATTTATTAAATTCTTTAAACAATTAATTGTTGTTATTTTTTTTATAAACTGCAATTCGGGCTATAAATTTTTAGTTTTTCTCAATTGTACAACTTTTCAGGAGAAAAACATCTACTAATGATAAAAAATGAAAAAATAATTTATAAATTAAATTGATTAAACAATTAATATTAAAAAAACCACTCCAATACTAAAAATTTTTAAATAAAAAAACATGTAGGCCTGTGTAATTATAACAACAGCTGTTGATTTATGAATTTTTAATAAGAGTTACTTAGAAACAGTTTAATAAAAATTGTTGTACTTAAATTTTTTCTCTTGTAATTAGTATAATCAAATTTAAATTCATCCGCTTTTTTTAATTTGTCTAATTACCACAAAAAAATTTCATATTAGTTTAAACATTACCCTAAAAAAACTAATTATATATATTGAACTACAAAGAAGAAAATTATACCTAATCACCCTTCCCCCTTTCTTTAAAATAAATACAAAATTGTGATATATAAATAACACCATTAATGAAATTGTACAATAAACATGAAGAGATCTGCTCTGAATAAAATGAAGACTTTGAAATTGCATGCAATTAGAATTAACCTTTTCGCATTTGAACGTTGAGGAGAGAAGAGAAAAAGGAAAAAAATTAAAAGATCTCTGTATATAAGTGTAAGTTTCTTCGCGAGGATATTATTCAAAGATGCACGAGCTTCATTCGTGACTACCAAAGAGAGGAGAGACTGCATGAATATGAAGACAGCGTGTACACTGACTTTGCGTGATCGTCCTGATGAGGACATTATGATTATCATATTCGAAATACTATGATTACTTACAACTCTTGGTACTTATCATTAGTTGTCAGAATGTTATAACTAGACTGGTTTATGATTAATATAAAAAAATCAGACCATTTCTTATTTTTATTACATTCTTATAACACGTTCTTGAATTATAAAAAAAGTTAGAATCGTCATAATTTAAAAGAAAATAATATCGTCTACGACAGGAAACATTCATAACTATATGATAATTTTTTTTCTTTTGCTTGAATGAATTAATTTCTTTATCTGTCGATTCTAGTGGAATTTTAATTGGATACCATTAGTTTTATTTTTAATTTTATTTTTATTTATTTTTTTGCTTATTTTGCTAACAATAGCAAATCTTTCCGATTCTCACTTAAAATCGAAAATAAATGCAATTTTTCCGACAAACAGCAAACAGATTCCACATTTTAAATCAGATTTTAAAGATTCAAAATGTCGACTACAAAAATTAAAAAATATGGAAGATATTTTAAATTTGATGCGATTCAAGGAAAATTCTTTTCTCGGGAGTTTTTAGGGTCGTTGAATTTGAATTTGATGTCTGTTTTTCAAATTTCAAAATGGTTGATCTAATATGGCGACTAAATTTTTTGAAAGTTGCCGGGTTTGTCTAAAATGTTTACTCGGGGATTTTTGGGGTCATTAATTCAAGATTTAATATCATGTCAGAGTGAAGAAATTAAAAATCGCAACCTTTAACAGTAGTAAAAAATTTAATTTTTCTTTAATTTTTATTATTTGCCTCATAAACTTTTAAATCACCACGAATTTTAATACAAAACTTTTAATTTTTTTCTATTTTTTGCAATAATTAAAATTTAAAAAGAATGAGATTAATTTATTTTACATAGTAATTCAATTATTGAAAATTATTTAACTCATAATTTTACTTAAAATTTTCTAAAATTATTGAATGTTAGAAGAGTGACTTTTACAATTTTTATTAACAATTGAATTTCAAAAGATTTCAAATAACCTACAATTTTCCAAAATTTGAATTTTAAATAATTTTAATTAAATCCATTAAAATAAATTATCAATTCACTTTGAACCGAAAAAGATGTTAATTAAAAAAGTAATATTTCTACTATATTTTAATTGTAATATTTAAATTAAATGTTCCTAATACAATCTAATTTCAATATTCCAATAGAATATTCCTATATTAATCCAAAGGAATATTCTAAAGGTCGCACATCATTTTACTATTCATAAAATGTTAATGGAATATTCTAGAGGAATATTTCCAATGTTTGAAGGGAATTTTCCAGGAATGTGAATGGAATATTTTGTGCTATTGCGATATATTTAAAAGAAAATTTTTTAAATAATACAATTTATGTAAAATTGAACTGTAAAAATTGGTACTTCAGAATTAATATACGTGCACTTTCTTTTTTTTTTGAATAATTGAATTCTCAAAAAATATTCTTAAAAATTATTAAAAATAATTGATTTAGAAAAGAATTTTAGTTAAAAATCTAGAAAACAATTGAACTGAAACTTTGAAAATAATGTTGGAGAAGTTACAGCAGTAATATAAATTTTTTAATTCGAAAATTAAATTTTAAATGAATATTTAAAAAAAACTATTAATATTTTTGAATAATTTTACAATTAAGAATTAACAGCATGTGACTGTTAGATAATAAAAGCTAACTTTTCGATAATTTTTTTCTTAATATATTGAATAAATTGAGGTGATATTTTGTGAGAAAGTCTAATTTTATATTTTAAGAGAAAAATGATCGAAAAATTAACATTGGAAATCTAATAATCACATGCTGTTAAAAATAGTCAGAAATAAATGTATTAGAAGCATATATTTTTCCGTCCCTAAAATCAATTTTACAGTGAATAAGAATATTTTTTAACGTCAGGGAAAAAAGCGAAATTGTGTCTGGAAGTGAGGGAAAATTCAGAGAAAAACAAAATCAAGTTTTTGTAGCAATCCTGATGAAATATTTTGTACTGCTTGTAAATGACAATAGTAATTAGTCCTGATAAAAATCAATTATTTTTTACGTAAACTATAGCTTTAATATTTGATTTACCATTTAAATTAATATTTCAGCATTTTATCCAGAAAGAAGGAATGTTTAAATGAAAAGTTCAACTTAAGCTGTTAACAAGTTGTCACAGCAGGATATTTAAATTAACTTTCATAGCCACGAAATGAGTATACATCCGGGGTCAAATCGAAAAGCCTGTAAAAACATGCGTTCATTTCCATTTAACAGGTTTCAGTATTACCCGGTTACATTTGAATACGTTGTCCGGACTTCAATTCACTGCACCACGCACGCACGAATAACGAATTATTAGATTTCCCTTTAAACATAAAATGCTACACATGAGTGAAGACATTCACAAACAAACAAAAAAAGTAAACAAATTTATACATAAAATACTTTTATAAAAGTTTTCGCTTTCGGCTAATTTCATAATAACAAAAATTTCTAACTATCTCTCACTGCATTTTGGCATTTAATTAAAAATTTCACTTTGATAAATGTATACGAACAAAAATAAAACTTTGAAACTCAATTTTCTACTTGAAAAAGGGATTATAAACATTGTTTGATTATATTTTTTGTAACTAAATTAAACAAAGCTCTACAGGCTATTTTCATTTATTTATTTTTTAATTTTGTTATCTGTGTGTTTTTAAAATACGTGAGGAGCAAAATAAACTCCGGTTAATAACAGGATTAATAAACTGTTAGTATTTAAAACAGTAATATGCTTTATTGTTGAAACATTATTTTTTCGTGGCTCTTTTTTAATACGAGAAGAACTTGAAAGGATAAAATAATACTTTATTTTAAAAAAAAAGTGAATGTTAATTATAAATATTTCGTGAATGCTATATTATGTATCAAATGGTTTATTCCAATAATAAATATTAACGTAAATTCAAAAAGCGTGTATTAATTTTAATAAAATTTTAATATTCATTGACATACTAAAATTTCTATATAGGTACTTTGTATTAAAATGTTCTTTCGAACGATAATTAAATTACAAAAAAAGATCAATAATTTGAACAAAAATAAAGTTTTTACAAAAATTATATTAAAATCATTGTTTTTCAAAATCAGAAATTACTTATGGATGACAAAAAAAGAAAAGCGTTTAGAAAAATCAAATTTTATTTACAATTTAAAATTTAGTTTTTCAAAAATTTTCTGTCAACAAAGATTCACCAAAAAATTAAACTTACAAAAAATGACACTAACTGAAAAAATCTAAATTTCATTGTAAATCTAGTAATTATTCTTAGTCAAATTATTCATAAACTAAAAAACTAATTAGACTTAAAAAAATTACATCAATTTTAAAAATATGAACCATATTCTAAATTAAAAATGATTCTTTAATAAACTTTTATAAATACATTTTTGTCAAAATTATGTTTAATTATGTTTAAATACATTTTTCTTAAAATTGTACTTTGTTAAAAAAAATTTAAGAGCTTGATACATCCTTTTTTTAAAAATCATTTTAGGCTACTCAACGTTTAGAGCCAAATGAGTTTGATAATGGAATTATTACGACCAATTAGATCATTATCTTGCGCCCTTATTCTCAAACATTTACAATATATTAATTAATATTCCTTCTTGAAAAAAAGAAATTAAAATAAATAAATAAAAAAACAAAAAATAAACTCAGCACTTAATTTCATGTATCGACAGCGCAGCTGTCTTAAATACAAAAACCTTCCTTCTTGAAAAATATTTTTCGAAGTTAATTAATAATTTCTATAATAATAATTTTTATAATAATTTTAATATATATTCCACCGAATGATAAAATCATCCTAAATTTAAAAAGTATTGAAGTTTTGAATAATTTAATTTAGAAATTCCGAAAATATTTGTTTCTTGAGAAAATGTGATTAAAATTTTTTTAAATACAGTCAGTTCTCACTAAGTGTCGTCACTTGGAATTTTTTGGGACCGTCTGTCTCAGTAAGTGTCAGTGGCCTAAGCCACGTCCCTTTAGTAAAAGTGGTCATTTCATTGGTTTATGTTGCAAACCGATTTTTCGCATTGGAGAGGGTAAAAAAAGTGGGGAAAGTGACACTTGTCGGGTCTTGAACGACGACACTTTGTGAGTCATGACACTTACTGAAAACGACACTTGGCAAGACCTGACTGTAATTGTATTTCGAAAATATTTTTTTAAAAATTGAAACAATTGAAAATTTTGTCAAATTTCATAGAAATAATTTTTATATTTTAAATAATTTTATTTGTTTACTTTTAAAAATTATTTTGAAATATAATCGTATTTTTGCTTTGGGTTTGAAACGAGATAATAAAAAAATAAGAATTAATATAATTAAGAATATAACCCGTGTAGAAAAATTTCGTGGCGCTAGCTAGCAGTTCTAGATACATGGTAAATTTACATGCAGTCTAGCGCTGCTAGCTAGCGCCACGAAATTTTTCTACACGGGAATAAGAATTAATAATAATCGTAGGTATTTTTGAAGAATTCTAATTAAAAATGTGGAAAATAATTGAATTTTAAACAAATTTAGAATTAAACTTATTATCAGGATTGTTTCAGTGGTACTTGAAAGTTCAATTACTTAATTGAATTAATTATTGTAAAATATTTTATATAGGTGTGTGTCTATGTTGTGTATCTGTGTGTGTGCTTAGACTTATGAGAAAGTGGGGACTGCGATTAAAAGGACGATTGATAAGACGAACAGTTCCTAACGAGTCACGAAATGTCATACTCGTAATATATTAATGTAAATGTTCCAAGAATTTCTTCTTAAAATATAAGTAATACGTTGCTTTGTTAATTAAATTGTTTTATTTGTTGACCCTAAGAGTATCTTACATTATGATATTGAGTCTAGCTAGTCTATGCTAGTTAATAATAAAAATATAATGAAAAGAAAATTACCTAATTAGAAAAAACGAGAAAAATAATGAATGAAAATAAAATAAATTACATAAATAATAAATAAAATTATAAACTAATAAAAATGATTATGTTAATATTACTTTTTTCATTAAATTTCGTTTATAAATAAAATTATTAATAATAAAATTAAATATTTTTTTAATGAAAAAGCCATAAAGAAGTTTTATTTAATAAAGGTTTTTTTCCTCTTTAGTTTTCTAAACTTAAATATACCTCTCAGATAGATTAGAATTTCCCAGAAACATTTTATAGACCGCATTAATTGGATAATTTACTTTTTGTAGAAAATATATTTAAAAAATAGAAAAAAAATTATATATCAAATAATAACGAGAGCCATGAAGGAAATAAATTTTAAAATGAACTATCAGAAGATGAATTTTCCAATCCACGAGAAATGTGGAGGGAGGGAGTATAATTAAATTCTTCCGCGAGTTTTATGATGCCCAGGGCTCTATATATATACAATTTTCAAAAGGGTGTTTAGATAATAATACCAGATAGAAGGGAATTGAAGGACAATAAATTCTTAATCTTGGAATGGACCCCACTTGCAGTGAATGCTCCTCTTCTTCTTATATAGAAAGCGCAGTATCGATTGCGATTACGATCCTTACGATCAATTATGAACAATAGCCAACCCCGTTTGTAGGCTGTTCTCTTGTGAATTAATTATTATCAGAAGCCTCGATACATACCTTATCACGGGAGTTGGGAAGAGAAGAATTATTTATCGAACCAACGATTAAATACCTGTGTAACAAATATGAATGTGTATGGGTGTATATAGTACAACACACCCCGGATGAACAGGTCAGAGTCTGTTATTAGTGCTAAAACAAACGGCCGCAACGTAATTATCAGCTCGATACTTCTCTAGAGCGTGTAACATACGGGGCACATCATCGCGTAAATATCGCCAAAACGAAAAAGCCAAAAATAAATGAACGAACCAACGTGTCAAAAACTTTTATTTCCAAAACAAAAATAATTCCATTAAAATTCTTCGTACATCGATATAAATTCACATCATTTATTTTTTTTTATTAAAAAAATACGAACAATATGGGAAAAAATATTATTCCGCCAATACCAGAAAAATATCATTGAATAATATTATTTACTTTACTGACAACGTAAACTATATTTACAAAAATTAATTTACATTAGTTATATTTATAGTTTTTTGGGTCACTGAATCCGAATTAAATGTCAAATTTAAAAAAAAATCTGACACTTTTAATTTTTTAAAACTAACTTTAAATTCGGATTCAGAGACCCCAAGAACCCTCCCCCCCCAGTCAACATTTTTAGACAAATACGTTAATATTTAAATTTTTTGGTTCTTATATTAGATCCTCCATTTTTAATTTTTGAAATCTGACATTAAATTTGGATTCAGCGACCTCAAAAACCCCGAGTAACGCATTTTCATCGAAACGCATCAATTTAAAAAATGTTTGCCTTTTTAATTATCTATCTAAATGTTATCTGCAATGTTGCAGTTAATACTACGTACTAGTCTGTCACTAAACTCATGCGCATGTGTAGTAGCGAAATTTAGTAGTTATTCCTGCGCACTATAGCACTATAGCGAATGCTGTCACGAATTACATAAACAATTAATTTAATCAATTATTATTTGCTATTAAATTAGTGTATTATTTAATTAGCTTATAAATATTTAAAAAGAAATTTTGCGAAACGAATATATATTTTTTGATATTTTCTTTCAATTTGATTAATTATCAACTCCATAAAAATACTAACATTTTTTGTAAAAAAAAGAATCAGAATTTTTTAATTACACTGTAAAAAGAAGGCGTCTTATTTTAAGATACTATTGTAGTCACTTTTAAGTTGTTTAAAAAAAGTTATCAAAAACATCTTAAAATACATTGATCTTTAAGATGGAGGATCTAAAAATAAGATGTTTTAAATATCTTAAAAGTGACAACAATGTATTTTAAGATACTTCTTTTTGCAGTGTATTCCTTTGATAATGATATTTTACTTATAATATACAATTATATAAATTTCAAAGTATATTTACTTACGAAATAAACTAGAGAGAATGCATTATGTTGTTTGACTCACCTGAAACAAAAAGAAAGTACTTTATATTAAAATTATTATATAATTAATTCTTTTATGTAGTATGAGGTAAGAAGTAGGATTTTAATTTTTAAAAAAAGTTGGGCAAGTGCAAGTTGGACTCACACTAAAATTCAAAGTTCCGTACACCTCTATTAGACGGAGAGCTATTATTGATAATTTTGATCAAGAATTTTTTATAAAGAAAAATTTTTATGAAAAAATGTGGTCAATGTTGCTGCAAGTTTAGATGCTATTAAGGGATTTTTTGTAAAATATTTTATTCAGCATTTTTGGGGCACACCTGATCTGTTTTTTACGGACAATAAGGAATTTAGAAAAATTTTTGAATTTAAAAAAAACTGGGACGAAAATTTTTCTTTGTGGCGCCCATGAAAATTAGACTTTAATTTATATACATCTCAAGAGTGTAAATTCATAGAATGTGCTATATCGGATAACTATAAAAAAATTAGAACAAAAAATCATGTTGTCCATTTTTTTCTGTTCGAAAAAAATTTTAAAAACTTGTACACAAAAATTGAATGTAAAAATAGTAAAATAATATAGTTGCTAGAGAAAGAGTTCAGCATAACATACTCCCTAAAAAATGAATGAAAATTATTGATTTGGAAGTAAAAAATCAGTCACTGATTCAAGTAGTAATATCTAACTGATAATTTAGTTAAAAATAACTGATATTAAATTAAAAAATTGAAACCAAATCACATAGCGAAGTAAATTCAAAATTTAGATCAAAAGTCCAAAAAGCGAACATAATCTCTAAATTCAGATCAAAGGTGCATCTATTAATGCACTTATTAGTGAAGATAATCTCAAAATTTAGGTCAAGATTCGAAGATAAAGAGGTGAACAAAGCATTAAAAAATAAATTAAAACTAGTAGGTCGTGAAAAGTACAGAACTTTCAAACTTAGGTCAAGTTTAGGGGAGAGTGGGGCAAAATGGGGTAGGCGGGTCAAATGGGGTACCTCTGTTTTTCCATGATAGGTACTTTTAATTTTTTTATCCTTGACATATATCATTCATGTTGATAAGAAACTGTTATTAATTATGAAGACACTCCAAAAAAAATTTTGTTTTGAAAGTTATACAACTTTTAAGTTTTAAGCAAAAAAAATATGAATGTTTATCGAAATTAAAGTGCTTACAAAACTTTTTGGGATAATGCATTTAATTTGGCAAGTGTGGGATCTTTTTCAGCACTTATTCTAGAGTAATTTCCAATAGAATAGATTGTTAAATTGTTTACAATAAGTTCGAAACATTACATTTTGTTTTAATATGCAGGGTGGGGCAAAATGGGGTAACTAAGTGTGGGGCATGCCGGAAGCTACGCCGTTTCATAGAAACTATTTAAAAACATTATATTATGCATATTTAAAGGTTTCCTGCAGAAGAATCGATATTTTTGTTTTGAGACATTTATACTATTGATGTTTCATTATCTATATATCGATATTTTGTAATATCGATGTTTTTTTGTTAAATTCTAATAAATATTACTTGTTTTTTCATAGTAATAAAGAATTATACTTTTTGTTTGTATTTATAATCTCATACAATAAGAATTTAATAAATTTTGAAAAAATATTCCATATTTTGTATAGTTATTTGATGCCACCCTATTTTGCCCCACGGGTGGGGCAAAATGGGATTTTAGCACTTTCTCAGAAAATATGATATAAGTTCTTTCAAAAATTTTTTTCTTCGCTATTATCATGATTTCCTCAAAGCTAAGTTTACAAAGAAGAATTCTGAAGTTTAGCTGAATCGGTTTATTCGTTTGGTTCTCTGTAAACAGACAATTTCAAAAAGGTACCCCATTTTGCCCCACTCTCCCCTACTTGAAATGGGTCGAACATGATCCACATTTACTTGGAACTTGACGGGTAGAAAAAGAAAATTTTTTAAACTTAGTTCAAAAATAATAATTCACAAATAAATAAAAAGCCAAAAACATCTGATAAATGTAAAAGATTAATAAAATTAATATTATTAATAAAAATAATTGTTTATAAAAGATATTTATTTATTAATAATAATAATATACTTCTTAATATTATTTTTTAATAATTTTTTATTTTATATTAAAATAAAGAGAAAATAACACTTCAAACTATAAACTGAAAAACAAAACTGAAATTTATATTTTTTTCACAATTCCATTGTCCGCTAAATTATTTAGGAGTGTTTGAGGTAAAAAAAAATTGACAAATTTCCTGAAATCGTGAACTTTTCTGGAACAAAGGCATTTATACGAATGTTCACTGGCAAAGTTCGACAGCATTGCTTTTTGTTTGTGGTATAAATCAGACTTTTTCCCTTCGGACTTCTCATAGTTTTCCCTTTCTAATGAACTCAACAATAAATCAGTAAACCTTAATTAAATTAAAACGAGAAGTTCGCGGCCAAGTGTTGAACTTTTTAATAGTCCACGCAAAGCCACTCGATAAAGGTTAAACTTTTATCGGTGAGATTACTTGCAAAAGGAAGTTAATTACTTTCCTGTATAATGAGCTGTTATAATCTTAACTTTAGACAATAGGCGTCATTTAAGTGTTACATTATATTTAAAAATTGTTTCTATTCATATTAATTTTCATGTAGGTATCGAAAAAAAGAATCTATCGTCTTGAGTTTGTTATAAAAATTTCAACTAAAACTCAATTTCAATTGGTGAATTTTGTAATAAATTTACTATCCAACATATAAATATATCCGAAAGTTATAAACATTGTTTAAAGCTAAATGGTTGTTTGTATTTCCTTCACGTGGTAGATTTATTGAAGCAATAAAAGCTTTATTATTAGCATTCAAGTTGAAGCACGTAAATACTGAATTGTATTATCATTTTTATAAATAATTATAATATTTGGAATGAGAATACAGTGGAAAAGATTCACTTTTTCGTAGGGGAAAGGCTTGCAGGTTACCACACCTAAGCTTTTTTGCTCATAACTCATTAAAAAAATAATAATAATTTATATGAACATGCCATTGGAAAAAGGACCTAAAAAGCTACAAATTTGATACCTTGAAAAATTGATAATTATGTGGAACAACTCCAATAAATTTATTAAATTTAACTTACATTTAATGTTTCTGAACATTATAATTTAAATTTAAATTTTTTAAACAATTTATTAATAAAGAAATTTTTTTTAAGTAAAAAATATTTTTAAAAAATAAAAATTTTTTTTCAATTGAAAATCAAACGAAAAGCAAGATATGTGAAGAAAACAATGAAATTTCGGATATCGTGTAAATTTACTCCAAACTATCATTGCGGATTCGCATTTCGGACCTGCAAACTGTAAAGTAAGTCAACCTGCAATTTTGAACTAGCCTATCCCCTATGTTTCTAAAGTTTATTAAACTTACAAATAAACGAAAATGAATTTTTTTACTCCTTTTCGATTTTTATTCTATTTTCAATGATTTTAATTTCAAACCTTTTCAGGCTTCAATTATTTCTAAAAATTCACGCTATATAATGCTTTTAATATTCAATTATTATCTAAAATTTTAACTGAAATTCATTTTTAAATCAATTTTTATTAGAAAATTTTACAAGAATTCAATTATTTAAATGAAAAAATAAATAATTTACTGAATGTTTCTTAAAATTGAATTCTCATAAAGAATTTTAACAACAAATTTTTAAATAATTGAATTCTTTTGACGAATTTTAATAAAATTTTTAAGAATAATTTTATAAATAATTGAATTCCTGGGAAATTTTTATTATTTATGAAAATAATAAAATGTTTGCGTAGAATTTTATTAAAATTTTTTTGAAATAATTGAATTCTTTTGGAAAACTTTATTAAGGTAGTACGCTCACGATCGCACTTTTCTATAGAATTCCATGAAATTTAAAATCTGAATATCTACGCATCTGTAAAATTTAAAAAAATTGACCGTTTCTAAAACAAGATATTTAAGTTAAAAGTTTGTTATTTAACATGGTTAATCTATAAGAAGTGCATATAAACGGCATATTTCTTTTAATAACTTCTAAAATTTTCTATAGATTGTTTTAAAAAACTAATATATTACAAATGAGTATTTGAAAAATTTAGAACAAAAAGATTTAACAATATTAACCGTTTCGTTTAAAAGATTATAATATAATATAATATTCTAACCTGACTAGTATACTTGTATGTGAGTGTGTCTGTACATAGAGCTGACTATATATTCAGTACAGTCAGGCAAAAAAATGCGTACTACCTTAAAATAGTAGGTATTGAAAAACATTGAATTGAGGAACAATTTTGAAAATAATTGAAATTCTGCCAAGAACTTTATTAAAATTTTTGAATATAATTGAATTTCTGTGAAGAATTTTATTACTTTTGAAAATAATTGAATTTCTGCAATTATTTGTAACTTCTTCAAAATTAAATTATTTTTAGAAGAATTTGAATTATTAAAATTTTTTGAAAATCTATAAGTTCTTTAAAATTTCTAATTAAATTCATTCAAAATTGAAATTTTATAAAATGATGATACAGATAATAGAAAGAATAAATAGCAAATAATTATTGATAGTGATAATAACAATATGTAAATAATTGAATTTTTATAATTTTGTTAAAATTCAAAATAAATAAATATAAAATAAATAAATAATAAAAAGAAAACATAATGTTTACTTGCTTTCAATTTCAGACGACAAACGAATTTACGATTCTAAATAAATAAATAATCTTAAAGACCTTGAAAGATTAATGATCTCGAATATAGGTATTTTTAGCATTCTGCCCTAGCTCCTATATAGAAGACTAAAAGGCGTTAGAAATACAAAACAAGTATACTGTAGATATTGTAAGTTTTTACTTTCATCGATTCCAATGATAACAATGAGGCAGACAATAGACACTGTATATATTCTTAAACAAGGAGCAGTAAGGAACGCGAAGAAGACCGTGACGATGTGATTCTTTGAGAGCGATTCGTTCCAATCGTTCTGCAGGTTAATTGCACCAGTAGGCGATTCTGTGAGCACTGACATCACAGTAACCATTCAACTGAGCAATCGTTATAATACACCAAAAATAAAACAAATAAAATAACTGACTCTCATTGTATTACTGTAAGCGTCCAATCATTAAAATTTTATTAATTTATCATTACCGTCATCTACTCCTCATCATTTGATTAATTATAATTGAAATCATACAATATTATTTTAAATTCAAAAATAAAAGTAGTATAAAAACAATTGGACAAATTGAAACACAACGGGATATTAGAAAATATTAATTTAAACTGTATGGTTTCTTCTTTATATATTATGTATTAAATAATATAATATACGTACATAATAATTTTTGTGTATGAAATAAAGACCCTTAAATACTGTTTGATATTTTAAAAATAAATTTGAACGTAGAACTTGAAGAGGTCTTTCATTTAAATATGCAAGTTTGTTACCTTTATAGTAAATAATAAATTATTCAACTATAAAAGCTAACACGAGATTTTTACCATTTTTTAAAACTACAATTTATTCTAGTCAACTTTTGAATACAACTTTGAAATTAATTTAAATGTTATCGTTCATGTGTAAAGCTACAGAATTTATTTAGCGAAGTTATTTTTTCCAACCCAAAAATAGACTAGTAAACATGTGAACTTTTCGAAAAAAAGCGCTTCCGATATAAAATTACATACGTGGAATTCTATATCCTCTTAAATAAATATACTATCTGACTAAAAACAGCTTTTCCCTGATAAAACTTTTAGAAAGAAGTTCTATAAAGTTTTCCATGAATAAAAAACGTGAAGATACGAGATTAAAAATATTCTCCTAAATAAATTCTGAAAATCGGAAAAATCGAAGAGCATTTAATGGAAAAAGTACTTGTCTATTATTGATATATCTTTTGTTTCTTGTGAAATGATCGGGTTCAAAGTTGAGTCGCTTCCCTTAAGCGATTTAGCTTCTCTCCCCATATCGGTGCATTACGTGACGACCCGTGCGAACATTCCTCGATATCGGGGTTAGGTAACCACAAGTTAGCCAGGGACGAACGACGAACACCAAGGAAAAATAAGAAGGAAGAATTTAAACCTTCCACAACGATCGGTGGGATGTACTGGTATACAGAAGATAGGTTTACTTTAAGACTATATGTTGAACGCAACGACGTATATATAGCCATAAAGTAAAGATAGATGGGTGAGAGTTTTGCCCCCTTCCTCATTAGATACTATGTAATCTCTACAATAATGGCAAAGTACTTAAAATACACTCAAAATTATCCTATACTTCAATTGCGGAAAAAAAATATTCGAATTTTATACATGAATAAAATTCTAATGGATAGGGACTTTGTCATAAATTCGACTTGCTTGTAAAACTGATGCTACCACTGCATCTTAAAATGAGAATTTAAAAAACTGGTATCCGAAAGGTGCGTGGTATCAGAGATCATGCACAAAATTACTTCTAAAGCGCATTTCAACGAGGAAGGAAGCAGTGAGGAAACTATTAATCGGAGTCTTGGGTACCCATTAATCATCACAAGTCATTTATTCCGAGATTTTGAAAGATACGGTTAGTCAATATTTGTATTGCCTTATCGTCAGGGGAACATCTGAATGAGTTTCATTGAAAAATAGTTAGTATATTAGTAAGAGAAGTGTTCCGGTTGTGGGCACCCTTCTGTTTTTGCCTCATAACATTTATTTGTCCATGTGCATATTATACAAATATATGTGTACGAATTTAAAGCTAGAGGTCTAAGGTGACTGTCAGTGAAGGAATTAAATTGATTGGTTTAAATAAAAAAGTTTTATTAGAAATTTAGTGAAATGGAAATTTTTTGACAAAAAAATTTTTGTACCCGGTTGTGGGCACCCTTGAAAAATCCGCTAAAAATGGAAAAATATTAAAGGAAACCAACACAAATAAAGAAGAAATTAAAGTTTCTTTATTTTAAGAGACTTTGCCGGAATAAAGAACAAAAATGATGACACGTTTTCACACTATGCTCATCGCTAACAAAAGCATAATGCTAGCATGTGAAGTAGCTGGCCCGCATATCATAACGCACTTCTAATGCACTGAACGACTATATTCATCGCATTTAATGGAGTTTGCGTCTGTCAATTTCCTTGGCAGAAAGTTTAGATAGATGAGACAGTAGTCTACATCATTTTCAGATGGTAGAGCCTCCTTAACATAAAGGTGCCCACAACCGGGAATGACAGTCATTTTTTAAAAAGACCAACACATTTTGTGATGCAGGATTTTATTTAAACACGAAAGTAAATCACAAAATATAATGACAACACTGCAAAAAAAAAATTAAACCCTTTTTTCTGAACGAATCTACACCCATATGTTGCTCTTCGAAAAAAATACAAAATTACTTTTTTATTTATTTATTGAAAATTTTCTTTATTATGCTCACAGTTATTACACAAATGCATATATTTGTTTTGTTATCAATACGAAAAGTCCGTATTGTCAACGAACACGACTTGCAATACTTAGATCAGTAAAGTCTGCTTGCCGTCGAAGTTTACGTAGGGGTGCCCACAACCGGAGCGTGCCCACAACCGGCGCACTTCCCCTAAACTACTATTTATCTTCACTGCAGACAGAAATTGAACCTATGACTAGATTACCTCTTATGTCCGTCTATGAGGATAGGGAGTGGTGCTTGAATGTCTTGAAAAGATAGAAAAAGGGTTTGCAAAGATGGTTAAGTCTTGCGACATCCAGAAGAGAGTTAACAGAACGATAAAAAACGGACTGTCAAGGCATTAAAGATATCTGGAAAGACTATCAAGAGAAAAGTAAGTTTTTATGGAGGTGTAGAAAAGATAGTCGAGAGGATCCAAGAGATGAAGAGAGAGAGCACCTTTAGGCAAGGAACCACCTTGATTATAAGAAAACCAAGTTGCGCCTTGAGAATAATTAGTCAAACCATAAACCATCGCGTGTCGTATGAGCGTCTAAAGAGGGAACTTGAACACATTAGGCCTCTTTCACAGGAGCTGGTTGAGATTTCGATATGGAAGCAGAACCCCCGCGTGGCCAGGAAGTACTCTAGGGTTATCCTCGCTAACTAACCTCCTGTTGGGGTATTATTAAAACTGCTGTTTTCTCAAAAACTTGTTTTCGCACGTAAGGTCCCTTTTCACTGTCCAGGTCACATATTATTAAAATAGAGGTAATTCGAGAGTGCGTATAAGTTATGCATGCTTTACGCACTATCTTCGATATCTTCATTCCGCGCGAGACTGGCGAAAAAAAGAAACGAAAACACTGATCAAAATCTAATTCAACGTCAGTCAGCGCGCACTCGTTCTTCTACTTTTTTTACATGAGGGGAAAAAACAAAAATTTTCTCCTCTGCCCATACGGTAAACAAGTAGTAATTCACGATTCACGATAACCTATTCTATTTCCTTCTGGCTTGGCAATGGTATGCAAATATGAATTTTACGATTTCAAAATAAAAGATAATCATCAATTATATATTTTTTTGTGTAAAACTTTTTTCTGTATGACTGATAGTCAATTATAATTTTTCATTTTGAGAGGTTTCCCGAAAGTATGCTTTCGCTGTCGTTGTCACCAGTCAAGAGGATGCAGATAAGCTGGAGAAAATAGGACACATTAAAATTGGGTTCGTGTCCTGCCAGGTGAGAAGAAGAGTTTCGGTCACAAGGTGCCATACTGCCCTACAACGGAAAAAGACACATAAGCGACATTTTGGTGAGAAATAAGTTTTTGATATCAATGGATTCGTAATCAAAAACTGCATCTAACTATCGTAATTAAAATAAAAAATTTAAATTATTTATAGTAAAAAATTAATATTGAAAATATTGGAATTCGCGAAAAATGAGAAATTGCAATGGAAAAAGACACATGAGATACTTTGCGTAGTCCAAAATCTGCAAAAGGAATGAACTACGTCACAAAATACGCAGTGTGAAAATACACACAATGTCGTTTGCGTTCTTTTTCCATTGTAAATACTACCGAGCTGGGCTTGGTTTGCGAAACCACATCTGCAAGGGCGCATATGTATTTTTTTAGTTTGTAATCTCAGTGAGTAGAGCAAAGATGTCCAGCGGAAACTATACGCAAGCGACATCGGTTTAACTTGAAACTGTGTTTTGGGAACGTTCGGAAATAAACTATACTTTCACTCGTGCTTTACGTATGTTTCTTCGCTGGATATCTTTGCTCCGCTCGATGACTTTACAACGAAAAACTCCGCAAGCGACTTTGTGTTCTTTTTACGTTGTATTTGCGATAAAAAAAACTTCACAAGTGCATTTATTAACAGAGATTGTTTAAATAATTAATTTTTTTACACAATTAGAAAAAGCCTATGCTATTTACCTTAGTAAGGATATTTTTATTCATGAAAAATGAGCTCTAAATGAAGTTTTTAACGCAAACGTTTTTTCTCAAATATCTCCGTTGGACCTATTTGTCGCTTATGTGTCTTTTTCCGTTGTAGGGCAGCATAGGTGCCTTGGCTACGGCCACATAGGTAGAGATTGCCAAGCGGTAGACAGGTCGGCTGCGTGCTTCAAGTGCGGTGAAGCTGGGCATAAAGCAGCAGATTGTAAGAAGAGCTCATGCTGCTTCTTATGCCAGGCGAAGTTCGGCGAGAAGGAGGACAACCAACACGTCGCCGGATCAGGTCGGTGCAAGGTCTTCAGGACTGCCTTAGAGGAAGCTAAGAAGACCCTGTCAAGAACAAGGAGGAAATAATGGCCAGAATGCTGCAGAATCTGCGAAGTCTGAAGCAGAAAGGTAGTTCCGTAGGTGGATAGAAGGTTCGAAACCCAGGGGAAACAAGAAGAGGTTTTAGTCGGTATTGTGACTGCCGTAAAAGGCAGGTATGTGAGGTTTCTTTTTTTCCTTGCATTTTGTGCGAGTCCGACATACCCCAGGTAAGTGGGATCTTCCTGGGCATGCGTAAATGCATTTCCTCTTCTCCCCCGTGAATAAAAAATAATAATAATAATAATAATAATAATAAATAGTTGTAGAATTTATCACTCGGTACACAGGAAATGAAAAGTGTTGTTTTAACCTGAATTCGGGTTAAAATAACACGCAACAAATTCAGGTTAAAACAACACTTTTCATTTCCTGTGTAAAAGATAATATAAAATATCAAGAAAATTACCAATCCTCAAAGTCAAATATTAAAATAAAAAACCCAATTCTAACCTTTCTACAGTCCTGCTGTCCTCATCAGAAAACGTAATAGTTATTTTCGTAACAAGGGCGCAAAATAGGTGATTGCGACGATGGCGAAATAAAGGGACCGAGGGGACACAATTTCGCGCCCGAGGCGAAGCCGAGGGAGCGAAAGTGTCCCCGAGGTCCCGAAATTTCGCCAAAGTCGTAATCACCTTTGCGCCCATGATGCGAACATAATTTTTTGTCCTAACTGCATGGAAAGTATGGCATTGATGGCACGCACGATTAAACTCTCATATTAGTTAAAAATTAAGCTCTATATAAACATTATATCGAATGAAGTCTCTAATGATAGAAGTTTTAAAATAGAAATAAAAAACAATGTATTCTGGAAACATAGTATTTATTTAGAACGTAGTAATTAATAATTGAACAAAACTGAAACAGGAACTTTTAAAATTGACAATTTTGATAAACGAAATGGAAACATAACCAAATATCTCATTATTTTTTTTAGAGAAAAAAAAATTGCAAATTTTTATAGACAAAATAAAACAAGTTGAAAATGTTTGCAGTTTTATAGTCAACATAAAAAGAAAGTCGAAAATGTCGCATTTTAATGAAGAAAATCAAATAATTAACAAGCGGGCGGTAAAGTATTTTCCGCCCGCTCGGAGGTAGGGGAAGCGGGCGGAAAATACTTTACCGCCCGCTGACGTCATACAAGCGGGCGCAAAATACTTTTCCGCCCGCTTCCTCCACTCCCGGGCGTAATGTGTTACTTTGCGCCCGCCTTAAGTGCCCGAAATGACATACTTTTCGTGCAGGTAGGACAAAAAATAATTTTCTTGATATTTTATAATAATAATAATTTATTAATTAATACGTAATAATTGATCATTATTAATTAATAATAATTAATAATTATTATTTACTAATAATTTTTGTTAATTATTATTTAATAATAATTTTTGTTAATTATTTTTAAATTCCACTGGAATTTCATTGCATTTGTAAAGTGATTGCAAAAATATTATGATCAGAATTGAAATAGCGACGTTATTCGGGTTTATATTAATAATAAAATGGATAATCTATCAGAATTCAGATAGAATAAATTCTTGAAATTCCGATTATATAATAAAAGTGCACTCTTAGAGAAATCGTTCTAATTCAGTATCTTTAAATTACCAAAAAAATCTGGAATTTTTTCTTAAACAAATTTTTATGGTTTCTGCTAACATACAATTAATAATATAAATTGTTAATAATATTTAAACAAAATTAATTTATTTTTCAAAATAATTATGTTGAAAATAAATTTTAAATAAGATACATAGATTAATTTGCAGTTTAATTAATTACGATTGGCTCTTTTTTACCGAACAGTACTGTCTGACAAAAATAACTTTTTCTACTTAAAATGATAAGTGAAGTCTGACTTAAAAAATTTGTTCTACTTAGAAGACATATTTTTTCTCCATGAAGTGTAATTTGTAATTAAAAAAAGTTTTTTAACTTTTTTAAAAATTTTATTTCTAAAAAATATTGAAAATACAAAATCCTCGAACGTGAAGTCTATTGTTATAGAAAGTACACATCTTTTAATTTTTAAAATATTATTTTAATTACTTTATTATATATTATATAATTAATATATATTTATTAAATATATATACCTATTTATTAAAAATATATATTTTATTAATATATTATAATTATTAATACGTTATATATGTATAATTAATAATAATATATTTTTTATGATATTATTTAATATATAAATTTTCTTGAGAAGATTATAAAATGAATAAAAAGTCGTTGGTAGATAAAGAAAAAAAATTCTTTTGAAAAAAAATCCCTTCTTTAGTAAGTCGAGAAATTTTTTTTTACCCGCAATGAAATTTTTTTCCATCACTGTCTATCCTCTCTCTTAATTATTATTATAACGAAGGATGAGGAACGTGACACTCCATGCTTGCACTGATTTAATCTATTTTAATCTGCAACTTACGTTCTTTAATGTGAATAACCGTTACAGAGTGAGTGATTAAAAATTTGATTAATTATCATATATGACACTCATATACTGCGATCCCTTTTTAGATAGAGAGTTTCTTAAATAGTACCTGCTGCCCGTATATTATGAAGATATTTATATGTGGATATAAACGTATCTTTTATTTTTAAGAAACGCTTATTTTACAAAAAGACCATGCAATAATAATCTTATAGCCGCATTCGAAAAGTAAATTAAAAAAAGAACAATTTATTCCGGTATGAATCTGATTATGCTACTAGTCAGAGATCAATCGCTTTAAATCAATCTATTGCAACATAACTCATTTATGTTTATATAGATATTTTATTCCTTTTCTTATTCCTACTGCGAGATTGAATGATGATTAGTCAAATATTTGTGTAGGTGTTGGCGTTGAGATGCAAAATTCAAAAAACCAGATTGCAATTTAAAAAATTCCGCGGAATGTGCTTTCTGGAGATTTTATTGGAATTAAAAAAACTATATTTTTTATGGAATTCCGATACTCTTGTTTTATCAATTCCAGTATTAGGAATTTCGTTTTCGATTTCAGTCGATTCTATCGTAAATTTGATCAATTTACGACTTTATTTTTTAAATATAAAATTGATAGACTGCTTTTCTTTAGAACTTACTTCTTTCGAAATTTTTTTCTTCATAACTTTTTTTTATAATACTTTTCTCAAGAATTCAAGAATTTTTCTGTAGAATTCTTTTCTTTATAATTTGTTTATTTATAATTTTTTTTTAAATTCTATTTTATTCATTTTAAATTTTTCTTTTCTTGTAATTTACTTTTAAAATTGTTCTTTAAATATCTTTAACATTTGCTTCTTCAAAATTTCTTTTCTCTATAATTTTTTTCTCTTTTGATAGTTTCTTTAGGATTGTTATCTTTTTACTTTTTTTACTTAAATTCTTATCGTTAGAATATTTTCTCTTTAATTGTTTTTGTTTTTTAGAATTTTCTTCTATAAAATTCTCTTCCTCCGAATTTGTTTTTTATAATTCTTTTCTTTAGCATTTTCTTGCTTAGAATTTATTTCTTTAGCATTTTCTTGTTTAGAATTTTTTCCTTTAGAATTATTCCTACTTTTGATTTCTCTCCTTTAAAATTTTTTTTCTTAATACCTACATTTGATTTTTAGAATTTTCTCCTACACTACCGTCGGAGAGGCGCATGCTTATTCCCGAAATCTTTTTTTACCAAATAGTTATTTGATATAAAACTACTTAACTTCAAATCCACATAATATGAACATTATTTGTCATAAATTTCATTGCACACAAAAACCATTTAACATAAATATCATTTGTTATAGAATTCATTTAACAGAAATATTATGTTACATAAAACTCAGATAACCTAATTCCCATTTGACATAAAAATTATGTAGCATAAGTTTCGTTTGACATAAAAATCATTTAACATAAATTTCTTTTAACATAAAATTCATTTAACGTACATTTTATTTATTATAAAATTCATTTGACACCAATTTCATTTGGCATAAATGTCATTTAACGTAATTCTCATTTGACACAAAATCCATTTGACATAAATATCATTAGACATAAAATTCGCTTGACATAAATTTAATTTGGCGTGAATATCATTTAACATAAAATTAAATTGATATAAATTTCATTTGGCATAAATGCCATTTAACATAATTCTCATTTGACACAAAATTTACTTGACATAAATTTTGTTTTTCTTTAATATTTCTTTTAAGTATCCAACATTAACATAAAAATTTTTTAATAAAATTCATTATTGGCCATTTCACCCAATAATACATGCTAAAAGTAAACATAAAAATTTTTAATAACTAAAATAATGTTTTCTTTAATTTTCAGTTTATATTATATCAAAGCATGGATTATGTACTACTGAATAAATCTGAATTTCTCAAATTATTTCAGACCCATGCAAAAAAATGAAAAAGGATTACACTTACATTTCCATTATTTTTCAACAATTTGTTGTTTACATTTATTGTTAGTCACAAAAGGTTGATTAATAAGTGATATTTTTACAAATTCTGTAAAATATTTAAAGTGGACATCTTTCCCGGACTTTTACCTTATTTTTCATTTAATATAGAATATTGCAAGCTTTTGAATGGAATATTTGTTAATTTTCTGTTTTTACAGAAATATCGTGATTTAAAGATTGGTATGGTTTTGGGTAGCGCACGTGGAGCCGTACCGATAATTGCCGACGGTAATTTCTTTAGAATTCTCTAGTTTAAAATTTTTTTCCTAATATTTTCTTTGTAAAATTTTGTTCTTTTGAATAGAAATGGAAACAGAACGGAATTTGCGTAAAAATAGAGAAAATAAAGATATTATGTAAATAATAAAGGATGATTTCACATTGAAACTCGGATATGAAACTATTTACCACTTGCTCTTTTAGATGATCACACTTGTCTTTTTCATCTTTCACACAACATTGCAATGGCTCCATCAAACACGCAACTCGAATAACATATCAATCATTCGAGAAAGGTTGAAAGCAAAGCGGAAAGGGGAAAAGGGGGTGGGGACTGACAATCTAAAACAACTCTAGAAATATATATACTCTTCCTTTTCTCGAATGCAATACAATCCGTATGGTAAACAGGCAGTGCGATCCATTTCAAACTATATAGTTGTGTGTGTGTGTGTGTTTGTTGCTTCTCTCCCCCGCTTTTCCTTTTGACAATACGGTCTCGAATACGTACAGTGCGAAATTTATTACATAATATCGCGAAAGGCTGTCACCTTGTGATTTACGTGTTCGCCAGTGCCTAACAATGACAGGAGAATGAGAGAAATGGTGATATTTGGAATTTTTCTCTCTTTGAGTGTCTCTCTTGTTTTGAAGGAGGGAGGGAGAGAGAGAGAGAGACTATTTTCCTCTCCACCCTTCGTGTGTAACTTGTTCTTTTTCTTCTTGTTATTATTATTCTTCTTCTTCTGGCTGGTCTCGTGGTTGCGGCCTTGCAATGCTGCCTCGTTCGTCGATGCCACCTCCTCTCTTGTTGCACCATTGCATCAGCATCAGAGCAGCAATAGCAACACACCACAGCAACAACAGCGAAATGCAACCGGGCAGCGACTCTCTCGGTCTCTTATTCTCTCTCTCTCTCTCTAGAAAGAAAGAAGGATAGAGAGAAAATGAGGGAGAAAAACAGAATCAGAGAAAAAGAGAGAGAAAGAAAAATAAAGAACAAGAGAGAGAGAGAGTACTCGCAGTGGAGAGACATTGGCCTACCACACTCGACCTTGCCAGTTCGTTGCACTGTACACGCAACTATCTGCCTATCTTCCTGCCATCTTTCTCTATCTCGCTTTCCCTCTTCGTTACTTTTTTCCCTCTCCCCATCTCTCTCACTCTCGCTTCACCTAGGCTCTCAATGCCTATAAGAAAACCACCTTCGCCACGCAGCTCCTTCGTCATTCTATATGTTCTCATTTATCGTTTGCTCCGAAACCTCTTTCTCTCTCTCTCTCTCTATCAGAAAGGGAGAGACCAGACGACAGGACAGCGTCATAAAATTTATTATGATTAATTGAACATGCAATGCACGACGTCCGATTATGCATCGATGAAGAAACCTCTTCCTAAACTGTCGAACCAGTCAATTGCCGAGGAGAAAAGCCTCTAACGTAAATGACAGGAAGAAGAGAGAGAAAGAGACTGTCTTGTATAATAGAAAAACGAAAAAGTTTAAACTTTTGTTGTTACAATTTTTTTTTCGACAAGGAGATTTTCCTTCGCAGTTGGAAATTGACAAGTTTGACGAATGGCTAATTACCGTGGACTAGAAATGCATGCGGACAATATATCTTTTAGGAAAAGTTTTCATTCTTTGGATTTTCAAATGAAAGGGATTATAATTAAGAATGCAAATTTATAATAGATGGGAATTAAATCCGAATTATAAGAATATTGTAGTAGAAGTTCCCAAGTAGAAATGTCCGGAGTTAGGACGGAGTTAAACACCGACATGGTACTGACTCAGTACTGACCGTCGGTACTGACTTTCGGAACCCGATCAGTACTGGGAGTATACTGACTCCAAAACCGAATCAGTACTATGTCGGAGTTAGAAAAGTTCTAAAATCAGTACTGGCAGAAAACTGGCTTAACACTAAATCAGTACTGCGAAGGAGTTAAAAAAACAATCAAAATTTGTTATAATGTAATTAAACATTAAACATCGTTTGATTTATTAACAATTAAAATATTTACAAAGATTTGTAAAAACATTATTCATCAACAATAATATCAAACATTTTATTAATTTATTATTAACTAATAGATATATTTTAATAATATAATAATAAATTATTATTAATTAATTATTTTTAGAATTATTACGTATTATTAATAATAAAAAAATTTTATTTTTTAAAGCTGTATATATATTTTTATTTATTTATTTAACAAAAATTTTTCTTAAATAAATTTTTTTTTATTATTATTTTAATAAATAATTAGATTATAAATAATAAATAAATAATTATATTAATAATTTTTACCATATTATTATGATGTATCTATTAATTACTACATAATGACTTGATAAAATGTATATAAAGATATATGTACTTATATATCGGTCCCACAATTCAAAAGGAAGTTTATGCGAGATAACTCCCGAGCTTGCGTGGCTATGCGGTATGTGTATTCGACTTGCGTCCTCGAGGTCTAGGGTTCGGTCCCCCGTGCGTGCGATATTTTTCCGTCTTAGTTTTAAGTGTTTTGTGTATAATTCTTAACAGTGTTACATAAAGTATAAGCTTAAATAATTAATAACCAGTAATAATAATAATTTAGTCATTAATTTAAATAAATAAGATTTAAATAAATAATGAAAAAATAAGAAAAATATTTTTTTAAAACTTATTTTAATAAAAGGAATTCTAATAATTAATTAATAATAATTAATACTAATAATAATTATTAGTATTCAATAAATTACTCCCCATGCTTTAATAATTAAATAAGGAGCTTATACTGACCGCCGGTAAAAATCAGTACTGGACAGCGTTACCAGCCAGGGTTTTCCCAGTACTGACTTAGTACTGGAGTCAGTACTGCAATACTGGCAGTCAGTACAAGATCAGTACTATGCCAGTATTACATTTCTACTTGGGTTCTACTGAAAGTGAAAAGGTTAAATTCGAAAATTCTGCTGCAATGAAAATTCGACGAAAAATAATTTGTTCAATAAACATTTTAGATCAAAATGTTTATGAATATAGAACTTACACTGAAATTACTTATTAAACTTTAAAAATGTCTTTTCAATTGTCAGAATTGACAAAATAGTTAATTTAACAAAGTTTAATAATTTTAATTTAATTTTTTTTCGTGTGACAAGATTTTATTTCAAAAATTCACTTTTGACAGGGCTTTGAAAGTTTTACTAAATCACGATTTTACTAATTACTTAAATTTTATTAATACTTATTCTTCAGAAATTAAAAAATTCACTAAATTAGAATTGTACAAAATAAAAAATCCAATTTAAAAAAAATTCAGTCAATAAATAGAATTTTCAAAGAATTTTTTATTATGCAGGGTTTTTCAACCAAAATTTATTATTTTATTCACATAATAATTGTCTATGTATTTTTTTATAAATTTTTTTTTTTTGCATAATATTATTTAATACTATGTACTAACAGAATATTTATTAAATAAATAAATAAGATTTTTATTTAACTGAATTTCAATAAAGAAAATCTTTAACTTACTGAATTCCAATAAACAAAATTTATATTTAAAAGAATTCCTATTTTAAAATATTTTTATTTAAGGGCATTTAAACCATTATAACGACACCGTTTTAGAACACATGTTTTGCATAAACAGTGACGATATAATGGTTTCAAATGTCCTTTTAACTAAATTTTTAGATAATACTAGAAATTTTATTTCAAAAAACTTTTCATTTATCGCATTCATATTCAGTAAAATTGTAAATTCAAAGCGTGTTCGTGAGTCATAAATTTTATTTGGAAAAATTCTAAAATTCCATTAAATGAAAATTGTTACTACTTTCTAAATACTTTTATTAATTTTAATAATATCAATTCTTAAGAAATTAAAAATTACACTATATAAGAATAATTCTGGAAAATAAAAAATTTATTCAAATAAAAATTCTGCTCAAAAAGAATTTTCATTGAATTGTTTTTTATAAAAAATTTAAAAAATAGTAAAATTCAAAATTACTATGTTTAATAAATATCAGTTGGTTTAAAAACTCTGCCGAATAGAAATTCTGCGAAATGAAAACTGCATTGAATTAAAATTTTGCTTAAAAAAAATTTTGCAAAATAAAAACAGCAAATTAAAAAAAATAAAATAAAAAATTCGGTTTTATAAAAATGCTGCGAAATAAAAAATGCATGGTTTTAAAATTTTGCTTAATACAAATTTTGCAAAATAAAGAATTGACTAAAAAATTCGTTTAATTAGAAATGCTGTTTAATAAAAATTCTGTGAAATATGAAATGCGTTGAATTAAAATTTTTGTTTTATAACAATTTTGTAAAAAAAGAATTTTGCAAAATCAAACTGTGTTGAATGAATTTGTCCTGCATAATAGAAATTCAGTTGAATGAGAAAGTAAATAAAAATGTCTACTTAATACGATAAATCAACAAATAAAGAAGTGATGAAAGCAAATAAAATAAACAGTTCATCTATCTATGAAAAAAAGTTCTCTAGTGTATAAATAAAAAACTTGAAATTCATAAGGGACATTGGAAAATTAAAATGAAATAGATCGACATGACTTTAGAATTACAATAGTTTTCATGTTATAAAAGAGTAAAAGATATTTTGTAACATAACATAACCGAAGAAACACGATCATGAATATCATTTTAATTTATAAATTATCTCCAAAAAAAATAAACAAAATGTTTCAAGATGTTTATGCCTGCATTTGAAATCATTGAACTTGAAGGGATTGAATTGCTTCAGAAGCAATTCAAGCATGAATTCAATGGTAAGAAGAATTTTATCTTGCTCGCATTCTACCTGCTTGCAAGTGTTGCACACACAACACTTTATCAGACCACTAACGCACATGAAAAACAGGTTGTAATCACCCAGGTGTAACAATTTTCCCATTTTAAAGCTTCTTCCGCAAATTTTTCATTTTTTTATTATTATTGAAAAAAAGGAAAGAAAATTCTAACGCGTAAAAGAATAAACATATAGACTTTAGCATTTTCTATTTTTTTTCTACTAATTAACAAATGAATAAATTTCCATTACCATAAGCAGTGATTTTATTTTCATTATGGTTATATTTCAGAGGTGGAACTTCATTTAAACTTGAGAGGGGAAGAGGGAAGTTACGCAGGGTGTTATACTGTATAGTGAGAGTTTAGAAAATATTGAATATTAAGAAGAAGCGAGTGAAAATTTACTGGCATCCTTTCCCCCCCCCCCTCTTTCCTCAAGTGTGGTTTAATTTCCTATAAGAGAACATTTATAAATTTATAACCTCATTTAAAGACCTTGCGCTTTTTCTTCCGCATTGGGTCAGTATTTTCTCCGGGTATTTTTTTTACCAAAGAAGCAAGAGATTTGTTTCACTGCTAATATTAACCTCGGCTCTCGTACATTATAAAGCTGTGTTATTCATGAATAAGTAAAGTGTGTAAGGGCACACCCCTGCATAATTTAATTATACAAGGACGCAACCTTGTATAATTTGTCGTCAGGCGCTGAATGATTAAAGGAGTTGTCTCTTTGACATTCTATTAAGAAAGTCTATTACATATATACAAATTAGAACTCGAGACAAATTTCTTTTTACAGTTTCCATGAAAAAAGAAAAATGGTTCAACCATTTAACGTTTGCAAATTAAAAATAACCCTTTCATTAGACTTTTAATACTAGATCTCAATTTTTGTTAATTAAAAATTAATTTAAATTGAAATGTATTATTTTTGAATTTGACTGTAACTTTTCGTTAATTTTTAATTCATGAAAATTCCTAACAAAAATTTAAATCTACATTTAAATTTTAATCATCATTCATTTTTTATGTAATTTTATGACTTTATCACTCGGTAGTTTTATCATTTATTTTTATTAATTAAAAATTAATAATAATTAAAACGTATTTTTAAATTCAACTATTAATTTTTGTTAATTTTTAATTAATGTAAATTTAAATCTACATTTAGATTTCAAATTTTAATTTATATTAATTATTTGTTATAAACTTTTTAACAAAGTCAATTACTAAAATTAGGAAAAAAAGAAATATCGAAATAGAATAAAATAAAACACATTAAGAAGTCACTGACTCTTATATCCCGTCCCTTTAATCTCGTTTATGAGAGATTTATTATGCCCCCTAGGCGGAAATTTACAAAATCATTTTGGCGCGAAATTCAAATTAAATAAGAGAAAAAACCGAAAGAATTAAAAAATAATAAAATGTTTTTTTTTTGCTATCTTTGTTGATTTCAAAAACGCATTTCCTTCGGTGTCTCATAAGTTATTATGGAAAAAGCTGTATAAGGTGGGATTGAGTACAAAATTAATAAGAATAATTAAAAATTTCTATGAGAACGCCTTCGCCTGTATTAATAGCAATGGTGAGAAAACGGAGGACGTCGAGGTTACTCAGGGGGTACTTCAAGGTGAGGTCCTGAGTCCCATTTTATTCTCTATTTTTATTTATGACCTTGAAAAATTTCTTCTCGAATTTGGTTGCAGGGGCGTCTCGATAACAAGTTCATGTGAGATTCCAATGTTAGCTTACGCGGATGATCTAGTCTTGCTGTCTGATACCCCTGCAGAATTGGTTAGAAAGCTCAAGGCATTGGAGGAATATTGTGCTCAAAATAATTTAACTGTTAACGTTGATAAAACAAAAATAGTAATATTTAATAAAGGTATTAATTCTGCAGTAAATGATTTTAAAAGTTTTAAATATGGGAATAGTAAAATTCAGGTAGTATCTCAATATGATTATCTCGGCGTTGTGTTTTCAAACCATTGCTCTTTTTTATATACTGCTCGCAAGGCAATTGGCTCTGCGAAACTAGCGATGGGAGCGACCTTAAAAACAATCAATGTAACAGGGGCCGACTCTTGGTCAACATACGCTAAACTCCTTAATAGTCTGGTAATTAGTGTTCTCTTCTACGGAATATTTATCTGGGGTCTTAACTTTTTAGACGCTATTGAAAGGGTTCAGCTTTCTTTTCTTAAAAGCCTCCTATTTCTTCCTCAGAACTCCCCAAATTACGCGGTTCGATTGGAAACAGGAAGACCGTCGCTATTGTATTTTGTGATGAGGAACGTTTTGTCCTGGATCACTAAAGTATACAATATGGAGGATACAAGGTATCCAAGACGTTGCCTGTTTCGTCTAATCGATTTATCCAGAAGTGGGAAATTATGGAGTAGGGGAGATTGGTTTAGGGATTTATGGCGAATTTGGGAAGGTTATGGGATAACCTCTATTTTGAATATTGAACCTGATTTGCAGGCAATAGTTAACAATGCTGACTCCATTTTGAATGAAATGGGGAAAGCACTAATTTTAAAAGATCTTTCTGATAGAGAAAGGAGTAAAAGCCTTCAAATATGGCCACACTTAATGTTGCAAAATGGGCCTCAGCCTTATCTTTACAAAAGGTTACCCTTAAAATTAAAAAGAACGGTCAGCCAGATTAGATTGTTAAATAATCACACTGTTTCAATATGGATCAACGGAGTTAAATTTAGTTTACCTAGGGGTGAGCATTGTCTGTTTTGTGATGTAGAAGAGGAAAACTTTCATCATTTTTTAATAGAGTGTCCCTTTTTTACGAATATTAGAATTGATAACTACCCGGAATTAATAGCGTATGAAGTACAAGAGTCGCTCTGGAAAAGTATTCTTTGTTCTTGTGATGTGAGAGAGCTTAAGAAATTTTGTAAATTTGTTTTTGAAATGTTTACGGTTAGGTCGACGAGAGTAACTGTTTAGATGTGTAAATTGAGAAATGGGGAGTGATTTCGTACTTTTAATTTTTACATTATGTTAGAACGTTATTGCTTGTGAATATGTATGTGTATGAATTTTTTTTTTTTTAAATTTTATTATTTCTTGTAACTTACTTTTGTATTTTTATTAATTGGCCCATTGGCAAATAAAGTGATTATTATTATAATAAAATTCTTGGAATTGTGTCCAATAGGCAAATTTAGTACTCGGCACATTTTTCCACTTTATATTCCCTTTTCACTTCTTTTTTTTTAATAAAAGGAAAATCTCATTTTGAGAGGAAAAATGAAACTACACAGATGAAACTATTAATTTCCGACATTTCAATTTCCCTGTAAACATATAAGACAAATCAAAGAAGTTGTATAATATCCGATCGCGTACGCTAACCCAGAATCATCAAAGTGTGATTGAACGATCGTAATCGTCCTTTCTGTGCAGTTTAACAGACATTCACCCGCACATATATGAGAGTTGATATTACCCGTCACTCGCAGTGAGAGAGAGAAAGAAGGAGAGAGCTATCGCTGTTCTCGTCAACTCAATGAATCTTGAAGCATTTTAGTTGTTCAGTAAAGTGCACTGAACTCATTTCCGTTCGTGCGATGTAATAATGTCGAACGCATCCCATGCGCCTATATGTACACATATTTATACAAAACCGTGACAACACAAAACTAACGGACAAACTTGTATACTCAATATACACCCTCAGCAGTCATTTTACCTGTACGCACATTGCTTCCATCTCAAGAATTAGTTCCCGTTCACTAACTATGAAAACTATTCTTTTAAGTATGCAGTATATATACTTCAAACTTAAAGAGACATCCTTTTTCAATATATGAAACTGAAGTTACCAACGTTGATTCAACGAAAAAATTTAAAAAAAAATTTTCTCTAAAAAGTTCAGGATACAAATTTTTTTTGTTTATTTTTAATCCAAGTAAACCCGCCAAACCCTTCCGTGTAGAAATTTCCCTATTTGTCCCTGTCTCTAGTAGGGCCCTCGCTAGATTTTGACTATAGAATCTATAGTCTAGAAAAACTAGTTGGGTCCCTATCGAATTCTAGTTAGATAATTTAGACTTGAAAAACTCACTTGAAAACTAATAATCTGCGGACTAGAGAAAAATAATCAGGATCTTATTAATTTCCAACTAGACAAACTAATGTACAAGTATTATACATAAATTGTCTTTTTAGATAAATAATTCAGATTAATTAATAGAAAAACTTAGCAGCATTATTTATCAAAAAAAATTTTGCATCTTATTTAATTATTTAACATATTTTAAAGACAATTTCAATATTGCAGAATATTCTTGCAAACAATTCAAATAAAACAATTTTATCAAATAAAAATCTTTTACTTAAATAAGTAAATTATGTGCAATTATACCTTAAAAAGTTTTTGACAATTAATGAAAACATTAAGTTCGGTCCTCCATGGGCACGAGATTTTTCAATTCTAGTTTCAGGTTTTTCGTGTACAACATTCGTTAATAATGATAATATGAATGAAGAATTCAATTATAAATAGGTTATGTTGAAAAATAATAATTTTTAGAACCGGTAGAAGTAAATAGTAAACGAGAACTTCTAGTCGGGAACCAAACCACCATTTCTACACGAAATAAAAGAAAAGGTTGGGAAACTAGTGATTTTGAATTTTTTTGTGTTACGAATTTTCCAAAAATTTCGAAATTTCAACTTAATTAATAATTTCTCGACTCGGTAGCAATATTTTTCTTTTGATAATTGTTTATTTTAATATTAGACGCTATTAAAAAAAGATTCTAAGAATATCCACGACGGGGAAAGCAGTGATTTTGATTTTTTTGTCACAGATTTTCCGAAAATCCGAGAATTTTAAGTAAATTAATAATTCCTCGCCTCGGTAGTAATTTTTTTCTTTTGATAACTGTTTATTTTAATATTAAACGCTATTTAAAAAAAATTCCAAGTCAGGGAAAGCAGTGATTTTAAACTCTTTTGTGTCACGAATTTTCAAAAAATTTCGAAATTTCAACTTAATTAATAATTTCTCGACTCAGTAGCAATTTTTTTCTTTTGACAATTATTTATTTAAATGTCACAGGCCATTCCAAGTGATTTCAATTCGGGGAAACAGTGATTTTGAATTTTTCTGTCGTAGATCTTCCAAAAATTCCGGAATTTCATTTAAAAAAATCAAAATCACTGCTTTCCCCGACTTGGAACCACTTGGAATTTTTTTAAATGGCTCGTGACATTAAAATAAATAATTATCAGAAGAAAAAAATTGCAATCGGGGCAAAGAATTATTAATTTACTTAAAATTTCGTGATTTTTGGAAAAAATTCGACAAAAAGAAATAAAAATCACTGCTTTCCCCACCTTGGATCTTCTTAGAATCTTTTTTAAATAGCGTCTAATATTAAAATAAACAATTATCAAAAGAAAAAAATTGTTACCGAGTCGAGGAATTATTAATTAAGTTAAAATTTTGAAATTTTTGGAAAATTCGTAACACAATAAAAATCATTGATTTCCCCGACTTAAAATCACTTGGAATTTTCTTTAAATAGCGTCTTATATTAAAATAAACAATTATCAAAAGAAAAAAATTACTACCGAGGCGAGAAATTATTAATTTATTTGAAATTCTCGGATTTTCGGAAAATCCGTGACAAAAAAACGGAAATCACTGTTTTCCCCGACTTAAAACTTTTTGAAATTTTTTTTAAAGGACTTCTGATATTAGATTAAGTAATTACCAAAAGAAAAAAATTGCTACCGGGGCAAAAATTATTAATTTAGTTGAAATTTCGTGATTTTTGGAAAATTCGTAACACAAAAAAATAACAACTTCTGTTTCCTCACTTTTTTTTTTATTTTAGGGTTTGGAGGGTTTACTTGGGTTAAAAATAAACAAAAAAAATTTGTATCCTGAACTTTGTAAAAAAAATTTTTTTTAAAAAATTTTTTCGCTGAATCAACGTTGGTAACTTTAGTTTCATTTCAATATCAGGAATTAATGATTCCTTAATAGAAATTTCAAAACAAAAATTACCAAATTATCTAATTATCCATCCGTGCGTCCAAAAATATTTTATAATAGCTCTAATTAAGTAAAAATGGTAACTTTTTAAGGCGACAATACACCTTAAAAAAGGAAGAGAATTGTTTTTTAAATGTAATTTTTTAAGAATAAAAAGATACATAATAAAATGTAATATAATAATAAACAATATGTAATAAGATATGTCTAATAAATTGCATTTAAAAAAAAAATTGTTTCTTTTTTACGGTGTACTGTCCCCTTAATTTCTTCTTGAAATATTAGTTTTCAAACAAATTATAGAGAATGAATTGACAAAATATACTGTTTCCAATTTTATTTCTATATGTCAGATGCACAGTGCATTCTGACACGCAGCTTATTTTTTCAGAGCAAAATTAATTTAATTTGATAATTATTTGTCGACAACCGAGTCGACAACCATATCGATATAATTATAACATGAGCACCTAACTCTAAAACCAAAGAGTTTAAATGACATTTAATAAATATTACTAAATCCTAATTCAGCAAAAAGTATATTATATCTATAATATATATTTCTAACATTAATTTTATTTCCAGGTTTAAAATGAAAAAAGCTAATTTTCAAAGTCCTACGAGGCCTCCAACATTAAATAAGATGAAAACTTTACAAATTTCATAATATTTCACAAAATTAAAAGTGGCGGATCAAATATGTCGAGCAGAATTATATTATATCTTTATTTTTAATTATATTATATAAAGTATATATATTTTTTAAACTCAGCATACAAGAGTTTGTCGGGTCTCTGATTACAAATAAGATTTGAGCTTTTCAAAATTCAATATGGCGGACGATATGCCTTATAAAATTGTTATAATTCCACCAATAATGCCGAGTATATTAAATTTACAATCGATAAATAAAACTAATTTTGTTTTACCAAATAATGTTTTCTAAAATTAACTGAAACAACTGTTTCAGGTAATTAACTTGTTAACTTGTTTCTAAAACAACTGACATTGTATTGAGAATCAGTAACTTTAAAAACACCAAATAAAATACTTTCAAAGAATTTATGTAATTCAATTTTTTAAAAATATGTTTCTCGGTATTGCACGTGGGTTTTTAAATTTTTCAATAGATTTAAAGTCAATTCAAACTCAAGATTAGTAATGACCAAAATTATCCCCAAGAACAAGGATCAAAATAACTCAGTTGATTTTTAGACATTATCCTCCATATTAGATATGTAAACTTTTTAAATTCTGGTCGCCATTTTGGATTCGCAATTTTTAATTTCGCGAAATAACATGCAATTTTGTAGTCTTCAACTTATTTAAGGTTGGAGACATCGTAGAATTTTTAAAATTAGTTTTTTCCATTTTTAACTAAGAAATAAAATACACCGGAAATTGTGGGATATTATTTTAACAATAAAATGGAGTAAAATAATCTGCAACATTTCAATCCATCAAGGATTAAAATAATCCATCGAAGGATTATTTTTTCAAAATGTTTTAAAAATTATTTGGTTTTAATTTAGGAATATTTCTTTCATAGAAGAAATTAATCCAAAAATTGATTAATTAATTTAAGACATTAAAAAGTTGACTACTTGAGAAAGAATGCCTTAAATGTATTAAAGTACAAAGAAATTTTCTAATCTCATAATTTTTGTACCAGTAGCCAAAAGCAGTATTTAGTCAGAAAATATTTTATATTCTGCTAATATTTTTATTTACAATGATAAAAGTAATCTTTCTTCGAACAGAAGATATCAAAGACTTATTGTAATTCAACAATATTACAATAGTAAAAGTATTTAACAATGGTAAAAGTGCTTTAGCATTAGTCAAAGTAAATTGTTAGTCAGACTTGTCATTCATTGAAATTGCTAATTCTATTAAATTAGAATTTTGCTAAATGATAATTCTGTAGAGTAAAAATTCTAACAATTAAAAATATGTTGTGTTACAAATTTTGCTTAATAAGAATTCTGCGAAATAAGAATGTCTTGAATTAAAAATTCTGTTTAAGAAATATTTTGCAAACTGAAAAATATGTTGGATTTTTTTGCTCAATAAAAGTTCTGCAAAATAAAATCTCCTAATTTTATTATCACAATGGTAAAAGTAAATATTAGTCAGACAAAATGTCTAATCAATTTTTTTCTACCTTTTTATAATTTGTTATTGACAAAACATCGGTAGTCGATTTTTGATAAATATTTTCCTGATGTGAGCAGCAAATAATATATTTTTAGTATAAATGTCAAAGGAGGTCGGTAACCTAATGTCATGTGACTCACTATTTGATTCGTAATATGGAAACATCGATGCCGATCGGAGATTTCGCGCATAAAATGTGCTCTCCAAATGAGGAACATCGTTATTCCCGCTGGCTTACATCGTGCTCTCTTTAGGAAGTCATAAAATAAACCTGAAACGCCATTATCGTTAGCTGTCTCAACTATTTTTCATTGATGAACCATGTCGTCGTTTGTATACAATAACAATAATGACACACACTTTGTATTGTATAGACAACATGTACCTGTTATGCTTTTATATTGAAAAAAAAACAAATTGTAAATTTTTATTTTTTTGTTCTGCTCATAAAACTTATACTGCTACTGACCTCTAGAAGACACATTTCCGGAACTGTTCCATACTTAATAATTTACATTAACGAATTATTTAAACTGTTAAAGTTTGTCATGCAGATTGTCATCTGTAAAGAAATAACAACAAAACTTTTAGGAATTGTTTTTGAATTTTTAGTCTAATAACAAATTAATAAAAAATACATTTTTAACAGCACTAAATGTCTACTATCTAAATTAATTAATAAATAGGGGAAATTGAAATGACGAAAAGTTATCTATACTCAGGTGACTAGCAATTGGTGAAGTTATACTAAAAAATTAATACATAACTATTCACTAATAATTAGACATATTCCATTAATCAAAGTCTAAAAAAAGTCTTCCATTAAAATGACTAATAATTAGCAAAGTTACACTATTTATTATTAGTATTTTATTATTTCAGGTTTAGAGAGTAAGCAACTGTTCCTGAATTTTTAAAATATAATAATGATATATTACAATAAAAAAGTTTAAAAAATTGAAAATATATTTTAACAGTACCAAGAATCTGAAAACACAAACAGAAATTATTGATAAGAACAATACAAAAATTAATTAATTATGATAACCAGTTAATAAAAGTAATAAAAAATACATTTTTAAAGAACTAAAAATTTGCATAAATATATGGGCACAATTTTAAGAAATGTTACTGATTTTTTAAATTATTATAATAAATTATTAAAAGTAGGAATCTTTATTTTTAATAATCTTGTAAATTCAACAAAATTTACAATTTTCAATCATATTTGATAAAAAAAGTCAGGAACGCGTTTAGAAAAATAAAAGTACAATAATGTGCTACACATTAGTTAATAAATGTTATAATGTTCCTTTAGTAATCTTTTTATGATAATTTAATTTACCTAAATATGTAAAAGGAACTTTTTTTTAAATGTTTTAACTGTTTTCAACTGTTTTTGAATTTCTAAAATTATGATTAAATTATTATCATATGAAACAAAAAATTCTTAGAGAAACAAAGGTAGAAATAAAATAAATAAATATAAGCACACATACGAATGAAAAAGAAACGGAAAATTATTCCAAAGAAAAGGGAATTTATAAGACGACAAGCAATAAATTAACATAAATGATAGATGGGAGTCTATGCTACTAAAACTGACCGGAAATCCTTTCAACAAAATAACGATTTACTGATATTCTTTTTTGACATAATGACGATTTGAAACAAGTTGTTCATTTTATGACCATTTAGCTTCCTCAATATATAAATAGTATATCATAATAATTGTTTAAAATTGTTATAATATTAAGAAAAATAATCAAATTCGAGAAACAAAAAATTACTTAAGGCGAGGGTACACCGATATTATTAATTAGGTATATCAAGAAAATTATAGTAATTTTTTGAGAGGAATACAATATGGCCATGAAATAAAATCAGTCAGAAAATATTTTGCCACTTTTTGAATTTTTATTTTTCTTAAATGAAAAAATTTATTGTTACATAATTTTAAGCATTTTTTTAGAAAAATATTTGTTCTTAGGCTGAAAATGCTGAAAGGTACAATTGTTATTCAATTTTTTAATTTGAAAATTCATTTCATTTATTTTTCTAACTAATTACAGACTATAATTTATTTATATAAAAAATAAAAAAAATATAAAGAAATTATGATAAAATAATTATCTGAAATTAGTTAGAAAAATAAACAAATGAATTTCCAAATGAAAAATTCAATAATAATGGTATTTTTTAGCATTCCCAACATAAGAACAAAGTTATTAAAAAAAAAAAACGCTACAAAAATTGTAAAAATCAATTTTTTCATTTGGCAATTTTTTTGTGGATTCAAAAACATATTTTTTACAAAATTACGCATGGATTTCAAAATCTACCAATTTTTAAGAAAAATAAAAATTCAAAAAGGGTCAAAATATTTTCCGTTCCCTTTTATTGTACGACCATTGAATTTATCACAAAAAATTACCTTAAAAATAATTTTATGGAATATTTATACTATTGGAAAATGTATAAATTCATAAAAGCAAAATTGGGGTCTATTCATTACCTTAATTTTCATTAACGCAGTTTCTCAGTTTTTCCAGAATTGTTAAATTTTATTTTTTAAATGATTTTGTTAGGAAATAATTGAATCTAATAAAAAAATTCGGATCATTTTTTAATTCTACGGAACTGTAGAGTGGAAATTCCATAAAATAATGTATTTTTGTTGTGGGACTTTTGAGAACAGTCTTCTGACCTATGTCTTTATTTCTCCCCCTCTCTCTCTCTTTGAAATGAACGCTTCAGAATTGTTTGTACATGATTCACTGACAAATAATGCAACAATATCGAATGAATTGAAGATAAGAAAGCTATGACAAATGATGTGCCGGGGTGGTATGAACTTGCAAAACCAGTTATCGAGAGACTGATCAAGAAACGTAATTCATGTAGGTCGATCGGTTTGTTACGAGAGCTGGTTTTATAAATATTTACAGCCAATCGTAAACTGGTCTTTAAATGCCCTTTTTTTGTCCAATGACGTTTCCCGGTTGTTTGCTCGAATTATCGAATCTTTCCAATTAAATTTATAACCTAAGACCTTTTTCCCTCTCACTCTCTCTAAGTTGATAATAATTGTTCCCCAGCAGTGCTAATTGCTCAGCACTTAACTAACATCGAAAATTCCTTCGAGAAAAACAATGACCAACTTTAACATTACAGCAAATAAAAAGTACATAAAACTATTTCTCGATATAATTGATTTTCAATATTTCTTACCCAATTCAAAATTTTTTAAAAATGAATTAAATTACTACAGGAGTAAATAAAAGTAAAAAATAAATGTTAAACACGCGACTCAAAGAATCTGGAACAACATTTTCATAAATAGAACTTTCTCCAAGAAATTCGTTTCCTTTTGCTCTAGTAGAAAATTATCCGAAAACTAATTAACATACTAGAGGGATCCAATAAGAATAACTTAGGAGAAGCATTTTGTGAAAGCGGAAAGCATATATATATATATATATATATATATATATAAACTTGGAAAATTGCAAGAAAATTAACTCTACAAAAACCTTAAGGTAAAGTAGCTTTTATTATCAATTTTCGGAATATGAATCTTGAAGAGAAGGTCTCATCAAAAAGTAAAATCTGCGGTGGTATAAAGCAAAAGTCGCTCAGCAGAAGGTGCATACAAGGTATGAGTCATCAGAATGAGGAGGAAAAAAAAGAGTAAACAGACCAGTGGAGAATGCCACGACCTTGCCTTCGCTGCCCGGGTAATACGATGCTGAACATGTTTCTCTGTTGAGTTCAGTTTTGTTTTTGTTTTTATTTTATTTCTATTTTTTGTTTTTCTCTTTTTCTGTTCATTGACTGCATCGCCGCTTATATCCTGAGTGTTATAAATAGCGCTTTATCAAATTCTTCTTAGCGCCTCAGTAATCGAGTTAATTTCGATTCTATACATCTTCTTTTCCCTCTTTTACAAGGGAACAATCTTGTTTCAATTTTCCCGAACAGATAAAAAACAAGATTGAAATTTGCCATTTTTTTGCGCATTTAATTAAATGATAAACCTTGTGATAAAAGACGTTAATATAAAACAATTACAAAAGTGACCGATCACTTTTAATTACAATGAACTTTAATTGGACGAGTAACAAGATTGCTGATTGATGGTTGATAAGAATTTTGGCCTCGGTCAAGAGAATCCTTTTCCTTTCTTTGCATTTTCTTTTCTCCACATTTTCCTTTTCTTTATATTTTCTTTTCTTTAAATTTTATTTTATCCTTTTTTCTTTATAATTTTTTTATATTTATTTAGTTTGCATTTTATTAATTTTATACATAAGGAACAATTTAATTTTAATTTGAAAGTTGAAAACAGTTGAAAGTGAAACACATAAGTCAGAAATAAGTTTTGGAATTTGAATGTTGATCGTTTACTAATTTTTTTGTAAATTTATTCAGCTTTAATAAATACAAATTTTAGGAACTGATGCCGAGTTTTTAAAATAATTTAATATTTCTAAATAAATAAAAAATAAAATAAATTTCTAAATTATTGAACTGAATTTATACAATAATTGACAAAAAATTTTACTAAAAATAAAAAAACTATAAATCGTTACAAATTTTAAGATATATTTATTAGATTTTGAAAATAATTATGTATATTGTGAAAAAACATTCTTTTTTTATTAATTTTTACATTTTTTAAAAAATTTTTTCCAATAATATTGATTGTTTTCAGATAACACTATTTTTAGGATCTGTTCCCGTAATTTTTTAAATAATAATTTAATCATTATCACAATATGTAACTTTTATTTTCGCATTAAAAAATACTTAATTTTCATTTTTTTTAAATTGAATTTCTTGGTAATTATTTTTTTAGGAACTATTTCCAAATTTGTTTGTTAACGAACAACACAATTTAAGGGGAAACACCACCCCCAACTCTGAGTCTTTTGAATTTTAATTATCAACTAGGTTATTTTTTTTTCTTGTACCATTTTTAACCCAAAAACATACAGGACGGTCAAAAATTTGAAAATTAAATTTTTGAAGAGGTTAGAATTTTTGTCTTTTTACTCGTTGCATATTTTTGCAAATCCATGGCAGAGCTTATTTAAAACTTTTAAATAAGCCTAGAGAAAAATTTACGTTAAAAAATATTGAAAATTGGAAGGGAAGATTAATTTTGAATGTTCAAATTTTAAAACTTTTGACATTTTTTGAAAGCCCTACACCTATAATCTTTTTGAAAATATGTGTGTACTATAAAAGTTTATGTGCTTTGGAAAAATTTTAATTATTTTTTAACGTCAATTTTTTCTAGACTTATTTTATAGTTTTAAACAACCTCTCGAACGGATCAAATTTTTGACCATCCCGTATGTTTTTGGGTTAAAAATGGTACAAGAAAAAAAATACCCTTCTTTGATAATTAAAATTCAAAGGGGTTAAAGTTGGAGGTAGTGCCTCCCCTTAATGGAATTAGGGGGCAAATTATTTAATTTCATTTCTACTTTCTCTTTCAATGACATTTTCACTCTCACTTTGATAAATTTTTACTTTACCTCTCATTTTCAATTTTATTTTCACTTTGGTAGATTTTTTATTTTCACTTTCATGTCCACTTTCACTTCCACAAATTTTTATTTTCCCTTTCACTTTGATTGAAAGTGAAAATAAAAATTTATCAAGGTGAAAGTCAAAATAAAAGGGAAAGTAATAATAAAAATCTGTCAAAGTAACAATGAAATTAAAAGAGAATATAAAAATCAATTAAAGTAGAAGCAGAGATCACAGTGATTTTTTCATGCAATATTAGGTAAAAAGGGGATTTTATTTTACAAAAAGGGGGTTCAGTTTAAAGCTTTGAGCTACAGCTTTTTAAAATAAAATCTTTTCATTGTCAGAGGATTAAGAGAAGCATCATAAAGCACGGTATTACTATTGGAACAGGAATTATCTCTTTATTATAAAACAAATTAAATTAGCTATAAATACATAAGACATATCGCGAAGGCTTCTCTAAGAGAACTGAGACAATAAAGGGGTACAATAAAGACTTTTTCTATTAATTATTGATATTTTTTTATCTTTTTCCATAGTCTTTAAATTTCTTAAAATTTTTATTACAACGCTACTTTTGTTTTAAAATTTCATTAATTGTAAAATGTACAAATTAAATTTCAGAAAAAAATCAGTAGAATTAACTTGGGTGTTGAAAAAATTTCCTTCAAAAATGGTAAAATTTAATATTAAAAATTGTTATTTCCAGAATTACTTTTACTATTTTCTAAGACAAATCTTTTATAAAAATTAGGAAAATTTACTTTAAAAATAGTACCTAAAATTTTCTCAAAAATAATTTTGAATAGCTAATTGAGCGGCTGGATCGTAGAAGGGCACGTAAATTTTTCTCGGCCGAAATCTAAGTCCCCTGAACACTCAAAATTCAACTTCTGATTTTAAATATTTTAAATACACATCCTTATAGAAAATTTCATTCCGCATCTTTTTTTCTTATGAAATTTTTTTCTATCTATTTCCGTTTTCGAAATATTTGGGAAAAACTGTTTTTTTGAAAACTGTAAATTTATAGTACATTGTACAACTAGTGGCGAAAGTGTGATTTTTCAAGAGTGAAGTTTGCGGCTCGAGCGTAGCGAGAGCAGCAGTCACTCGAGAAAAATCATTCTTTCACCACGAGTTGTGCACTACGTTTTCTCCAACGTCTTGCGAGGAAAGGTTTCTTCGTGAGTTTCATATAATTTTAATTTAACGTGTGCTTATGTTTAATATAATAAAAGACGAATGTTTTGAGTGGGAAAGAAGTTAGATACAAAATAAATCTCGGTCAAAGAACAAGAAAAAAGAATAAATTCATGATTTCCCAAGTAGAAATGTAATACTGGCATAGTACTGATCTTGTACTGACTGCCAGTATTGCAGTACTGACTCCAGTACTAAGTCAGTACTGGGAAAACCCTGGCTGGTAACGCTGTCCAGTACTGATTTTTACCGGCGGTCAGTATAAGCTCCTTATTTAATTATTAAAGCATGGGGAGTAATTTATTGAATACTAATAATTATTATTAGTATTAATTATTATTAATTAATTATTAGAATTCCTTTTATTAAAATAAGTTTTAAAAAATATTTTTCTTATTTTTTCATTATTTATTTAAATCTTATTTATTTAAATTAATGACTAAATTATTATTATTACTGGTTATTAATTATTTAAACTTATACTTTATGTAACACTGTTAAGAATTATACACAAAACACTTAAAACTAAGACGGAAAAATATCGCACGCACGGGGGACCGAACCCTAGACCTCGAGGACGCAAGTCGAATACACATACCGCATAGCCACGCAAGCTCGGGAGTTGTCTCGCATAAACTTCCTTTTGAATTGTGGGACCGATATATAAGTACATATATCTTTATATACATTTTATCAAGTCATTATGTAGTAATTAATAGATACATCATAATAATATGGTAAAAATTATTAATATAATTATTTATTTATTATTTATAATCTAATTATTTATTAAAATAATAATAAAAAAAAATTTATTTAAGAAAAATTTTTGTTAAATAAATAAATAAAAATATATATACAGCTTTAAAAAATAAAATTTTTTTATTATTAATAATACGTAATAATTCTAAAAATAATTAATTAATAATAATTTATTATTATATTATTAAAATATATCTATTAGTTAATAATAAATTAATAAAATGTTTGATATTATTGTTGATGAATAATGTTTTTACAAATCTTTGCAAATATTTTAATTGTTAATAAATCAAACGATGTTTAATGTTTAATTACATTATAACAAATTTTGATTGTTTTTTTAACTCCTTCGCAGTACTGATTTAGTGTTAAGCCAGTTTTCTGCCAGTACTGATTTTAGAACTTTTCTAACTCCGACATAGTACTGATTCGGTTTTGGAGTCAGTATACTCCCAGAACTGATCGGGTTCCGAAAGTCAGTACCGACGGTCAGTACTGAGTCAGTACCATGTCGGTGTTTAACTCCGTCCTAACTCCGGACATTTCTACTTGGGTTACTTTCGCCACGCCAAATTTACTTTCGCCACGCTGAATTTACTTTCGCCACGCCAAATTTTACTTTCGCCACGCTAAATTTTACTTTCGCCACGCTCTTCAGAGCAGTTGAGAAAAGTTCTACTTTCGCCACACTTTGCTACCAAGAAAAGTACTCCTTTCAGAGCAAGTGTTGGAGAAATGACATTTTTCACTTCAACTCGCGATATTTAAGACAATTTTAAAAATTTTCCAATGAAACAAAAAAGAAAATACGTCTTAAGGTATTCTATGAATGATAAAGAAGAAAAACAGTGGTTTTGTTTATAAACAAAATTGTTATTAATTTTTTTCTTTATTAATGTAAAAATCACGAACTACAATCTTCACGGCTCTCGTTTAACGGGCGAATTTTGAATAACAGAGAACTTTCAGTGAGAAAGTTGTTCATTATGATCCAAAAAAGTTTTCTGGAAAATCATAAGGCTAATAAATAATTAGTGTCGAAATGGTGAATGTTTAAAGTTGCTAGCGACCAAACGTATAGCACGCGTCACTCGCCATACGTGCTTGGGAGTGTTGTTTCATAGGTTATGGCCAGTGGCGCGTGCTACACGTTTGTCTGCTAGCAACTTTAAACATTCACCATTTTGACACTAATTATTTATTTGCCTTATGATTTTCCAGAAAACTTTTTTGGATCATAATGAACAACTTTCTCACTGAAAGTTCTCTGTTATTCAAAATTCGCCCGTTAAACGAGAGCCGTGAAGATTGTAGTTCGTGATTTTTACATTAATAAAGAAAAAAATTAATAACAATTTTGTTTATGAAGAAAACCACTGTTTTTCTTCTTTATCATTCATAGAATACCTTAAGACGTATTTTCTTTTTTGTTTCATTGAAAAATTTTTAAAATAGTCTTAAATATCGCGAGTTGAAGTGAAAAATGTCATTAAATTTGCAGTTTTCAAAAAAACAGTTTTTCCCAAATATTTCAAAAACGGAAATAGATAGAAAAAAATTTCATAAGAAAAAAAAATGCGGAATGAAATTTTCTATAAGGATGTGTATTTAAAATATTTAAAATTAGAAGTTGAATTTTGAGTGTTCAGGGGACTTAGATTTCAGCCGAGAATTTACGTGCCCTTCTACGATCCAGCCGCTCAATTGTAATGTTCGAGGAAAATTTGAATAATTTTTATATAAAGAAATTAGCATTGCAAATAGTAAATTTTGCTTTAAAAAAGCGTTATTTCCAGAGTAAATGTTATAATTATGAGTCTTAAATTTGATTAGAAATTAATAAAATGTACTTTGAATTTAGTAAAATTTATTCTCGAAATAATACAATTGGTAAAAATTCCAAACTATATGGATCTTTCTTAAATGTAAAAATTATTTTATATTTGTTAACTTTTACAAAAAAATTTCTAAGTTTAAAAACTCTGAGAAATAATATAGAAAGATTTGTAGGAGGAATTTTATAATTTAAAGGGATAAAAAAGGGGGATTAGTTAAAAAAAGGACTAACTGTGATTTCTGTACAAGTAAGATTTAAAGTAAAAATAATAAAATAATTTACATGTATTAAAAAATAATAGTTACCTCTATAAATAATCAAAAAAAAATTATTTTAGAAAATATTTTCCAACTTTAAAAATTATAAAATTAAAAACAAAAATTATTTTAGAAAATGTTTTCCAACTTTAAAAATTTTAAATAATAAGTAACACAGTAAAACGTGAGGTGTTAAAATAACACCACCCTTGTATGTCAAAATTGACATTATCATTTTTAGTGTAACATTTGTAGAAAAAGTCGAAATTTCAAAATATCATTCATTAAAGACAAGTTATGTTTTTTTTATCCATTTGGACAGAATCTGGAAGGCAATGCCCATGTTGACCTCTCATGTTGTCGATACATTTTCAACTTGAAATCATACCAAAGATTTCTCCATGCCGATAATTTTCAATGGCTATATGATATCATCACCCTCTCGTCACGAAGTATTCTTATAACACACAGGGAGAAAATAATTCGCGGCTCGATCTCACGATTGATTTCGCTCTATGCCTAGGCGGAAGTACTACTTTGCGAGTATTTCTTCGAATGGTAAAATACACTTCTGGCTTCAGAGGAATTTTAAAAAAGAACACGCTTCATATATAATGGAGAGAGAGAGAGAAAGAAAAAAAACAACCCCCTCATCAGTGAAATCTCAAATATTTGTTATAGCGTCCCTTCTTTAAATAAAATTCATGCCGTAAGTGTTTAATAAAAAAGTGCCATTACGTTACCTCGCTTCAAGCTATTATCCTTGGAAATACACTGCTAATGATCTTTAGTTACGGGCCCAATGCAAAAGAAGAAGAAAAATTGACAAAAAAGCTACACTTTATCTCGCATTTGTAAGCACATGTGTAATATAAGAAGTTTGTGACAATATACTCGAGAGGTTGTAATGTAGAATTGATATATTTGTTTCTTTTTCTATTTAAATATACAGCATTAGTGTTTTTTCCCCCTCTCTGTGAATATGGTTTGAAAATTGTATTCACGAGATTAAATTACACCGCGGGGGCAATGCTTACCTTCGTACATTATATGCTAACTCGATTATCATTATATAAATAAAAAATTATATTTTTATATTTTTAGCATTTTAAAGGCAAAATAATATTTTTTAACACATGCACCGAAAGTACATTCTTTCTTACCTGTGAAGCGTGAGAAAAATATATCTTTCCCGACGAGCGGGAGGGAAAGTTACTGCACAGAATTTTTCTTTTTTTGCGTGAAAACTTTAATCAGTAAAAAGTGACAGATTTTTATGTGATTTCTTCAACATTTTAGTGTCTTACTAGCAACATTTCGCAAGCTAAATCGCGCGGCTAACTTCTTACTGCCTTTTTTAAATAAAATTAACAATTTTGAAAATAACAAAATTCTTCTCCAAAATTCAATTATTTTTATAAATGTCAAAAAAATTCTTGTCCCAATTTCAATTATTTTCAAACATAATCTATTTTAATAAAATTGTATGCAAACATTTAATTATTTTCATAAATAAATAGGTAATAAAATTTTTTTAAGGAATTCAATTATTATTTTCATAAAAAATAATTTAAAATTCTAGAAAATAATAATTGAATTAAAATCATGAAAATAATTTTGATGAAGTTTCAGTGACAATATTCTTATAATATAAAATAATGATTTTATTACTTGATCATCTTTAATTATTATATAACATGAAGAAATCGATCACTCCGAGTCTTGGACTCGGAGCAATTGATATCTTCATGTTTTATAACAAACTTTTATAAGTTGTTTAATTTAAAAAAGGTTTGAATTTGCAATTGCAATCCTGTTCCAAAATTAAGATTGAAAATAGAAATTGTGCAAATATTTTTCTTCTTTTTCTAAAACAAAATAATAATTTTGTTTAAAAAATTGTGATTCATAAACAAAAATACAGGGAGAAAAAAGGATACTTAATTATACCCTGAGGATTGTAAAATTTAACAAATTTTCAGTGTCAACTATAGGACAACACTCTGTTGTTTGTAGATTACTATTTATAATGTGTAAAATAAACGTAATTAGTTTTACACTCCAGGAATGTGTAGTACTTTATTTTGTATGTTTAATTAGATTTTTAAAAACAAACTTTTATTTGTAAAATATTTATTTAAACAATTAAAAATATTTAACTTTGATAATAAAAATTTTAAATGCCAGAGTATTTTTGATTTTTTAAAGTAGTTTTTAACTTTTCAGTTATTGAAAGAGTTTCAGAATTTATTTAGTCTTTTTAGTAATAATTCTTTAAAAAAAAAAATTTTCTTGAAAAGAAAAATAATTAAAATATTGAACATTTTAATTAATTTAAATTTTGTTTCAATAGATTATTATTTTATAACATCCACATAGAAATAAATAATAAATAAACAATAACTCATATTTTTAAACGTCAAAATTTATTTATCGATGTTCATTTTTTAGCTGCATTTGCGGTTAGTTTTCAATAAAAAAAACTGGTTAGTTTAAAATTCCTGGAGTGTAAAACTAATAATAAAATATGTGTAACTTTTACGAAGGAAAAAATATAGTAAAGTGTAAGTAATATTATGAAGAAGATTAGAATGATTAAATAAATTTTTAACATTCTAAATTTAAAACTCCAGTTTTCTCCGTGTAATACAAAATAAATAAATTTCCTATTTCTTAATCACAGTTGTTTAACAATTTTCTAATTTTGTTTAGAAGTAAAGAACAAAAATCTGCATAATTTCAATTTGACAAAACATAATATTTAACAAAATTTTAGTCTTTTAATGAAAAGAAGTGAAAAAAATTCTGATGATTTCTATTTGTCATTACAATTTTGAATTAATTATAAAATAAAAATAATTATAACATAATAATATAATATACAATCTATCTAAAGTTAACAAAAAACAAAAGTATAAACAGAAGAAAACTTCAGAGTGTATGGGACAGAAAAAGTGAATGAATAAAGAATGAAAGAACATTCAAATTATTATAGTTAATTTTAGATTTTGTGAGAAAAATGTGACTCGTGTATGACAAAATCGACAATATAATTTTTTTCAGTGTATAACTGTAAATATTATTACTAATTAAATTAAATTATTGCATAATAATAAAAATTATTATTTAATTATTACTTCACAATGACTGAAAATATTATAAATAAATAATAAAAATTGGATGAAATTTCATTGATTGTGATTGCAATAAATAAAATCGAAACGTTTATTCTCTGAAATTAATTAACGAGAGTCATTATCTATATAAAAGTATATCGTGCGTGAATAACATGATTGATCAAACGTGCCTAATGTATCGTTGTGCACCAAGGACAACTGTAAATATTCAGTTTCACAATTTAAATTATCGATAATTAGAGTGATGTTGTACTTTGGGGAATAGAAGAGAATGTATATTGCGCTCTCCTAATTCCCTTTTCAACTGTCAAAGTGAATTCGAAACAGGAAATCAAATGCTAAACATGCGAGAATTGGCAGATCATAATACACTGCCAGTAATTAACAACAAAATATATATATATATATATATATATATATATATATATGTGTATATATGATGTTACCAGAATGGCGAAAATCGACAAAGGCAATTTTGTAGAACAAAAAATATCCACTACGATAAAAAATGTTAAGAAAACAAAATTTCAATATTTTGTAAAATAGAAAATATTTACTACGATAAAAGATATTAAAATAACAAAATTTCAATATAATTTTCATAAACATTTTTACTTTTCATGCTTCTGTAGGTATTATTTATTTTTTTTCGCTCTCTTTTTCTTTTCACCTTTTGTTATTTATGTTTGAAATTTGTTTCTTAATAAAGGTTGCTAAGCACTAGGGGTGGTTCTTATTTTGGAAAAGTTGGAATTTCTTAGGTTGCCGTGCTTTAAAAAAACTATGGCCATCTCCCCCGGACTTACCCTATAGGAATTAAAATATATTTTGTCAGTTGACAGCTGTCAAATGAGTTGTCCTATTTTATCGTATTTTTTATCCTATTTTATAGAAGTTCACAACTCATTTGACAGCTGTCAACTGACAAAATATATTAAATTCCTATATATAAACTAAATTTACCCACAAAAACGTTTTTTGTGATAATTAATTTAAAACTCTTTGAAAACTGGATTTTATAGAAGTTGACAACTCATTTGACAATCAACTGTCAAAGTGTATTGAATTGCTATAGATATAAACAGAAATTTTTACAAATCTTTATACTCGAAGAAGTTAATGTAAGAGTTGTAAAATTCTAATTTTTTTAAATTTGACTGACTTTTGACAGCTTTCTTGACAACCGGTTTCTGTCAAAAGTTATTTTGGACATCAGATTCGTATTGGGCGTACTAAAAACTATAAGAATACGTAGTAGCAAGACAAATTTTTAAGAAATGGAAAAGTTATAATACAAAGTTTGCAAAAGTGCGTAGCTCATTTTTTTACATTTTAATTCAAATTCCGACCGGTGACCTAAAAAATTCTAACTTTTCCAAAATAAGAACCACCCTACTAAGCACCTGTTATTTTATCAAACATTTTTATCTAATCTTTGCTAAATATGCTTGTTGCTAAATGTAAGAAACAATTTTTCTTAATAATTGCTTAAAATTTACAGCCAAAGAACAATTGCTAAGACAATGTTTCTTATTAGATTTATTAAATATTGATCCATTAGTAATAGTTGCTATTAATAGATTTGTTTTTGATTAAGACACATTTTTTTCGTGGAGAAATTAATCAAAAATTTTTTTAATACCTCTTAGTTTACAGTGTTATTGTTAGACAACAAAAAGACTGTTATTATTTCTTAGCAACGGTTGGTGAAGCAACTAATGCTTAACAAACTTTATTATTAAGCTTCCTTAGCTGAATTTCTGTTGCTTTAAACAACAGTTTTTTGATAACTTTTGTCAGAAAATTGTTAAGCAACAAATTACATATAAAAAATATATTAAATTAAAGTATTAAAAATAAATTGAAAATTAAAAATATATAAAAAAATAAAAATAAAGAAAATTTATTCTCGTCATAAAATAAATTTCGGTTGAGAGAGGATTTTCAAAAGAGAGAAAGAGAGACAAATTGAAAGAGAGGGAGATTAAGGTCGTAACACAATTAATGAGGTTCCTAAAGTTAAACACTATAGATGAACTTCACTCATCGAAAATTCACATATCTCTGGTATGATGATGATTGCTCTCGCGTCCAAACAATGTGAAATCAAACAAAGCGCAAAACTATAGGAATGTTTACTCACAAACGAAGGAATCAAAAAAATTTCTAATTTACAAAGCACTCGTCTTTTAAAATACACGATACGAGTTTCAGATTTCCCAAGTTAAATTACTATTTGATTTCTTTCTTCTTTTTTTCATGTCTTCTATTCTATTCAATCCTATCATTTTTTACAATAAATATTAGATTGATTGTGCAATTTCAATGTATAAGCTGGGACTGTAATAAAATTACAAGATTTTTTCAAAGTGAATTGAATCGATGGACAAATAATGAAACTTATAAAATTCTATCGATTAAATCAACTATGGCAAAGAAGCTTCTATTATACAAAAAGCTTTTAAAAAGTGGAGATGAAACTGTTTTCTTGGACATTTAATATTGTCCATTGAAGAAGTTGCGTAATTTTATTGGATCGACGAGGAGACTATCGACTTTCATGAAATGTAAAGCAGAAATACTGTTTGTAATTCCTTCTTACAACATATATACATACAATTTATACATATATAGGTAATATGAACTGAGTTTAAGACCCTAAGAACTGTCCTAGGCTTTTATATAAAGATTCTGGTCCCGCGTGAGACATTTTATTACCATGAAGGACTTTTGCATTGAGTACGATGTTTAAACGTAAATAACAAGAATTTCCTTGCGCTTCCAACAATACGAAAGGTGCTCCCGAGAGGAAATAACTTTGGCGACATTTTCTTGCATTCGAGAACTTAATCGTTTAATGCCAATGTGTTTTTAATTCTTCCAAGAAGAAGAAGAAAATAATGATGAAAAAGATGAAAAGCAAGAAAGTGAGAAAAACAGGCCTCCGATAGTATGACTTACTTAACTTTTTTCGACCATTTTCGAATAATTTGAAGACAGTTTTTCAAAATGCAAAATACCAGATCCAATATGACAAACCAATTCTTTTAAGGAGAGGATACAACGATAGTTTTAACTATTATATTAAGAAAATAGTTTAAATATTCCATAAAATTATTTTTAAGCTAATTTTTTGTGAGAAATTCAATGGTCATATAAAATAAAAAGGAAAGGAAAATATTTTGACCGTTATTGAATTTTTATTTTTCTTAAAACTTAGTAGATTTTGTAATCCATGCTTAATTGTCGAATCAAAAAATCGATTTTTACAATTTTTGAAATATTTTTTTGAAAAATAACTTTGTTTTTATCCTGGAAATGATAAAAAATACAATTATTATTCAATTTTTTTGGTTGAAAATTCATTTGTTTATTTTTCTAAATAATTTCCGATCATAATTTTATTATAATTGTTCTATATTTTTTATATAGGTACTTAATTAATTTATGATCTTAAATTAGTTAGAAAAATAAACAATTGAATTTTCAAATTAAAAAATTGAATAACAATTATATTTTTCATCATTTCGAGCATAAAAACAAAGTTATTTTTCAAAAAAATGCTTCAAAAATTGTAAAAATTAATTTTCTCATTTGGCAATTTTTTGTACCTATATTGAAAACAATATTTTTTACAAAATTACGCATGGATTTCAAAATCTAATGTTTACTCAATCTGTTTAGGATTTTTTTGTTTTATTCAAAATCTTCAAAAATTCCCAAAAATAAATATTTTTAGACAAATTCACACTGAAAAAAAAATTCGACAAAATGTGCTTTTTACTCAGGCAATTTTTGCCTTAGAACAAAGGCAATACACGCAAAGCAATTGTTTCTTTTTAAAAAAAGCAATTTTTGCCTTTTTTAAAGGAAAAAATTTTAACTAAGGCAATTTTTACCTTTTTTAAAGGCAAAAATTGCTTTTTTCTAAAGAAACAATTGCTTTACGTGTATTGCTTTTGTTCTTAGGCAAAAATTGCCTGAGTAAAAAGCACATTCTGTCGAATTTTTTTTCAGTGCATCAACTTTTAAAAAAATAGGTCTCCATATTGGATCCGCCATTTTGAATTTTAAAAAAGGAACATCAAATTCGAATTCAGCGACCCCAAAAACATTCGAGAGACGAAATTCGATCGAATCGCATCAATCTTGAAATTATCCGCCATATTGGATCCGACATTTTGAATTTTGAAAATCTGACATCAGATTTGTAATCAGCGACTTTCCATTATTTTAAAAAATGTTTATTTTTAAATTTGTATACTTTTTTATTCTGTGTTTTTTAAAATAATTTTTTTTTTAATATGGTGAGTGAAAAAATGAAAAAATGAAACAATTGTTTTAATTTTTATATTTAACTTTTATTAATAATTGTATTTTATATATTTTTGCAGTCCCTGAAGAAGAGTTTATGATTTAACTCGAAACGTTGAACTTTTAAAAATAAAAAGTAACATTGTTGTCCGAATGTGTCGTTTTTATTAAAAATAATTGTATTCTTTGTTCAAGTTGCGTATATGGGTGATTTTTCTGAAAGTGATACTTTTGAACTTAAATTTTTCAATTTATTTTTTTGAAATTATATGGTTTTTTCTATTGAAACTACTTTATTTCAAACTCAAGAGTAAGATTTTTGAGTTGCGCAAAATTAATTGTTAAAAATATTAAAGCTTTTCTTTTTTGAAGAAGATTGACTTTGTTGCTCCATATTAGATTAGTTTTATTTGATTCGCGAGTTTTTCTATTAAAAATACACGCTAATATCGTTCACTTAATCCAAAATAAAATTATTCAGTTCGATTAAAATATAAATCTAGTTAAAGTATCTGATTTGATGGTTATTTGGGTTAATTTTTTTAATATAATGCAAGTAAATACTAAAAACAAAAGAAAAACTAGCACATATAAAGGAAAAGGCTTCGAAAATAAAAATACATTTTTTTCAAATTTATTTACATTAGGGGACAATTAAAATAGATTTTTTAGTAAAATATACAAATTTCACACCGTAATTTCATATTATCATCGAAATATTCTGTTAAATTTACTTGTATTATTATTTTATTTGTTTTAGGACAAATTTCCATACAAAGAGGTTAATATGCATTAAAATTTTGTTTAGGATATTTTTAATGTATAAAAATATCAGTAATCATCGTGAAGTAATTTTAACCTAAATCTGAAGACAAAGTTTAAACATTTTTATCAAAAATAAAACTGAGGTCTAAAAATTTTTTAAATGCATATAATCATAGAAAAAACATGGTACTTTCTGACACTATTTTTAAAAAATTTTTAAGAGTTCAAAAAAACTATAAAAATTTAGTTTTCATATAGAAGTCCTATTGGAGACATGCTAAAAAGGCTTCGGAGATGAAATTATTTTAGTTACTGCATAAATGCAGATGAATAAAATTATTTAATTTTTTTTTAAAATGATAAGTAAGTGTAGTATAAGTAAATTTTTACTATGGAAATTGATAATAATTATTAGAGAGTAGATTTTGTAAAATCAATCGAGACATCAAAAATGTCACTTTCAGAAGAATCACCCATATGATAAATATCTACAGGTTTTTAGGATCGCTATTTACGATTCTGAGGTCAGATTTGCAAAATTTTTAAAAATTGGTTCGATTTGCACGACCTTTGTTACTCACTGCAATATCTATTCCTTTCGAAGATATTTAAAAGTTGTAAATTGTCTGAAAAAATGTTAAATAAAAAAATAAAAAAATCCATATATTTTTTAATTAACTAACTGCAATTTGTTTATTTTTAAATTTACAGTGTTCACTGATGCACCATTTGAAAGAGCGGTTCCTGGACTATAAAAAATACCGAATGCCAAAATTTTTATAGTGTTTTATTGTTTAAAAATATTGCCCCATTTGGTCCTAAAAGGGATAAAGAAATAAATGAAGAAATTGTTAAAATAACTAAATTTTTTGATAAATTCGAGAATTGAAGTTATTACTGAGATATGGGAAAAAGTTAAAAACTGAAAATTTTATTTAATATCAGGGAAAAGTCAGTAAATTACAAAATCAAATTTTTTGTACCAACCCTGAGTAAACAACGATCTTTTTTTACTTTTTTTTTGAATTGACTAAAACGACTTTTCTGAGTCGTAAAGCCGATCCGAAGCCTGGATGAAGGAGAAGAAGAAGCATTAGTGCCATTGGAAAACGACAACATATACGTCACGTTAATAAATATGATGCGCACACATCTTATAAGAGATATTACCCTTGGCAATAAGTTATCAATCAAGAGTTAGAAGAGTACTGACACACCCATTTCTTGATTAAAAAAAAAAATAAATTCAGAAAATTCTGCCTAAAGGCGATTAATTTACTTTCTACATTTAATACCTGTTTGGCCCCTCTCTATATACATGTATGTATAGACTGTGTGCTGATCATTATGGATCATTAGCGAGGGGTAAAAACAGTGACAAGGCGCGGCAAACATTCCAAGTATGGTTACATTGATATTGTCTACTTTATGTTTATAAGAACGGTGTTTTAGATAAGATTGCTTCTTGCTTTATATCGAAACTACTGATTACTAGGTAAAGCTATTTATCTCTTACGCCTACGTTTTTCCATATAGTGTGTTCTCTCTTATCAGTGCGCCAAGGTAATTTAATGATTTTACACATACAACAATATAAACAACAAAATCTCCAACTATCTCTCACAATATACAAACATTCAATATATATATTTATAAACACCAAGTGAACAATACAAAAATTATAAAACATATTTTCTTACATATTTTTTCACTTTATTCTCCAATTTACATATTTTCTCTATTTTATTCCTTTTTTGCAAAAAATTTTTATTCCTTATATAATTATTATGCATATTGAATGGTAACAATGGAGAAAATAAATCTAATCTATATATTGAATGGAAATTTTTTGAAATTGAATTTCAATAAAACTTTTAATGCAAAATAGAAAAAAAAAGAAAAAAATATTATTGGTTCATAAAGTAAATTTTTTATAATATAAAATAAGAAGAAATCTCTTGATCAAATTAGTTCATATTTATAATGAAAAATTGTAACATAAAAACTTAAATGGGAAAAGGAAACATTTATTATTCTTAAAGTTCTTTTAAAAGTATAAAAATATTTTGTTTTCCTATTAAATTATCATTTCTTCCTTCGCTGACCATGTGTCTTTAAACTTTAAAGTCTATAAAAATTCATTGAAAAAAATTAAAACATGGAAATGTTATTAAATTTTTTCACTTTTTATGAATTATTATATCGTTTTTATCAAGAACTGAACTATAGATAAAATGACCAGTATCTTGATATCTACCATTAGTATGAAAGTGTTTTCAAATGAAAATAATAAGAATAATAATAAAAATCTATCTAGTAATAATTATCCACATGTAAAAACATCTCAACAACTTTCTCAATAAATAATAATACTGAAATTTAGAATTATTTTCTGTATTCAATATTTTCATCTGACTGTAAAATGAGATGAGATGTAGAATTTAGAGCTGTGCAAAATAATTCGAACCGAACTGTTCGAATTTTTTCGCCTAGTTCGAATGTCGAAAATTCGACATTCGAGTTAGCTTAGTTCGAATGTCGGTTTTTCGACATTCGAACTAGCCCAGTTCGAATGTCGAATATTCGACATTCGAGTTACTACAAAATTCGAACCGAACCGAGTTTTGTTCGGTTTTGGTACGCTAAAATGTCGAATTCTAAAATTCGACATTTCAGTCGCCCAGTTCGAATGTCGAATATTCGACATTCGAACTAGCCCAGTTCGGATGTCGAATATTCGACATTCGACATTTCGGCGCCCCAAAACCGAACTAAACTCAGTTCGGTTCGAATTTTGCACAGCTCTAGTAGAATTTAATAAATAACTAAAAATAAATTAAATAAACCACTGAAAGAATTTCATTTTACAACAGTTAAAAAATTCTAAATCAAAATTACAAATTTTAATTCTGAATCTTTTGTTCAAATATTATAATCGCTACCATCACCTTCGAGCCTTGACCTAAAATTTAAAAAACAGTTTGGATCTTCGTCTAAATCTTTAAATTTTTTTATTCATCTGTTTTGTATGTACCTTATTTGTATTAAAAAAAATACTTTAATCTCTTTGTCTATGATTTTAGACCTATACTGAAATGTTCATTTCCAGACTTGTAATTCTTGACCTCTTTTTAAGTTTAGGTACATTTTCTTCTTGACTTAAAATTTCTTGCAAAAATTTAAAAATCAACTTTATCTCTTAGAACTTTTGCATAAGTTCAGAGACTTTATTTTATCGATTCATAAATGATTCAATACATTTTTTTCTAGAAATTATAATTTAAAAAAATGGAAAAGAACTTAAAATAAAAAATTTTTTGCTTATTAGATTTTTCAACTGGAATTTAAAAACGAATTATATCATAAAGACGAAAAAAATAACTAAGTCCAAAATTAATTATTTATGCAACATGCGTATATACGAGTGTGAAACTTGACGGAAGTTAACGGCAAGAGTAGCCACATTTTATGCGAATTGATCTTAAGGAAACCGCAGAATGTTTAGTTTACTCATACGTTTTATAACTTTTATCACGTGTGTTACGTCAACAGGTTTCTGAAAGGTTTTCACTACCTATACGTCTAGATTTCAAAGCGAAAACTGTTTTTAGCATCATTTCACACAATATTAATAATATTAATAATAATAATTATATAATAGTATATATAAATAGTAATAAGTAATATATTATGATTATTATTAATACTTTTGTTATTAATATTATTAATTAAAAATAAAAATAATAATATTTAATATAAATATGATAATAATAATGTAAGGGGACATTAAACATGAAATTAAAAAACTATTGAGAGTATATATCGATAAAATGTTAAGTAATTTAAAGCTCGAGCTTCAAAAAAAATTCCTTTCGTTTTTTTTCAAATATAAAGGGAAAAAGCAATTTGTGCAATTCTTCAAAAGACGCTAATGAAAGAAAATCCTCCCCATTAGAATTATTTCCAATTACGTGACAACTGCAAATTACAATACCGTTTAATTTAGATTTAATTAAGATCGCAGGCAACTGGAAAGCACATTGAAACGCTCGTTTGTTAATGACGGGTTGACGCGCGCTTTAAAAGTCCTGGGTGACCGCTTTCGTGATGAGAATTAACACTAATTTAATTTCCTTTGAAAAATCTAATCCTCGGTCTACTGAATTTTAAGATGCGCTTCCGTATTGCAGTAGCGGTGTACTATTACCCACTGACTAGATATCGTTCGCACGTGCAATCGCGTTCGCGCGTGTTTTCCGCGTTTTTACTTCACTTTGCTCGCCAATGCCGCCGCTTGTTTTTCAAACATCGACACACAAGCCAATGACCTTCATTTCTGACAAAAGAAAAATAAACAGATACGACTTGCGAATCGGAAGAAAGGAATTTGACAAAATTTTATTTTTATCACCAAAGAGAAAAAAGAAAAGGAGAGAAGAGAAGAAAACGAAATGAAGAAGAAAATAAGAGAAGAAAAAAGAAAAGAAAGGTTAAAAGGTAAAGAAGAAGAAAAATAAAGAAAAAGTAGGAACAAAAAAAGAAAACAGAAATAAAAGGAGAAAAATAAAGAAAAACAGAACAGAAGAAAAAGAAAAGAAAAATGAACTAGAAAACAGCAAAAAAAAAGAAGTGAAAAAAAGGAGAAAACTATAAAGAAAAAGAAAAAAAAACACAAATAGAAGAAAAGGAAAAATGAAAGAAACAGAAGAGAAGATAACGAAAGGGAAAAATAAAGTGATACCAAAAAAGAGAAGAAGAACCGCTGCCAAGTTGTATATGGGTGATTTTCACGTAACTTTGCAATTTCAAAATCAGTTTTAAAAGAAAAAAAATTTTGTTTTTTTAATGTTAAACATCACTTTTCCTCATCATTAGGGCATAATATAGTTGTAATTTGAACGGTTTTACTACAGCTATAATTATAAAAAAATTGTAACAAATTTTCGAAAATTGGCTGCCACGGAGCTGACCACCCTATGGGGCCGTTCAAAAAATACGTAAAGCTTTTTGGGGGAGTGGGGGGTCAAGCTATTTGTTACGGTCAGCAGAAAAAATGTCGCTAATGTATACAACATTGCGTTACATGGGAGGAGGGGGGTCTAAATTTTAAAAAATAGCGTTACGTATTTTTTGAACGGCCCCTATGCATTGAATTATACTGCCGTCAACTGGGGCTATTTTATGTACGCGAGGTATTTAATAAATAAAATTATTAAAAAGAACTTCTTTGTCAAAAAACCATAAATAAGTTAATTAAAATCCTTAAAACGATTAAAACTTCAACCGGTGAGCAACATAACGGCAAAAAATTAACTTTAATTAATATTTATAAGTTTTTCAAATTAGTTTTAAAACTATTTCTCTCGTTCCTCTAATAACTTGAAAAGTGTATTAGATATTAAATTGTTATTCACACTGAGAGAAATGGATAGTCAGATTTTGATGTTAAAAAGATGATGTTACACGATACTATCATTATGCTACTGCCAACCATCACAGATGCTAAAAAAATATAGTTATGCTACCCCGTACTACCAAGATGTTACTCCTGATGATATTGATGGTAACGGTGACTATCTAGATAGCTGTCTGTATACGTAGCATTAAAGATGGTCACCCTAACCACAATTATGTTACCCACTACTATAAATTTCTCTCCGTGCATTTAACCTTAAAATATTAATTTCAAGTTTTTGAAAAATATCTTAGTGTTTTATTTTACATTTTGTTGTATAATATTTACAACATTTTTTTTTAATATCCTATTCTTTTTTTAATTTACTCTGAAATATCTACACAAAAGATTTAATGAAGGAGAAAGGATCAAAAAAATGTTTACGTAACATCCCAGGTGGAAATTTCAACTCTATAATGACCAGTCACTGAGAAGTTTTTCTAGATTCTGGCCAGTGATTGACCAGAAAATCTGGCAAGTGATTGATTAGAAATGTAACGCGCTGCTTTAGCAGTCACTGGTTAGATTATCTGGCCAGTGACTGGCAAGTAACTGACCAGTAACTGGACAGTTTTCTGCTCAAAATCTAGAATAAAATATAATTTTTCCCGGCTCTTTTTATTTTGCTTATAATTACATATTTATTTATATTTTTGTTTTTATTCCAATATTTAAGACTAATGAACAATTACTCTACTAATAACACTTAAATCTAAGAATGAAAAATTCGCACGCATGGGGGATCGAACCCTAGACCCTGGAGACACAACGCATGTGCGTTACCACACAGTCACGGTGACTAGATGATAACTTATCATAACTACAAGTTTAAGAACTGCAGTTCTATTCCGATTGTGACCAGAATTTCTGGCCAGTGACTTTTCAGAAGTAATGATCAGAAATCGTGACTAGATAAACTGTTTATAGTCACTTGTCAGAGACTTGACGGCTTATCTTGTCAAAATTTAGAAAAATGTAAACTTTGGTAATGTGACAGTGAAACGATCATAGCTTTTATATATAAAGTTTCTTTATACTTTTCTGTTTTTGACCGTATGGAACATAAAAATTATTTTTAATATCTAATTATAAATGATTGACTAAGAGTTTATTTTTATGGCTTTGTTTTTTTTCTTAGTAACTGGTCAGTTTCTGTGTCCGCAGTTTCTTTTTTTAATAGTGTCAAGATTTTCTGGCTAGAAAATTTTATTTTCTAATATATATTTAATTGAAGAAATTACAAATAATTGAAATTTCGTAAAATTGAATATTGTAAACAAATGGATTTGAAAATTGTCAAAGAACTTTTTCGAAAATTATTAAAAATAATCGATTTCAAGAAGAATTTTAGTTAAAAATTCTTGAAAAAATCTAGAATAATTCATTTAATAGGTTTCGGCAAGTTTTTCTGATCAGTGGTGGACCAGTTTTTCTAGGTGGAATCTTAAATAATTCTTCAAATCAGTGACTGGCCAGTGTCTGGAAAGAAATTTTTGTCCCGATTATGATCAGATTTTCTGGTCAGTGACTTGACAAAAATACTGTTCACAAATGGGAATTCTTTTTATCCAGTAAAACTGTCCAGTCGCTTATTCAGGACTGGTCAGATTGTCTTGGCAAGTAAAACTCGCTCTCGACTCTACAGCTACTGGAAGGAAACAAGTAATACTTGATAAATTTCTACCTGGGATTATAAAAAAACAAAGTTCGATGCACAAAGTAGCCCCATCCCGGGGTCTATTTTGTGCACAACTTTTAATGACTACAACTCCGACAACAAAATTTATTTCATTGCCTAACTCATAGGAAACCTTCAGAAGGAAGTCCATAATATATGTCAAAAGTTGATTTTCTTTTAATTCTAAATTTAAATAAAGCATTGAGTTAAAAAATCATTTTAATGCACAAAATAGCCCCTGCAAAAATATTTACTATCAGCTTGACATAACGAGAGAATTTCATTTACATAATAATGAAATTAGCGCATAAAACTAATTTCAGAAATGTATTCACCAATAAGAGCGTTACGATCAACAGTAATACTGTGCTTCTGCTTATTGGTTGACATAAAGACATTTTAAATTAAGCACCAAAAGTAAAGGCTTTTTTTCGAATATTAAGGTATTTTTTAATGAGTCAACGGTTGCCGAAGCACTCAAAAATAAAAGGACACAATTATCCCAGTAAAAAAACTAATTCAAACGGATTGAAATGAATTAAGATTTTTGTTAGAAAGCGGAATTCATTCAAGCTCTTTGTATATTTGATTGAATTCGATTCAATTTGCCTGAAGTTTTGCAAACGAATTTGCATTCGTAAGAAATGACCAAGGCATGCATTGAATTCGTGCTGACGAATTAAAAAAAATTAAAGGCCCCAAAACTTGTCCATTGAATTAGTATGAATAGAAGGTTTGGAAGATCAATACAGTTTGACGAATTTAGGAAAATTGCAACATAGCTCCAATTCGTATTTGTCACAAAGCGGGATTCACTGAAACTCTTTGTGAATTCTTTTTAATTTATTTCAATTATTTTTTGTTTACTGGGATGTCTGTCCTCTTCTATAATATGTGTCGTTGTAGCAACTGTTGATCCATGAATTTGCACCTTCACACTGTACGCCACAGGCGCCACGGAACTGACATTTTATGTGACACCACGGAGCTGACATTTGACATTTAAACTAACCTAACTCCGACAATTTTGCAAAATAAATCTTTTCTTTGGGCAGATAATTTGTTTCTAATATAATCTTCAAAAAAATCGTAATAATTACCACAGAGAGTGTTTAGATTAAAAGAATAGTAATACCACGTTACTGACCTCTTTTTTTGTGAACTTCACATTTTTACAAAAAAAATTGTTTTTAAGTGTAGAACTTCCCATTTTAGAACTTTTTTTTTACTGATATTTGTTGCTAATGGATCTTATTTTAGATTGTAATTCTCAGATAACATTAAAATGTGCCATAAACACTTAAATTATAGGGAAAAAAATCTTATTACAAAATTGAAAAAATTTGTGGACAAAACTATTTTACATTTTATAACTTTATAAGAAGTATTAGAAGATGCATTATATGCACAAATTGTTCACCTATATACACAATTCATATTATAAAAATGCTCGTTTCCAGTTTGGACGTTTTCAATAAAATTTCTGAATTTTAACTTAAAATTTTAAAAAACGGACACGCCACGGAGCTGGCATTTTGGAGGGAATTCTGCAATTTATCAAAAATTATAAGATCTATTTGTACATATTTGTGGTTGCGAATAGATTTTATATATACCTGTAAAATGTATCCACACCCAAGTAAAATTTTTTTATTTTGTATGTGTTATCTGTGACGCCGCCAAATATTACAGTTACGTGAAAATCACCCATATTTTTTTTATAATTTTGGTGTTCATTTCATGAACACTTTGCTTCCTCATATATAGAGATAATAATAATATAAATATAAAAATAACTTTTTATAAATATGGTAAAAGTGATTGCATGAATCTTGGATTAATCAATGTATTTTTAAATACCCTACAAGCGATAGTTATAATAGTTTAATAGTTAAACAAAAATTTTCAAATAAAAAAGTTGAGAAAATTTCATTTTCCATAATTTTTAAAAGTTTAATATCTCCGGTTAATATGGACGAAAAATGTTCAATTAAAGCTCAAAAGATGCGTCTGAAAAAACTCTACAAATTTATGGAAAAACATTTATAAGTGTTCAAACATTTTTTTAAAGTTATGGGCAAAATAAAAAAAAAAAATTTTTTTAAAATGTCATTTTTGAACTCTTGAGGCTAAATAACATAATTATATCAAAAATTCGAATTCGAAAAATCTTAGTATTACAATACTTTCTCATGAGGAAGCAATAGGTGTAAAAGAAACAAGTTGTTCATTTTATGATCATTAAGCTTCCTCAATATAATATATACCAATTGTTTAATTTTTTATTTTAGAATAATTATTTTAAAGTGTTAAGATAAAATGTCAAAAAATATAAAATTTCGATTTTTTGTGAAAATTAAAAATATTTATTAATTCTATAAATTTTGATAAAATATATACTTTATATACATGAATCGATTCGTTTTTATGTCAGGAATGCAATTTTGACAAGAATTAATAAAAATTTTAATATAGAAAAAAGTTACTTCAAAAAATCCAAAAATTATTTTTTCAAAAATAAAAAAATTGTTGAAAAAAAATTTTTTTTTAGATATTTTTGAAAATCCTTTTGTCTGATTTTTGGTATTCGTGACCGTAATACACCTACAAAATTTTATCAAAATCCGTCAAGACGTGTAAGAGAAAATTTGTCCACAAGAATCGGTGACATACACACACACACACACATACATCCGGACATTTGTTCCTCTCGACGAATTATATATACTACACTTGAAAATTTGTGAAAATAATTGGTTCTAAAAAATTCGGAAATCGACATCACTATAAGGCTTCCTTTATGAGGAAGCAAAATGAAGCAGAAATTAAAAAAAATAAGAGAAGAAAAAAGGAAAGTAGAAAAAAACAAAAAAGAAGTAAGAAGAAAAAGAAAGAAGAAGAAAAAACTATTAAATTAAACAGAAATATAAAAAAGAAGCGGAAGAAAATTAAAGAGGTTAATAAAAATCACTCTTTTAAAATAATAATGGCAATGAATGTTTTCCTCCTTGAGGGAATAAAAAAAATTTCTTCTGGAACGAATTTCGTCATCAATTTTCGTCTCGTAAAATGTATATCACGAGAAGTGACTGCGAAGAATGAATATAAAGAAATATGCTGCATTCCGTCGAGCATCAACAACAACTGCCACAGGGCATTTTTTATCAGCATTCAAGATCTCGAAAATCGTAAACCTAACGACTGAAATTAACCTTGAAATTTCATTGGTACTGGATGGCTGTTATCGCAGGCTACCTCCATTTATGAATTATGACTTAATCCACAGTTACAAACGGGGGAAAAAGAAAGAAATGCCTAAGTATAAGGCAATTATGGCCCACGTGCTCAAAGTAAGCCTTAATTTACCTGCTTCGCCATATTAAAATGGGTAAAGTTACGCAAAATACTCCACGTATCATCCAACGATTGGATATCAATCTCGACGATCATGTCGTAGAGGTCATTTAACAGTGAAAATACTTCTTTACAAAAGCGGATCTTGAAAGTTTTGCCTAGCTCCAAGCATTGCCTCAAGGAACTAAAAGGAAACGAAGAAAAGAACAGGAAGAAGAAAAAGAAGAAGAAGAGGAACTTTTTAACTCTGAGAAGTTTCTGAAGATGTAGGCAGACAAGGATACTCGATAAACGCGCGACAGAGAGATCGAGAGAGAGAGATAAAAGACAAAAAAGGGGGGAAAGGAGGGGGAATATCGTGAAACGATACCGGCAATCAGAGGCGAGCTTCTTAGTTAGGATATATTGCGAATAACGACCATTATTTATCCAATGCGATTTACGCCAGGTCGTATTATCTCTGTAATTCATACCTACTCTGAAAGTCTGCCGCGGTGCATTAAATTCACTCGGATATTAATAGAAAGTATCTTGTGGAATTTCATTACGACGCGCGAACAAATTATTATAGTCTCCCCGCTTGGCGTGTGAATATCTAAAATCTCACAACGAGAAATTAGCTTTGTATCTTTCAATTCGACAAACTACATGATGCTTATTAAGGAAACTACTGACAACTGTATACATATATATGGGGCATTCCACGCCAAATCGGAAATTATTTTGCATTTGCATCTCAAATTTTTTTTTAACATTTTTTTTCTTTTAGTGCTCTTTGAAATGAGCTACCTTGACTTTTTTCAAATTTTTTCATAAAGCGGTTCAGGAGATATAGATTTTTGAAAAATGACATATTTTACGTAAATTTTTTTTAAATGATTATAACTCGGTCAAAAATTGATTAAATTGGACGTTTTTATAATGAAAAGTTTTGTTTTCACGCGTAGTTTTTAATAAAAATATTTTTAAAAAATTTTAAAATAATTTACGATAAGATTTTTAACAATGTATGTATTGATCAATTTTTTTCAAATTTTTTTGTAAGCACCAAATTAACAATTTTTAAGCCTTGTCCGATCGTGGGCAAACGATGGGATCTATTTATTTTGAAATTTTTATATACACAGTGAAAACGGTAGGCCAAACTTGTCATTTGACCAAATCTCAATTTTACACAGAAAGAAGGTTAAGTTTGGAGAGACTCAATCTGAAAACACATTTGCTATGAAAAATTTGTGTGATTTTGTCAAATGGCAAGTTAGTCATTTGGCCACCACTGCGTAGGGTAACTGCTCCAGTCGTTGGCACTCTTAAGGCCAAATTTTGACTTTAAGAATTATTTTAATAGATAAAAACTAATATTATATAATACTTATAGTAATATATGTATTCAGAATTTAATGCAGAATACGATAAAATGATCAATTTTGAATAAAAATAAACTGAAACTTTTAAATTAATTAATAACTAGCTGTCGTACCCGTCTTCGACGGGTTTTAGTTTCTACCAATACATTTAAGTTTCTACCAATCTGGAAAATCAGGAAATAGCTAGGGAATTTAATTTGACCGGAAAAAAATAATAATTAGTTACCATTATAGCTATTTTAGTAGGAAAATATTACTATTTGAATCAGTGATTGACTTTTTGTTATCAAATTAGTTATTTTAACCAATTCAAATGCAGAGAACAATATTTATCAATTTGTAGTACTTTAATTAATGTATTAAAAAAATTAAATTTTCCATACAGTTTTTGGAGTTATAGTAGAGTCTAATTGGAACTAATTGTATCGCAAGTAGACCCTACGTTACGACTGCTAAAACCTAACATAAGACCTAAATTTTAGGCTGAAAGTAGGGCTTAAATTTTGACTCGGGTCTGTTTTCATAAATATTATACATCAATAAAAATTGAAGTAAAAAGCAATTTTTTAAAAGCGAATTAATATAATGAAACTTTTTCTTAATTTGATAGGAAAATTCCCGGTTCGGCATATTCCCAGCTTTTTACAGTTTTTCCCGTTTGGTAGATACCCAGTTAAATGTATTAGTATAAACAGAAAACTGTACGACAGCAAGTAATACAATCTATATTTATATGAACTTAAGAAACAGTATTTTCATAAAATAAGTAAATTTTTATAGCCATTTGTAGATTTATTTATGGATAAAATCAAGTAAATTTAAATTTGACAAAAAAGAGATAAACCGTGAAAAGTTTGGACAAAGCAGGGAATTTTGTTAAACAAAAATAGACACCGTGTTAACTTTTGTCTTTACATTGCTCAAAACATCTCTTAAAGTTAAATCTAGAGTTAAAATGAAAAAACGTTTTAACATGTAAGTTTTTGCCTAGTGGCATAATATGCTTGTATTGTATCACAGGTGACTTACAATTCTTGACATCCTGCGAAATCATTTTAATCATAAAAAATTTCCATTTTCAATATTTCTGAACTTCTTGAAAATATTAGATTGATTTGATAAATAATTTTGAATTGCACTATTTTGACATCAAAATATTAATCAGAGACTCCAAAAATACTACTGAATTATACTTCATATAGTAATTAGTATCGATTTTTTGATATATTGAAAATTTTTTTATATTTCTTGTAGGATAGTATTTTTTGCAAAATTATGATAAAATCTGACTAAATAACATATAATATTCATTTTTAGAAAGTTTAAAAGCTATCCATTAAAAATTGTGAAATTTGGAAATTTTCCATTTTTCAAGTTTTTGAAAATATTTTTATATTTACATCTTAGTTGTAGAATAGTATTTTTTGAAAAATTATGCTAAAATGTGACCAAATAACATGTAATACTCAAATATAGAAAGTTTAAAAGCAATCCATAAAAAAATGTAAAATTTTGAAATTTTCGATTTTTTGAAAACATTTTTATACTTACATATTAGTTATAGGACTTTATTTTTTGCAAAGTTATGCTATAATGTGACTAAATAACATATAATACTCAAGTATATAAACTTCAAAAGCAATCCATGAAAAATAAAAAATTTTGAAATTTTCGATTTTTTGAATTTTTTGAAAAAATTGAATATCTCCCGTTCTAATTAATATTTTTTAAATCTGTAAATTTATAAACCTTCCTTGGGTCAATACCTAATAACCTACCAAGTTGGGCTTAAATCGATTCACATGTTTTTGTGTGATTGGGGTACAAAGTTTTTGTGACAGACAAACATACATACATACATACATACATACATACATACATACATACATACATACATTAAATTTTTTAAGAACATTTTTGGAATCTCTGATGTCCATAATAACTAATCATGTTAACATTTTGAAGTTTTAAGCAATGTACAGACAGACATCTGATTTTATTAATAAGGATGATATAATGACACCAATTTCCAGTCGTTGGCACTGAAAGCACTAGTCGTTGGCACCAACCAGTTTCCAGTTGTTGGCACCCATACATAACCTTTAAATTTCTTATGTTTTAAACAATCAAATTAAATTTTTTTTTATTTTCTGATTAATCAAGAATAATTCATTATAATTTTAAGTAATAAACAAATACAAGAAAATGTACTTACATATAATTCAATAATAAATGTATATATCATTTTTCAAAGAGACTGAAATTATTGACTAGACGTAAACATTGTTACATAACCTCACTTTTCATTGCGAAATGAGGGGTGTCAACGACTGGAGCTTGGTTAAAAATACGGCTTGTCCAGTCGTTGACATGTGTGTGCCAACGACTGGAGCAGTTACCCTATATAAAAATTAAAAATTTTAAAATAAATAGATCCCATCGTTTGCCCACGATCGGACAAGGCTTAAAAATTGTGAATTTAGTGCTAGTTTCTTACATAAAATTTTGAAAAAAATTTATCGATACATACATTGTTGAAAATGAAATTTTATTTAAAAAATTTTTAAATCTTATCGTAAATTATTTACAAATTTTTTAAAAATATTTTTATTAAAAACTACGCGTTAAAACAAAACTTTTCATTATAATAACGAAAAAAATCAAGGTAGCTCATTTCAAAGAGTAGGGGAGAGTCTCCAGTTGTAAGACGGGTTTTATTTTTGACCCGTAAATTATAAACGGGTAAACGAAATTGTAAATAAAATACACCGTTCAAAAGGTAACAGAAATACGCAACTTTTATTAAAAGAAAGTATAGTGTTTCGATGAACTCAAAAAATTTTACGATACATTTTCCGAGCACATCGCTTTTTTCAAAAAAAAATGTCTCCAGTTGTGAGACACTCATTAAAAATTGCTAAAATTTAATAAGTTTGACATAAAACGTTATGTATGGTAGAAATAATTAAATATATTAATAATATATATTATTATATACATAATAATAATATTTATTCGCCAAAATATGACTATCAAATAAACACAATTAAATGGCTTCAACAAGAGCATATTAAAATTGATTTCTTCTGAATAAATTGACTTTTTTCCACTTGACATGCCCAAAAATACTAGAAAAAAAATGAAAACAACATTTAAATAGTATGCCTGCAAAGTCGTATTTTTTATGCTGCCCAGATGGGTGTTGACACCGTCTCACAACTGGTGATATGCTGTGTCTCACACCCAGAAATTGGCGCTATTTTGAAAAAGGAAAATTAAATTATTTTCAACCGTAGATTGGAACAATGCAATATTGCATCACAAAATATAAGGAAAACACTAAAAGAAAATGCATTACATTTACCTTTTCCAATTAATTAACTTGGAAAAAAGTACTTTGCATTTATTGAAAAAACGCTTTTTAGTCGATTATCACACACAGTGTTGGTATTTAACAAAAACAGTTTGTATATCCGCTTCGGCGTAAACGAAAAAGTTGGCTGATATAAAAAGAAATGTTTTTATATAAACCAATCGGCTTTTTAATATTGCATGTTAAAAAAATTGACTGTCTCACAACTGGAGGTGTCTCACAACTGGAGACTCTCCCCTACTAAAATAAAAAAATTTTTTTTTTTAAATTTGAGATGCAAAAGCAAAATATTTTCCGATTTGGCGTGGAATGTCATATATCTACCTATATTACAAAAAGATATCGCCGCCGCCGCCGCTGTTTCAAGATTCTGTCAGGGCGCCCTATCGCAAAGGGGCCGTCAAAACTTATGTCAAAATTGACCAATTTTTTTACCTATAGGTCAAAAAGAGGATAAATAACGGCCTCACATTACGTCAAAATCTATGTCTAATTTGACCTATTTTTTGACCTGTAGGTCAAACAGAGGATAAATAACGGCCTCACATTACGTTAATATAGGTCAATTTTGAGGGCAGTTTTGACCTAGGCGTCAAAATTTGACAAAGAATTCAATTTTGAGGGCAGTTTTGACCTAGACGTCAAAATTTGACAAACAATTTCCGCTACCCTCAAAATTTAGGTAAATTTAAAGGGCAATTTTGACCTACCCATCAAAAATTGACAAACAATTTCCACTACCCTCAAAATTTAGGTCAATTTTGAGGGCAGTTTTGACCCAGACGTCAAAATTTGACAAAGAATTCCCGCTACCCTCAAAATTTAGGTCAATTTTGAGGGCAGTTTTGAGCTAGACGTGAAAGTTTGACAAACAATTTCCGCTACCCTCAAAATTTAGGTCAATTTTGAGGGCAGTTTTGACCTAAATATCAAAATTTGACAAAGAATTCCCACTACCCTCAAAATTTAGGTCAAGTTTGAGGGCAGCTTTGACATAGACGTCAAAATTTGTCAAACAATTTCTGCGCGCAGACTTAATGATGAGGTGAAGTTTGGCATCTGACCTAACAATGTAAGGTAATTTTAAAATTGTGTTTGCTCTTACACCTATCATTTTGACCTAATTTTGACGTTTTATTTTTACTCCCTCATTTAGTTACGTCATAATCTATGTGTAATTTGACTTTTATTTAACTACAACTTAAAAAGGGACAATAAAGGACAATAAACGTATCTATGATACGTCAAAATCTATTTAAAATTTAACGTCTTTTTAACCTATAGGTTAAAATGGGTCAAAATATATGTCAAAGTTTAATCTAATTTTTGACATATAGATAAAAAAGGTCCATAACGATTGTTACATTACGTCAAAATCTATGTGAATTTTGTCATGTATTGTATGCAATTTATTAAGATGCATTGATATTAAGAAAAAATTACTTTAAATTTATAAAAATTAAAATAAATATAAAAATAGAGATAGGGGGTTGGCGCGCGAAGCGCGCAGGGGGGCGAAGCCCCCCTAGTATATATATATATATATATATATATATATATATCTTGGGTAATATTAATGTTTATTAAACATGTTGCGTAGAAAGGGAATTTCCATTAGAGAAGGTCCTACTTTAGCTATTTAGTTTACTTTATTTAATTTTCATTTCATTCACTACTATTCTTATCCTAAATACCTACTTTTCCTTTTTCTTATTTCAAATTTTTTATTTTTATATTTTCATTTCAATAACTATTTTTTTCTATCCCTAATACCGTTTTCTGACTTATATTTTTCTTGTCTATTTCCTATTTCTTCATTTTTCTTCATTCTTATCCTAAATACCACTTTCTGATTCCTAATTTTCCTATTTCTTATTTTCTATTTCCAATTCTGATACTTACTTTCTCCATTTCTTATTTTCTCCTTTTTAAGTTTTTTATTTTTTCATCTTACTAACTATTATGCCTATCCCTGATATCATTTTCTGATTTATAATTTTCATACTTATTTCCTATTTCTTAATTACATTCTCATCAAAAATGAGAAAGTCTTGGATTTGTACGATTTTGAGCAATCTCTAATTTTGGTAAATCTTTACGTTTCATGACCCCCCGATTCCAAAAAAATGGTTTTTAGAGAAGTGTCTGTCTGTCTGTCTGTCTGTAGAAAATTTTGTCTCGACGATAACTCGAATAAATTTTAATGAATCGACTTGCAATTTGGGGTGCTTTTTTAGTCCATTGAAATAAAGCCTGAGTTCGTTGGACAGCTCATTTCGTCAAAAAACAACAAAAATACAAAAGTTTGAAATTTTCAAAATTTTGTATTTTTTACAATTTTCAAAAAAATATTTTTTGAAAATTTTTTCCTTGAATTTTGAGCAAAAACAAACAACTTTTCTTTTAGACACTTTTTTGTATAACAAAAAACAAAAAAGTTATAAATTTTTTTTTTTAAGTTTTTGGGCTGGTTCAGACAAACGGTTTATCTAGAATTAAAAAATTTTAATTTCAAATAAAAATTTTTTGCATTCTCATCACATGAGAAAGTATTAGTTTTGGTCGAAAATTGACTTTCGCTAATTTCATGAAATCTCGACGTTTTAGGGTACCCTGAGTCTGAAAAAAATTGTCTAGAAAAAGTGTCTGTCTGTAGACACAATAATGGTGTCTAAAATGTTATAACTAAAATATATTCATAAAAGTTTTAACATTTTAGAAAATCAATGAAATTTTTTTAATACAGTTGGGCTGATGAGACCCGTTTTTACATTTCAATTTTTGGTCCTATCTTGTTGGAAATGGTTTTTTACATTCTTATCACATGAGAAGGTATTAGATTTGGTGGAAAATTGACTTTTGCTAATTTTATGAAATCTTTGCGTTTTGAGGTGCCCTGAATCCAAAAAACATGGTTCGGCGATTAAGTCTGTCTGTAGGTCTGTCTGTCTGTCCGTCTATCCATAGACAAAAACTTTGTTCCGACCATAACTTTTGAAAAACTTATTTTTTCTAAGGTTTTTTTAAATGTTTGACTCTTTGTCTCATCTCAGTGGAGGTGATTTATTTTTTCTTATTGAAACGACGGGTAAATTTTGGAGGATTGTTTTTGTTTTCTTAGTTCAAAAATATTTTTGAAATGCTGTGCTAATTTTTATTATTTTGTTCTAATTTGGGTATCCTACCTTTGCTTTGCTTACAATTTCTAAGCAAAGAATACACGTGAATACCTGAAGTAATTCTCTTACTGTTGAAAATGACCTTTAAAATAAGAAGATAAGCATTAGAAAACGTTTATTATTTTATAAGTTATTCAAATATTTGTATAGCATTAAAAAGTAAAAATAGCGATTTTTTCAAAATCTCTAAGTAAATTTCTTGTTTAAGCTCAAAATAACATATAATAACAATATTTAACAATATTTTTTATATATTTAATAAATTATGTATGAAATAATATATATTAATTTCTTTATTTCTTTACAAAAATAAATTTCGTCCTTTCTGAAGCACGGTTTCCGTACTGCCGACAAGACGCCGTAATGTGCAGAGGCGCGTCCTGCCGGAAGGCCCTTCCGAAAGTTTAGGTACTTGGACGTTCTTTAAAAAAAATCATGCAGGAAATTTATCTAATTGTTCATTTTTAAATCTTCAGTAAATTAAAAGTTTTTCTTATAAAAATTAAACTATCTCATCCACTGTATCCGGATTTACATGTTTTTAATTATACATTTGATATTATATTTACAAATCACGTATATAGGAGTAATGGGACATAATGGCTAAGGGGCGTAATGAATAATTGTAATTTATTTAAAAATCGTAAATCGAAATGATTTCGCTCCAAAGACAACTTGATGTACTGCAAGTTTCTACAAAGTTTGATTATTTATTATTCAATCACTATTGTAAGAAATATAGTAGAAAAACTGTATTTCATATATGAAAGTAACTTTTCAAAATTTTCATTTTTTCGTTCTAATTTTTTAAAAATAATTTTAAAAAAGAAACTAAAATCGCGTTTTAAGCTTGAAACATTTTTTGAGGGTCAATTTGAGATTTTTGATTCACACTTACTGTATTGATAAAAATTACAAAATATTTCCCAAGTACCCCTAGGGCGTGTTGGCTAATGCAACAGGCTGTGCATAAAAAGAAACCTACGATACCTACTACGAAGTGTACGTTCATTGTTGAAAAAAAGTAAGACCCTGTAAACAAAAACTAATTGAAATAAATTAAAAAGAATTCACAAAAAACTTCAGTGAATCCCATTTTGTGACAAATACGATTTAGAGCTATGTTGTTCCCTGAATTCGTCACACAGAAAGAAACTATACTCAAAATGAGTGATGATACTCATTTGATACTCAAAATGAGTATGATACTTATTTTGAAGTGCAACAAAAATGATACCCCTTCGACTCATTCTGAAATTCTGGGTAAAAGACTCAAAATGAGTAAAAAGCGGTATCATTTTGGGTTTATGATAAAATTGCAATAACATTGGAATAACTGGGAATAATTTATAAAAATATGTATTAAAATAATTGTTTATAATGAATAAACACTTTGCACTTGTCAAAACATTAATACTTGAAGTCGATTTATCGCATTTATGAGAAATGAAAAAAGAATTTTTAGGTTAGACATTTGTGAATTGACTGACAGGGATGGGCAACCATATGTCATTTTACTCATTTTGAGTCACTTGAAGTTGCCGATTACTCATTTCGAGTCACTTAAAGTTGTCGATTACTCATTTCGAGACCGAATTCCAAATGCGTTGCAACAAAAGTGAGTCGAGTTTTTTTCTGTGCAAACTGTATTGAAATCCCAAATCTTCTATTCTTACTAATTCAATGGACAAAATTTGGGGCCTTTAATTTTTTTTAATTCGCTAGCACGAATTCAATGCATGCCTTGGTCATTTCTTTCGAAGGCGAATTCGTTTGCATAAATTCAGGCAAATTTAATCGAATTCAATCGAATATACAAAAAGCTTGAATGAATCCTGCTTTCTCCCAAAAATCTTAATTCATTTCAATCCGTTTGAATTAGTTTTATTTACTGCACGGAGAGACCGAGATTACTAATTTTTGTATAAAATCACACTAGAATTTACTATTTTCACATTGCAACCACCGGAAATAAGGGGACTTTTTGTATTTTTTACTATTTTCTACACTAATTTATTAATCCGACAAATGTTTACCAAATTAGCAAAGTTTCTTACTATTTCGTCCAATAGTTCCAAACAGCTGTAGTAAACTCAGAAGTATTGTGTACGTAAAATTACCATAGTCGTTTGTAAATGCAGAAAGAAAGAGTGAAAGAAAAAATACGGATTTTTGTCGCCGGTTTCCCGTCAATTCTTGACTAATGGAGGTAAACTGGAAGGATTTTTACATACACAGACACACACACACTTATATATTTGTTGGATAAATATTTGAAGACACACACATGTTTATTTCACTTATATGTATAGACGCGGTTAATTAATACACTAATACACAACTGCACGCACGACAACGAATTTCACTGAAAGTATACATCTTTGTTTCCTTATATATTGAATGATGAAAATTTACAGCACTTACGAGAAAGCAGTTTACTTTTAACAACTTATTATAAGACATAGTTCTTGGGACAGGAATAAATGCAAAATTTATTAATTTATAATGGTCAATTTCCGAGATAACGAACGACCTACGTTTCACTTTATATTTAATTATTGTACATTGTTTGTTTGTTTTGTTTTAATGGCCTCTTGTATTAACAAATAGCCAGTTCGAATTCAAAATTGAGGTCCTGATAAGGATTATAGCCACTCGAAGTAGACGAATAGCAGATATTATTCCTGGCACAGAAAAGTCGTAGAAACTGAGTGTATATATTTCCTTCACTTTCCGTTGGAGCCTTTTATCGTGTTGAGTCGTTGCTTGAGATTATTTGGTTGGCACAGAGGACAGAGCGGGAGATTCAAATTTTGGTGGACGTTAATTCATTACTGGAAAGGAACAAGTATAGAGAACAATTTCAATCAGCAGTTGCCCTTATGACTAAACCCACTTAACCATGTAGTTGTTATACAATTATTTCCCCGCTTGAAAAGAATTTCCTCAGCTCCCGGACAACCTCAATATCCGGATTAAAAATTAATTCATCCAAGCTGAGATCATCCGGGTTGAAATTATGAATTCTTCTACGGAGGAATGGGAAAAAAGCAGGCCTCTTAAGAGCCAGGAGGGGGCAATTATTGTAGATAATATCCAAATTTATTTTACATACGCGAAACATAGTCACTGTCAATGATCGGATGGCATCGGCTCATTTACGGAGATTGACGAAGTTAGCAACCAATAGAAATGCAGGCGCCATATGACTGCACTCGCTAGCCACACTTGCTCACCAAAAATTACTACAGTGGATAGTAGGTTTTAGTGGAAAATGTTTTCATTTGTCAGATTTTGTCTAATTAAATTAGAGAAAACTATAATCAATTTTTGCTACATTTACAACTCTTACACAAAATATTAAAACTTGATATTTCAATGTAGCAAATTTATCTATTTCTTTTGTAAATTTATCTAATTCTGTAGTATATTATGCTAAAAGTCCCCTTATTTCCGGTCATTGCAACCATTTTTAGTAATTTTTACAAATGTGGATCTCTCCGTGTGGGGAGTAATATAGGGACGTTCGTTTTTTAAAAGAAAGCTGAGATACCAGAGTAACTTTTTTAGGAGATAAACACTTAATTAAAACAAAAATGTCCGAGTAAATCAACAAAGAGTGAAAAGTTAGCCATTACGCTCCGGTCTACACTGCACAAAAAACTTGATACTAATACTTTAAGAATATTTTAGCTGCTTCTGCAAATCATGTTTCTGCTAAGCGAGTTAGTATAATTAAAAATAACTTTACAATTTTAATCATCAAGACCAAAAATATACATTTAAATCCACTTAATCTCGCAATCATCAGCAAACAAAAACATGTGATGAGAATGTAATCCTTAAAGTCGTAGTAACTTTAAGAAAATAAAATGTTTTATGAAACATATAATAGGAAACAAGAACACAAATAATGCACAATAATTGCAGACCACCGCGAGTGAAGCGAGCCATTTGCGCGCGAAGCGCGCAACAACACACGGAGCGCGAAGCGCGACGATCAATATTCGCGCGCCCCGAGGCGCGCTGAAACTTGCGAGCCCCTGCGCGACGCGCGGACAGATTTTTTTTATCTGATTTTCTATTATCTTTATCCCAAGTAGGGGAAAGGTGTACGAGATGATCCCCTGGTGCAAGATGATCCTTTTGAATTTTGGAGAGACTATTAGCGCCACCTTCTAGGCAAATACGGTAATACGTTGCAAATGACATACCTATGAATCAGTCAAACTGTCATGACAACACGCGTCATTAAAAAAATTCTATTGGAAAAATGAAAAATTTCATACTTTTGATCTAAGGAAAGCTTAACTTTGTGCTTAGGTAACTTTTGTTGTAGCAGCTGGAATGAAAAGTCTCTTGTACTGATAGATTCAGTATAACTTCAATTAAGTGTTCTGATTGGTATTATGGAATAACAGAGCTCGTAGGTTAAGTTACGAACAAATTACAAAATAGTGGCATTTGGGGCAAGATGATCCCTCAATGGGTGTACAAGATGATCCTTCCTGATTATCGTGTATTTTGTCTCACCTCAAATTGAATTATCTAGTATTAATAAACAAATTCAATTTTTCTCGCTTCTTATATGTTTTTATTATGAAAACTAACTTATCTAAAACAAAAAATTGACATCTACATCTACTTTATTAATTTTCTTGTTGAAGACAATGCCTCGTAGTTATGAAATAGGAAAACGAATCGTGGTAAGTTTCAGTGGTCAAAAGCATTTATGGCCTAAATAAAGCATATTTAATATTGATACACTGTTATTCCTTCAATTTAGTCTCCTTTTCCAATAATTGGGGTAATTGATAACAATAATAATCCTACGGATCATCTTGCCCATACCATGGGGATCATCTTGGACATCCCGGTGTCTAAGATGATCCTTTTGTAAGGTTTTAGGAAAATTAAATTTAATAGTAAAATATTAATTAGCTGCATATATTTCAAATCAAAATCAGAAACTTTTTATAGAGAAAATTTCTATTTAGGAATTAGAAAATGTAAAATAAAAAAGTTGATAAATTTTTAAATTAGAAAGATTGAAGTGGAGAGTCGATCTGCTCTTAGAAAGTTAAAAGCAGAAAACAAAAAGTCGGTAATTAAAAACTAAAAAATAGACTATGGAAATAGAGAAGAAGTGAATACCGAGAAGTTGAATTTGGAAAAAAATGACCTAATAGACCCTCAGGGAGATGTCCACAGCGTTTCAATGCTAAAGAAACAGAAGGTACAAGAAAGCGACAAAGAGAGAGAGAGAGAGGAGGAGAGAGTGTGAGAAATAGGAGGGCGAAGGGGTATATTGTCGAGGCGCCAAGCTTTGGCGCCAGATCTTGAATTAGCATACACCACCAGCAAACTCGTGGGTAATCCAGCTTGATGACAAACCATAGACACAGGGAGATGAAGTAGCCGCGGGGAAATTTCGATCATGAGCTGACGGATTCAGAAACAATTTGACCGTGTATATGTGCGCACCAACATGTATTCCTAAGGCTATATATTCAATAGCGCGTTAAAATGTGGGGGTGCCAAGATATATACATTCAACGCCACGGGGTTTGAAGAGAGAGTTAGGGCGATCATTACATGCGTGCCATTGGGAGGAGGATGCGTGTCGTAACTATTGCTGATGATCGTCGACGTGAATGACCGATGAAAATTTCCATGTGAAATCTTTTGCATGGTACTGTGCTATATATTTTACGATATTCGTATTCATCTCTCTATTCCCGCGCCCGCTCTGTTAATTGTTTATTTAGTTAGTAAGCAGAAAATTGTAAATAGGTTCGCATTCCTTTGATGTTGAGGTCGCTCGCCAATCTTCCCTCTAATGAAAGTGACTTCGAGACTACCGAAACGAAAGCGGATATTCTGATTCTTTTCCTTTTTCATTTGGTTCGTGGCACGCAAATGCAACCTGGCAATTACGACTACTTCAACTTATCAATTTTTACTTCGATCTTTCAAAAAAGAAACTTTTTTCAAGCCAATATTCATAACTTTATTCAAAAATAAATCTTTAAAATTAAATTCACAGAAAATTGTGAACTATTATTTCAACACCAAAACGGATTAAAAATAATCTATAAATGATTTGGTATTTTTAGACACATTTTTTTCATGGAAAAAATTAATCCAAAAATTGATTAATTTAATCTTTTTTGATGTTAATTTAAGCTGCAACGCTTTTTAACAGCTCTTAGTTCAAAAAAATTAAATCTTTCTATAAAATCTAACCATGTTTTTGAATATTAATATTATAAACATTATCACTGTTAACTTTTATATTCCATCGAATTGATACCAAAAAGTGGATCATATCATAATTTGATCCAAATTAGTATTAATTTGATACTAACTGTGATTTCAATATAAATTTATTTCTAAAAAATAACTGTTAGATAATACGAATTTATGCTTCAATTTGAAAGAGAATGTTTTATTACTTTATAAAAAATTCAAATAAATTCACTTGTACCATAATATTCAATTTTACGTTTTTAATTAAAAAATATTATTACAATTATTATTAATTAAAAAATAATTAAAATTTACGAATTCTGTTAAATTTAATAGTCCGATAGGTGTTGCCTGGTAAATTTATATTCCTTTCATTAAATTTTTATCATAGGTTTAATTTTACATTTTCAAACGTTTATTAATTGAAAAACTGTTTTAGAATTTCTCCCTTCCCTATTAATTACATAATGAAAATTATATTTCAATCTCAGAAATTTATTAATACAAAACTTTATCTTCACTTTCAAGACGCGATTCATGTTTGAAGACATTATTTCTCGCTTCTTAAAAATATTATATGGTTCATTTCATTTGAAACGAAAAATGTCCAAAAAGAAAGTAATTTAAATCCATTTGGTTTCGTTTCCACTTGTGGTAAATGAGGTAAATGAAGATGTAACAAAATAAAGTGAATTTTTCTAGAAAATGAAAGAAATACTCGTTTTGTAGTTGGCTTGGTATTAAAATTGATGTTTTTTTCCAAAAAAGGATACACCTGTATAAGTAATAAGCATAAAAAGTATATTATTCGAGTGGACAAAAATATTTAAACGAGCTGTACAGGGAGTTGTTACAGCGCTTTATCAAGTTGTGCAATTTGTATGCCTATCGGTTTTGCACACTAGCATATAATGCAATGCAATTCATGTATTTATGATCGCATGCAAAGATCGTTTTGAAGAAGCTGTGGCCGGATTATATTAAAGCCGCAAGTTCTTGCTTGGCTCATACTATTTTCTATATATACATATATATGTAGACTGCGACCACCAACATTATATCTCTCATGGAAAAGAGAACTGCAGAAAATAAGGGCGCGCATTCATCTATAATGTGACTTCATTACCAAGTGTATATATATATATATATATATATTTACAATATATGACCAACAAACTGGGTCGTCATATAGCGCGAAAAGTGTAATGCGCTTTCCTCTATGATGATGGAAAAAGAGTAACGATTCTGACGCGCGTCTTTACTTTCAAAATCCCTTTCATATTTTTTTATTTGACGCGAAAATATTTTTTATCGCACATATTTTGCAATTTATTTGATAAAATTAGGGAAAATATGGATTTTAAAGAAAAATTTATATTGAAAATAATAATAACTATACTGTAAAAAATGTATTTGATTCAAATATTAGATTACTTCTTTATTATCAAATGCATGTTTACTTATAAATAAAATTATTTTCTTTTCAATCAAATAAATTTTTGAACCAATAATTTCAGTATTTAATGGATTTAAATTAAAATTATTTGATTCAAGTAAATATTTGTGAACCTTTGTGAATAATTCCGAGAAAATTCAGGTAAATATTTATTAGATAATAGACGAGTTATCGGTTTTTTAATCAAATCAATTTTTTTCGGTGTAAAAACATACTATTTTTAGACTTTTGAATTAACTTGTTCCAAAAACTAGATTACTGCTGATATTTTTACTTTTTAATCACTTCAAGTTTAACTAATGTTAAATAAAAAAATTATTTGATAAGTATTCAATTTATAAGTATTTATTTGATTATAATACTATTGTATTTCTTAAAAAATATAATATTTTCCTTAAATTCGTTTTTTAAAATTAAACACATACTTTTCATTGTATGATATTTTGAAAATTTTAAGTGGAGAATAATTTAAAAAGCACGAGTAGAAATTGACTTTTATTACTGATTCTGAAATTGGTAGAATTTTAACTGTATTATATGTTTATATCTTTCACATCTGTTTATTTTAATTTGTTTTATTTTATTAACATTTTTTTGTGTAGGTATTTATTTTTTATTTTATTTAAAATTTAATAATCAACTATTACACCATTCATTAATTACAAAAACAACAAGAACATGAAAACTATTATCTCACTTACTGTATCAACTTGTGCTATACTAATATTATATTTACAAGAGTTTACTAGTGTGACTGTAAAATTTATTTCTACTATTGACACTTAAATTTACGAATTAAATTAAATTAAATTTACGAGAAGGTTAATTACTGACTGAAAATTTCTGTCACCAGAGTCAATAAACAAAGGTTTTGAAGACACTTGATTGAAACTGTTTTCAACTATAAATATTTTTATAAAAATTTAAAAGTCCGACATAGGTGACATGTACTACTTATGTTTTAAAAGAATTAATAAGTTAGACTTATATTAACTTTTTCAACTGAAACTTTAGTTAGAAGTTCGAAGTTTGATTGAAAATGATTTTTCCTCATTGATAGCTAAAAATATAGGTAATAATCATGACTGACCAAAAATTGACTTGTACTACTTAGGGTCATTCCAATGAAAACCGTCTAGAGCTGGTTGCTCGATGATTTTAAAAAATGATGTGATTAATATATAATATTCTTCAATAAAATTGGATTATATTTTAGTGGTTTATAGCCCCAAATATATTTTACATTCTTTTAAATATTTTTTTTAAATGTCTAACTGGTTATGCAGTCTAACATAACCCATTTTGCGAAAACTCAGTATAAATCATTAAAAATAGATTAAAAATACTGATTTTTATTTTGAATAAATATATTTTTGCTAAATTCATTTAAATAGACGAAAATTATTTGAAAGTAACTCACCAGAACAGATAAATCAGAATTTTTTTGTACTTGCACAGTATAATTTATAAACATGAATTTCTTTTTCTTATATCTTCTGTGGAGAGAAAGGAATTTTCACGAAACTTTTTTAAATTGATTTATTTTAAAATTATAAATTTATTTAAATTGAAATTTTTTTGGGACCTGTACTCATTAATTATTTAATAAATATGAAAAATTATATAAATTTAACCTGATTTTGATTAAATTTTTATTTTCATGACTAGACTGAAGTTTGTTTTCTTTAAACGAACGACAACCCGTGCAGAAATTGCCCTACCCGGGCCCTGACCCCGCATGAAACAGGGAACCCGACCGGGCCCCGTCCTGGGAGCTCGGCAAACCGGGCTTTCGTCATGGCCCCGTTCGGTTTTATTGTTTCACCCCGGTTTGGGGAAGCCCGGTCTGGATCCGGCCAGGCCCCTGTCAAAATTTCTACACGGGAAGGTGATGAACTTCAGTCCAATCATGAAAATAAAAATTTAATCAAAATCAGGTTAAATTTATATAATTTTTCATATTTATTAAATAATTAATGAGTACAGGTCCCAAAAAAATTTCAATTTAAATAAATTTATAATTTTAAAATAAATCAATTTAAAAAAGTTTCGTGAAAATTCCTTTCTCTCCACAGAAGATATAAGAAAAAGAAATTCATGTTTATAAATTATACTGTGCAAGTACAAAAAAATTCTGATTTATCTGTTCTGGTGAGTTACTTTCAAATAATTTTCGTCTATTTAAATAAATTTAGCAAAAATATATTTATTCAAAATAAAAATCAGTATTTTTAATCTATTTTTAATGATTTATACTGAGTTTTCGCAAAATGGGTTATGTTAGACTGCATAACCAGTTAGACATTTAAAAAAAATATTTAAAAGAATGTAAAATATATTTGGGGCTATAAACCACTAAAATATAATCCAATTTTATTGAAGAATATTATATATTAATCACATCATTTTTTAAAATCATCGAGCAACCAGCTCTAGACGGTTTTCACTGGAATGACCCCTTATATTCAATTTATAAGAGTTCAGAAGTCAGCTTAAAAATGACTTTTTTTTAATTACTTTACTTATTTACAATAATTTATAAGTCTGACTAAAATTTACTATTACTACTGAAACCATAATTAGATGCTTTGCGAAGTCAAACTGAAAATATATTTTCCTACTGGTATCAAGAAATTAAAAAAATGGAAATGTTTGACTAATATTAAATTACAAGATTGTCTGACTTACAATGTCTGTCACTACTTAAACTTAAATTACAATAGAATTTTGACGACTGATTGAATTGGTAAATATTGATACTTTTTATAATTATCTAAAAATAAATGAATCAAGGCAACAGTATTAAATACAAAAATTTTTCCCACTAATAATAAAACTACAAGAAGTTTTAAGTCAGACTAGAATTATCTGCTACTTCCGGGAATAAAATAAAAAGTTTAATTTGTGGAACTAAATTGTCTTTTACTACCTAGTACCAAATGTACGAAAAGTTTAAAGTTCAACTTGAAATGTCTGTTATTAATAAAACTAAAATAAAGCTAACTTTTATGTTTGACTGTAATTGATTCTTACTACATGCTGACACTAAAATTTTTAGTATATTTAACGTCTAACTGTAACTTGAACTGTTACTGTTGATAATTAATTTTAAAAAATGTAAAGCTTAATTTAAATTTTTGATTACTGTGGAAAGTAAAACAAAAGAATTTAAAATATTTGAGTAAAAATGTCTGGTACTACATATATATATATATGGGCAATTCCACGTGAGATTTAAGTCGACCTTTTAAAATCGGCCAAAAATATTTTTTTTCTATTCTGTATCGAAAAAAAAACAGATACGTATTTTTTTATTTATGTTTAATTGTCCAAATTTTCGAGTTATGAATTTTCGAAAATTTGGACTTTTAATTGTAGACGTATATTCAGTAGCTTATAAGTCCGAAAATATTGAGTTTAGGAAAAAGTTGTCAAAGAATGAAAGTTTTAGTTTTTTTCGACTTTTAAGAAATGTAAACAAAAAATTTTTTTTTATAAACAAATTAATTTTTTTTAACTTTGGGCCGGAGTTTTTTTTATTTTTTTTTATTTTTTTGTACCTTATAATATAGAGAAGATTTTCCAAAAAGTCCCGAAATGGGCCTGATGTGTTAAATGAGTTTTAAAATATTTTCAAAAATCAATTGCAAGCATCACATTGGGATTTTTTTACAATTAACTTTCTAAAACTGTCTACAGCGTATAATTTTTAATATATTTAAGTGTTCTTTGTTTTAAATAAAAGGGTCTACGCTGTAAACAGTTTTAAAAAGTTAAATGTAAAAAAAACCCCACTGTGATGCTTGCAAGTGATTTTTGAAAATATTTTAAAACTCATTTAACACATCAGGCCCATTTCGGGACTTATTGAAAAATCTTCTCTATATTATAAGGTACAAGAAAATAAAAAAAAAATTTAAAAAAATCCGGCCCAAAGTTAAAAAAATTAATTTGTTTATAAAAAAAATGTTTTTTCAATAAAAAATTTAAAAAAAAATTTTTTGTTTACATTTCTTAAAAGTCGAAAGAAAACTAAAACTTTAATTCTTTGACAACTTTTTCCTAAACTCAATATTTTCGGACTTATAAGCTACTAAATATAGGTCTACAATTAAAAGTCCAAATTTTCGAAAATTCATAACTCGAAAATGTGGACAATTAAACATAAATAAAAAAATACGTATTTGTTTTTTTTCGATACAGAATAGAAAAAAAATATTTTTGGCCGATTTTAAGAGGTCGACTTAAATCTCACGTGGAATTGCCCATATATATCTGAACAAGACTATCAATTCACTTTTGTTTGTTTAGTTTGTTTTCACAGTTTTATAAAAAGTTTATTTTTTAATAGTTATTTATTGATAGGTTGGCGAAAGGATTAGCAATGATAAGATTCACTTCACATTAAAGTTTACTATATTTCACAATTTAATAATTCGAAAGTAATACAAATATTTATTCAATTTACAGTTAATGTTTAAATTTCAATGAAAAGCACTCCACATGTTTTCCTTAAAATCACAATAATTAATTAATAAAGTTCAATTTAAAAGTCTGTTGTTTCGTGTGTGAAGTTATATCGAGTACTGATAATATTTTCGTTCTTATTTTCTGGCTTCGTCTATGATTCATTCACACCTCGATAATTAGATTTTAATTGCCCTCACACATTCGTCAATTTATAATAATATACATTTTGGTCTCTCAATTTATTATTCGCATTGCGACAATATCAACTTAACAAGAATGTACCACTTGCATTAAATTAACAAGAATGTAATTCTTGTATTACATTAATAAGAATGTTGAAAAATTTAAACTGAATCTTTCCTTTATTAAAAAAATGTTTAACTTTCACTACTAATACTAAAAATATAAAAAAAATTTCGAGACTGGCAAGAAATTTCTCAAAGTACCTAAATCAATTTAACATAAAATTGAATATCTGCATGTCAACTATTACTACGGATACTAAAACCATGAGTTATTAATACTATCTGTCCGTAATTTATTGTTTCTACGAAGACCTAAAATTTATATTATTTAAAATGTCTTAACCCCCACTATTTTAATATTTAATTTTCAAAAAAAAATCTGAGAGGCTCAATAAAACTGTTTCTTCCTACTTATCGTACAATAATAGAAAATTTGTATTATTTTTATCATTGTGTTGTTACTAGGTATTATTTTTATTATTATTGGGTCAGGCTTTGACAAACGGATCAGCTAAAATTAAAATAATTTTTTTTCAATTCGACTTACTTGTTTTGCTTCCTCATGAGGAAGCTTTGCATTGGTGACGATTTTCAATTTTTCAAAAGAAGGTTATATGGACTCATTTTCATCTAAAACATATGTATATTCAATTATGAGCAAATGTCCAGATGTATGTGTGTGTGTATGTGTGTGTATGTCACAAAAATTGTGTACAAATTATCTCAGACAAATTTTGATGGATTGTCCTGAAATTTTGCAGGTTTATTGCAGTCATTAATACCTAAAATCTGACACAAGGATTTTCGAAAATATCTACAAAAATTTTTTTTATACAATTTTTTTAAAATTCAGAAAAAATTTTTTTTTGTATTTTTTGAAATAATTTTTTTATTTGTTAATATTTTCATTAATTTTTCTCAAAATTACATTCCTGACAAGAAAACGAATCGATTGATGTATACAAAGTATATATTTTATCAAAATTTATCAAATTAATAAATATTTTTCTTTTAAAAAAAAATTCAAATTTTGTATTTTTTTCATAATTTATTTAATATTAATATTAATATTTTGAAATGATTATTCTATCATAAAAAAGAAGCAATTGGCAAATGAAAGTGTAAATTTCACCAAATATTTATATAACAACTTATAAATTATAAATGATTTATATAATTCTATTTTTAACAAATCTTCTGGACGAACCCTTTTGTACATAGTTTTTCAAAAGTTTGCAAAACCGCAATTTTTATACATTGAGGAAGCTAAATGGTCATGAAATGAACAACTTGTTTAACTCTTTTGTAGGTATTAAAAAGGATAAAATAAAATTTTTAGAATGAAAAACAATTTTTTTGTCTCCAGTTTAGAGAAATTAAACAAAATGTTTAAAAAAAATACTTTCCAATTGTAAAAAAGAACTCCCCGCTGAAACGAAAGCCATTGAAAATATATTCTACCAAAAAGGAGAGACAAATTTTTTCCACGAATAATTTATATATAGAACAAGAAAACAAGAATCATAGAGCCGTCGACAATACAGTAAGTATATATATATATATATATATATATATATATATATATATATATATATATATGACTGAAAATAGAAAGGAAATTTTACAAAAATTAAGGATACACTGTGTTGAAAGATGGAAGATTTAGTAGCGCAAATAACAAATTAAATTTCTCTGTCTCCCTCTCTTGTATGGGGGGAGGAATCCTTTTAAATATTTTCCTGTTACCGAAGCGTACAGAGAAAAGAAAATGTGAAAAACAGTGTTATATACAACCATAGTAGTTGTTCCATGAGTACAGTTACCAGTACAGTCGTTGGAACGATAAATCACCAGGAAAGTGGACGAAAGAGCAAAGAGCCAAGCAAGGAACGATCGGGAGCACTTAGCGATATAAATAACGCAGAGCGACCTGTATGTCGTCGATTGTCGAACTTTTGCCGTGAAATTGTTATAGAACCCACTCTCCCTCAATCCTTATACGCTTGGTATAGTGGTTTGACTTTCGAGACCTCTTTCACACAGTTGGTTTTTTCCTCCTGTTTTTTTTAGAAAAACAGCCAAAATTGCTTCACTGAAAATCGAAATTAAAAGCAAATTTTTTTGAAATAATACATTTTTTTAATTTATGTAGAAAAAAAAATTTTTTTAAATGAATTTTGACTATTTGGAAAGTAGAAACTAAATGTCAATACAATTTTATTTAGAATTGCAATTTAATTTTAATTTGTTAATTTAAAATTTATAAATAGTTTCTAAAAAAGTTTCAATATAAGTTAAGAGAAAAAAAATTGAACTTGAAACTTGAGCGGAAAGAATCTCAACTATAAATTTGCAACTACTTTATCAACAGTTCGATGATATCGAAGAGGCGTGTAATTTTTATTTCATAAGAGAAAAAAGAAAATTCTACACCTTAATGAAGGAATTGCACGCAGCCATTTGCAAGCCACAAGAAATAATGGGTCGCGTACTAGAGGACACGCACTTTTTCACGTGCCCACATATATAGTGTTGTTGCGTGTCCACAAACACCTCTATGAGGCATGGCCCAATTTGTTATACGAGCAAGAAAAAACTGCACCAACTAAAATTACTAGCCATCCTAGCGCGAGCACTTGTTTCAAGAGAGCAGGGAACAAACTCATAAAGATGAAAAAAAAACTTGCACACAAAGTTGCAACAGACAAACTACCAGATATTTTATATCAGATCAACACACACTGGAATATTATGGATTGCACAAAATTTACAAATGAAATAATTCCAAAAAATAAAAATACTATTTCTGTAAAAATTGCGAATCGTAAATTATCTTCTTTTTTAATTTTATGGTATAAATAATAATATAATTAAATCTAAAGAAAATTATCAATCTTCCAAAAATATAACTTGCGATCAATTAAACGATTATAAATCAACTAACTACATTAATAATTTAGGCAGAAGGCAAAGGTCGATGACTTTTGTAAAAAACAAAGAGACAATAAGTATATACAAAAATAATAATAGTGAAAAGAGAAGAGAATTGATAACCGAAATAACAGATATAAATTTGTCAAGTATTATAAAAAAAATAATAAAATTTTTTAAAAAATTTTTTGTAAAAATGATTGAGATTTTGTATATCAGCTTTTTTATTTATAGATTTTTTTTTGTAAATTAATATGAATAATTTCGGATATCAATCTCTTATTCCAACATGGTTCATTGTGCAAGATAGAAAAATTATCATAATCAAAATCATGTTTGAAAATTAGTATTGTGGTATTTGATCTTCGATGTTCATATATTCTGTTTTATAACTCAGTTATAAAAACGGCGTTTTTTGGTACTCCGGGGATAAGTAGAAAACTGCCTTTTCTTGAACAGAGCGTCATAAGAGCTCTTATTCGTACGGAGTGCAAATAAGACTACCCCAGAGTACGAAAAAGAAAAATAATGTAACGACTGCGATGAACCAAGTGAGAAGGACAGCATGAGTCGACGTTTTTATCGAGAATAGTAGCATACAGACTACTGCAAAAACGCCAAGTTAAGTTAAATTTGATTGGCACTATACTGGCTTTATGCCTATATATCCGGCCATGACCTGGTGAGTGGATGAGGCTTAACATCTGTGAACAGAAGTAAAAGGTGTCGCCGTCCGGGCGCGCGGAGGTGCAACCGGGGATCCAAGATGGGTCCCCGGTTGAACCACCGCGCACCCGTAATGAGACACGGTGGAGGAGAGAGCGAAATTTAAAAAAGAGAATAAATGAAAGATAATTAAATAAGTAATAATAGTTATTGAATTAATTTAGATTTTTATTTTAGCGCGTTTTAAGAATCTAACAATGTGAGAAACAACTCTGGGAGTGGGATTGGTAAGAAATTGAACGCAACTAAAAGGAGGGGGAAATTTTAAAGCTCTCGAAAGAGATTTTATTAAGTCCACCCGAAGAGCATTGAATCTGGGACAGGCCCACAATATATGGTCTAGATCTTCTTTTATATTAGGACAATGTGGGCAATCGCCCGACTGGATGTAATTCTTTCTAGCAAGACTCGCGTTCAGGTTGTAGTGATTAGCTCTCGCGCGGCATATTGAAACGATCCATAGTCTGCGAGCTGTAAAGTTCGCAAACCATGGGTTTTTACGCGGTTTTTAATAAAGTTGGGTATAATGAATACCCTTGTTTTTACCTACATCTTTAAAGAAAGAGTTACAACTGTCGAATAATTGTTTTTTGGCGAGGCAAAAGAAGTCAGAAAAAGGGAAAGTTATGTTAACTAAATCTGGGTTGGCAGTTGCGTCTTTGGCCGCAACGTCCGCTTTTTCATTACCTTCAATACCTGAATGACCTGGAACCCAAACAAGAGTTGTTGGACGATTCAGGTTGTTGAGAATTCTTAATCTATTTCTAATTGCAAAGATTATGTAAGATTTTATTTTGTATGTATTTTTTGAAGCTAAATTGTTAAGGAGACTAAGAGAGTCTGAAAAAATAACTGTGTTAGAGAGATGAGAACTAATTATATAATCTAGGCAAAATAAAATTGCAAATGCTTCTAATGAAAAAATTGACGAGTGATCTGAAATTTTAAATTTGGAAGTTAAATTTAGAGAAGGGCAGACAACTGCAAAAACGCGTCGCGATAAACTCATTTGCGCAGGCGTAGATATATACACTCGACTCTTGGATCTTTTGCACTTACGGGACCAAATCCTCTCATACCTTTTACCAAAACAAATGCCATGGTAACGCAAAACAAAACAATACGTATAACAAAATATGTAAATTAATGACAGTATTTATGTTTTAGTTTTAATATTTACATTTATAATAATTAAAACTTTAATATAATTTTAATCACATAATGGAGGAGCTGTTCTAATTTACTTTAGATAACCAAAGTTATCGCGAAATAAATGTTTTGACAATTTGATAGTCATTTATTAATTTAATATAAAAGGTAAAAGGTGCGGGAGAAAAATTGCAAAAGAAGCGAGAGTGTAAAAGAACTGAATGCAAAAGATCCGGGAGTCGAGTGTATAGCAATAGTTATGGACGCACGCACTACCAACCTAAGATTCGCTAGAAATCTAAAAATCTCTATGATTTCGCTATCATTGTCAAAACATTTCCTCAACATAACCTCACTTTTTTTTAACAACTATCAGAATAATTAATATTTGGAGCCTATGATTTGGAGATGGTTATTTGAGAACGGGGGGCTTCGCCCCCCGAAGTACCCTTCTCCTTGTAGGCCACACCAAAGGTTTTTCAACATTAATACTGAAATGCATTGTTTACCTTTAAATTGTCAATGAAAATTAATATTTTAAGTCGGTTTTTTGTTATTTTGTACACTCTTTTATAATTTTCAAATTGTAGAAAAAAATTAAACGCGAATGTAATCGGACAAGTGGATTTAATTAAAAATTTTCCTCAAACCTTTCGAGATCTAAATGATTAGCTTTTCAAGGCGAACGACAAGAATTTACAAAAAAAACTATAGTTATACAATTTACAATATTTTATTTATTAAACGCTGAAATTTCTATAGTCAATATATGTTAGCTCACAGTTTTTCTAAGAATATCAAATTAAGACAAAAAAAGTATTAAAAAGGTTCATCGCAACATTTTTTGATACGTTTTTTTATTTCAATTTGATATCCTTAGAAAAATTGTTGCTTCAAAAATCTAATGATAAAAAAAATAATAAGAATTAAAAAATGAGAAAATTTCAAGAATATAAACAAGGTTGCCACAGGTCAGGGAAGTCAGGGATTTTTATTAAAAGTACTGGAAAAAATTAAATTTTTAGAGAACTCATAAGAAAATTCATAAGTTTGGTGACTATTTTGTTTGACTCATAAACTATGAAATTACCACAAATTCTAATAAAAAACCTTTAATATTTTCTTTTTCTGACAATAATTTCTTTTTAAATAACTTAATTCTTGAAGAACTATCATAAAATTATTACTTACAAATTTTTTTTATAAATAATTTTGCTTAAATATTCAAAAATTAATTAAATTTTAAAAGAGTTGCGTTTACAATTTTCATAAATAGATGAACTTTTAAAGGTTTTAATTTGAAATTTGAATGAATTTAATTAGAAATTTTTAAACACTTAGATATTTGGAAACTTTTAATAATTCAAATTCTTCTGAAATTATACAAATTTTTTAATATGCATTTAATTAATTATAGAGAAATTTAATTAAAGAAGAATTTTAGTTGAAAACACTAAAAAAATTGAATTTTGTAGAAGTTAAAAATGATTCCAGAAATTCAATTATTTTCAAAAGTAATAAAATTCTTCGCAGATATTCAATTATGTTCAAAAATTTAAAAAAAAATTTCTTTAAAATTTAAATTATTTTTATAAATAATAAAATTCTTCTCCGAAATTCAATTATTCATAAATTTTTTTATAAATTTTTTCGCTTTAATTCCATTATTTTTACAAATAATAAAACTTTTCACAGGGATTAAATTATTTTCATAAATAATAAAATTCGTTTTGGGAATTCAATTATTTTCATAAATAATAAAACTTGTCGCAAAATTTTAATTATTTGAATCGAATTGCTTAAAATTGAATTATCATAAACAGTTTTATCAACAACTTTTTAAATAATTGAATTCTTGTAGAATTTTCTAATAAAAATTTATTTAAAAATGGATTTTAGTTAAAATTTTAAATAATAATTGAATATTAAAAGCATTATAGCGTGAATTTTTAGAAAGAATTGAATTTTGAAAAAGTTTCAAATTAAAATCTTTGAAAATCTAAATTTTTCTTACTTTTAACTAACAATTCTGTAGAATTAATTTTTTTGAAAAAGTTTAATTGAATTTGTTTTTGAAATTATTCAAAGTTTTTATTTTCTAATACATATTTCATTGAAGAATTTCCGAATAATCGAAATTTTGTAAAATTGAATTGTAAACAAATAGATATAAAAATTCTCAAAAAACTTTTTCAAAAATTATTTAAAATAATTGATTTAAAGAAGAATTATTGTTACATTTTTTTGAAAATAATAATTAAATTGAAATGATGAAAATAATTTTGAAGAAGTTACAGTAACAATATTTTATAATAGGTAATAAATACTGATTTTATTATATGGTCATCCTTAATTATTATAAAACATGAAGAAATTGATCACTCCGAGTGATGTAACTTATAAGTTGTTGAATTTCAAAAAGGTTTGATTTTGAAATTTTTGAAAATCATATTTCCTATTGATGTTTTCTAATAATTTTACAATTAAAGAAATTTGTAAATAAATGTAATAGAACATTTTTTTGAGTATCTAATTATTTTTATAGTGAATCAGAATATTCTTTAGGGTCAGGGAAAAAGTAAAAATTTTTCCAGGAAATCAGAGAAAAGTCAGATAAAAACAAAATTAAATTTTTGTTGCAACCCTGATGAAATATGGAGATAAAAATCAGTGTTCATGGAATAAAAGTACATTGTGTAAAAAGGGATATTAAAATAAAAGAATAGTGTCAATAAAGAAAAAAAAGGTTCTTACCTTCGACTATGCATGCACATTGTACAAGAGATTCTACTTTAAAGCTTAAATTGATGATTTTCTAAGTAAGACATTATCTTCTATTGGTTTTTTATCGACTTGTCGTGAATATCAATCACATTTAACGAGCGCACAATTTTATATAGAAGAAAAATAATTTATACATTCAAATATGGATGACTTTATGAAAAACATTTCAATATTTGTGGAAACCGGTTAACGAATCAAGTTTATTATATCACTTTATTACAGAAATAAATTAATAACTTAAAAAAATACATTTTTTTTAACAATTTCTAAAGAACTTAGACCTCGCTTTATGGGGAAAAATAATTCCTTTTTCATTAGGTAAAAAGGTTTTTAGTTTGAAATTCGAGGACATGGTGTATTCGAAAAAAGAAAAAAAGGGATCATATGTGACATTTTCTAGTAACCCGTTTTTAGTTAAGGTATATATATATATATATATATATATATATATATATATATATATATATGACTGAAAGTATTGGTCGTATAAGATTCCCGACAGAGTACAACATCTGTTACAACCTCAAACAAAAGAAAAGATGATAACCTAGCGATATCGACGGAAATACGCACAGGATGACAATAAATTTCCTGCGCAATGCATTTTCTCTACAACTTTTATTCACTTGAAACAGTTTTCTCGAAGAGTTTTCCTTTTTTTTTGCAAAATAAAGCAATTCCTTTAAATTCAGGTCACAAATTTTACCAAATTCCGACGAAAGAAATTTTAAAAGCAGAGCAACTTTTATGTTCCACTATTTTCCATTACGTAAATCAGAAAATCCAACATAAATGTCCACGAATTTTTACGACATTGCATAAGAAAATTTTTACTTCTGTTTGGATATATAATTTTACATGGAAACATTTATTTGTATTGATTACAAATATAACAATTATTTTATTCCTATTGAAATTTTCCAATACACTAAACTTTAAACTTTTTGAAAATTTAGAGATTTTTTTCATTAGATGCTGAAAATGAGAAAGGCTTCTAAATGGCTGAGTTTAATTTACTTGTACTACTGATTTCAAAATTCAAAAGAATTTTCACTGCGGTGTGTGGGTGAAAATTTATCTTTATAGCATTCAACAATAAAAATTACAAGAGTATAAAAAAATATTTATCGACTTGTACCAACTTGTGCTTTAAATACTAAATTTACAAGAATGTACTAGTCGGACAAAAATTTTCTGTTACTGCTAAATTATAGAAAATTATTAGAATTCTAAATTATTAGAATTTTGAACCCTGTAAATTTCTGTTAAATTCCTGTGTAGATAAAGGATTTAAAATGCATGTCTGAGATAAGTTTTCTATTACTATAATGAAATTTAAATGAAATTGAATTTTAAAAAAATCTATATAGAAGTATTTCAGACATCACACTAAATTGACCTAAAAAATTCCAAATTATATTCAATTTTCAAGAATTTATAAATTCCATTTAAGTTTGTCTACTATTTCTACTGCAACGAAAATCAAAAGATATTTAAAATCTGACTAAAACGTTTTTAATGATGGGAGCAAAAAATACAGACAATAGAAAATGCTAAATCAAACTAATTTTAAAAAATTAAACGAAAATTCAAATTGGGTCCAACCTTGACTAACGTTCATCCCTGATTATGTGAAGTTTACCTAAAAATTTTTGTGGTTGCTAATAGCAAAAAGGAAAAGATAAAATGTCTGACCAAAATTGACTTGTAGGGGAGAGTGGGGCAAGACGGGGTACCGGCCTTATTTAACAAACGAATTCACCAATCACGATTATATTTTACATAATAATGCACCGAGACGATAGTTTCTTGTTTACAAAACCTAAAAGCCATGAGAACAAATCTTTTATCTGTTTTACTAAAAAAACTGTTTTCGACGATTTTCTTGTCATTTTTTCACTTTTTTTAGAAGTTGTGTTTATTATTTAATAATAACAGTTACTGAACTGTATAAATTTTTTTCTAACTGTCAAGGGTTACAGAAGAAGAAAAGCATATATTTTTTTTCTTTGTTGAATCGTAAATTGTAGTAATTAATCGTTTTATTAAATTTCGTAGGTGCGGGCAAGATGGGGTAGGGGAGAGTGGGGCAAGACGGGGTTCACAAATTAAGCAAAAAAAAGAGAAATAATTCATAATTTATTTATTTTGTCCCAGGCAAGCCACAAGAACAATAATTAAAATACAATTTTCAGCAAAAATAAAAAATTCAAAATATACATTATGTTCATAAAAGAAAAAACACACATAAAAATAATATTAATAAAATATTTTCAACAATGATAAACAATCTTCAATATTACACTCACAAAAAATTTAACAATGGCAAGAGTCATAATAACGAGATTCTACTCATCCAATAAAAATAAATATTTATATAATCTAAGCTTAAATATTTTTGGACTTTCGATAGTAGTAATAAAGCTCGGAAGAGAATGCCACAAATTTATTGCAGTTTTCATAAAAGAATTATAATACACTGTAAAAAAAGGGAGTTAAATTTTAACTCCCCTGGGGGGTCTATAAAAGTCGCACCCATTGAGGAGTTAATGCCAGGGGAGTTAAATAAAGAGAGTTAAAATTTCACACCCAAATGCTAACTCCCCAAGGAAAAAATAACTCGCGCGGGTGTTGAATGAAGGGAGTTAGAAATTAACTCTCTTTTGGAGTTGATTTTTAACTCGAAAAATTTCACTCCCAACTCCCAAGTCCGTTAACTCCCTAAATTTTTTACAGTGTATCGTTCAGTTCTATGTGATGGTATCCTAAGTAAATTAGGACACCTCACCTCTCTCGAAGTAACATCGTTTCTAAAACTAAAGTTCTCATACAAATATAAAGGTTTTTTAGTATACAGGATAACCTGTGTAAAACAACCAACAAGCCAAAGTCTTCTTTTCCTAACACTAAGCCATCCAAGTCTTAACCTATATGGTGTTACATGTTCATCACTCCATAAGTTGAATGTGAATCTTATACATGTATTAAGAAGCTTCTTAAGTTTCTGATTTAATTCATTAGTTAAATCATTATAAACAGCACAACAGTAGTCAAAATGAGGAAAAATCAACGAGGTAACAAGTTTTATTCAAATGTCAACAGTAAGAGCTCCTTTATCCCCCTTAAATTGTGACAAGGTTGCATAAACACTTTTACAAATTTTACCAACTTGCTTGTCCCAACAGAGAGTCGGTCTAAATATAACACCCAAATTCTTAACTGAATCAACAAAAGGTATGGTAATATCATTAATCCTAATTAATAAGTTACCATCTAGTTTGATATTATTTGTATACTCTCTAAATCTGAATAAGTGAAATTTTCACTTTTTTCATGTGTGAACCTTTTTCTCACTTATTAATAAGTAGAATCTACTTATGGGCAATTCCACGTGAGATTTCAGTCGACCTCTTAAAATCGGCCAAAAATATTTTTTTTCTATTCTGTATTGAAAAAAAACAGATACGTATTTTTTTATTATTTTTTTGGAGGCCAAATTTTTGAGTTATGAATTTTCAAAATTTTTGCTTTTTAAATGTAGGTATATTTTCAATGTCAGATAACTAAAAAAATATTGCTTCTTTTCATTTTTTGACAAGAGAAAAAAAGTTTTGTTTTTCTCTCTACTTTTGAATAATCATAACAAAAAAATTTTTTTTTCATTTTTTATTAAAAAAATAAAAAAATTTTATAAACAAATTAATTTTTTTTAACTTTGGGTATGATAAATTTTTAATTTTCTTTTTTTAAAACATACCTGGAAATGATAAGAAGGTTTTGCAAAAAGTTTCAGAGTGGGCCTGACAAGTTTGATGGGTCCAAAAAAATAATTAAGCTGTCCGTGCAGGTCGCACGCACGTGGCACAATGGGATTTTTTTACAATTTATTATTAAAAATTGTCTAGAGCCTACAAATTTTATCGGATTTTGATTATTATTGAATTTTAAGGCTCTAAACAATTTTTAATAATAAATTGTAAAAAAAATCCCATTGTGCCACGTGCGTGCGACCTGCACGGACAGCTTAATTATTTTTTTGGACCCATCAAACTTGTCAGGCCCACTCTGAAACTTTTTGCAAAACCTTCTTATCATTTCCAGGTATGTTTTAAAAAAAGAAAATTAAAAATTTATCATACCCAAAGTTAAAAAAAATTAATTTGTTTATAAAATTTTTTTATTTTTTTAATAAAAAATGAAAAAAAAAATTTTTTGTTATGATTATTCAAAAGTAGAGAGAAAAACAAAACTTTTTTTCTCTTGTCAAAAAATGAAAAGAAGCAATATTTTTTTAGTTATCTGACATTAAAAATATACCTACATTTAAAAAGCAAAAATTTTGAAAATTCATAACTCAAAAATTTGGCCTCCAAAAAAATAATAAAAAAATACGTATCTGTTTTTTTTCAATACAGAATAGAAAAAAAATATTTTTGGCCGATTTTAAGAGGTCGACTGAAATCTCACGTGGAATTGCCCTTATACATAAGTGAAATATTCACTTTTTTATGTGTGAACTTGTCTTCACTTATCAATAAGTGAAATCCCCACTTATGTATAAGTGAAATATTTAGTTAAAAAGAAATTCATCTGCGCATTATATTACAATTTATTATTTATACCAACTTTTAAAAGTTTAAAAACAATGTTTTTATCATTTCAGTTAATATATTAGAAATTTTTTATTTTATTTAATTATAAAAATTGTCATTTAAAATTTAATAAATTTTTAAAAAAATATTCGGTTAAATATTATATTAACAGTAATCTAATAACTAACTTTTTATTTACTAAGTATTTATATACATATATAATAAGAGAAATCTTAAACAAAACGTTAAAGTAGAACACAATAAACTAACTCTTTATAAGTATCACCCAATAATTTTCTATGAGTATAAGGCAACTTATTAAGTGGCATTGTAGTGTTTCTCGTTGATCATAAAAGTTAAGCGGCATTGCTTGCAGTTAGTATTAGGATGGGTGACCGTTTGGGAATTTAGCTTAAAAAAAATGAAAAATTGATATGTTTATAAGTTTCAGACTGATAATGAGAAGAGAAGAGATTGTTAAATAGTTGATAGTAAATAAATATTTTTTTTATATAATATTGATCCTGATTATTTATTTACATTCACTTCTTAATGTCTGAGTATTCACTTAGCTCATAATTGAATATTCACTTATTCATAAGTGAATGTAATTCACTTATTTATAAGTGAATATAATTCACTTATTTTATGTGTGAATATTCACTTACATATTCTACGTGGAAGAGTTTTGAAACATGGAATAAGTGAATATTCACTTAAAATAAGTGATATTTCACTTATTCAGATTTAGAGAGTACCAAGTTGATCCAATTATCATAGAATAAGTTTTATCAGTATTTACTTTAAGAAAATCTGTTGATGCCCAATCTAGTACCGACTTCACATCTTTATTTATTAAAGCCAGATTTTCGTTTAAATTATCTAGACTAGAATGAATATAAATTTGTAAATCGTCCACGAAGTACATATGTTTAGAGTATTTTAAAACTTAGTATTTTAAAATTTAGAGAAGTTAAGAAAACTACTAAAATCAAGATTGAATAAAATAAGAGTGACCAAAAAGAAAAAAGCTTGTCAGGTTAAATCATCAATTAGCGATGGTAAAGTGGAAAATACACCTTGTCTCTATTGCAATGGTTATTATTTAGACTCAAATGGAGGCTGGGCTGCTTTTTTTGTCTGCGGCCAATGGGCTCACTGCAGTTATGCATGAAGATGAAGATGCAACCTTTACTTGTGAAATTTGTCGACAGAAATAGGTTGCTTTCTTGAGTACCCAATCTTACCCGCCGGTGGGGCAAGATGGGGAGATTTGCAATTTTTTCAATATTATTAATTATAAGCTTTTTTAAGAAACAGATGGCCTTTGTACGCCTTTTTTACGAAAGACTGATTCCCAAAGATGATAATTAAAAATAATAATAAAGTATATATTCGATAATTTTCGTTTTTTTGCGCTTTAAACCTTAAGTACCCTGTCTTGCCCCACTCTCCCCTACTACTAGTGCTAAAAAGGTAAGCTTTCCATTAGGATAGGTTAAAAAAAATAAAAAACCGTTTTTGAGATATATTGATATTAAGAATTTACCCTTGAATTTCCAGGTCAAATTGAAAGAAAATAATTTTTTTCCATCACCAGCTTGTAGCTCGTGAAAAACACTTCAAAAATCACTATTCACATTTTTAATTTGATTAATTTTACTTATCAATATATTCAATCTAAAAAAAGATTTTTTCAAAAAAGTCAAAATTTTGAAACTCCGTAACTCAAAAAATATGTTAGCAAATTCAATAATAATTCATATTTACACTTCTAGTAATAATTATACCGTTTTGGCAAAGTTTCGAGAAAATTCATTTTTTGACCTGGACAGTTGAGGAATTTTGCCCCATATATTTCAGTAGAGTAATGGACTTAATTATAATTATATTTAATATATACATTTAATTTATATAGGAAATTACAAGTCTGACATAAACTTAGTACTTCTACTGAAACTTAAATTAGAAGATCTTTTAAAAATGAATAAAATTGTCTTTCCTTAATAGTAGCAGAAAATGAAGGAGACATTCATGCCTGACTATAACCAACTTGAACTACTTATAATTATTTCAAAAGAATTTTAAATTTGAATAAAACATTCGTTTACTACACTGTAAAAAATTTAGGGAGTTGATGGTCACCGCTATTGGGTGTAAAAGTTTTCGAGTTAAATATCAACTCCCAAAGAGAGTTAGTTTAATAACTCCTTACTTTTACATAGGGGTGTAAAGCTTTAACTCCCTTTATCCAACTTTCTTCACTTTAACTCCCCATTGGGTGCAACTTTTATAGAATCGCCTGGGAAGTTGAAATTTAACTCCCTTTTTTTGCAGTGTATAAAAAATAAAATAAAAAAAATTTATAAATATGTAAATAAAAAATTTTGACAGTGGTCGAAAATAATGAATTGATTAAAATCTTTATCCAATGAGTCTATATGTGAAGGTTGTTGATTTTTAAAAGGATTTACTTTATAACCACTCAGCATAACAAAAAGCAATCGAGTGCTATTGCCATAATTCCCAACCAATAAATGAACCAATCAGCTATTTCAAGTACTGATCAATTAGCAGATTGACGAGATCTGCTTTATGTCTTCCTGCATACATACCAAACAGGTATTTAAGCATCATACAACTTCTACAGTTAAATGTATATATACATGTGTGACAAAACACTTTACACAAACAAGGAAGTATAAATTGCCGCATTGTTTGATTTACAACAATTTCCTAGTTTCGAGTTATTTCCTCCCATACGATTTACGTTCAAAGGTACACATGAAATCTGACATTTATTGAGATATATTAATCTTGCGAACGTTGGGATTTCCAATCATTCATTCCGTTGACTGCAAGTGACCACGCGCAAAATTACACGCTATAATGGTGAATAAATATATATATATATAGTATATACATATGAAAAGTTGAGGGAGTGAAAGAGAGAGAGGTTGGGGGCATGTGGTAACACTAGTTCTTTTGAAACACTGCAAGTATTTTTCGATTAACTCCCAGAAGTTTAGACTACCTATTGATAGTTCTGATAACAATTTGAGAAATTTTATTTGGAAAATTTTCTATTTCGTCGTCACTGTGGGTCAATTTGCAGATAGAAAACATTTTTTAATAGAAGGAACTTCTTACTAAGGAAATTAAATAAAAAATTCCAATGTCTGACGTAAGCTACCTTTTACTAATAAATTTGAGAAAATCAAAAATTTTAAATCTTGTCTGATTGAAATTGACTTATACTACTGATATTAAAATCAAAATAATTTACTGCACATTTGCTGTCTGGACAAATTCTAAATGTTTACTATCAATAGGAATTTTACAAGAATTTACAAGTCTGACTAAAATTAACTGATACTACTGAATCTAAAGAATTTTTTAGGTCCGAACAAAATTTCAGATTACTACTTACACTTAAGCTATAAGAATTTAAAAATCTGATTAAAAATTACTGTCACTAACAATAGTAAAAAATACAAGAAAAAAATGTCTGACAAATACTGTGTTGTACTACTAACTGACAGTTTTTCTAAGATTCTCAATTTGAGACTATTATAGCATCAAAACGTTGCATCACAACAATTTTAAAACTTTTTTTTTCTTAATTTGATATACAGTTTTTCTAAGAATATCAAATAGGTTTTTTGTCTCAATTTGATTTCCTTAGAAAAACTGTGACTTCTAAAACTTAATATACAAGAATTTTTAGGTGTGAGCAATATTGCTAAAACTCATGTTTAAGAATTTTTAAATATGCATAAAAATTGCTGTTTCTACTTCTAACAAAAAAATTATAAGTATAAGAAAATCTGACTAAAACTGTGCTGTACTACACAGAAAAAAATAAAATCTCAAAATAAGAAGAAAATTCCGCTTAACAATTATTTTTACATTTTATTTTCAATATACGAATATTCATCTACTAAAAAGAGGAATTTTTGTTTACATTTGAAAGTTTTTTAACTAAAAGATGAATTTTAATCTTTCTCCTTTGATTGAATTTATTCCTCTCAAATTGAAACAAATTTATACCAGAAAGAAGATTTTTAAGTTGTTTTTTGTTTGTCTGAATACAACTTCAAACTCTTTAAAAAGTAACATTTAATAGAAAATATAAAAGAGGAAAATCCTCTCAATTAGAAAGGGAAAATTTAGTGCCCATATGTAAGAGAAAAAAATGCTGCAAAAAAAGGGGAATCGTCTAAAATTGAAAATATTTTTTTTTCGGTGTACTAATATTAAATTTACAAGAATTTAAAAGTCTAAACAAAATTGTCTCTATTGACACTTAAATTATATAATTTTTAGGCCTGATCAAAATTGATTTTTACTACTGAATAGTAAATTACAAAAATTTTGAGCCCTAAAGAAAAATTACTAAAGTTGTGTTGTTTTACTAATACTAAATTTAAAAGAATTTACAGTCTCACTAGAACTTCTGGGGGTCGATTATGTAATTTCACTTCCACTGTCACTTTCACCGAAATTAATTTTCACTCTCATTTCTACTTTCACCCTTATTAATTTTCACTTCCACTTCCACATTCACCTAAATTAATTTTCACCTCACGATTTACTGTGAAGCCTTTTTAACATGTCTCCAATAAGACTTCTATAAGGAAAGTAAATTTTTATTGTTTTTTTTTCAAAGTCATAGAAATTATTTTAAATTTAATTAAATATTTTTAGACTTTAGTTTTGTATTTGATAAAAATGTTCAAACTTTGTCTTTTATTTTACGTTAAAATTACTTCGCGATAATTAATGATATTTTTATACATTAAAGATATCTTAAACAAAATTTTAATGCACATTAAAATAAAATTGAGAGTCTAATGTTCAATTTACCCATATTTTATTTATAAAAAGGAGAAAAATTATTGCTATTAGGTATAAATAATCCAATTTTATATGCTTGACCCAGTAAACATTCAATTTCATCTCTAAAGCCTTGTTTTTTTATTAAATAATTGAATATGCAAGTAAGTTTAATAGAATATTTTGATGATCATATAAAATTACGGTGTAATATTTGTATATTTTACTCAAAAAAATTTATATGTAAAAGTGGAAGTAAAAATTAATTAAAGGTGAAATAAAAAGTGAAAGTGGAAGTGAAAATTACATAATCGACCCCCTGCTACTTATAAAACAAGAATAACAGAAATGTATATAATATTTGACTCAATTCTTATTTACTAAAAATACTAAAAGTAATAAAATTCTCAAGTTGCTATCACACTTTTTCTAAGAATTTTTTATACAAAAAACGTATCAAAATTGTTGCGATGCAACGTTTTGATACGGTTTTTTTTATCTCAAAATTTGATTTCTTAGCAAAAGTGTCATTTAATTTACAAACAATGAAAATATCGAAGCAAGTGGAAAATTTTTTACTATTACCAAACTAAAATGTACAATATAGTTGTTTCTAAACAATTATGCTAAAATCAAATACGTTTAATATGAAAATTTCAATTCCAGAAAGAATTTTGATCGAATCAAGTGAAAAGAGTGGAAAAGTGAGAGATTTTTCCTCTCTGAGACAAAACTTTTCTTGGACTTGCGAGAGCAATTAAAGAAATGGATTTGTAAACCAAGCGGAATCTATGTGCGATTCTGTTACTTTTCGAGCAACATTTATTTTCCAAGTCGTTTTATTCTCTAGCATTGCATATTTATCAGGGTTCCCTTTACGCAAGGAGGATACGAAAGGCCACTTCATTCTATATAGTAAGTACATATATATATATATATATATGTATATAAACAGAGAAAACGTTGGAAATTTCAAACTGTAATATTGTTTTTCCTTTTTCTTCTTCCTTCAACGTTTCAAGCACTGTTTAGATCCCCCAACTTTAATTCTCCAGTTTCGTTAAAATTACCATTTACTTATTTAAAGATTCAACGATTAAACACACAGTGCTCAACAACAAGTCTCGTTAAAGATTTTCGCCCTTTTAATAAATAAGAAAAGAGGAAAATTGTTAATTTCAAAATTACCTATCAAGAAAAAATAATTATTATAAGTATGTGTGACGAACCGACTTCGTCACATTTTTGTATTTATGAGATTAAGGAAAAAACAAACTACACAAGAACAAATTTATGTAAACCTAATATTTTTATAAGTAAAACAAGAAAAAACCAATTCAGCCGACCTTTGATTGCTAAAAATAAAAGAAAACCAAAATCAATCTAAACAATAAAAATCGAGCCCATTTCTCAATATTTACTCAACTTGTCAATTTCACACTTTGGGGTCATTAACTTTGTGGTATGCGAATTTCGCAATACCCACGAAAAGAATTTTTGAGTGGTGAATCCAAGTTAAATGAACAGGGATCACACCACATATAAACTGCAAACTTTACGAAAAACACGGGTCGACGACCAGGTGTTGCAAAAGAAGACGATTTCCCCACTTTCGATCTTCGGTGCACGAAATAAATCGAAAAGTGGAAATCGGGGAGTTGGCTTTGAACTTTCCTGAAGGAAAGTTGTGTTTGTTTTAATTTTCGAGTCGGAGATCTGAAATAAATAGATCGCTTGGAATTGTTTTACTGAAATGAAATAGAAAAGATTAAAGTTCTTAATTCAAAGTTAATGGACTAAAAGTGTGAAAATTAATAAAGTGCGAAAATAGTGTACCTAAGGAGTAGACCATTGAGAAAAGGGAAACCAAGGACAGAAGGGTCCTTATTAAATATCATAAAAAAAAACGGATAAGATTTACTAAAAAAAACCACAAGCAATCAAAGTAAGTAGAATTGCTTTTTTAAAGAGAAATACACTAAATACCCCTCATATTCGTCATTACACTAATAACACTTGAAAGTAACATTCAAATATTCAAAGGGGAAGAATTACTTCAAATAAAGTTTGTAATAAAACTAAAGGAATAATTATTATAAAGATTGTATGTTTTTTTGAGTTAACAATATATGAGTATTCAAATTTCTAATTTGTAAATTTATTTATACCTTTCCATCTCAAAGAAAAGGGAAGTGCTCTCTACTTCAAAAGTAGGGACTCTCACCCCACAATTTGAAGAATAGATTGTAAAGAGGGGGATCCACTACCAAACAGATTTAAAGGTGTCAGCTAGTACTGTGTAACATTCCTTTAAATTATTTTATTGTTAATTAATTAAATTATTAATCCAATTTTAATTCATTACAATTGGTGGCATTATACAATTATAATGTTTATAAGAAAGTATGAACAAAATACAAATACCTATATTAAAAATAATAATAAAACAAACATAATTCATCTATTCGTTATAATATTGGTTATAAGAATTAAAATAGAAGTAAAATACATAAAATATATTTCTCATTCAAAGCTGTTTATTACATTTCACACATTTATAAATTTGCTTTGAAAAGTGAATGAACTTAATTTAAAAGAATGATACTTAAAATACTAATGTATTGTGAAATCTAAGAAGTGGTGTGTCCAGGTTAATGAACCAGGATCACACCACTGTCCAAAACTGCAAGTTTGCAGAAAAGCGCCTGGCAACGAGCAGGTGCAATAAACTAAAGAATAATTTCAACACTGTAATGTCGATTAATAAAATCGATTAACACAGGGAAATCTGGGCATTTCCCCGTGAGTCATCGCGATAGTAAGTCGTGGGTCAGTTTGACCGTTATTTTAAATATAAAGAAGTTATCATGCTTATTACTGATAATTAATAATTAAGTATAAAAAGTGAAAAATAATAAAAGTTCTAAGTGAGAAATTGTTTTATAAAAATTTGACTTAGAATAAATATTATAGAAAAGGATTATAAGAAGTTTAAAGGAATAATATCAATTAACGAATAGGTGAGTCAATTGTATACATACACTTAAATAATACTTCACACACACAAATATACATTTGAGGAGAATAAAGATTGTGTTAGAATTATATACATATTAACACGAATATATTATAGATATAAATTAAAGATATAACAGAGAATAAAAAAGGGATAAATAAATATGTATTAGGGTTTTAGAGGAACGAATAATAAATTTTAATTGTTTATAATTATCTTAACTTCATTTAACACCTCATTCTAATCTCCTAAAATTCCACTAGTGAAAAGTAGAGATTCTCACCTCACTACTTGAACAATAAGTAGGAAGGAGGGGATCCACTACCAAACAGGTTTGAAGGTTTCGAATATTTTCGTGTAACATTCCTTTAAATTAAATTATTGTTAACAATTTATTTAAAATTTGTTTATTACAGTATGTATGTAAAAAAAAATAATTACTTAATTAAATTAAATTAAATTTCCAAGGGAAAAATATTTTCTCATTTTTTTCCCACTGTTTTGAAGAACAAGAAAATGCTTCTTATCCAAGACAATAAACAATTATTCTAATTAATAAATACCAAATTTTAAATAAATGTAAGTTTATTCAGTAGAATCTACTTTTACCATTTTTTTTTTGTTAGTAAGAAGTTTCAATTCTCTTTCAGTGTCAATAATATCAGAAATTGGTAATCAGAGTTTCAGTGCTTAAAAAGTGAATATTAGTAGTAAAGGTCAATTACGGTCAGACCTGTAAATTTTTCACAGTTTTTCTCAGGTCATCAAATTGAGACAAAAAACGTATCAAAATATTGCTTCGCAACACTTTTAACATGTTTTTGACTCAATTTGATATTTTTAGAAAAACTGTGTTTTAAATTTAATATATGAAAAGTCCAGTTCCGTCTACTTATATGTAAATAAATATTAATAATACAAGGCTGTAAGTAGTTAGTACCACATAACTTTATCAATGTTTTGCTTTTTTGTAATTGTTGTTACTAGTAATGACACTAATTTTTAGTCAGACCTCAAAATTGTTTTAGCTTTAGTTAACTTAGAGATAAACAATTTTGTTCAGACCTATAAGTTCTTGTACTATTTTTTCTAAAAATCAAGTAGGTAATAAAGAAATCTGACACCAGTTTTTAAAAATTCAAAATAACAGATTCAATATGGTGGATATTTTTCAAAATGAATCGGATTTTAAAAGGTCGATGATTACAAAAATTTTACATCAGTTTTATAAATTTTTAAATTGAGGATACAATATGATAAGCACATTATAGGGTTGTGAAAACTTTAGGGTAACAAGTTTCAAGCCAATCTGATGAATTTTTAATTTTGTCGTCCTCCATATTGGATCCGTCATTTTGAATTTTGAAAAATTAATGTCAGATTCGTTAGCAGCGACCCAACAACTCCTGAGTTATCAGTTTTAGGAATATTTAAGAAGTTTTTGACAACTTTTGACAGTTTTAGTTTTTCCAGTACAGCCAAAGGGTTAATAGTCTTTCGAATCTTTTAAAAAATAGAAACTTTAGATTTTCAATTATTTTTACGAAAATTACAAAATTTTAATTTTCTTTTTTGCAGATATTTCCAATTTCTGTATTTTAGAAGATTAAAAGAGAAGCGAAAGAAAAAGAACCAAGAGAATCAAAACAGTTTCAAAACTTCGACTATGGAGAGTTAATTAAAAATTTTTTCTAAGGGAAAATTAAAATTGTTAGTAAATAGAAAAGAAATGTTTTCCTCTTTTTGGTGATTTTTATTCAGTAAATGTCTTTTCTTCTACCTGTAGTTGAGTTTTCTTGGAAAGTTTTCAAATTCTATTTATTTGTCACACGTTTTCGAGAAGATAATTTACGAAATTTCGTTTTCCCCACTTGACGCTTGAAAACATTTATTCAAATGAAACGAAAATGCAATTGACTAACTTATTTTCCCTATGGAGAAAGTAACTTTTTCCTTCGGCGTAGTTCTTGTTGAGTTTAAGTTTCCTTTCTCTCTCTTCCTCTGGTGCAAAAGGGAAACATTTTTGAATCGCTAATTCTTCGAGTGCAATTTCTTCGATCGTTCTTTAGGGAGAGGAAGAGGGACTTAAGCTTTAAGTATGGCTTTTAAAGGCTTTTCCCTCTTTCTCTTCCTCAAGGGGAGAATTTGCAAAATAGCTGAAATCCTGTTTTCCGTTGTTAATTTAGAAAATATCAAATTCTGAACGAGTCTTTGATTAACTGGATTGTGGTTTTCTTGAGATGGAGACAGGGGAGAGTCAATGAAAATTTATAAGAGAGGGGGCTTCCCCTTTCGGAGTTTCCAATTTAATACACAAGTTGAAGAGAGAACATTCTTGGAAGAGTGTCTCCTGTGGGTTGTCATCCTTTATAAACAGCCCCAATGTTACCGATTTGCATAATATGTGAGTCTATCTTTTTTGAAATATTGTAAGTGACTCGGACTTCTTTTTTTTCTTTCTCAAAAGAATTTAATTTCATCAGAAGAAATATTCACCTATTTATTTATTTTTTCAGCTATTAAGAAAGAATAATTCCAGTATCGTTTTTTTCTATATAGTAAATATTGATAATCTTTTACATTAGAATGCCCAAAATATTTTTCGGTACTTTTTCTTTAACGTTACTTAAAAGGAGTTTTTATTGAATTTAAATTTAAAAATTTTAGAAAATAAAGGAAAAAATTTTACTTAAAAAATGTTCTGTTACTTACTAGATTTTATGTAGAATAGAATCAATCTATAATCTATAGAATCATTCTAGTTATAAATATTATAAATATTTATATAATAAATTATAAATAAATAATAAAAATTCGAATACAGGGTTGACACAAAAAATTAATTTTGTTTCCCTCTGACTTTTCCCTGATTTCCAGGCAAAATTTTGATTTTCTCCCTGACCCTAAAGCCTAAACTGATTAACTCTAAAAATGATTAGATAGAAAAAATGTTCTATTGCATAATAATTGTAAAATTATTCGAAAACATAAATAACTTCTTCCTTAAATAAATATTTAATTATTATTATTTTTCCATAGGAATTAAGATTTTCAAAACTTTCGAATTCAAACTTTTTTGAAATTTAACAACTTAAGAATATTATTATAAAACACGAAGAAATCTTCATGTTTTATAATAATTGAAGATAACCGAGTGATAAAATCATTATTTTATCACAGTAAATCGTGAGGCGTTAAAATAACACCAGAATGGATTAAAATAATCTGCAACAGTTTAATCCCTCTATGATTAAATTAACACCAAAAAGGATTTAAATAATCCATTTTGGTGTTATTTTTAACTATGAATGAAATTTTACTTCAAATCTAAACCAAGTCAACGATTTGTCAAAGAAAGTCAAAGTGAATCTAAATCTAAGATTAACTATACGGTCAAAGTGAGTCTAAATCTTAGTCTTAGTAAAATTCTTAGTCAAAGTCTTCTTCAAAGTCTTAGTCTAAGACTTAAACTACGACTACAAGGAAAAAACTGGATATTCAAAAGTAGATATTGAAAAAATATATTAACTCTTAACATCAAAAATATTAAACTTTAATATCTAGATATTCAAATCACATGCTATATATTAACGCTTAACATCCAGATATTTACTTTTAATATCTAGATAGCTGTCCCTATGTTAAAGAATAAAAATATTAGACTTTAACATCTAGATATTTACCTTAAATATCCATTTTGCTCCGTGTATGACTAAAAATTTGACTCGCTTTTACTTTCTTTCACAAATCGTTGGCTTTGTTTTGAAGTCAAATTCCATTCATAGTAAAAAATAACACCAAAATGGATTGTTTTAATCTTTTTTGGTGTTAATTTAATCTGCAACGATTTTGAAAATGATTAAATTCGCAAAAATGGTGTTATTTATGAAAATAATTGAATCCCTGTATATTTTAAATAATTTCATTCTTTTGTAAAATTTTTTTAAGATAGATATTGAAAATCATTAAATTGAGGAAATTTTTTAAAAATAATTGAAATTTCGCCAAGAATTTTATTAAAGTTTTTGAAAATAATTAATAATAATATCAGGCAAAAATAGCTATATCGACTTTTAGAGAAATTTCTTTTAAATATTGTAATACTAGCAACAATTCGCCCGCGGCTAATTTCTTCCTTACTTGATTAAATAAAATTATCTATTTTAAAAATAATAGAATTTAAAAATTTTCATGTTCACTTCCGGCGGAAATTGTGCGACCGCTAACATCTCGAGCTATTAAAAAACACACCCGCACAAAAACAGTGATAACTCCGTCAAAAATGAAGCTAGATGCTTTTTTTAAATTGCATTAGAAAGCTTATTAAATTTCCAATTAAATGGCACTATTTTCATTTGTATTGCAGAAATAGGAAGCAAGATATCATGTTATAAACACAAAAAAAATTCTATTTTTTTGGGAATTTCTCACCCTGAATTTGACTTCTGGCCAAATTTGGAAAAGTTAATGAAAAAAATTGTTACTTTCACAGACTATTCCTTGTAAACTAAACTTTAAATAGAGACCAAGAACAGCAAAAAATATTAACGCGTTCCCGAGATATTACAAAAAGAGTTTGCCTACAACAATAAAACAATTAAATGAAAAAGATGCGCGAATATATATTAGTGAAAGTGCAGTAGTCCATTGAATAAATTAAATCAATGCTGTCAAACGTTGTTTTAAATTAATTTGCGGGCAACTTGGTCATACGTAACAATGTGTAATTTGGGACTACAATATTCGATGGAGAATGCGAAACATGGAAACTATCGGGTCAGATATGGACGTATATTATGCAGGACCATAATCAATCGACAGTCGTGTATTTTCATCCTTGTTTGGATTTCACCACTCGAGAGGGACAATTGAACCATATATGAGAGAGTGAGTGAGAGAGTGAGTGAGAGAGTAAGGTGCATAATGATTATTCCCCCGGCTCAATTGATTGACGCTATATAGCTCTCTACCCATGAGGCAATGCGAGTGTCGATGGTTAGATGTGGACCGTTTGAAACTCGATTCACAGACGAGTGCCGAATAATAGACAAAGATAATCGTCGACGCAAAGGTAATCATATTAATTTCAAGCTCTTTCAACGTTCCAACGCGAAATATGGTAAACTCCATAGATCGAGACACTCGTGATGTGTATATATAAATTCTATAGTCAGTCGTTGATTACCTGTACCATATGTGACATACCTGTAATGTAATTATCTTGTTAATTGATGTTTCGATACGTATGCAGTTATTCGAGGCATTTCGATCAAGCACCGACCCAGTTCCTCTTGTTTTCCAGAGAAAGTATATCGAATGTTGCTGGATTGCAAAATGAAGCGAGTTGCGCAAGTAATTGCACACACACACACACACACTCGTTTTTCTATTTTTCCATCCCTCTCTTTGTTTAACCATTTTGCGCTTTTCCGTTTTTCATAAATTAATAACTAGGAATTGACTTTCTATTTTCAATTGCAATTTTTATTCCAAATTTTCTGTATTGTCTAGATACTCAAAGTTATTTTTGCAATTTACTTGATAATTTATTGCAGTAAATTTAAATATGGAATTTATTTTAAGTACATTTTTGATTTAGAATAATAATTTATTGCTATAGGGTAAGACCGAGGGAGATGTCCATAGTTTTTTAAAGCACTCTAAAAATTATATAAAAAAGCGATTTTTGTCTAAACTTTAATTGATAATTAAACACTGAACAGTTAACTTTAAAGTAACGAAAAATAAAATATTTTCAGAGAAACAATCTCAAAATTTACATTTTTTAAATCTATCAAATTTTGTCGAAATTATATACACATTTGAAATTGAAATTTTCGCTTAAAACGCCATAGCTGCAATCCCCATATATAAACATAATTTACACCATTTATTTTTTAAAAAGTTTTTTTATTTTTTAAAATATAAAATATAGAAATGTCTGTTAAAAATAGAAGCAAAATCAAAATATAATATACATATAAATTTAATTCTCTTTTGATAACAGAAAAAAGAATAAAAATTTTCAATTCGAACATTTGCATGTAAACATTATTTTTACCAATTGATTGTAAAAAAAAAAAATTAAAAGAAGAAAAGTTTTCTTCTTCCAACTTCTTTTCATTCTATATATACGAATTGGCTGATTTGAATAAAAATTTGATACCAGGCCATTCTTGGTATATAAGAAACGCGCCCCTTCAATGTCTACGAAGATTGAATGCAGAATGAATGAAACCTTGACAACTTCGCACCGGCGTGGCTGGTAATTAGAGACGTGTTACAACTTGTTTTTTTGTTAACCTACCACCCGTCGTTTCCATATTTAGAGCAATTTGCACCCCAAAAAAAGGAATTAAACCGAATAATTGTAAATTCAAAAAGTCGTCGCAGAAATGTGCGACGGTAAAATAAATTACTCAGTTAATTACAAGACAAATACAAAATAATTTCTCTTTTACTTACGCAGCAATTCAAAGAATTTTCATATAGAGCACTCACCTGAAACAAAGAAACAGAAAAAAGAATTCATTAATACAACAATTAATTAGCAAAAGTTATAATTATAAATTGTAAATTTTAATTAAATTTAATTTAAGTTTTTTGCATTTTTTCGTTTTAATTACTTTAAGTAAATTATTTTTTTGAGTTTTATATAGCACACTTTTTTTCTTAATTTTTTTCAAGTATTTCTGAGAAAAATGCTGTCGTCTAAAAGAGAATGATAAAAATTAAATGTTTTAATGATGTTTGGTTGTATATAGTCAAAATGTACAAAGACGAAGAAGTCGGCAAAGAAAGAAGTCGACATTACAGGAAGAAAAGTCGCACAGTTATTGAAGTGATCCTCAAATCGTGTCGCGAATTCCCTTGTGCGAGGGTTGACACGACTGACATCTCGTAATACCGGGACTTGGACTCATGCCAGTTTGCATAAGAACTTGCAGATCTCGTTCACACCCTTTGCTAGTACCGCCAACCAGAAACTAACATCCTCTATACCAAATCTAACACCTTACTATTTCACTCGAAAATTTAATGTAACTCTCTCTCGCACACACACTCTTTCTCTGCTCCAAACATTTTAACATTATATATATTCATGTCGACGAAAAAAAATCCCAGGGGATTGAAATTCAGAATCTGGAAATTATTTCATCGTAAAAAGAAAATTTAATATTTTTGTAATTTGATATTATTTATAATATGTACCAAATATTATAAAAAATGGATATGTAATTAAATAATATTTACTATTCATATTAATAATGCTTACTCTGTTCACATTAACAGAATTTTTATTTAACATTTCTATTGAATATATTTTTTTAGTGTTGCATTCGAGCGAGAAATCGATCGAAGAAAACGAGAATCTCGTCAAAAATACATGCCAAACAAATGAATACCTAAGTTGTCTCCTCTTTCTTTTATGAAAGAAGAGATTCTCGAATGCTAAACAGCCTAGTCAAAAAAAATTCTATAGAACTTTACTAAAATTATTCTATAGAATAGTTAAAAGCTAGTGAATATTTTTTAGAATTTGACTGGAATATTTCTACAGAATTTCTATACGAATTCTAATAAATATAAAATAATTTAATTTAAATAAAATAATCCATTTTTTCCCCTCACTTTATTTTCTCTAATTTTATCCATTGATAAAAATGACTTACAATTTGTTTATAATTGTAATTTATAATATTATTTATTTTATACTCTGAAAAAAAAATTTATTTAAAACCGATTAGTTTAAGTAAATTTTATTCAAGTCAAACAAATTGTATTTGAACCAATAATTTCAGTATATGCAGCAAATACCATTTAATTCAAGTAAATATTTATTTGATAGTAGATAAGTAATAAGACATTAGAATCAAATTTTTTTTCAATGTAAAAGAAACGAAACAATTTGATTCGCTTTATATTGTTTGTGAGAATTTGCATGCCATCTAGGGTCTAAATTTGAAATTAATTACTGACTTTTTTATAAAAAAGAATAACTTTTTAGAGAAGTTGACAGCTGTCAACTGTCAAATTGTCAATTTAACATCATATTCGTAATCATATTCGTAGTCACTTATTTATACTAATTGTTGCTATTTAGAAAACTTAGATTATTTTTTCTGTGTTTAGAGAGTTTGTTATTAAATTATATAAACAATTATTAAAAAATTATTTGCATTACTTGTATATTTTTTATTTTGATACTGTGATCCACGATGAAGAAAATAAGCCTAATTTGATTAAAAAATATTAATATTTAAAAAAGTTACAAGGGTTTTTCTAAGTTAAACTTTAGCTGCTGTTTTCTCGAAAACTTATTTTCGCACGTAAGGTCCCTTTTCATACACCAGGTCACATATAGTGACTGGTAATTACTGAGTTAAAATTTCTACCTAAGTGGTCGCAATATTGGATTCGCCATTTTGAATTGTGGAAATCTGACATCAGATTCGTAATCAGTGACCCCGAAAATCCCCGAGAAATGAATTTCAGTCGAAACGCATCGAATTTCGAATTCAGCGACCCCAAAAACCTTCTCTCTAAATTTGAATCAGTTAAAAATAACTGATTCAGAAGCAAAAAGTCAGTCACTAATTCAAATAGTAATATTTCTACTGACAATTAGTTAAAAATAACTGATTCTCAGTTAAAAATAACTGAAGTTTCAGTAAATTTTTTTTTGACTGATTCAATTAGTCAAGTTTAACTATTTTTTCAGTTATTTTTTACTGAAAATTAGTTATTTTTTCACTGAAAATCAGTTATTTTTAACTGATTCAGAAGCAAAAAGTCAGTCACTGATTGTCAGTTAAAACCACGATTTTTAACTGATTCAAACTAAGAGAGTTATATATGATGAAATCATACTGGACTACAAAGGGGTTAATTAAGAATTAAAAATCTAAATTTAACATTTTCAAAATTTATAAATATTGTTTTTGAAATTTAAACAATCGACCCCCTGCTTAGGCCATTACTATAACCCTATTTCAAGTAGAGCAAAATACCATTTTTCCTGTGTTTCTAAAGCTATTACTTTCTACTGAAGAATAAAGTTGAAAAATTGTAATGACATTTGACACAGTTTAATATTTAATAAAAAAAAAACGATTCGAGAAGAATAAGAGGGGAGGGGAAGGTTTTTAATGGCAACATTTTTTAAAGCAGTGTTTCACCGCAGTTACTTGGGTAGTTGTGTGAAAAAGTGATGATACCTGATTAAAAAAAAAAAGTGGCAACGACCGAAGCGCACACGCCACTCTTTAAGACACATATTACGAGGGTCACAAATGGAGAAATGTAATGGCGCAACGCTTCAAACTAGAGGGGGTTTCAAATCGATGTAATTACAGGTTTTTCCCCGGGGCGACGTGGAGATGAAGGGTGGTGTTGGGGTGCGGGGGATTTTCAGGCCCCTGCAGTGCAAAAACTAAGTTCACCGCGTTACAAAAGGCAGAGTGATGTAATTAATGGAGTTAGACTAAGAAGAAGATAGTGATTTGAGAGGGAGATCTTTTATCATGGTTAATCCCACGGTGGTGGTCGAAAGACGAATCACTTGGAATTAAACGAGGTCCATCCACGTTATGTTCATCTAACTTGCTCATACACACTCCTAAAAGATAAGAATCGATTATGATGATTGCTCCGCATTCCTGTTTTAAAAGCTAAAAACCGACAAAACCTTTTTAAATTAAGCAAATTCAAAAAAAATTTTGAGAATGACTCAGATCTAATAATGCAAATTAGACTAATGAATATTTTTCCTACAAAAAAAATTTACCCTCAATTTTCACAACAAAAAAACGCAGATAAAAATCGTCTTTCTAAATAAGATCCTTTCTTTTGGAAAATATTCGATATAAAGGGAAGCTGCGAAGATAGATAATATCTTAATGCAATCCCATCGCTGCCGCTTTGAACATCGGAAATATTCTTTTCAAAATTCTCCCCTCTTTTTTCCTCTTTTTGCCTACACTGAGAAAACTGGAGTGTCAAATTCGGAGGTTCAAAAAGTGTATGTTTCCTTTGCTTATGAAGAGAGTTAAATAGTCCTTCTAAAATAAATTTTGAATTGATAATGGAAATCTACTTGTATATTCTCTCCCATTATATCTGAGGGTTAAAAGTTGCGCAGAAAATGTGTACGATCTGATGCGCGCGAAATTATTTTTCTGACATTTTATGTATTTAATTTAGGGGTTAGGTTGCCATATTTATTCATTTCGCGCCGGATAAGGAAGGGATTTCTCAAGATGGTTAATTTGTCCCTCTGTTAGAGAAATGGCACGAATATCTGTCAATGGTGAATTTGAACATTTAGATTGTTATCCAATAGCTAACTCTCAAATATGAACGATTTGTCCCTCCAGATGTTTAGTCAAATACTCCAGTTTTCTCAGTGTATAAAAAGAAAACCCAAACTTTCTTCTTCTGTATATTGCAAAAAGGAATTGAAACCGTCAAAGTTTTGCGGGTCAACAAACAATAATTATTTTACAATTTTAGGACTTAAAATCATGAATAAGGATTTTACGAAATTAGTAAAAGCGAAGTTTTAACTGACTGATATGCTTTTTTGAAAAAAATTTTAAATAAAGAAAACTGTGAAGATATGATCCCACCGCTTTCACCTTGAACTTTACTAATTGTAAGAGATAACAACCCATTTTGCACCTTCTTATTAAAAGTGCATAATTTCGTCAAATTTTATCTCATTTTGTATTACATCATTTTATGTTGTTTTTATATCAATTTATGTTACATTGTATAACCTTTTATGCCACATTTTATCCTTTGATGTAACATTTTATCCTTTCATGTTGATTTTTTATCGTTTAGTTATGTTATCATGATATATAATTTTCTCTTGTAGTGGTTAAAAAGAAATGTTAGTATTTAATTTATTATATAAGAAAAGCTTTCTTTTTTCCAGAAAAAAATAAAAAATGAATACAAAAATCTGTACAGATTTCCAATATTTTATCTTTCTCAATCTTATATACAATCGTTTGTTGAAACATGAAGTTTAAAGATTTAAATCTATGACTCGGAACGCAGATTTTACTGCAACTCTTATATGCTCTACAAGAGAATTTTATAATGTTTCTTTATGACTTCAGTTTTATGTGATACTTTTTGAAACGTAAGAAGAGGTACTAAAGGTCACATCAGTTTTATACGTGTATATAAGAAATCACAAGATGAAATTTATTTCTTATTACTTCAATATATCTTATTTAAAGTAAACAACATTCTTTTAATTTCCTTTACTTTATAAGAGTGTCATGAATGGACCGCAATTTCAATTTTCAGAATGTTTACTTTAACAAAAATATCACTTTATTAAAATTTTGTACAAATTTTTATTGGAAAAAATTTTACTTGTTCAGAATTGTGGGGTTCATTATTAAAAAAGAACGAAAATGGTAGGGAACATAGTCAAGGTTAGCCCCTTGTCAAGGTAGGCACATCGCGATTTTTTTTAGATAAAATCACTAGCGCCACCTATGCGCATGTTTGACGAAGCTTGTCTTAGTGACACCTAACTTTTGTTCCATTCCATTTTTGGAGAATCGAAAGTAGTGTTTTTTGTGACTCGGTACATTAAGAAGCTCAAAAAAAGTTTTGTACATCACGTGAAAAACCATTAAAAAACACAGTAAAAAGAAAGTCTTATTTTAAGGCAGCAAAGCAGCCTTAAATTAAGATGCAACATTTTTAAGGCAGTCAATGCTGAATATTCGCCCGTATTTTGTATCCTTTAACATTATAGCAGACGTATTTCTTTTTGGTTACACTGAGAGAAAATATGATTGTAGGGGATTGTACGGATTTTTAAAATCTTTATAACTTTTTCATTTTAAAACTTATCAATTTACTGTGTTCAGCAAAAGTGTGGTCTCTTTGTGCAGTCAAGGTTGGACCCCTTTAACTATAAATTTGACTCACAGTTTATAAATAAATATACAAATAAACATTAGCACACATTCATACACACACAAAAAACCTGGACTCATTTTTGTTGCAACTCAAAATGAGTCCATGTTAAATTAAACTTTTGTTCAAAAAAATAATTGGAAGAATTTACAAATTATACCGAAAAAAATAAAATCTCAAAGTGAAAAGAAAATTACGCTCAACAATTCCTTTTATATTATGTTTTCAAAATACGAATATTCATCTACAAAATAAAAGGATTTTTCCCCTTTATTTCAAAAATTTTTTAACTAAACCCGTACAGTAAATAGATATCACTGGGACAAATCAAAAAAATTATGAATATCCCACAGATATGCAGAGAATATTTTATACATCCCTGGAATGTCCCTGGGATATCAAAAGTTCTCTCATCTAAGACATCGCTAAACTAGCCATGGTAGATATTTGTGGGATATTTGCTCTATAAACATATACTGAAAAATCTTGAAATATATCAAAATTGTATCTATTGATAAAATTAAGTCAATTTAATATAATACATTTAAAATTTATTTAGATAAATCTTTTTATGAGACATTTACAAGTCACGAGACAAGTCAATATTGTTCCAGAGGAGAGTAAACTTTATAGTTCAACACAAAATATTTTCTTTAAGATTAAAAGGTCTCATAAGTTTTGTGAATTAATAATTGTGAATCCTCTCTATTCAATACAAGTAGAAATTAATATCCTACGTGTATAATAATTTTATTAATACAATTTACTTGCCTTCACAAACAACAAGAACACTGATATATTAATCTTTAATTACGCAACTTTTTCCCAGAGACACCTATACTTTACTTTACTTTTTTTTATCTTTTATTGTTTAGTTGCTGTGTTAACTTTAAAAAAATTTGGAAACTGGACGGTTTGCCCCACCCTCTGGGGTAAACCGGCCAGTTGGGTTTCTTATCTATAATATTGCATTTGTATAATCTACAATAACAACAAACATAAAGAATCATGTGAACAATTGTTGTAATAATGTAAATAATAATACAGAATTGAATTTTAATAAAATAAATAATTTTTTTAATAACAAAACATAAATGTTTGAAATTATCAGGGAAACAATACTAAAGGGTCTAATTCTCATTGGAAGATAACTATTTTTCATTGAAAGTAAATATTTTAATGAAAAAAACATTCTAATTAATAATAATTTTCGTGAAACTCTGATACAATGAAAATATCCTATGGCCGGTTTGCCCCACAGGCCCATTTTGAGAATTAATATTTGTTAAAAAAAACGCTTTGCAAATTTATCAAAGTTTTTGGTGGTAAATATTCCTGAGGTGTGTACCTTCAAAACCTAAGACCTAATATTTGGAAATATTACACGATTTCCTCAGAATTTCCTTAAGAAAAAATTCGTGAAAGTGTAGAAAAGAACTAAAAAAACTTTTGCTCCCAGCGTTGCACAAACAAAAGTAAAAAATGTCAAATTGAAAAAATAAGGTATACTACACATGGCTGTTTAAAATTATTTCTAAATAGCACTTTTGACAATTTCGCCATATCGGAGATTTATTTATACCTATATTATAAAAGAATAAATAATAATATGAATTAAAAACAAAAAAAAACAATTTAAAAAAATTTTAAAATGACTAAAAGAGAATTTTAACCATTGAAATCCGATGAAATGAAAATTCTAAATTAATTAATTCTAAGGGCTTATTTAAGAATATTTCTATGAAAATTCAAGGGGTTCACTTTTTGAGAAGTACTACAATGGAGGAAGTTGAATATGATGAAATGCTACATCTTTGCAAAAGTGGAATGAAAAGAAAAGAAATGTTTCCTGTCTGTGTATTGGCAGGTGTAGGAGAATTGAAGATGCAGTGATTGCGGAAGATCTTTTACAGTGTCTGCTTAGACAGATGAGTTTGAGGGTGTAAAGGAAGAGCGGAAATCAGCGGAGAAATTTCTATCTGACAACCACAATTGACAGGTATAACAAATGCGTCGCACGTCCAATAACGCAGCGTATATACAAAGATAGCATCGACCTGCACCTCACCTGCCATTCCGTTATACTTTGCCCGAGTGTTAAGACCCTTATGATAATCTGGTTCACATGATTGCAAGGATTTGTTTCAACGATAACAGCCACAACACACACACGTGTCCATGAATTAGTGTAGAAAATCATTGATCGGAAATTCAATAGACGATAAATAATACATGTTCCATAATTCGATATCGCCTCAAGTTAGAGTCAAATAAATAGAATCCAAAATATTGCTTTCTCTTTATATTGGGTTTTCGTCAAATTTCTATTTTCTCTAATATTTTTACTTTGATTTTCAATTAAGTTTCAAGTATAATTTATCGTGAAAGTAAATTAATGCAAATTTTGCATTGTAAAATTAATTTTAGATCAGGAAATTGTTTAATGACAAGAGTAGTTCGCATAGATTATCTATACAGGCACTCATGAGCTTAATAGTTAAGGTGAGGTTGTGTTCATCTCACCGTAAATCACTCTCACCTTTGGAATGAATTATTGTGCTCAGGGTGAAAGATAAAGAGCTTTTTGCATATACATTGAGCCGTACGTGTTAGTCAGGGAAATTATTATTGGAAACTCTTTCGATTATCGTTGCCGAGAGAATGGCGCTTATAAAGGGGGAAAGATAATTGAACATTTTTTTCTTTAAAATAATTAAAAATATTAGTTGTTAGAAAATTTTCTTATTTCAAAATTTTTTTCTAAGAAATTCTTTTTGTAGAAGCCTCGGGCAGAATAACTTTTTGAACTTTCTTTGACTTTTTCGATTTTTCTTTTAAATATTGTAACAAACTACAACTTTTTTTTGTAAAAAATTGAATTTATTTAATACAAAAAAGTTATAATATATGTATAGGGGAGACCGAGGAGAAAAGTAACAAAAATCAGTTTTTTCATTGTAGCGTTCAAACTATTTAACGAATAATTTTTGTTAATACCTTAATTGAAAGCTTGGACTTTCGCCTGTTAAATAAAATTTGAATTAGACATTTAGAATAAATAACCAGTTCACAGCATGACTTTTTCATGACCTCTGCATTTGTTACTTTTCTCCTAGCAGTTTAGCGGGTTTGTTAAATACATATTGAAGTGTAAAAAAAAATTTTATTTAAAATTTTATAACAAAATGGAGTCGATAAATTTCATAGTCAAAATCGATTATTTTTTTATGACCAAAACGTCCGGACAATTTTCTTTAAAAGTTTAAGTCTTGAAACAGAAAGCAAAGAAATTTCATGATCCATATAATATAAACTTTGGTAGTACATATATATATTTTTTTTTTATTGTTTATACTCCTGCCCTATTGGCCTTACGCACTTCGACAAGAGTCCCCGAGAAATATTTTTTGGATTAAGCATAACCATTCTACATATGAAATTTTCTATACATTAACCTAATTTGCGTCTACAGCCGACTTTATTAGGAGTACTCGCATTCGCCTGGACCACCCGTCAATGGGTTTTCTCGCCAGAGAAGAGGGAAACTGTAGAAAACCTCTCTGAGTACAACCGGTTTATCGACAGTCGAGTTCTAATGGCGTGTACCGGACAATAATCGACGGTGCACATCATTATACCTCGACGTCAAACCTCCCGCTCAGATTATCTCACGTGCCGGAAAAATACCAAGCCAAATGGGCGCAAACCATAAGGGTACTTACCCTTGGTCCTTAAACGACCGCCAAGCGAGGCATCTATCTGACTGAGCTAATCTGTCGGTTTGGTAGTACATATATTTTTTTATATCAATTTTTGTAAAAATAGCGCACTTTTTGAGTAAAATAATCGATTTTTTGCCAAAAAATAAATAGTAAATTCTTTATAAAATATAAAGTTTACATTGTCACGTCCTCGTGACTTTTCTTAAAATTAAATCTAAAACATTTTGTACTTATATGTCCATCAGAAAGGGACAAAACTTTGACCTTTTGTTAAATGAATATATTTTGTCTTGTTCACGGAAACTGGCACGTGTAAACTACCCTCATCTAAGAAACTAAGAATATCTTTATTGTTACATATGAACACCTTGCATTTGAATCATAAGGAACAAAAATTTAATTGATTTTCCTCGCTGGTCACCCCTATTATTGTATTGTAACCCTTGGTAACAATTAAAAAACTAGGGTGATCGCGGATATAAAACCCGCAGATTTGTCACCTTCCAGTCAGTCCAGAAATCGCCACCAAGTTAAGAAGTCGACCCCAAGTATATTAGTCCCGCGCTCTTCGTATCAATCCAGAAACCGCGACCAAGTTAATAAGTTGTATATTGTCGTCGAGTTTATTCTTCGTCACCAAGTCCAAAAATCTCTTCAAATACCAAGTGCATTCTTCAAGTCTCAGTCAACCTTATTCAAGAAGAATTTAATCAAGGAGATAATTTCTAATACGAGGCACATCTCTATTTTTCCGAGGACTGCATTATTTCGACTTCAACGTCAAATCAATAATTTGACACCTGGACTCCGGACCTTTCACTTTGGCTGGCCCGAAAACATTTCAAGGAAAATCTATTGCCTTCTCTGTCTACGCTAGACGACGTTACTTCTTCGACCACACACTGTACGAAATATCACCTGTTGGGTCTATGACTCTAATAATAATTCTTATAGGTAAGTAACTAATACTTTTACATTTCTTCCCCATCTAAATTCTCGATTGATTCTACAAAGTCCGTATTTGTTTCAGTATCCCTGAAGACATGACATTTGGATCTACTCTTTCTCTCTCACTCTAATTGTGAAGGATTCAAATAAAAACTTTAATAATATTCCTTAAATTAAACAGTTACTCTTTCTTAAAACCTGTCCCTTGAAATCAGAGTGTTTCGACTCTGTGAATAAATCAGGTATGAATCACCGATGTCGGACAAATTAAATATATAAATTAATATTATGTTTAGTTTCATTCCTGAGACATAACAACATCAAATTGAGAAATCTATATGTACTTCCAAAGTTTATAGTATACAGATTATAAACTTTCTTTGTTTTTTGTTCTAGGACTTAAACTTTTCAAAAAACTATTCTGACCGTAAAAAATAGTCGATTTTGAACATAAAAATTTACCGCCTTTATTTTGTTATATAATGTAAACCAAAAGTTTTTTTCCATACTTCAATAAGTATTCAATAAACCTTTCAAAAAGAAATCTTATTCCTTTTTTCATTTTCTCAAAACAAATCATCAAAGATAGAAAAATTGACAAATTTTTTATGTTTCATATTTTTGGCAGTAAACAAAATAAAAAATAAAACATTCATCTTTTAAAATATAAAAATAACTTTATCTAAAGTTTAAAAGCAAAAATTAACAATAATTACAAACATAAAATAAAACAAAATATGAACACAATAAAAATTTTGCCTGGTTCAATAAACCATTTTTAGGTTATATTGATATGTCAAAACGAAAGTCAATTTACTTATAATTCATTATTTTTAATGAACAAAATTTAATTTGTAACTTTAAATATGATTTACGTCACTCATTTCATAAAGTATGCACAATATTGAAACGAGGAGGAAAGTAACAACGTGTTATTTTCCTCCTCACTCTCTTTTTCAACAAAAAAGTTAAAATTACACAAAAGTATTACACGTAATTTAAAAATACACTATTACAACTTAAAGATAGATAATTAAGCTACAAAAAAACGAAAAGCACATTTCATAAAACTGTGTAATTAAAAAATTATGAGGTTTTGAAAAAAGGTTGTAGGGGTCACTATTGATTGAAAGAAAATTTAAACTTTGTATATGGGCAAATCCATAAAACTTTTGACTTTTAAGAAAAAAAATTTTTTTTTATTAATTTGCATGCACATAGATGTCACTTTGCATACGTGTTCAAGAATGTTTTAGCACCACAAATTCGTATGCGTGATTCATTTTTACCTCATGCCCCCAATGTTTAACACTTACTATTAACCCCTTCCGGAACTGAAATATTATAAAGTGAACCAAAAATGTGTAAGACCTTCCCATCAATTAAATCAGTTGAAACTTTTTACTCGGAGGTTTTTGGGGTCGCTGCTGGACAATCTGAAGTCGGTTTTTTAAAATTCAAAATGGCGGCTCCATTATGGCGGATGACAAATTTTAATAGTTGGATTTAATTGAAACTCGTTACTCAGGGGTTTTTGGGGTCGCTGATTACGAATTTAAAGTTTAAATTTAAATTTAAAATGAGTAATTGAAGTTTTTGATTTTTAAGAATTCAACTTCTGAAATTTTAAGCATATTCTTAACTTTATATAATTGATAGTTTTCAAAATCCTTGAGCGGCATACTTTTTTTTGAATATCTGTAAGGCAATGCTTCGATCACACTATAAATGGACTTGTTTAAAGTAAAATTGTAGTTGTGCCTTTCAAAAATGTATAAATTTAAATAAAATCACGATTTGTATTAACATCTTTAAATTGTTTCTACAGGAATACAAATATAGGCACACTAACGAAAAAGGTCTTAAAATGTTCGATTTTTTATTGTCTATTTAGAAGCTTATTGAACTTTTATTTTTATTTTACGCCGCACTAGGTATTTTCATAAGAAGACGTTTAATTAAATTTTTTTAAAAAGTGTCATCATTCAATCAAACCTTCATACAATTTCTTACAGTTGTAGCACACTAATGGGATAGTGAAAAAAGTTTGAAAACATACGTCTTTTAGCTATTCTCCTTGTAGCTGAATTAATATTTTACACGCAACAAAAATAAAAACGTTAAAAATGTATACTTTTCTGAGAGTTTCAAATGAAATTTAAGCGTTTTTTCAATTTTAAACTCATAAAATTAATTGACAAATTAACATTTTGTTCTAATACTGTACATAAATGTTACTTAGTATATAATTTAGGAAAATATGATTAAACAATAAGTTTCAATCTAAAATAATACGGACTTTTAAGTGTTCGATTCGAATATCATAAAAGTTAACAGTTTCGTGGATTTGCCCATATCGGCCAATTTGTTTAAAAGATACAAGCGTTGTTACTTTCTTCCTCGGTCTCCCCTATTGAATAAATAAGTAAATATTTCAAAGAAATGTGTAGTTAAAGTTGGACCTTATTGTCAGGGTTGGACCGTTTCTGAAAATCAAATCATTTTTGCATTTTTAACGTTACTTATTGTTTGTGGGTGTTATTTCATTAAGTTAGTTTGAACTTTTACGCGTTACTTTTTTGTAACAGTAACGTATTAATTTTTTGTTTTTTGCATTTGTAACTCTTTACAAGTTGTAAACAATAAAGGATACATTTTTTGTAACGCTAAAAATGTTATTCTATTTCTTAACGGTAATGCCTATTGAATTTCAAACATGGGTCAACCTTGACTACATTTTTTTAAAATCTTTATAACTTTTTCATTTTTGAACTAATTAATTTACTCTGTTCAGCAAAAGTTTTTCTATTACATAGAACTTTCCAACAATATACTATTGACCAAATTCATTTAAAAAATCTGCCCGCCCTTCGGACGGACACATTCTCATCCGCGCTTCGCGCGGAGGGCTCGCAAGTTTCAGCGCGCCTCGGGGCGCGCGAAAGTTGTGCATTACTTGTGTACTTGTTCCTTTTTCCTATTATATGTTATATAAAACTTTTTTTTTTAAAGTTACTACGACTTTAAGGATATCATTTTCATCACATATTTTTGTTTGTTGATGGATTGCGAGATTAAGTAGACTTATAAGAAAAATTTTAGTCCTGCTAATTAAAAAAGCAAAATTATTTTTAATTACTAACTTTCTTCGCAGAAGCATGGTTTCTTGAATTTTCGTCTATAATAGATTTACATTAAAAAGAAACTTCAATTTTTAGAAAAGTTTCACGCTAAACATTCATTAAAGTGGGACATGTAAACCTTTACACAATTTTCTTTAGAATTTGAAAATAAATAATACTACGAAGTTTGCATGTAAATCTTAAAATAATTTTTAGGAAACTTCTGCTTTCATAAAACTATTTTTACTATGAATATTGAAAATAATATTTTTCATAATTTTTGGTTTTAAAAAAAAAATAATTTCGTATTTCTGATCGAATTAGGCTAAAAAATATAGGTGAATCGAAGCGATTGTTAAAGTTCTACAAGTTATTTATAAGACTTTAAAAGTTACTTCCACAAAAAAAAAAATTCAAAAATAAGATTTACTTTACAATTTTTGTTATTTAAAATACCAAAAATTTCATAACTTCTAATGAAATTAGGTTCAAAAATAGTTCAATCGAAGCGTTTTTTTAATGTTCTACAAGTTATTTATGCGACTTTTAAAGATACTCCTACATTTTTAACAAAATTTTTAAAAAAGTCTTATTTTCAAAAATTTTAGATTTTTAAAAGTTTAATATCTTTGGCTAATATGTACAGAAAATGTTCAAAAAGGGCTCAAAAGATGCGTTTAAAAAAACCTCCTAACATTTTTTTAAAGTTATGGACAAAAAACGTTTTTAAAATTAAAAATAAAAAAAATATAGTTAAACTTTATTAATTTATCTCAAAGTACTTAAATTTTATGTCCGCAAATGAGACCTACATAAAAAAATTCATTCTCAAAGCTCTTCATAATCTCGAGATATTTATGAAAATGTAATGTTTACACACACACACACAATACGGAATGACATTTTTTAAAAATGTAATTTTTGAACTCCTGCGAGGTCAAATAACAAAGATATATTAAAAAATCGAATTTGAAAAATTTTGGTATTACAATACTTCCTCATAAGGAAGCAATATAAACAAAAGTCATAAGGTGGGCCGACCTTGACTATGTTCCGTTATATAATTAAAAAATGTTTTATTTTTGAAAAAATATTTTAAAATATTTAAAACAAACTAATTTTAATATCTTTTTTATTATAATTTATTACAATTCAATTATTTTCAAAATTTTGTGTTACATATTTTCAAAAATTCACCTCAATAAATTTAAAATAATCTACGTAAAGTTACAATAACTATGAAAAATTAAATTTTTGTATAATTAATAATTTGTATAATTCTGGATAAACTTTCGAAAATTTTTTTGTAATAATTGATTTAGAGAAGAAGTTTACTTGAAAATTGTAGAAAATAATTTATTGGTTAAATTCAAAATTTTTCAAAATTCTTAAGAATTCTATCAAATGAAAATACGAGAAAATAAACATTAGAAAAAATAATTATATTGATAAAACCTTAGGATACTGTTAAAAGAACATTTTTATTCAATATAAATTCTGTTTATTAAAATTCAAAATGACGAAAGCTTTAAAATTGTTAATTTATGCATTTCATTAACATCAGCTAATAATGAGCATAATTGGAATTTCTGTAAATGCATTTCTATTAATAAATTATGTATTTAATCCTTTAACAAACGAAAGTGTCATAGATATTCATTTTGTTAAGTAAACAGAATGAGATTGTGAATTTTGATTTATTATGATGAATAATTAAATTCATGTTCATTAATTAATTAATTAATTTCGATATATGGATTATTGTCAACTTTATTTCATTGAATGTATAAACACAATTCGTCACGGTAAAAAGATAGTCCAATTTTATAATGAGTCTGAATTTCAGCACAAGTAATCATTGTAAAATTCGATGGCATAAATCAAGTAAAATTATAAAAAAAATTAAATATATAAAATTAAAAAGTTAAAAAAAAATTACGTATATTTTAAATTTAGACTTCTATTCTATCTTAAAAAATAGTTTGCCTTTTTATATTAAAATAAAACGCTCTTTTCTTTCTTAAAATCACAGATTTTTTAAGGATCTCAAATTGAAATCAGAAAATATATCAGATTGTTGGGATGCAAAGTTTTGGAACTGGTGATGATTTCAATTTGAGAAACTTAGAAAAACTGCTAAAAAATTTTTTTTTGCTTTAAAATAAGACTTTTTTACGCAGTAGTTCAAATATTTTTCCTCGTTAAAATTACAATAATTAAAAAATAAATTTTACAAAAATTTTCTGAATTAGTCGAAGAAAAATTTTTTGATCTGCAAAAAGAACTCGTATTTATATAAAACTCTAAATATTCTAGTTAGCAATAGACGTCAACTCATTTCAAGAATCGTATATATATATATATATATATATATATATATATAATGATATATATATATATATGGGACATTCCACGTCAACACGGACAGAGCTCTAAACAAAAATTGCTTTGATGGATTTAAACGTTCTAGGGCTTAAAAGATTTCTACGTTCATGTACTTTAAGATGCCGATGGGCGTTTTTTGCAAAATTCCATTTCCGATGCCAATAGAACTATCAAAAGTCAAAAGGTCCAAAAATCTCAAAATACTTTTATGAATTAAAAGCAAAAAACGAGGTAAATTATTCTGTAACTCATTCTTTATCAGTTTTTAGGGTTCCCGAATATAAATCTAAAGTTTTTTTTTAAAAATTCAAAATGGCGGATCCAATATGGCGGAAAAATTTTTTAAATTTAATCCGATTCCCTTAAAACGTGTTACTCGGGGCTTTTAGGGTCGCAGATTATGAATATGAAGTTACTTTGTGTTTGAGACTTCAAATTCATAATCAGATACGCTAAAAACCACCGAGTAACACTTTTTAATTAAATCTGATCAAATTAAAAAATTTGATCCGCCATTTTGAATTTCTACAAAGTAACTTCATATTCATAATCTGCGACCCCAAAAGCCCCCGAGTAACACGTTTTAAGGGAATCGGATCAAATTTGAAAATTTTTTCCGCCATATTGGATCCGCCATTTTGAATTTTTAAAAAGTGACTTCAGATTCGTAATCAGCGACCCTAAAAACCCCCGAATAGCAAGTTTTAATCGAATCTGATCAAATTTGAATTTTGTCCGACATATTGATTTCGCCATTTTGGATTTAAAAAAAAACTTTAGATTTATATTCGGGAACCCTAAAAACTGATAAAGAATGAGTTACAGAATAATTTACCTCGTTTTTTGCTTTTAATTCATAAAAGTATTTTGAGATTTTTGGACCTTTTGACTTTTGACAGTTCTATTGGCATCGGAAATGGAATTTTGCAAAAAACGCCCATCGGCATCTTAAAGTACATGAACGAGGAAATCTTTTAAGCCCTAGAACGTTTAAATCCATCAAAGCAATTTTTGTTTAGAGCTCTGTCCGTGTTGACGTGGAATGTCCCATATATATATATATATATATACATAATAAGGGCACAAGGAACATTTTTCAGTAAAGAAAAGGCGAAAAATAGCGAGAATTCCACAAAATTATCCAAGCGCCAAATGAAAATTCACTTTTTCAAGGAATGAAGCACCATCATAAGAAGAAAGCTTTTGAAGTTAGTCATGAACGCGGAATATTGTTCCCCTCCACTCAAAAGAAAAAAAAGAAAATGATTCCAAAAAGAAAGTGATTCTTATGGAAATACATTTCATCCCTCCAACTCCAGCACAGGGCAAAAGCAGCACGGAATCTTGTATAAGAAGAGAGGGAGAAGAAACTTTTTTTTTTTTTTAAATTGTCAAAGCCCTGGCGCTCTGGCGACTTTCCATGAAAATTTCCTCGAGTTCATATCTCACGTGAGTCTTGGAAAAATAATTGAGCTTCACTATCGCAAAACGTCTTTCATTACATGGAAACTCGTAAGATTCGTCTCTTTTGCCGCTCGGGGTTATTACTTTAGAATTTCCATAAAAACATTTAGAGAGAAAGAAAGAAAGAGTGAGTGAGAAAGGAGAGAGATTCGGTATGGGCCAAACATATTTTTCAAGACTACTTTTATCATTCAACATTCTGGATAAGTGCTTCCCCTCGGGCCAATACGAATCTATTCGAGCCCATACCTAATTCAATGCAACATGTTTCTTCTTCAATCTTCTCCCGGTACTCGCGCGCGTTTACGAGGATCAGCCAAGTTGTACTAGGTATTCATGAACTGCATTTTCCATGAAAACTACATTTCGAGCTAGAACTGCACCCGTTAGTGGTTTACGAAAACTCTTCTCCTTCTCTCTCCCTATATCTCTATCTCGAGCTTATCGAACCGACAACTCAACATTAGATATCTTATATTTTCAATTTTGATAAGAAGTTACCGATCGATTAGCTTACTTATGTGCATTTATTCACAAAACAAAAATATTTTCTCTATCTCAAAGGAAAATTCAGAATTTTAATTTTCAGATTTAATATTTCCCAAAAAACCATTTTTTCAATCTCCCATACTTTTCTGTACTTTCCCGTACCTTGCCGGACTCCAAAAATTCAGAATTTCAATTTTCAGATTAATTATTTCTAAAGAAAACTATTTTTTTAGTCTCCCATACTTTGCTGTACTTTCCCGTACTCTGACAAACTCCAAAAATTCAGAATTTCAATTTTCAAATTTAATATTTCCCAAAAAACCTTTTTTTAAATCTCCCATACTTTGCTGTACTTTCCCGTACTTGCCCCGAACTTCACAAATTTAGAACTTGAATTTTTTGATTTTGCATATCCAAAAAAATTCGCCTTCAATGCTTTGGTGTAGTTCTCCATTCGAAAATATTCCCGAAAAACCTATTTTCTTGTTCCCGTTCTATAAAAATCGTTGTTAATCATGTACATTTCAAAGTATGGGAAACTTTGCTCATACTATTATCTGTACTTTGATGAACTTTGCTGGATTTTGCCCAAACTTCTTTTTCGACGCGGGATCATAAGATTATTACTAACAAATTAATTCATAAATAATTTTCCTTAAATAATTCAAAATTAATTAAATTTTAAAAGAGTTCCGTTTACAATTTTTATAAAAAGATGAACTTCAAAAGGTTTCAATTTGAAATTTTATAAAATTTTGATTTTGAATGAATTTATAAATACAAAATTTTATAGAACTTAGATTTTTGAAAAATGTTAATAATTCAAATTCTTCTGAAATTAGTTACATTTTTTAATTGCACATTTAATTAATTATTAAAAATGATGATTTTCAAAAAAAATTTAGTTTAAAAAAAATTAAATTTTGGAGAAGTTACGAATGATTGAAGAAATTCAATTATTTTTAAAAGTAATAAAATTCTTCTCAAGAATTCAATTATGTTCAAAAATTTTTAAAAATCCTCGTCAAAATGTTAATTATCTTTATAAATAATAAAATTCTTCTTCAAAATTCAATTATTTTCAACAATTTTATTAAAATTTTTTGCAAAATTTCAATTATTTTTAAAAAATTTCCTCAATTTAATAATTTTTAATTTAATATCTAATTCTATACTAATTTTAATACAATTTTCCAAAAGAGTTCAATTGTTAAAAAAAAAATTTTTTCAACTTCTTCGCAAAAATTAAATTTCTTCACAATAATTCAATTATTTTCTTAAATAATAAAATTTTTTACAGAGATTTAATTATTTTCGTAAAAATTATTATTCCTCGAAAATATTCCTCGAAAAATGCATCTAATTATTCTTAAAAACTTTATTAAAATTCGTTAAAAGAATTCACTTATTTAAAAACCTGTTGATAAAATTCTTTAAATAAGAATTAATTTTTAAGAAACATTCAATTATCCAAAAAAGATTTTTTTTATATTTAAATATAATTGAATTCTGGTAGAATTTTAATAAATCTAATCACAGATTCTAGAAAATAATAATTGAATTTTAATGATGAAAATAATTTTAAGAAAGTTACACACTGTAAAAAATTTAGGGAGTTAACGGACTCGGGAGTTGTGAGTTAAATTTTTCGAGTTAAAAATCAACTCCAAAAGAGAGTTAATTTCTAACTCCCTTCATTCAACACCCGCGCGAGTTATTTTTTCCATGGGGAGTTAGCATTGGGTGTTAAATTTTAACTCTCTTTATTTAACTCTCCTGGCATTAACTCTCCAATGGGTGCGACTTTTATAGAATCCCCTGGGGAGTTAAAATTTAACTCCCTTTTTTTACAGTGCAGTAACAATATTCTTATAATATAAAATAATGATTTTCATCTTTCGGTCATGTTTTATAACAATACTTTTATAAGTTGTTTATCTACATATTTTCAGATAGGTTTGAATTTGAAATTTTTGAAAATCTTAATTTCTATGGAAAAATAATAATAATTAAATATTTATTTAAAAAAGAAGTTATTGATGTTTTCGAATAATTTTTCAATTAATACCAGCGTGTAAAGCAAGAATTGCTGTCAAGGACATCACAAGGAGAGAAGAATCTCAAAATAGTATATCGCCTCGGATCACCAACCATTATCACTCTGTAAAATCTTCAACATTTTTGTGTTATCAGAATACTCGGGGTATTAACTCTAAACAATTGCATTTCGAATGCTTTCCGGATATGCATTTTTTTCAATTTTTATTTTATCTCAGTCCTGGCTTAAACCTCATATCGATTCCAACGATTATTTTGATCCATCTCTATTTAATGTTTTTCGTAAAGATCGTACCGATAAAAAGGGCGGTGGCGTTTTGGTTGCGATAAATTATGAATTTAAAGTTACAAGTTTAGAAGCTACTGCTCTTAATTACAATCAAGATGCTATTGATTTTCTCGGATTAATTGTAAAAAAAATACAATTTCTTTCTTGCTTCTTGCAATATACATTCCGCCTGACATATTAATCGCAGATTTTTCTTCCTTTTTTTCTGACCTTGATGCATGTCAGCAGCTACAATCTTATCCTGTCATCTTCACGGGCGATTTGAATTGTCCAAATTTTTTCCAACCCTTTCAACAATCGAGTGATCCAAAATCCATTATTTTAAATAATTTTTTAACTATGTACAATTTACAACAAACTAATTTTAGCCTCAACTGTTCAGAAAAATTACTTGATCTTGTTTGTAGTTCAGTTGAATGCATTACAATCAAGGCAGATTATCCACTCGTTCCAATTGATAAATATCACCCCCCACTTCTCATTGAAGCAAAATTAGAATCTTCCCATAAATTTTACCCTTCTTCTTTTAAATCTTTACCTACTTCGCAATCAAATACTACTGTAAAGTTCAATTTTCGAAAAGCAGATCTGCCAGGACTCTACGTCCATCTATCAACAATCGATTGGTCACACCTGAATCTCTTTTCCGACGTTGATTTGATGTGCGACGAGTTTCTGTCAATAATTAATGATTCGTTTTGTAAATTTGTTCCATTATTTAAACCTTCTTCTAAATTTAAAAAACGTTTTCCTCCATGGTTTGAACAGTCGATAACTAACGATGTTAACACGAAGCATATATTGTTAAAAAAGCGCAAAAGTCCTAACGATTATTACGACATGCAACTGAAAGTTATTTCTGCATCTTTACATAAGCGCATTAGGAAGAATCATTCTTTGTATGTCAAGTCCGTCGAAAATAAACTTAAAACAAACCCAAAAGAATTTTGGCAATATATTAAAAAGAACAATAAAAAACCCATAATACCTGATATTATGTACAGTACCGTCCGAAATTGTCAGTCCACCCATTTTTAAAGGAATGAAAAAAATTCTTTAACGTAAAATTCATGAAAACTAAAATTTTTTTTGGTTTATATTTTGTAAGAGGATAAAATTTTGAAAAGAATAAGACCTCACAGAAGTCATTTGGTCAAAATTTGTAGAAGATATTCTTAATAATCGTCATTTTCAATGTTTTACAAAAATTTGAATAACTTCTAAAATAATGAACGCTTTTTAATAATCTTAGGCTTATTTTAAAGGTCATTTTCTACGGAATAAGAATTACTTATAGGCATTAACCTGTAATTTTTTACTTGGAATAAGCATGACGTCAAAGTTGGACAAAAAAATTCAAAAAATTTGAAATAATGTTATTAAAAGAAAAATAATTTTTGAAATTCAAACATATTTTTTTATTAACTTTTCTTTAAAAATCTTCACCATATCATGGTTTATATATATTCTAGAATAGTTTTTAGTACAAAAAATTTATTTCAAATTTTTCCAATTTTTTTATCCAACTTTGACGTCATGCTTATTCCAAATAAAAAATTACAGGTAAATGCCTATAAGTAATGCTTATTCCGTAGAAAACGACCTTTAAAATAAGCCTAAGATTATTAAAAAGCGTTCATTATTTTAGAAGTTATTCAAATTTTTGTAAAACATTGAAAATGACGATTTTTAAGAATATCTTCTACAAATTTTGGTCAAATAACTTCTGTGAGGTCTTATTCTTTTCAAAATTTTATTGTCTTTCAAAATATAAACCTATTGCTCTTATTCAAAATTTTGCTAAAGTTTTTGAATGCTCTATACATAATACTATTCAAACTGCCTTATCTACTATTATAATTGATGAGCAACATGGTTGCATTAAGAATCGATCTACGGTCACTAACTTAATTACTTTTACAAATATAGTCAACGTAGCATTACAACAGGGCCTACAGGTGGATGTCGCTTATTTAGATTTCTCCAAGGCATTTGACACAATTGATCATGAGATTATTTTAAATAAACTATCTGATCTTGATTTACCTTATAATCTAAAAGATTTGATTCTCGATTATTTATCAAACAGGTCACACCAGGTCACTGTGGGTAACTTCTCGTCATATCAATTTTTTCCTCGTACTGGTGTCCCACAAGGTTCCTCTCTTGGTTCCCCACTTTTCACTCTTTACGTCAATGACATCAATATAAATATCGATTCCTTCATCCTCCTCTTTGCAGACGATGTCAAACTTTTTCGTGTAATAAGATCTTCCGATGATACTACCTCTCTTCAAAAGGACTTGTTAAATAATCAATCTTGGTCTACATCTAACCATTTACCTTTAAACCTCTCTAAATGTCACGTCCTATCATTCACTAGGAAAACTAATCCTTTTTATTTCACCTACAAAATCAATGATGTTGAAGTCGAGAGAGTGTTTTCCACCTGTGACCTTGGTGTTACCTTCGATAACAAGCTATCTTTTAAAGAACATATCACTAACACGGTTGCATTAGCCTCGAAGGCCTTGGGTTTCTTATTTAAGTCTACGAAATTATTTAATAACCAGTCGACGATGATAATTTTGTACACGGAAAGAAAAGGTCTGGAAGAGATATCCATAAAAATATTGTTAAGCAGAATATTGTTGTGTTATCCAATTCAATGGAAGAGACAACTTTCAAAATGAAAGCACATTCCATATTCAATGGATGAGGGAGCCATATTATATTGTTGAATCAAATATGGATGTGACATCCATAGGCATGGTTGGGCTTACAATTCATGCTATGGATTTTCACATATGGCTGCCTCATCCATATAAACTTTGGTTGGGAGATCCATAGTTAGTTCAAAATTTCGATACATGATGCTCGCAATTCATTATCATGTCATCCATTTAAAAATGGTCGTCTCAATTTGTCCGTCGCGTCGGTGTTTAGTATGCGTTAGGTCTAGGGTTCGTGTCTCCCCCATCGGTTAATAATTTATTTCGTAAATATGCGGTTATTCAATAAGTGGTGTGTATTAATTAACAAAAATGTGTATAAAATATCTCAAGTGACATAGAATTTAATTAATTGAGTGATTCTAATTTTTTTGTTTCCCATTTCCATTACTATGGATCACCCAACCATAGATCTTTTGCTGCTCCAACAATATACAGCCAGCCATAGAATATGGATGCAGCAACCTTAACTATGGATATCCCGTATTTTTCAATATAATATGGCTGTGATATCCATGTATCTGGATGTGTCAACTATTCCTTTTTCTCCGTGTATAATTCATTTGTTCTCTCGCGCATGTCATATGCTTTTACTATTGCTATTCCATTTTTTGATAAATATAACGACGAACTCGAGATAATTCAAAAACGATTCTTAAAAAATCTTGCGTTTAAGTCCGACGGCGTGTATCCTCAACAGGGTTCAGACTATAAGCGTTTGTGTAAGAGGTTTAACTTCAGAACTATTGCTGAAAAACGTATTTTAACTGCAACAATCTTTTTGTTCAAAGTGCTCAATTCTCAAATTTACATTCCTCACATTTTATCTAAAATCAATTTTCGCGTGCCGAGATTTAACTCGCGAAATTATGAACCCTTTTATTTGTCTAAACCATCTATCTCCATATCATATTCTGAACCTATTTATTTCTCTTGTTTTAATATCAACTATTTGTATTTGAAAATGAATCCAGATTTAGACTTATTTTTTTCTTCTTTAAACAAATTTACTTCTACCATTGAGCACTATATCGACACATGCTTGAACGATTATTGTTAAATGCGGCAACATGACATTATTCTTCTATTGAGATTTCTATACAATTTTGTTTTTGTAATTTATGTATTTTATATTTCTTTAATCTAGTTACCCATGTATGGTCCATAGGGACTGCGGGACCAATGTTAAATAAATAAATTAAAGAAATTTATTAAATAAATGTAACAGAACATTTTTTTAAGTAAAATTTTTCCCTTTATTTTCTAAAAGTTCAAAAAATTTTATTCTTATTTTAAATTAAAATTTGTAATCCATAAACTTGAATTCATAAACTTTTATTTCCTTTATTTTAAAAAATTTTTTAATTTTATTAAAACAATTGTAATTATAAAAAATAGAAATGATGCCAATTATTTCCTTATGAAAATTGAGAATTTGCTACAAGAATATTAAGAAACGGGAATATGTAATATAATGTTTTTTTCCAAAAGAAAAAAATGAGTTTGAACAATATTGTTAGTGAGGAATAAAAATTATGCATAAAATGGGTTAAATTTTAATTTTTAATATTAAATCTTAAAATAGGAAAAATCCAGTCATTAGTTAAAATTGGTCTGAAATTTGTGCTAATTTACAATATTTTATGAGAGTACTAAAGTATAATAATTGTTTTGAAACATTTTTTTTATTAAAACAAAAGCAGTAATTTTTTTGAACGAAAGCTGCTATTAAAATATGATTAATTTTGAAATATTCTAAAATTAAAAATTAATCTAGTAATTACAGTGCATAGACTGTGCTTAAGAGTTTTATATCAATAATTTTGATATGTACTGTCTGTTTTTAATGGATTTAATTTTTAATGATAAGTAAATAAGGCAGTAATAAGCGAGTCGATGTATTTTTAATGAAACAACATAAAATTCGTTTATAAATTTTGCAATGTGCATCATTAAGCGGCGAAAATGAGAACAGAGCGCGATGTAATTTATTCAGAGTTTTATAAAATGAACAACTTGCCTCTTTTACGTATATTATTAGCAATTTCTGCAAATACGTCAGTTTATTATAATTATAATTCACTCGTTCTCTTCTTTTCCCCTCAGTTACATGATATATCGTTATGTAAATTAAATAAAATTTTTTAATTCTCAATTGTAAACATTAATTATTATTATTATTATTATTATTTTTATTTTTATTATTATTATTATTATTATTATTTTTTTTTTTTTGCTTAGGGAATTTTGGGAAATCTGCCTACAGATACCTTGGACTCTGCACTCCAAGGTTATGTGGGGTCGGTGTGATAAAACAAAAGGAAATAAAAAAAAAGAAAAATAAATATATAAAATAGTAAATTTAATAAACTGGCGACCTACTGCCAGCCCGACCCACTAAAACCCGTAACCCTTCTTCTGGAGCCCTTTACCCTCCCTCGGAACTGTCGTAAGACTTTAGCTTTCGAGGGTGGCGCTCCAACTCTGCCGCTAATGCGATTTTCTTCTTCTCTCTGCGGTTTTCCTGCGTCCGTAGTTAAAAAAAATGATTAAAACTATTTTATAGTCTAAGTGGAATTTACAGCACAACAATAATAATAAAAGAAAATTTTAAGAAGTTTAAAAAGTCAAAAGATAAAATAGCAAACGGATATAAAAAAGAAAAGAAAAAAAGTAAACACGTATATAATGTTGAAAAGACGAAACTGTACAAAGATGAATAAAAAACACAAAACAATTAAAAAATGTATCAGGACAAATAAATCACAAAATAAATTAATAAAAAACAAACAAAACGAATTAAAAGCTGTTTAAATTACGCTTTTTGGCGACCGTCGAGATCTTTCCTCGACATAACCCAGATTATGAAGTTCTCGACTTGCCGCCAATTCTCTTCTGACTGGGTCATCAGCGATACCATGTTCTCCGGTGTAACTTGACTGTTTACACCTTCGAACATGGCCCGCCTCTTCAGGTCCCATTTCTTGCATGAGAAGAGGGTGTGCTCCGCGTTGTCCTCAGGGAACTGGCAATATGCACAAACCTCGTCCTCGCGTAATTTAAAGCGACACAGGTACGAGTTAAAACACCCGTGACCTGTGAGCGCCTGAGTCAAATAATAGGAAACCTGACCGTGTTTAAATATATCCAGGTGGCGAGTGCCGGGATAAGGCGATAAGTCCATCGACCTTTTTCCTTACCATCCCATCTTTCTTGCCATCTTTCTATGAGCCTGTTCCTCGCTTCTTTGCGGATCAGGCCCTTGCTTGGTTTTATTTCCTCATCCAAGGAACTTCTTTCTTTAAAAAAGAGAAACATTTCTTCCCTTTCCCTCGCCAAAAGATCTGCTGGCGGGACACTTGCAAGGACCTGCACAGCACTCGTAGATACCGTCTTATATGCAGAGATGATACGTGTTGTTATCGACCTCTGCGCCGACAGTACCTTTTCACAGATGGTCACACATCTTTTACTCCTCAGGGATGGGGCCCACGCTGGTGCTGCATAGAGCATTTTAGCATGGGAGACACTCGCCACCAGTCTCCGTTTTTGTTCACGGGGTCCGCCTACGTTTGGCATTAACCGTGAAAGATTAGCCGCACACTCGATCGCTTTATTTGACGCCGTAGCCATGTGGTGGTGGAAGTTTAACCTTCCATCCAACTCCACACCAAGGTATTTAATTTGCTTACTCCACTTGACCTCGAATCCGTCTATCACGATTCGTGGGAGCTCATAACCACGTCTGTCTGTGACCAGCAGTGCCTCGGTCTTTTCCAGGGCCATTTCAAGACCTCTGGTATCCAGACAGCTTTTTGCTAGTCGCAGACATTTGTTCACCAATGTCCCAAGAGCCTCCTCACTTTCGGCAGTGCACACGAACAACGCGTCGTCCGCAAAGCCGATGATCACCGCACCTTTGGGTAGATCCATTCGCAGAAAATCATAGTAAGATACATTCCATACAAATGGACCCACCCTTGAGCCTTGAGGAGCCCCACGCTGCATCTCTTCCTTGAGAGTGCAGGTGTCTCCCTCATATATAACCCACCTGTCGCTAAGATAATTATCCATTATCCGCAACAAGTAGGGCGGCATGTTTTTCTTTTTCATCGACTCGATTTAGATCTTTCCAACTTGCGGAATTAAACGCGTTGCGTATGTCAATTGCTACCAACGCGCAGAAGCTCTTCTTTTTCCCAGGTCCCAATTTGTTTTTTCCTGCTTTTGATTTGTCCACAACTGCCTGGATGGCATCAACTGTGGACTTGCCTTTACGGAAACCAAATTGGTGATCTGATAGACGATTCTCTTCGGCCAAGTGGCTTTGCATTCTCTGCAGAACCATATCCTCTAGAAGTTTACCCATCGTATCTAGCAGGCATATAGGCCTGTATGATGAGACTTTATCTAGAGGTTTTTCGCCTTTCCTCAGGAGGACTAACCTCTGTCGCTTCCAGTCGCGGAAGAACTCTCCTCTCTCAAGGCAAAGATTAAAGCATCGAAGCAGAATCTGGGGTGAAGTGTTGATGTCCTTCTTACTTTGAGGCATTCCTTTCTCAAGGAGGCCAGCTTCTCTGACCACCAGTGCAAGGATTTTTTCCTTGGAAAGGCGCCTTTGCGACGTGGCATCGACGCATTGCAAGCGGTGACGATTATATCTCGCACCGCTCGCACCTCTCCATTTAGACTTTTCGGCCTCCTCACCCAACCAGAATCCTCAATTAAGATAGATTCTTCTAGGGACCGGCTGAACTTCTCCTTGGCGAGTTTCTTAATGTTCCATGAGGAGGTTTTGCGACTAGGAGCTTCCTGTCTTTTTCCTCCTCGTGTGTCTCCCATTGAGACTGAGAACTCAATGTACTGGTGGTCACTTGCTGTATATTCCTCAGAGACCCGCCAGTCGCTTATGCGGCTAAATATACTAGATGATGCGATCGTTAGATCTATATCGATCCGATTGCACCTCGTCTAAACGTCTATGTTTTTTCCCGGTTTACAACTAATAAATCGTTCTTGGAGATCATTTCTCCAATCAGAATTCCTCTCTTGTCGAGCCTCGTCTCACCCCACTCTGGCGACTTTGCATTAAAATCGCCAGTGATGATGACATCCAGCTTGGATTCTATGAGGCTCGATTCTAGGTCTTCTATATTGGCTTCGAAGGTGGTCAGCGGGTCGTTGGGTGAGAAGTAGCAGCTATACATACGTATATTAGCCACCTCTATCCACACAAACCCGCTGCTTGTCTCCAAGAACTTGTCAACCCGCAATTCTGGGTTGCACAGCTTGATGGCGGCTCTCTTCGCCTTATCCTGATACCAAGGTGCAAGGTCGCTTCCTTGATGCTGCTCACTGCAGAACAGGATATCGACCTCATTTTCCCTAGCCGTTTGCATCAGGAGCACCTGTGCATCCTTACTTGTATGCAGGTTGACTTGAAGGAGCTTTAGGGATTTGCCCTTTTAAGTTTCTCCAGTTCCTCCTTGTAAACCGGGCAGGAAATTCTTCCAGGGATATGGTTGACTTCCGTTTTTCCCAAATCTGTACACGTAATGCACTTTGGCTTGTCGCTAGTACAATTCTTGGCGAAATGTCCCGCTTCGCCGCATCTCCGACAGTTTTTTGTTCTGTCGGGGCCCTTGCAAATTCGGGTCACGTGTCCATAGGCTAGGCACTTTTGACATCTTGTCACTTCTAAGTGCGTGCGGATGGATGCGTTTATCCAACCAATACGCACTTTGCCTAGCTTAAGCAGTCTCTCGCTGTCCTTTTCACTTAAGCGTACTAGTGCCACTTTCGTACCACCAAAACGTGTCAGAACTCTGCAAGTCACATCTAATTCGGGCTTTTGCAACTTGTCCTTTAAGACGGTTAAAACGTCCGCCTCTGAAGTTGTTTCATCGAGTTCCCGAATTTCGAGGGTCTTTTTATTGACAAGAGCCGTAACCTCGTGAGGTTGCCTTGTCCTGAAGGATGGAGGTAAGTTTCTCAGCGAACTTTGAAGTTTAACCCCCCTTTTTGACCACAACAAGAACCTCCTTTTTAAGAGTTCTCCTAATTTTCACAATCTCGGTGCCGGTTTCCTCTGGCTTTACCGAAGTTGTTGCCAGTTTAATAAGATCATAGTAGGTCTCTGGATTCCGGGCCGAAATTTTTATTGCCTCCGTGGTTCTAATTTTGGGGGGGCGCTTCTGAAGTCTCTCCCTCTCTTCTGCTTTCTTCAAAGCCTTTCTCTTACGGGCATCCCGTTTCCTATTGGAGACGGTTTCGAAGTCTTTTTCGTTTTCAGGCTTATTTTCCAAAGTTGCCTCCGAATAAGAAGCAACCCTGGCCGAAGCAGCCTTACTCACCTCCGTCTCCATAGCAGTAGAGTTTGCCTTGGTCTCTTTGCTCTTAACCCTCTTACCCTTGGGAGTGGTCACAGTAGAATCAGTCTCCGGACCTTCATACTCTCTAGGGCGCTTCCTTGGGTCGATGGGCTTGCTCTCGCTAGATGTGGCGTGCGACATCGATCTAGGAGTTTCAGGATTCGACTTTGGTTTGCTTGGGCTAATGAAGGGCCTAGGTATAAAAACGCAGGTTACTGCGAAGCACCTCGTGCACCTTCCCCAATTCCACCATTCCATCCTGAACATCTTTGCTAATGTTTCTTTGTTTCTTGCAAGCACGCCACATGCTTTCAAGTATTTTAGGGATCAGATCGACCTGCTCTAAAACATTATTTTCGAATCTGCTAAGTCCCTTATCCTCGGAATTTTTGCTTTGGCTCCCTCCAAAATCCTTGGAGCCGTCTGCACCGACTATCGGGGCTTCAACCCGATCAGAATCGGTGGTGGGATTACCCTCTACAGAGGTACCCACTTGGAGTAATTCATTTGATTCTTTATCCATTTCATTTTTTTTATTCTATGCCCCGTATCGAGGGAACGATCGAGTTAGTAGAATTTCACTAACAATTAGTAGAAGTATTTTATTAAAAGTCAACAAAATTGTTTCACCAATATTTATTTCTAGTGAATTATAGATGAAAATCAATTAGTGAAATCCTACAACAAAAAAATAATCATTTTTTACTAATCAAAAAGGGGAAAAGTAGTTTATAAAAATGACTATAATAAATAGTTAAATTTTACTATTCGTTGGTAGTATTTTACTCTAATTTTGATTTAGAGACACAGTTTTTTTAGAATGACAAATTGATACAAAAAACGAATCAAAAGTGTTGCGAAGCAACTTTTTAATTCGTTTTCTTGTCTAAATTTGTCATCCTTAAAAAAAACTGTGTAGTAAAGAAAATTCGTGAATTAAAAATAAGCCTGAAAAAATCAATAAAATTTAATTGATTGTCAGTGGTATTTCATTGATTTAAATTTAGAGAATGCCTTTCAAGTTAATTTACTCGCTTATCGCGTGTACACCTCAAAGAGAGATGTTCAAATTCCTGACAAGGATTTCACGATGGGATAATCGTTGAAATAGAATTTCATTTGAGTGCTGTGTAGTGAAAGGGTGTTTCGAAGGTATATGGACAGTGAATCCGTCAATTTCGTTATCAGCAGCTATATATGTATATAAGGTTAGTTGGCCAGTGAACTTGCGAATGTAGACGAACACTCCATTATATAAGTTAGAGACGTGTCAAGATGTCGTGAAAATCAAGGCAATCACTGAATTCATTGATAACTCAATTCACTTGAAAGTTGTGTGCAACCTAAAATTTGACACCTGAGATCAATTGGCATCTACTTCGCTTACATTGCGGTATAAATCAGTAAATATTTATCTCATGTAATATTATATAACTGCTTTCAAAATACTCCACAGTTGGCTTCAATTAGATTTAGGTTTTGCAAAAATGGTGCCAAAATCGGATAGTGGCATTTCATTCTTCTTTATTTAGAGCTTAAAAAATCTTAAAGACGAAAATCGTAGCTGATCCTTTTTTCAAGTTATTGTTAAATTTGTAATTCTCTTACAATACCTATTTGACGCTTCACTATCATTCTATATTATTATGTAAGCACAGGAAAAAAAGTCTGACTCCGTTTACTCTTTCAATTCAGCCTCGAAAATAGGCTAAAAGGAAGACTTTTCTTTAGTATAAGAAAAAAAATTTTTAAATTTAATTTAAGAAACTTGTAAACCAAGGGGTGAACAACTCGTTAATTATGGTGTACACTTGTATTGAATTACTAATGTGAATTACCACGAATGACTCAATTATTATTGTAGTAGGTGTACACCCAATTCTTTAGTTGTTTTCTCCTCGTTGTAAACATTTTTTTAGCAAAAAGTTGAAAATTTTTACTTTTTTTGGGAAAAATGAATTTTTTTTAAGGTAACAAGTAAGACAACATACATAAAACCTACAAATATCGCGTCCGCAATAACCAACCTTCAATATGACGAAAAGTAAATTCAAAAATTTCAAATTGGCGGCTTCAAAATGTCGATAGAGGACATTTTTTTAAATAAACATCAGAGTCTACTAGACGAATTTAAAAAAATGGATAATTACTTCACTTTCTATCTTGAAGTTTTAGATGTTGCTGATTACGAAACTGACATGAAATTTCAAAAATTCAAAATGTAGAATCCAATATGGCGGACGATTTTTTTTTAATTTGAAAAAATATGTTTGAAACTCCCTATACTCAGAAGATTTTGGGGTCGCTGATTACGAATCTGACATCAAATTTTTATAATACTTTATTGTAACTAAATAATTCAATTTTCTTATTAAACTAATATGTTATATAATTATATAAAATAAACAAAAACTTGTATAATTTTTAAAAATAAATTTCACTTAAATTTAATGTGACTCTATTTAAATCAGTTTACCTTCCACTAATTCTTCTTTATATTTGAAGTATTAAATTTAGAACTTCAATTTTCTGAATTAGTAATCTTCATTGACGAATAAAGAAAATTACTCTGATTTAAGGGGGAGTGTCCTTTGAACCTGTTTTTCATGATTTTTTTTAAGACACAGGAATAAAGTAAACAAAATTTAGTTTCGACTTTCGAGGACTCTATTTGTTAACTTTTTAAGTTTACGAAAATATATTTATAATTAAAAAAAAAGTTTCAAATTGTTCCCTACAGATGGCGCCAAAGTTGATCTCGTTTCTCTGCAGGGCAAATCGGTGGACAAGATTCCGGCTAGACCATTTAATCTAAATAAAAAATTCAAAGTTTTTCTGAACCTGTGATAGATTTAGCTTTAGAGTACGTAGGGTATTTTAAAAATATTAATTTTTGTATATTTGGCAGCTGTTTGCAGAAAAAAGTCGATTTTAAGGGCGAAATTTTTTTTAAAAAATCTATTACCAAAAAAAAATCCGCTATGTACTCTAAAGAATTAGTAAATGACGAACTAAAAACACTTTGTCCGAAGTTAATATGATCAAAACTGTTCGAGCCAGACTGTCTACCGATTTGAATACGTCATTTCGAGAAAAACGCATTTAAACTTTTGTTAATATTTGTTTTTTCAAAAGTACGTTTGATTCACCGATGTCAGAGGCAGAACAATTATTACAATTGAATTTGTAAACAATACCAGTTTGGTTCCATTTGTTAGTTGCATCTTTTTCCAGTTTAACAACCGAAGTCAAACACTTGGTGTGAGTAATTGTCATTAAAAAAAATGCACAAACTAAAAAACGTTGCACAACTAATGAAATAGTGTTTCATTTATTACTCTTCCGATAATCGATTAAAAGAATATTAATAAACTTTCCACTAAGTTATTAGTAGGGGAACATAGTCAGGATTGGACCCCCTTTTGAACTTTATAACTTTTTAGAAATATAAATTTAGACAATTGATGTAAATTATTGAAAATATCTACAAAAGAGAAACATTATTGCTGAATATAGTAAATTAATTGATCTAAAATTAAAAAAGTTATAAATATTTAAAAAATGTAGTCAAGGTTGGAGCATGTCTGAAAATCGAAGCGCTTTATCGGTAAAAAGTAAAATAAAATTTATAACGTTATACTAGAATCGTCCAACTTTGACTGAACAAAGGGTCCAAGTCTGATTACAAGTACCATTTTCGAATTGTAACCAGACGCGTTTCGGGATTTTTTTAATTTTTACTAGTTCAGATTTAAACACGGAGAGAAAATGTATATTAAATTTTATAAAAGTATTTTACAACTTGGGGGAAAAGTGCGACAAAGCAAAATTTTGATATAAAAAATACTAAACAAAAAAAACTGATGTGAAATTTAGTAAAGTTATATTAGAATTTAATTAATATTCTTGATATTTGATATAATTAAACTAAATTTCAAATAATTTTTTTCAAAGTTTAGTATTTTTTATTTATGATGTTTCGGTTGTTTGGATTTAGAAATTTTAGTTTAGATGTAATTAAATATAATTTTCAAAGTTACATGTGTCTAATTTTCAAAATGTTACCAATGAAAAAGAAAGACCATGTTCTTCTTTTTTATAAATATTTTTTTAAAAACAAAATAAATTTTATCACATAATGCAATTGAAGAAACCTTTAACCTTCTTGATTAAAATAAATGTATCTGAAGAGGCTTGCTGTCAGCGAGCGAAAGCTTATAAATAAATTATTTTTATTTCACTAAGATCATGGATTTACTTTAAAAAAAATTACATATAAATTAGTATTTTTTATTTCAAAATTTCGATTTGTCGCACTTTTTCCCCTGTTTGTAAAATACTTAATACAAAATTTAATATACATTCTCTTTCCGTGAAGAGTTGAATATAAGATGAAGAGTGAACAACAAAAATTAGGTCCATTTGATGAATCATACTGGAGTTTAAAAAAAATTGAACCATACAAAAATCATCTTCACTTGATGAATCATAAACTTGTAAAACTTTTATGTAAAAAAAATTTTACATTAATTGACGAAAAAACTTGATGAACATAAAATATCCAATAAATCTAAAGTAGCACATGAATGAAATAATATTTTACATTACCGACAATGTATATACATATATATAAAATAATCTTATCATTTTGGTTACAGTGTAGGTTGAATTGCATGTCGTGGATTTTTTTCCTCTCGCCCTGTCTCTCTCATCTATGGTGAAAAACCGTTATATGAAGATGCAATATAGGTAGCCACAGTATATGTGGAATTTTTCCATTTCTTCCTTTTTTTCACTCACTATGAAGTAGATTATCCCGTAATTAATTTATAGTTTTGCACAATTTCACAGTTGACTCATGTTTCTACTCTGTTCATGCGTTGTCTACAGTAAATCATTCAGGCTCGAGTACATAATCCTTCTCGCGTAACAAGTTGACCGTTATCGCCAACTCTAAAACCATAAGTCCGATTTATGTAGGATGAGGTTCCTTAATGTATGCCAACTTTGCACACGAACTGGTGTATATATATAGGTACCTTGAAAGCGTGTGTACTAGAAACTTTTGGTTTAGATACTATAAATTGTATGTGTATATTGGTGCCAGTTGGTAAGTTGCACATATGCCGATACATGAAGAGCATATGTATATGTTACCGGTAAAACCCGAAGTCCAGGCATTTTGCGAAATGCCTAGACAAATCGGGAAATACCTAAAATCTTAGGTATTACTCAAATTTCCTAGACATTTTTAGGTATTTTCCGAATTGCCTAGGCATTTTCGTAAATTTCCTAGGCATTTCGCGAAATGCCGAAGTCGATTTAGGCAAATTGAAAAATTTATTGAAACCTTAATTGTGAACATATATTTTTTGCTGGTTATTTGTTGCAGCATGTCAAACTTACGGGATTTTCGCCGTAGATTACGAATCTGTAAGTTAAATTGTCCCATCACGTCTCAATTTTGAGAAAAACGGGGTCCAAGTGTCAAAATATCCCATTTTTAGCACTTTTTGAAGCACTATAAAAAAAAGAACGCGACGTGATAGAAAGCTCAAATATGTCTTAAATGAGAGCTCGAACCCTCAACTTTAAAATCTAAAAACAAAAAACTATGTAGAAATAACTCAAAATTGTGGTGAACAACTTTTTACCGCGTGCGCGCCCATCAGCTATTATTTTAGTTAGCGATCATATAGGGTAAATTAATAAAAAGTTGTTCCCCACAATTTTAAGTTATTTCTACTTGGCTTTTTGCTTTTGGATGTTAAAGTTGAGGGTTCGAGCTCTTATTTAAGACATATTTGAGCTTTCTATCACATCGCGTTCTTTTTTATAGTGCTTCAAAAAGTGCTAAAAATGGCATATTTTGATACTTTGACCCCGTTTTTCTCAAAATTGAGACGTATTCTTGTAGCAATATTTTGTCGAACAGTGTAATAGACTAATAATTTTGTAAACAATCTGTTTACATTAGTATGCGCAGCTTACAAATGATCAACTTTTCATTTTGCCTAAATCGACTTGGGCATTTCGCGAAATGACTAGGTATTTCGCGAAATACCTAGGCAATTTGAGAAATGCCTAAAATTTCTAGGTAAAACTCGAATTTCCTGGCCACTTTTAGGTATTTCCCGATTTGCCTAGGCATTTCGCAAAATGCCTGGACTTCGGGTTTTACCGGTAACATATATATTCCTAATGGAGTATCGAATTATCCCAGTATTGCACATACAAGATATACTATATATGTGCTCCCGAATAGCTTCTAATTCCATCTCTTTTACTCCTCCTCTCCCTCTTTTGCCTTCTAAATTCACTGAACATTCTGGAAAATTCACTGACTTTCGAACGACGTAAGGATAAATATCCACAGTTCAATATTCAATGTACAAATTTTATCCTTAGGTGGTTTTCATATTTTAAAATTCAATCTAAATTTTTTATTTCGTTTCCAATAGAAAGTTTTTTAAATTGTGTTGTTAATGATTGTAATACATATATGGGCGATTTTCCAAATTCTTATAAATTTTAACTCTAAAAGCTAGGTTAATTTGTGTGTCCCATGACTACTTTTCATTCCCTCAACACTTAAAAAAAGTAATTATAACTTAAAAACCAGTATAAAATCAATATTTTCTAAAATATGAGGTTGTAAAACATTTCTACACAATATTAAAAAAATCGGACTTTTATGTTTTTCACAAAAGGAAATTTAATTTTGTCCTTTGTGAGTGTGTCATTCCTCTGACGATATTTATTAACTATTCTGCTGATTACTTAATTAACACCTCTGCTGTTAATTTTAAATGTAATTTGTTGGAAAATAATATTATTTACAGTAACAATATGTATAAATTTAGATGCACTCAGCAATTCACAACCTAAGTCGTCATTCCTCTGGACCATATTAACAAGTTGTAAATCCAGATGTTCATTACATGAACATTTTGCTTCCTCTTTATGATCAGCAAAAAAAATTTGCGTTAATGATAAGTATATTTCATTTTTAAATCATTACAGTATTGGTGTTCTTCACATACATATGGCTGTTCTACACTGCGTATGGCTGGAACAGCAATACTGTATGGCTGTTCCATATCCACCAATACACGGAGAAAAAGGAATAGTTGACACATCCAGATACATGGATATCACAACCATATTATATTGAAAAATACGGGATATCCATAGTTAAGGTTGCTGCATCCATATTCTATGGCTGGCTGTATATTGTTGGAGTAGCAAAAGATCTATGGTTGGGTGATCCATAGTAATGGAAATGGGAAACAAAAAAATTAGAATCACTCAATTAATTAAATTCTATGTCACTTGAGATATTTTATACACATTTTTGTTAATTAATACACACCACTTATTGAATAACCGCATATTAACGAAATAAATTATTAACCGATGGGGGGGAGACACGAACCCTAGACCTAACGCATACTAAACACTAACGCTATCCACTACACTATACACACAACTACAATATTTGAGCATATAATATTCCTTATATACTCTACACATATTTCATGAAAATGAATTTACATAAACACAAATAGACAATAACGATTATAAATAATAAACAATTATAACACTATTTATTCCTTATATGAAATCAGTAGATATGCAAATTAGGTAAAGAGAGACATTCTGATGTTATTTTCCTTCAAAAGAGGAAGAAAGCAATACCGTTACCTGAAGAGAGATAGTTTTATAATGTTTTCAATGAATGAAAGAGAGATAGGTATGCGTTAACTTTTCTGCGTTATAAACAGAGAGCGATTTATGTTTAGTTACTAGAAAGAGGGAGACAGAAAGAAATTTTCACTAAATGATATATTGAATAATATATATATATATATATATATATATATATATATATATATATATATATATATATATATATATATATATATATATATATATATGTATATATGTATGTATGTATGTATATAGAAAGAGAAACGAGAGGCCCGCTCGAGTACCTGGCCTATTGTTCAAAGGGTTTCTTTCAACCAGTGGGCAGTCTATTGAGTGACCAGTGAGTATGAATTAGTGGTAACTCAAGTGCGAAATGCCAAGACTGCAAAAAGGGCCCATCATTGGCCCAGTAATGTCTGCCGAGAATTGGCAGTAATTACTGGGCCATTACTGGTGTTCAAAATGACCCATTGCTGGGCCAATGATGGCGTCGATTGTCAGATTTTCAAATTTTCTAAGACTGGGCCGGCTCTCAGCCCAATAATGGTACATTCACGGCAAAGTTGATCAATCTTTAATAACAAAAGACAATTGCCAGTGATGTGGCGTAGATCGGCCCATTAATGGAACATGAGTGGCACTTTAATGGCAAAAATTTTGTATCTTTGATGGCAAATTACAATTGCCAGTATTGAGGCAGCGCTTGGCCCAATACTGGCAATTGTAATTTGCATCAAAGATACAAAATTTTTGCCATTAAAGTGCCACTCATGTTCCATTAATGGGCCGATCTACGTCACATCACTGGCAATTGTAAAACCTTATTCTTCAATGTTTAAAGAATATTAAACAATTTTTTTATGTAAATTGAATGATAAGTTTATAAAGAGTACAGTTTTGAAAAGTAACATTCTTTCAATTTCAGTAGTGGATACAGAACAGAAATTTTCCATTCATTTTCTATTTTTCGTCGTTTAAAGATAAGTTAATGAATATTGAGTTTTTTTATCAAACAATCAGTAAACTGTAAGTTATTTCCACATAATAAATTAATACATTTTTTTACAATTTTTATAGATAGAGCAAACAAATATTTTTAGTACAAAAGACATTGAAATTAGTTATTTAAACAATATAAAATTTTCTTTTTGTACAGTTCTTATATATTTTTTCTATGATACAAAATTGTCTACAGATATTTATAATGAAAATTCATTAACATTTTGTAATTTAAAATTGTAGTAATTAGAATTAGATGTTAAATAACACTAAAATAAAAATTGGAAATAGATATTGAATACAAATAAATTAAAAATAAAGAAAAATGAAAAAATTGTAAATAAACAAATAAGAGAAAACTGGAAATGGATATTTTTAATTAAATTGTATTAAGAAAAACTTCATCTTCCTTTCTTTCTTTTGAATAAAAAGGAAGTTAATTGAATATATGATGTTTTGGTTCTTTGGATTTAGACAATTTAGTTTAAATGTAAGATGTCAGCGAGAGAAAGCTTATAAATAAATTATATTTAGATTTCTTTCCCAATGTAAATCTTGGAAGTGTAAGTGAAGAACGAGGGGAAAGGTTCCATCAGGATATAAAAGAAATGAAAAAATGGTATCAGGGAAGATGGAATACGAATATGCTAGCTGATTACTGTTGGTCCTTAAAACGCGACTTTCAGTCACAAGCTTAAAGAACGAAAATCTAAAAAACCAAGCTTCTTTGAAACTAAATGATTTCTGCATTAGCTCACTTTCGTTTCGTTGTTTTTTCAAATTTTCTTAAGACATCATTTTTTTTAATAAAACAAAAAAGTACTTTTAGAAATACAAAAAAAATATAAAAGAACAAAAATACTTAAAAAATTACAACAAATGGAGTGTAATTTAGATCGCCTCCCCGTAGTGTACTTTGGCAAGCAGAGTATTATAAATCCTGTAGCTAAATGATCTTAACAAATACACAGTTTTAGTATTCTTTATAACATTTACTTCGAACGTCATTTCTTTACTGCATATAAAGCTTTTCCGATTTTTCTCGAACAAAATTCATAATTTTTTTAAAATTTTTATTGACTTTCGTATTGAATTAAACCTATACACTTGAATTTTTTAAATCTAACTTTTTATTCGTACTCAGCAACCCCAACAACCCTGCTTAAACGTTTCATTGAAATACACGGAGTTTTAAATATTTTTGTTCTATTAACATTTTCTTCTTGCACCCCTAGATATAAACACACCCCCTGCTTTAAGGGTGCATGCGATCAAATCGTCATAGGGCTCATGTGAAAGGGCATGGTTTAATTTTTAATTTCTGATATTAACGAAGTTTGTAGCACGTCAGGATTTAGCTGTATAATTTTTTAAAAATGGCCAAAAACGCAGTTTTTAGGGGTTTCAATCCCAATTTTCTCTAAAACGTGACGCGATGGGAAGTTTTCAAGCCCTGCACTGTAAATAAAGCTTCTAAATTAGAGCTGATTTTCGGTATTAAAATAGAACCAAATCTCGATTTAGTACCAAAAATTGGTACTGAATTAGTACCTTTCTTTTTACAGTGTGATTCGTGTTCAGCACAAAAAGTCAGTTCGGGAACACTATACCACATTCTATTCGCAGAATTCTTGCAGGGCAGCGATATTTAAATTTATTTATTTTAAAAACAGATTACTTTAATTACATTTAATACTTTATTTTAATTATTTGAGTTTAATAGGATATTTTTAGAAATTAAATATTACAAACTAAAAAATAAAATAGGTTTGATTTATAAAATTTTTAAAACCATTTTTTAAATTATTTCCAGAATATATGTAATTTAATCAATTTTTGCTTCCTCATAAAGGAAGCCTTATAGTGATGTCGATTTCCAAATTTTTTAGAATCAATTATTTTTACAAATTTTCAAGTGTAGTATAAATAATTCGTCGAGAGGAACAAATGTCCGGATGTATGTGTGTATGTACGTGTGTGTGTGTGTGTGTGTATGTATGTGTGTGTGTGTGTATGTCACCGATTCTTGTGGACAAATTTTCTCTTACACGTCTTGACGGATTTTGATAAAATTTTGTAGGTGTATTACGGTCACGAATACCAAAAATCAGACAAAAGGATTTTCAAAAATATCTAAAAAAAATTTTTTTTCAACAATTTTTTAATTTTTGAAAAAATAATTTTTGGATTTTTTGAAGTAACTTTTTTCTATATTAAAATTTTTATTAATTATTGTCAAAATTGCATTCCTGACATAAAAACGAATCGATTTATGTATATAAAGTATATATTTTATCAAAATTTATAGAATTAATAAATATTTTAAATTTTCACAAAAAATTGAAATTTTGTATTTTTTGAAATTTTATCTTAACACTTTAAAATAATTATTCTAAAATAAAAAATTAAACAATTGGTATATATTATATTGAGGAAGCTTAATGATCATAAAATGAACAACTTGTTTGTTATTATAAAGTTTCTTATAACTAATTAATTGTTACATTATTCAATATGAGTATTTATAATTAATAATAAGTAATACATTTGTTAATTTTAATTGTATCAAATTATAAAAGGATTCTTTATTTGAAGTAATATTATCTTCGATTCATTTAATAATAATTATAAAAAATTAATTAAAAAATGGATTAATTAATACCTAATAAAATTTTTATTTTAATAAATACATTAATAAACTTGAATGTACTACTGAATTAAAATGTAGTTTATAATTATAAATTATAGAAGAATTTAATAATGTTTATTCAAATTACAACATCAAAAACATTTTTGGATCTGAGTGTTTCTGACATAGAAGTTCGTTTTGTCAAACAATTCAAAATGACAGTTTAGTTGTCAAGTCAACTGCAAAACAAAAATTTCGTTCGTCTAACGGTTCGTTTCGTCCGAATGAATCACTTGTGATTTGTCTTACTTTTTTATATGTCCCAAAAAAGTAACATTTGTTTCATAGGCTTATTTGTATCGAATTTTTTATAGAATTGATATTTTGACGAGACTTTATCTACATACGTTTCTTTAGAAAATGCAAGTAAAATGTATAAAAAATTTTAAGTTACTTTTACAATAAAAAAATAATTCTTATATATAAAATATATACTAGATATTATTACAGTAGTGTTATAGTAATGTCACCATAATAATACGAAAAAAGATCACCTTTCATATAAGAAGAATTGTTTTTATCTTTCTTTGCGATAATACTTTCACATTACTGCAATATTACAGTAATATTACCATGTAATGTAACTACAATAACTTAAAATATCACATTGGGGTGGACATGTTAATGTTATTGAAATTTCATTTTTGTATTACATTGGTAGATTAATAACATTACATGGAACATTACGGTCACATTACTGTAATGTCATGTGTTACTTAGGTGATATTTAAGAATACCCTGAATGTTTCCCATTTCTATACAATCAGGGTATCCCTAAGATATTTATACTCTCTAAATTTGAATCAGTGATAAGTCGCTGATTGGGTAGCTATAAGTATGCAGCTGATTTAATCAGCGTATATACACTAATGAATCAGCAAATAGTCACTGATTTTTTAGCTTATATACACTGATTAAATCAGCTGCATACTTATAGCTACCTAATCAGCGATTTTCCGCTGATTCATATTTATGTTTATAGGGGATATCTAAGATATTCTACGATATCTGTAGGATATTAAAATTCTTCGCTCTACTGGATATTCAAAATATTTTATGTGAACATTTTTAAGATATTAAAGCATATGAAAATTACTTAAATGTATTGTGGAATTTGTGGGATTCATTTCTAAATGATTGACATATTAAAAAAAATTGAAGTGCTCATTTAAAGCGTTTTTGTTTAAAAGAAGCATAATCTTTTGTAGTTAAAAAACAATTAATGGGCGCGCGTAGCGCGCAGAAGTTGTACTAGTACACAATAAACTCACAACGTGATTATATAGACGTGACAGGAAACCGACGCGACGGACAAATTGAGACGACCATTTTTAAATGGATGCCATGATAATGAATTGCGTGCAACATGTATCGAAATTTTGAACTAACTATGGATCTCCCAACCAAAGTTTATATGGATGAGGCAGCCATATGTGAAAATCCATAGCATGAATTGTAAGCCCAACCATGCCTATGGATGTCACATCCATATTTGATTCAACAATATAATATGGCTCCCTCATCCATTGAATATGGAATGTGCTTCCATTCTGAAAGTTGTCTCTTCCATTGAATTGGATAACACAACAATATTCTGCTCAACAATATTTTTATGGATATCTCTTCCAGACCTTTTCTTTCCGTGTATAATATGTAAGAATTGGCTATATCTATGGCAGTACCAAAAATTCATTTTTTTTCAGTTTAGATGGAGAAGAAAAAGAAAAAATGAACAAGAAAAACAAAAAAGGAAAACAAAGAATTAGAGAAATAAAAAAAGAAAAATAAAAAAGAAAAGAAAGAAAGAAAAGATAAAACGAATAAGACATAGAAGAAGAAAAAGTTGGACGTAAAAGAAGCACATTGAGAATTGAAATCGATCTTTTTCTTTCGTTGCTGTCTCATCTGGGGTTGGGACAAGTCACACCCAGAAAGTCTCCCCCGGACAAGTCCTCCCAGGACAAGTCTCCACAGAGACATAACTCCCCATGGGACAAGTCTTCCCATGGACAGCTCCTCCCAGAGGACAAGTCTTCCCAGGGACATCACTCCCCAGTAAAAATTATTTATTAAAACAATGGCAAATTCAGGACAAGTCTCCCCGGGACATCTCTCCGCAGTAAAACTTTTTTATTATGGGGGAAGTCTACTGTGACAAAGGAAAAAATAGGCCGATTTTTGCGGATTTTTTTTCTAACAAAATATGACTTCGACACTAAATTAAATTAAACCGTCCTATATTCTATATTCAAGTATTTGTAAAAAAATTTAAGTCGAAATATTCAAAATTGCCGTCGTGGCACTCCTTCAAGCGCAATTTCGCTTCCTTCAAGCGCAAAAAAAACAAAATATGATTGTTATCTACATAGTATCGACTCTTGTCTGACGAAGGATTTTGATAATAAAAAATTTTTGCTCCGAAAAAAAGAATTCTTGAAATTTTTTCAATTTTTGTTTTACATTTGATTTTATTATTGCCTAAACCTCAGAAATGTTGTGTTTAATTAAAGATTTAATTTCATATACAAAAAATGCTTTATGCAAGTAACTGAAGTGTTTCTTTATGTTATCGGGGTCGCTCTACAAGATTCCGGGCGCAGATTTTAAATTTATCGCAAAGAAAATTAAATATGGCGAATTTAGTGCATCAAATTGCAAAAAAAATATAAAAAATTTTTTAAATAATTATTTCTTACTGAAAACATTTTTTTTACACGAATACAAGTGTCACAATTTGGCACAAACTTATTGAACTTTCAAAATATGCAAAAGCGGAAATTAAAAAAGAAAATGGCGGCTCCAAAATGTCGCTAATTTGAGAAAAAAATCATTCAATTCTTCTTATGGTGCACCGATATTTACCATGGCTATGAAATATAACAGAACTCAGTGTTTATATGTTTTTGAGGTCGCTCATGACGAATATATAATCGTATTTTCAAAATTCAAAATGGCAGTTACAATATGGCCGACAAATTTTTTTTTTATTTACTCGATTCGTTTGAATTTTGTTACTTAGGGGTTTTTGGGGTCACAGATTATGAATTTGCAATTGGATTTTCAAAATTTAAAATAACGGATCCAATATGGCAGACAAAAATTATTTAAATTTACTAAATACGCTTGAAGATTTCCTATCTGTCATCTCAAATTGTTTCATCAACATTGTCACGTTTTAAGTTTGAAAATATTAAGTCTTATGATAGAACAGTGTTAAAAGAATTTTTCAAAGCTAAGCCAATTAGATTTGGAACAACAATTCTTAGATTGTGTACTTCTGATGGATTTTCTATGTATTTTGTCTTATTCTGCCTTATTCTGACTATTCTGCCTAATAGATGGTCAGCATTTTCAAATTTCAGGCGACTAGAATTGATTAAATAATTTTTGTCCGCTAAATTGGATCCGCCATTTTGTATTTAGAAAATCCAATTGCAAATTCATAATCTGCGAATCCAAAAACCCCTGGAGTAACAAAAATTAAGCGAATCGAGTAAATTTTAGAAATTTTTTTGGACATATTGGATCCGCCATTTTGAATTTTGAAAATCCGATTATATATTCGTCATGAGCGACTTCAAAAACATATAAACACTAAGTTCTGTTAGATTTCATAGCCATGGTAAATACCGGTGCACCATAAAAAGAATTGAAAATTTTTTCCTCAAATTAGCGCCATTTTGTTTTTTAATTTCCGCTTTTGCATATTTTGAAAGTACAGTAAGTTTGTGCCAAATTGTGACACTTGTATTCGTGTGAAACAAATATTTTCAGTAAGAAATAATTATTAAAAAAAAATTTTTTTATTTTTTTTTGCAATCTGATGCACACAATTCGCTATATTTAATTTTCTTTGCAATAAATTTAAAATCTGAGCACAGAATCTGGTTCAGCGACCCTGAAAACATAAAGAGACACTTTAGTTACTTGCGGGGAGTATTTTCAGTATATGAAATTAAATCTTTAATTAAACACAAATTTTCAGAGGTTTCAGGCGTTAATGGGTTAAATATAAAAACGATATCGACAAAATCCTTCGTCAGACGAGATTCAATACTATGTAGATGACAACCATATTTTGTTTTTTTTTGGTTTGGATCACCCAGACGTGAGATTTCATGTACAGTGTTTGTGCACCTATACCCGTGTAGAAAAATTGTTGGGTTCTAGTGTGGTGCCAGAAAGACAGTCTATTCTCTAACTGGGCGCTGAAAAGACTGTCTGACCATGAGCTAATCAGACCAGTGACGATCGAACCACGCGTTGGTCCAGACTGGACGAGCTAATCAGGGCTAATGAGCAGTGCTAATATTTAAAATTTTAGGTTCGATTTCAATATTTCAGTTTTTTAATTTTAAATAATTTACCCAAATTTACTCGGTTCTCACGTTTATTCAATGTAATGTGAAAATATGAATTATTAATAATAATAAATATATTATTGTTATTCATATATATGTGTGTTTATGTATTTAATGACAATAACTTATTATTATAATAATTATATAAATTTTCAAATAAATAATATACTGCACTAGCAGTAAATATCATTTAAAATAGTAATATTGAAAAATAATTTTAATAAAAAAACAATTTGCGTTAATTGGTACATTTTTTAAATTCATTCTTTAACAGGCCTTTAACATTATTTACAAACATGTTTACAATTTTAATTTATAACACTTATACAGATTAAATACAGTAATTTTATTATTTTATATAACACTGACAATGAAAAATATCCGCTCGCATGTGGGATCGAACTCACGCCCCCCACCCTTGACGACCCGACTCGAAGCATTTAAACCGCAAGGCCACTGAAGCCTGGGTGTGAACTCTCCTAATTTACTATATCAATGCCAGTGTCATATATTCTGTTGCTTATAAGGACGAAGTGAAAACTATGACTAAAATTATTACACATAATAATCCGAATTATTTTAATTATTATATATGAATATTTAAATAAATAATTCTTACTACAATTATAATCATTAAACAATTTTTTTAAGTATTACTTTCAGTTTTATCAAACATTTTTTAAATAGTTGAATTCTTATGACGAATTTCAATAGAATTCTTAAGAATAATTATACACTTTTCGAAGAATTCGATTAAAATTGTATTAAAAATAATTAAGAAATTCTGAGATTAACTAAGAAATGTTTAATAATAAAAAAATTCTGAGAATTTTATTAATTATAAAAATAATTGAATTATTGAGAAGAAACTTATAAAAAATTTGTAAATACTTATTGAATTTTTGTGAAAGGTTTTTTATTTACGAAAGTAATTAAATTTTTGCTTACATTTTATTTTGCCAAGAATCTTGTTAAAAATTTGGAAAATAATTGAATTTCAGAGAACGATTTTATTATTTATAAAGATAATTGAAATTTTGATGAGAATTTAAACAAATTTTTGAACATATAAATTGAATTTCTGTGTAGAATTTTGTTACTTTTGAAAATAATTAAATTTCTACAATAATCTGTAACTTCTCCAACACTCAATTGTTTATAGTGTTTTTAACTAAAATTCTTCTACAGATAAATTATTTTTAATAATTAATCAAATACAATATGTTAAAAAATTTATCTAATTTCAGGAGAATTAGAATTATTAGGGATTTTTAAAAAATCTAAGTTATTTAGAATTTTTAATTAAATTCATTGAAAATTTTATTTTTAATAATTCATATAAACCTACAATATTTATTTTTGAACGATTCTTTAGATTGACTAAATTATTCCATTGAATTTTAAAGTGACAATCCATGTATAAATTAAAAGAAGACCGACAAATCGGGCACTAAAGTCTTGATTGTACTTTGATTTGTACTTTAAAAATTTTGAATTCTAGTGATTCCAATGAAGTCCCATATAGCATACAGTTAGACAGTCTAAATTAGACCGTCCAGAAAAATCCCATGTATCATACAGTTAGACCGTCCAGATTAGACCGTCCAGATGCGTCTAGTTGGGGCAATCACTGGACTCCAGACTGCCCCGAAATTTTTCTACACGGGTAAAAAAAGGCGAAATTGCGCTTGAAGGAGTGCCACCACGGCAATTTAAAATATTTAGACTTAAAATTTTTTTTATTCCTAATGCACAAAAGTGGCGAATTCAGATAGCAGACGACAGGGAGTAAAAGTCATTCACTTGTTCGACTTATATGAAAATGGCGGCCGTTTTCTCCCATGGGCAAAAATAATGCATGGGATCAGCGGATATGTTTGCACATGGGAGAAAATGGACGCCATTTTCATATGGTGGAACAAATGAGTGACTTTACTCCCTGTCGTCAGCTATCTAAAAGCGCCATTTTTGTGCATGTGGGATAAAAAATATCGTAAGTAACATTGGAATAAAGGCAGCCAATTTGTTTACGATGATTTTTGTGACACGAGTTTTTTACAAATACTTGAATATATAATATAGGATGGTTTAATTTAATGTTGAAATCGTATTTTGGTAGAAAAAAAATCCGCAAAAATCAGCCTATTCTTTCCCTTGTCACAGTAGACTTCATCCTGAATGTGCCACCGTTTTAATAAATAATTTTTACTGGGAAGAGATGTCCCGGGGAGACTTATCGTGGGTAGACTTGTCCTGAATTTGTCACTGTTTTAATAAACATTTTTTAACTGGGGAGTGATGTCCCGGGGAGATTTGTCCTGAATTTGCCATTGTTTTAATAAATAATTTTTACTGGGGAGACTTGTCCATGGGAAGACTTGTCCCATGGGGAGTTATGTCTCTGTGGAGACTTTCTGGGTGTGACTTGTCTCATATTCTCTCATCTAACAAGGATATTAAATATGATGTTACATCATTCTAAAGAGGATTTTCTATGAAATGCAACGTGAATTATATTCCTTCTCTCTTCATCAATATTGGCTACTGATGTTATTAGCCATTGTGTTCAACTATAATATATATATGTATGTATATATCGCGTAAGTAGTAAAAGCTTCAATAAGTAACGAAGGTATTAAACGCGAAGCCCTAACGCAGAGGGACCACTTTAACACGGTTGGTTATAAGCTTAAGCACGAAGGGGGGTTCACACAATCAGGTAACAACCAGCTGTGCGAAAGCAGCGTGGCACTTGCCATCACATATCTCAGGTATGTATAAATTAAAAATTATATCAGCACGTATGAAAATTGATTTGACTGATAATCAGCCGAGCTCTAAAGTGATAAGTGTTGTAAAATAATTATACATCACAATTTTTCTTCTCCATTCACTTTAATTTCAATTGCTATAATTCTCCCCAAGGTATATAACGATTATAATATTTGCGAATGGCGAGTGAGTTCATTCCCATTTCCTGGTTCCGACATTTATACTATATGTATATATCCAACCTCAAACTTCTGGTCTGAATGAGAGCTTGATTGATTATAGGTAACGAGAGGTTTGTATATAGCTGAAAAAATATATATATATAGTTGAAAAGCTCTCGAGTATACGAGATAAATATTGGCAGAGAAATGGAGAATTTGTGTTTATAAAAATTTAGCTTTGGGATTTTATTTTGCAGTTCAGCGCATACTGTTAATTTTGCAAAAACAATCAAGAGAGTTAAAAATATTTCTTATTGCCCTAATGTCAAAGTGATAAAATTTTCTTCTCTCTCTTAAAATTTTAATTAAAAATAACTAATTTGATAGTAAATAGTTAGTCTTTGATTCAATTAGTAAAATGTCCCCTAATCAATTAGTTAATAATGACTAACTGCGCAGGTTTACAAAGTTGGGTCAACTTTTGGACCCAAAAAAGCAAGAACGTTTTTTAAAATATTTTTTTCCGCCGAATTCGAATCCATTACTTCATTTTCCCTAGCAAGTCAAGTTTTAAAATTGCTGATCCAAAAATGTTAAAAAAATTAATAAATTCGATAGGATTTGCTTGAAACTTGTTTCTCGGAGGTTTTCGAGGTCTGAAATTTATTTTACAAAATTAAAAATGGCGAATCTAATGTGGCAGAAGAAAAAGTTAAAAATCACTCGGACTGCATACTCGTAACCAGAAACCCTGAAAAATCCCTAAATAACAATTAAATTTTCACTTTTATTTTCACTTTTACTCTCACTTCGACAAATTTTTATTTTCACTTTTATTTTCTGTTTCATTTTCGCTTTCACATTGACACATTTTTATTTCTTTTATCACATTCACTTTAATAGATTTTTATTCTTACTTTTATTTCCATTTTCGCTTTGAGTTTGACAGATATTTATTGTCAATTTTATTTTCACTCTGATACATTTTTTAACTTTCATCTCAGTTTGACAAATTTTTATTTCATTTTCAAGTGTGAAAGTGAAAACAAAATTACCAAAGTGAGAATGAAATTGAAAATAAATATCTGTCAAACTCAAAGCGAAAATGGAATTAAAAGTAAGGACAAAAATCTATTAAAGTGAATATGAAAGTGACAATAAAAATCTGTCAAAGTGAAAGCGAAAATGAAATAGAAAATAAAAGTTAAAATAAACATTTGTCAAAGTGAATGTGTAAGTGAAAACAAAATTAAAAATAAAAATCTGTCAAAATGAAACTGAAAGTGAAAATAAAAGAGATAAAAATCTGTCAAAGTGAAAGTGAAAATGAAAATAATAATAAAATAATAGTGAAAATCTGTCAAAGTGAAAATCAAAGTAAAAGTAGAAATGTGTCAACGTGAAAGTGAAATTGAAAGTGAGAATGAATGTTAAAGTGAAAACGAAATTACGTAATCGACCCCCAATCCTCATATAGAATTGATATCCAAAAGTCCACTTTCTAAAATATAAAGGTATTTTAATTATTTACATGAGATAAATCAGGAAAATAGTTAACTAAAATAAATTAACTAATTTGACCTCGAAAAACTAATGAAGCCAATTTTTACCTATAAAACTTGTATAGAATTTCTTACAGTATCGCAGTTAGTTGGTACATGAAAATTAACCATTTTTCTTTTTGAACCCCCTTCTATAATTAGCTGCTTTAGAAATATTAATTTGCAAAGTTGATACAAATGTGTCAAGCTCACCTAATCTCCACTAATAATCGGTCCATTTCCAAACTTAGCCTCTAATAAATATCATCCGATTAAAATTTCTACACTAAATATATTTGTGATTTCATTGACAAATACCCGTGCAGAAATTAAACTTTGGGCCTGATAGGGTACTAGACAGTTTTCCCGATCTCTGGTGTGGCTCTGGGTAGAGAAACTGACCAGTGCCCGACTAGTGTGTGACGCTGTTCCCGACCAATGCCCTACTTAGGGAAAAACTGGTCAGGGCCTCGTCAGTTTTTCTTAAAATTGCCCTATTTTATGAGGCTAATTTTATTCAAAAGAAATTACAATAAAATTACTGTAATTAAAAATATTACTATATTAGAAACATAATGAACATATTCATTACACCCAGAGAAAAATATTATTTAAACCAAATATATTTTATTTGAGTTAAATAAACGTATATTTGTCTCAGAACCAACTAGACTTTTTATTTCTTTTAAATAAAAATTTTATTCGACACAAATAAAACATATATTTGAGATAAATAAAATTTTATTTAAACCAAATAAAGTTTATTTCAAACAAATAAAAAGTCTAGTTGGTTCTGAGACAAATATACCATTTCTCTGGGTGTATACATATATACAACATATTTATACATAACATAATGAGGTATTATAGTCATTTTGACTAATTTAAAAGTGAAAATGATAAAAATAATATAATTTTAAGAATAGAAAAACTTAAAAATTTTTGAAAAATATAATTTTTGGTTTTATGATTGATTCATTTTTCTTTTAGAGGTTGTCGCTCCTTTCTGCCTCCTTAATTTTATAATATTAATAAAGGTTATAATTTTTTATTTCAAATGTATAAGTAATAATTAATATTTATTTAATAAATATTTTATTCAAATTTATTAATTATGTTTAAAAAATAGTTATTAAATATTGAAGGTGTTAAATTTAACAATCTCTCCGAATCATTTTCTCACTTTAATCTAATATAATATAAAATAATTATTATTATTAGAATAATATTATATATATATATATATATATTTATTTTTATATATATATATATATATATATATATATATATATATATATATATATATATATATATATATATATATATATATATATATATATATAAACCAAATGATAAATTCATCCTATAAATTAACAATTATTAAAATTCATGAAGTATAATTTATTAATAATTGTTTATTTATTATTAGTTTTTAAATTCATAATTTTTATTTTTAAATAAATGTATAATAATTAATTATTTAATAACTATTATTATTCGTTATTTATAATTTAGTTGTTATTATTAATAAATAAACTTTATTATAATATTGTACTTCAAGAAAAAAAAAATTATATGTATTTTCGTTTTTTAAATATATTACCATAATTATTTTATAAAGTGTTTTAAAAGAACACGCTTTTTTAACTTAAATAACTGTTTTAAAAAAGTTAATTTTAAAAAATTAAATTTATTTACATGCTTTTAAAACGAGGAAAACTGTCGAGGCCCTGATCAGAGCCCTATTATATATCTAGTGAACACCCCACTTAGGGTTTTGACCAGAATTTCTGGTCAAACCCATTAGATAAAAAAATTCTTAAAAATGTAGTATAATTACTCCGTTTAATTAATTTCTTTAATTGTTTATAATTTTATTATGGGAACTAATTTAAAAAACTTAATTCATTTACACTTTATTCAAACGAGAAAAACTGTCGAGGCCCTGATCAGAGCCCTATTTAATATCTAGTGAACACCTCACTTGGGGTTTTGGCCAGAAATTCTGGTCAAACCTACAAAATAAAAAAATTATTCAAAACGATAGTATAATTACTCCCTTTAATTGTATTCTTCAATTGTTCATTATTTTTTATTAAAAGTAATTTTACACGGAGAAAAAAATGCTGTTGAATCAATGACATATGGGTTTGATTCATTGAATAGTGTCATAACGGGCTGCCTAACGTATATGCTGTTGTTTTGAAAGCACCAATTCTAATGTTTTGATAGTATCACTTTCTTTGAAAGAAAAGCATATTTCTCAAATTGACAGTATACTATGTTAATTCGAAGGTATTCCTTTTGAATCAATAAACAAAATTTTTTAATTTAACAGTATATGCTTTTGAGTCAATGGCTATAACTTTTAAATTTAAAAGCATCATTTTTATGGTTCAAAACTTTGTACTTTTAATTTTTTTAGTTGTTGCTATCGATTGAATAACACCATACTGTTAATTCAATTCTTTTATGTGGTTAAATATATTCCAACGATAAATTGAAAAAAGGAAATTTTTGTTCACATGTTTTTTATATACTATAATTAATTCTCACACCTTTAACACAACACTTCTTATACACATTTTTTTTTTTCAATTTTACACACAAACATACACATTTTTATTATTTTTTTTCATTTTTTCCAACGGCTAAACACACACACATACACATTCAAACACACTTATCTTTTTTAGTCAGAAAAATACGGCTATTCCCAAGCAGTCACCCATCCATTTAGTAACCGCGACCAACGACGCTTAACTTCCGTGATAGACGAGAACCGCCGCGCTGCAATGTAATACATCCGCTTCTCAACATTGGGCACTTACTTTGTGGTTAAATACCGTGCTCGAGATTTTTCGCGTATATAAGGAAATTTATATAGGGAATTTATATTTAACTAGTCATTAATTAATTAAAAGAATTTAAATAATACTTTTTTATATTGGAATCTCAAAAACGACAGATTTAATAAACATATAAATATATGTGGGTTAGTATTTCAATAAATTTAGTACCTGTCAATGTCTCAAATACATAGTGTTCTTATTTTTATAGCATATGCTATAGGCAGTCCGCAATAGCACCACTCATTGAAACGAAAGCATATGCTTTCGTTTTCAGAGCGCGCTTCTTTGGAGCAAACAATTTTTCATTTGATTTAAATTTACATGCATTTTCTTCAAATTTATCTATTAGATGCTTTAAATGAATAATGTCAAAGAAGCAATAAATTATTCTGTTTCTATATATAGATGAACTATAGAAACAATTTGCACAATATCATTAATTCTACAGTACCGTACTTTTAATTCAAACAGTTTCATTTTTTCGTTTTAAGCAATATACTTTTCGATTAAAAAATGTGTCATTAAATCAATGACGGGAAATTCAATAGCATGGAGCTATTTGATTCAACAGCACTTTTTTTTCAGTGTAGAGATTTAATTTTTAACACTTTATTTAAACAAGGAAAACTGTCGAGGCCCTGATCAGTACCCTATCTAAAATCTAATGAACACCCTACCTGGGGTTCTGGCTAGGAATTCTAGTCAAACCCCTAAAATAAAAAAATTATTAAATAACTAAAATAATGATTGCCTTTCATTGTTAATAGCTTCTACAACAAAAAGGAATTCTAAAAACTTTATTAAAAAAAAAAATTTTAATAGGGAAAACTTTCGAGGCCCCGACCAGAACCCTGTTTTAAATAGGGCAAAGTGGGGCATTTTCTGCACGGGTAATCAACTCTAGGGGAGAGTGGGGCAAAATGGGGTACCTTTTTGAAATTGGCTGTTTACAGAGAACCAAACGAATAAATCGATTCAGCTAAACTTCAGAATTCTTCTTTGTACACTTAGCTTTGAGGAAATTATGATAATAGCGGAGAAAAACATTTTTGAAAGAAGTTATATCGTATTTTCTAAGAAAGTGCTAAAATCCCATTTTGCCCCACCCGTGGGGCAAAATGGGGTGGCATCAAATAACTATACAAAACATTGAGTATTTTTTCAAAATTCATTAAATTCTTGTTGTATGAGATTATAAATACAAACAAAAAGTAGGATTCTTTATTAAGTATGAAAAAACAAGTAATATTTATTAGAATTTAACAAAAAAAACATGGATATTGCAAAATATCGATATATCGATAATGAAACATCGATAGTATAAATGCCTCGAAGCAAAAATATCGATTCTTCTGCAGGAAACCTTTAAATATGGATAATATAATGTTTTTAAATAGTTTTAATGAAACGGCGTAGCTTCCGGCATGCCCCACACTTAGGTACCCCATTCTGCCCCACACTGCATATTAAAACAAAATGCAATGTTTACAAGTTATTGTAAACAATTAAACAATCTATTATATTGGAAATTACTCTAGAATAAGTACTGAAAAAGATCTCACACTTGCCAAATTAAATGCATTATCCCAAAAAGTTTGGAGAGCACTTTAATTTTGAAAAAAATTCATATTTTTTTTGCTTAAAACTTAAAAGTTGTTTAACTTTCAAAAAAAATTTTTCTTTCGAATGTCTTTATAATTAATAACAGTTTCTTATCAACATGAATGATATATGTCGAGAAAAAACAAATTAAAAGTACCTATCATGGAAAAACAGAGGTACCCCATTTGACCCGCCTACCCCATTTTGCCCCACTCTCCCCTATATAACGATCTAAAAACAAAAATAACAGAATTTGAAACTTCAGTATCGTGTAACAACACACGAGATTTTTATTTATTTATTTACTTTTTACTTATTTTTCCCATATCAGTAACTCATTTGCATTTCATGAGCACATCTTGCTTCACTGACTTCGTACCACCCGTGATATATCTGTATGATAACAACACCAAACGATACAATTAAACACGATTGAACAAATTTTAGAAAATTTGTTTTTTTTTCATCGTAAATGAAAAAGAAGGGAAAAAAGAGATGAAAACGATTTTTCGTCAAGTCTGGCAACACACATTTCATTCAAAACCACTTTTTCGAAGTTTGTCGAGCGTGATCTCAGACGACGATATCCACCTTGAGGCCATAAAAGATTTCGTTCACTCCAGTCATTCCTTTACTATATGTATGAGAATGATGGAGGAGTCTTCTAGCATATAGAATCTGGAATTTTAACTCCCACGGGAACTTTCAACGATTGCATTTCACAGAAAATTGGTGGCGTTCAAAGTTGTCATTGTGAAGAAGATGAGATCATTTTATGATGTTATGCGAATTTAATCGAATCTAAAGGAACCGTATAATTTTTGTGGATGACGTCAAATGTTTGGAAGAGAAGTTGTTTTGAATTTTAAATCTGCCGTCGGTGAGATTAATTTGACAAATCTGTAAATTATTTTGAAAATTGATAATGTAATTGGAAAAAATTAAGCCACAGAATAAACAATTTTTTATACAATTTTATAAGTTGTTGTCATGGTACAATTAATTTTTCCCAGGGAGAAATTTTGACCGGGCTCTAACCAGGGTTAAAATGAGAAGTTAAAAATTTATCGGAACTATTTGGACGTCGAATAATTTATTTTTAAAATAAATAATTTAGACATGAATTAATGTGCTGTTTTTTAAAATGAATTTCAATCTTTTACAATTATTAGAAAGATGACATAAAAGTTTTTAAACATCGATATTCTACTATTTTTGGGGTCGCTCTTTTAAATGACCTGGTCAAAATTTTCAAAAAGTGACATTGAATCCTTCTTTTCAAACATAGTCAAGTTTTTTTAATTTATTTTTTTTCAGTGGTCAGTTCAACAAAAAAAATCCTAAACATAATTCGATTTGAGTGATGATAAGGTGTTTGGTATAGTAAGGTTCTTGGGTTCACTTAATCCGAATTTGAAGTCAGAATTAAAAAATTCAAAATGGCGGATTCAATATGGCAACCCAATATGACGGATAATTTAAAGATTGATGCAATTCGATCGAAATTCGTTTCTCGGGAGCTTTTGGGATCGCTTAATTTGAATTTGATGTTCATTTTTCAAAATTCAAAATGGCAGATCTAAAATGTCAACAAAATTTTTTTTAATGTTGTCACAATTGTCTAAAATGATTACTCGAGGATTTTCGGGGTCACTAAATCGAAATTTTATGTAAAAATTCAAAATTTCAGACTTAAAAAATGGAAAATGGTTTCTAAAATATATAGGTAACTAATTAGAAGTGTTGCATACTGTTGAGAACATCTTGTCGTTAAAAGGTTAAGCCGCAACATAAAGTATTTTGTCAGATTTGAAAAAATTCAAAATGTTGGATCCAATATGGCGACCAAATTGTTTACTCGGCAAATTTTTGGGGTCACTGAATCCCACCTATATATGAAAACACACAAAAATTTAATTAATTCAATAATTTGTATTATAAATAATATATTTCGCTCTTTTCTAAAGTGAATTGTATTACGAAATATTTTTAAAAGTGTATTGATAAATATTATGTAGGAGAAAGGCTTGCAGGTTGTCCCACTTGCGTTATTTTTTATTCTAGAAGTGTCATAATTAAAAAAGCGACTGACATTGTTATCAAATTATTAGTTATTGCATTTTATGATCATTAGGAACAAAAAGAAGCAATAAAAGTGTTCTTGTTAAACAAATTCTGAAATTGACTTGTGGAAAAATTGAAAAATTAAAATTGTGACTTTTTCATGTGCAAACACAAATGAGATATTTTTATAGATAATTTAAGTTACAATTTTTTTGAGTTTCTTTTTTAATCAATTTTAATAATAAGGGAGAGGTACGCACGTTGAGACAGGTTCTGTTTTTCAGTTATAATTTTTAAAAAACAAAATTTAGCGAAAAATTCTAAAGGCTTTCTTAAAAGTATTGTCCAGGGCTACAACATTGCCAAAGAAAGTTATTTTTTTGGACAAAATTGAAAAATTTATAGCTGATTTTTTAAACATGTTATTTTTGACCAAAAAAAAAGTGGTACGCACGTTGAGACACCCATAGTAATTTATTTTAAATTGAAACAAAATGAATAATTACGTCAGATTCTAATTGTTTGTTGTTTATTTACTTGTTTTGATGGTCTTAGCGAAAAGAAAAAAATTAAAACATTAAAAATAAACTTAAAGAAGATAATCAAAAAATAAAATTTTATTTTGCACAAAAATAATTAATCGAAATCTTTATATTCGCAATTTTTACAGGTGAAGAACATGTAAAACCACCGACAGATTAGCTCGGTCGGATAAATGCCTGGCTCGGTGGGCGGACCAAGGGTACTTGGTTCGCGCCCATTAGCCTGGGATTTTTCCGGCACGTGAGATAATCTGAGCGGGAGGTTTGACGTCGAGGTATAATGATGTGCACTGTCGATTATTGTCCAGTACACACCGTTAAAACTCGGCTGTCGATAAACCGGTTGTACTCAGGAGAGGTTTTCTACAGTTTCTCTCTTCTCTGGCGAGAAAACCCATTGACGGGTGGTCCAGGCAAATGCGAGTACTCCTAACCTCAAAAAGTCGTTCTGTAGAAACGCAAAAAGTAGTTGGTATATAAGAGTGTGTGTTCTGACAGTTGGCCTAGCTTCAAGTCATTTAAGAAAAAAAAAAAAAAAAAAAAAAAAAAATAACATGTAAAACGCTTAAAAATTGTGGATTCAAAACCAATTTTAATGGCAGTACTATTTTCACATCGTGAGCGTTTTAACCTGCGTACCACAATGTGTCTCAACGTGCAGACCTCGCCGTTATTTTTTAAAGCTTTGAAATTATTTGTAGATGTTAACGTATGTCTAAATTTTTGACAAAACACCAAAGTAGATCCAAAATTGATAAGTAAATGTTATCCGCACTTTTTTCTGACACTAAAAAATAAACTAAATACACTAAACAGAATTACTGAAAAACACTTTTTTTAACTAAAAAATTGGTTCGCTCTAGTTCTACCGAAAAAACAGGAGTTATCGCGCTTCTATTCAATAAAAAGATACGACAAAATGCCAATAAACTTTTTGATATTATCAGTTACACAGGTTATAATATCTTAGTGTCTCAACGTGCGGACCGTCTCAACGTGCGTATCTCTCCCCTACAAAATGAATTTTCAAAATATCATGAATTAATATTTTTTTTCATCGATTTAAAAATAGAGTTCAAAGTTGCAGGTTGACCCACATGCAATTAATAATAATGCAGTTGATAATTTGGAGTAAAACACGATTTCCGAAATTTCATTTTTTTTCACATATCTTGTTTTATGTTTGATTTCCAATTGAAAAACAAATTTTAATTTTTCAAGCATTTTTTTAAATTTTATTTATTAATAAATTGTTTAAAAAATTTAAATTTAAATTAATTATGTTCAGAAACATTAAATGTAAATGAAATTTAAGAAATTTATTTGAGTTTTTCCATAGGTATTGTTTTCAATTTTTTCAAGGTGGGTCAACCTGCAAGCCTAAATTTCGAAACGTTGATTTTACATCATTTTTAAAAATTGATGTAAAAATTTTATTTTTTGACAATTTAAATTATCTATGGGTCAAATTTGTAGCTTTTCAGGTCCTCTTTCCGATGGCATGTTCATATAAATTAATTTTCTTTAATGAGTTATGAGCAAAAAAGCCTTTCTTTTTTTGGATTACGCGATCAAGATAATTCAAAATTTTAAGACAGATATTCATTAAAAGTAAAGAAATAAAATAAATAAAAATTCTATGAACAAAAAATTCCCTCTTGGCAATGAATTATTAAAGTGCAATGTTCGCTTTTATTTTTAATGTCATCGCATGTTTCTTGGCGAGACGGTAGAATGAATTGAGAAAAGTATATAGATGCTATAGAAAGTCATCTCTTGCTTTAGGAGAAGATGGTACATACAGCATTGGAGGACGATGTTCGTGCCAGAGAGGGAAAAGAAATTGGGAATTTCACGCTTCCGTTGACCATTCGAGAACGTTTGTCGTTTCTAGGCGAGAATAAATGTACTTATATGTGTATATGTGTGAAAACACAGATGTGTGTTATCAGCGCGCTTATATATACGCGTTTACGGTACAACTGACCGAAAGTAAGTCCCCATCCAACCCTCTTGAAACCACCAAAGAAAAGCTTGGAATTTCAATTGTCTCTCTTCGATATAGAGTTAGTTATAAACGAAAACTATCACAAAATTCTTCGCTTTCTACAAAAAACGAAGGGAAAATATAGAAAATTATTTTCAATATTTTTCCGCTCAGTAACTGAAAGATTAAACCAACTATTTCAATAGTTTCAATAGTTTCAGGTTCTCTCCGGACTCTGATCGGGTCTGAATTTGGAAAAATGATTTTAGAAAATTAAAAATAAAATCTGTCCGCGCAAGCGCGGACACATTGTCATCCGCGCTTCGCGCGGGGGCTCGCAAACTTCAGCGCGCCTCGGGGCGCGCGAATATTGATCGTCGCGCTTCGCGCTCCGACGATTATTTCGCACGTCGCGCTCCGTGTGTTGTTGCGCGCTTTGCGCGCAAATGGCTCGCTTCACTCGCGGTGGTCTGCAATTATTGTGCATTATTTGTGTTCTTGTTTCCTATTATATGTTTCATAAAACATTTTATTTTCTTAAAGTTACTACGACTTTAAGGATTACATTCTCATCACATGTTTTTGTTTGCTGATGATTGCGAGATTAAGTGGATTTAAATGTATATTTTTGGTCTTGATGATTAAAATTGTAAAGTTATTTTTAATTATACTAACTCGCTTAGCAGAAACATGATTTGCAGAAGCAGCTAAAATATTCTTAAAGTATTAGTATCAAGTTTTTTGTGCAGTGTAGACCGGAGCGTAATGGCTAACTTTTCACTCTTTGTTGATTTACTCGGACATTTTTGTTTTAATTAAGTGTTTATCTCCTAAAAAAGTTACTCTGGTATCTCAGCTTTCTTTTAAAAAACGAACGTCCCTATATTACTCCCCACACGGAGAGATCCACATTTGTAAAAATTACTAAAAATGGTTGCAATGACCGGAAATAAGGGGACTTTTAGCATAATATACTACAGAATTAGATAAATTTACAAAAGAAATAGATAAATTTGCTACATTGAAATATCAAGTTTTAATATTTTGTGTAAGAGTTGTAAATGTAGCAAAAATTGATTATAGTTTTCTCTAATTTAATTAGACAAAATCTGACAAATGAAAACATTTTCCACTAAAACCTACTATCCACTGTAGTAATTTTTGGTGAGCAAGTGTGGCTAGCGAGTGCAGTCATATGGCGCCTGCATTTCTATTGGTTGCTAACTTCGTCAATCTCCGTAAATGAGCCGATGCCATCCGATCATTGACAGTGACTATGTTTCGCGTATGTAAAATAAATTTGGATATTATCTACAATAATTGCCCCCTCCTGGCTCTTAAGAGGCCTGCTTTTTTCCCATTCCTCCGTAGAAGAATTCATAATTTCAACCCGGATGATCTCAGCTTGGATGAATTAATTTTTAATCCGGATATTGAGGTTGTCCGGGAGCTGAGGAAATTCTTTTCAAGCGGGGAAATAATTGTATAACAACTACATGGTTAAGTGGGTTTAGTCATAAGGGCAACTGCTGATTGAAATTGTTCTCTATACTTGTTCCTTTCCAGTAATGAATTAACGTCCACCAAAATTTGAATCTCCCGCTCTGTCCTCTGTGCCAACCAAATAATCTCAAGCAACGACTCAACACGATAAAAGGCTCCAACGGAAAGTGAAGGAAATATATACACTCAGTTTCTACGACTTTTCTGTGCCAGGAATAATATCTGCTATTCGTCTACTTCGAGTGGCTATAATCCTTATCAGGACCTCAATTTTGAATTCGAACTGGCTATTTGTTAATACAAGAGGCCACTAAAACAAAACAAACAAACAATGTACAATAATTAAATATAAAGTGAAACGTAGGTCGTTCGTTATCTCGGAAATTGACCATTATAAATTAATAAATTTTGCATTTATTCCTGTCCCAAGAACTATGTCTTATAATAAGTTGTTAAAAGTAAACTGCTTTCTCGTAAGTGCTGTAAATTTTCATCATTCAATATATAAGGAAACAAAGATGTATACTTTCAGTGAAATTCGTTGTCGTGCGTGCAGTTGTGTATTAGTGTATTAATTAACCGCGTCTATACATATAAGTGAAATAAACATGTGTGTGTCTTCAAATATTTATCCAACAAATATATAAGTGTGTGTGTGTGTCTGTGTATGTAAAAATCCTTCCAGTTCATCTCCATTAGTCAAGAATTGACGGGAAACCGGCGACAAAAATCCGTATTTTTTCTTTCACTCTTTCTTTCTGCATTTACAAACGACTATGGTAATTTTACGTACACAATACTTCTGAGTTTACTACAGTTGTTTGGAACTATTGGACGAAATAGTAAGAAACTTTGCTAATTTGGTAAACATTTGTCGGATTAATGAATTAGTGTAGAAAATAGTAAAAAATACAAAAAATCCCCTTATTTCCGGTGGTTGCAATGTGAAAATAGTAAATTCTAGTGTGATTTTATACAAAAATTAGTAATCTCGGTCTCTCCGTGCAGTAAATAAAACTAATTCAAACGGATTGAAATGAATTAAGATTTTTGGGAGAAAGCAGGATTCATTCAAGCTTTTTGTATATTCGATTGAATTCGATTAAATTTGCCTGAATTTATGCAAACGAATTCGCCTTCGAAAGAAATGACCAAGGCATGCATTGAATTCGTGCTAGCGAATTAAAAAAAATTAAAGGCCCCAAATTTTGTCCATTGAATTAGTAAGAATAGAAGATTTGGGATTTCAATACAGTTTGCACAGAAAAAAACTCGACTCACTTTTGTTGCAACGCATTTGGAATTCGGTCTCGAAATGAGTAATCGACAACTTTAAGTGACTCGAAATGAGTAATCGGCAACTTCAAGTGACTCAAAATGAGTAAAATGACATATGGTTGCCCATCCCTGTCAGTCAATTCACAAATGTCTAACCTAAAAATTCTTTTTTCATTTCTCATAAATGCGATAAATCGACTTCAAGTATTAATGTTTTGACAAGTGCAAAGTGTTTATTGATGTGTTTATTGTGTTTATTCATTATAAACAATTATTTTAATACATATTTTTATAAATTATTCCCAGTTATTCCAATGTTATTGCAATTTTATCATAAACCCAAAATGATACCGCTTTTTACTCATTTTGAGTCTTTTACCCAGAATTTCAGAATGAGTCGAAGGGGTATCATTTTTGTTGCACTTCAAAATAAGTATCATACTCATTTTGAGTATCAAATGAGTATCATCACTCATTTTGAGTATAGTTTCTTTCTGTGTGACGAATTCAGGGAACAACATAGCTCTAAATCGTATTTGTCACAAAATGGGATTCACTGAAGTTTTTTGTGAATTCTTTTTAATTTATTTCAATTAGTTTTTGTTTACAGGGTCTTACTTTTTTTCAACAATGAACGTACACTTCGTAGTAGGTATCGTAGGTTTCTTTTTATGCACAGCCTGTTGCATTAGCCAACACGCCCTAGGGGTACTTGGGATATATTTTGTAATTTTTATCAATACAGTAAGTGTGAATCAAAAATCTCAAATTGACCCTCAAAAAATGTTTCAAGCTTAAAACGCGATTTTAGTTTCTTTTTTAAAATTATTTTTAAAAAATTAGAACGAAAAAATGAAAATTTTGAAAAGTTACTTTCATATATGAAATACAGTTTTTCTACTATATTTCTTACAATAGTGATTGAATAATAAATAATCAAACTTTGTAGAAACTTGCAGTACATCAAGTTGTCTTTGGAGCGAAATCATTTCGATTTACGATTTTTAAATAAATTACAATTATTCATTACGCCCCTTAGCCATTATGTCCCATTACTCCTATATACGTGATTTGTAAATATAATATCAAATGTATAATTAAAAACATGTAAATCCGGATACAGTGGATGAGATAGTTTAATTTTTATAAGAAAAACTTTTAATTTACTGAAGATTTAAAAATGAACAATTAGATAAATTTCCTGCATGATTTTTTTTAAAGAACGTCCAAGTACCTAAACTTTCGGAAGGGCCTTCCGGCAGGACGCGCCTCTGCACATTACGGCGTCTTGTCGGCAGTACGGAAACCGTGCTTCAGAAAGGACGAAATTTATTTTTGTAAAGAAATAAAGAAATTAATATATATTATTTCATACATAATTTATTAAATATATAAAAAATATTGTTAAATATTGTTATTATATGTTATTTTGAGCTTAAACAAGAAATTTACTTAGAGATTTTGAAAAAATCGCTATTTTTAATGCTATACAAATATTTGAATAACTTATAAAATAATAAACGTTTTCTAATGCTTATCTTCTTATTTTAAAGGTCATTTTCAACAGTAAGAGAATTACTTCAGGTATTCACGTGTATTCTTTGCTTAGAAATTGTAAGCAAAGCAAAGGTAGGATACCCAAATTAGAACAAAATAATAAAAATTAGCACAGCATTTCAAAAATATTTTTGAACTAAGAAAACAAAAACAATCCTCCAAAATTTACCCGTCGTTTCAATAAGAAAAAATAAATCACCTCCACTGAGATGAGACAAAGAGTCAAACATTTAAAAAAACCTTAGAAAAAATAAGTTTTTCAAAAGTTATGGTCGGAACAAAGTTTTTGTCTATGGATAGACGGACAGACAGACAGACCTACAGACAGACTTAATCGCCGAACCATGTTTTTTGGATTCAGGGCACCTCAAAACGCAAAGATTTCATAAAATTAGCAAAAGTCAATTTTCCACCAAATCTAATACCTTCTCATGTGATAAGAATGTAAAAAACCATTTCCAACAAGATAGGACCAAAAATTGAAATGTAAAAACGGGTCTCATCAGCCCAACTGTATTAAAAAAATTTCATTGATTTTCTAAAATGTTAAAACTTTTATGAATATATTTTAGTTATAACATTTTAGACACCATTATTGTGTCTACAGACAGACACTTTTTCTAGACAATTTTTTTCAGACTCAGGGTACCCTAAAACGTCGAGATTTCATGAAATTAGCGAAAGTCAATTTTCGACCAAAACTAATACTTTCTCATGTGATGAGAATGCAAAAAATTTTTATTTGAAAATAAAATTTTTTAATTCTAGATAAACCGTTTGTCTGAACCAGCCCAAAAACTTAAAAAAAAAAATTTATAACTTTTTTGTTTTTTGTTATACAAAAAAGTGTCTAAAAGAAAAGTTGTTTGTTTTTGCTCAGAATTCAAGGAAAAAATTTTCAAAAAATATTTTTTTGAAAATTGTAAAAAATACAAAATTTTGAAAATTTCAAAGTTTTGTATTTTTGTTGTTTTTTGACGAAATGAGCTGTCCAACGAACTCAGGCTTTATTTCAATGGACTAAAAAAGCACCCCAAATTGCAAGTCGATTCATTAAAATTTATTCGAGTTATCGTCGAGACAAAATTTTCTACAGACAGACAGACAGACACTTCTCTAAAAACCATTTTTTTTGGAATCAGGGGGTCATGAAACGTAAAGATTTACCAAAATTAGAGATTGCTCAAAATCGCACAAATCCAAGACTTTCTCATTTTTGATGAGAATGTAAAAATTTCAAGGCATATTTGGGCCAAGATTGACAATTTCTAATTCTACAGAGGTTATTTTATGATTTACTGTATACATATTTTAAGAAATATTTAAAAGGTTCCAAACAGTGGCGTAGCAATAGACGGTTTGGGGGGTTAGTTTGTCCGGGGCCCCGGTGAACTAGGGGCCCCAGAAAAGATAAAATTGATTTTTTTATAAGCAATGAAATAGTAGAGTAGCATTGACAGAAGTGGGCCACTTGCCGTTTTTGGTTTTACAAGTGACATATCTGTCAACCGAAATTTTTTTTCTTTTGTTATTAACAGAAGGTCGATTTTTAGTTGGTCATTAAAGTGTGCGACGTACAACTGTGTTCTCTAGCAATTAGTGCAAAAAATTATCTACACAGAGAGAAAAATCAAGCGTTTTTAGTATGGACAGTTAACCTTATTTCGTAAAAGAATGCACATGCGCAATAGGCGTAAAATTTCTGCTGTATTTGTATCAATTTCTACGTTATCAGCATAAAAGTTCTACCTTTAACGCTTGGGACGTCAGTATACTACGATTGCAAGAGATCCATGCTATTTTAGTATATGTTTCATGCAACTGAAGTATAAGGACACGCCTCTTAAGCAGGGCGTTCATACAAAATTGCCATAGGAAGTCTCCATACTACAAACGCTTGATTTTTCTCTCCGTGTACTTTTTCTTTTTTTCTCATTGTAAAAGTTATCGTTGTTTACATAAGTTATTCATCGAATTCAATCGGGTAAGTAACCTTTATTATAGTATCAGATCTAATCTTAAAAAATTTAAAGATACTGTTTTATATTGTTCGTAAGTGTTATGACCACGTTATTTCTTGTCAAATTATGCTTGTGGACAGAAGTGGCCCATTTTCTGTAAACAGAAATGGGCCACTGCATTGACGTTCCGTTTCGAGATTTAGTGATTTTGAATAAACTAATAAAGTGGTTCTATGAATTAATTTGTATTTTTTAGCAATCATGACACCAAGAAAGGCTAAACCGACTGACTATGAACTCATTGTCTATAACAAATTACTTTATACTATAAATCAAATAAAAATTAATTAAATTTCGAAACGCACTGCTTGTGTTTGGTTTTACAATACTATTTATTGAAAAAATTAATCATTTAACATAAACAATCATAGTGCTTGATCCTTTTATTTATTTTAGATGAAAAACTTAGGTAGTCTACTTCTGTCTACAAAATCATGATATCGCAAATTTCTCTTTTTTTGCAAAAAGATGTTAAAAAATATGTTAAAATTAAAATTTTTTGTGTTAACCTAAAGTTAGGTAACCCCTTTCTCTACAAATCAGGGGCGTAGCCAAAAAAAGTTTCGGGTGGGGGGGGGGGGGGGGGTTATGGAATTTGATAAGAGGTGTACTCAGAATAAAATTAGAAATTTAGGCTTTAACATATATGTTTTTCCAAAATTTCGGGGGGGGGGGGGGTGATACCCTAAACCCCCCTGGCTACGCCCCTGCTACAAATAAACGCAATAAATGTTTAAAAATGTTAATTTCTGAATAATCTAAAGCATAAAAACCAAAGTGTGGCCCACTTCTGTCGGTAAATACTCTATATAATAAACTGGATGTTTATGTGAGTTTTAATGCTGCCTGCCCGCGCAGGCAGTATGAAGTTGACCAGTTATGAATATATATTATATGTGACTGTCCGCGACAAAAGGGACCTTAGCTCCATGTAAATACATAGGAGCTAAGGTCCCTTTTGTCGCGGACAGTCACATATTATTTTTAGTTTACTTTAATTTTCATACATATATTTGTTGTTCATATATATTTTTTTCTTACAGTTAAACCTTAACAATAAAAAGTTTTAATCAATTGATTATTTTTAAAGTTGTCGAAAAATGAATTCTTGAATATTATAATATTTCATGAAGTTAGTCTTAGTATAATAAGCAAGAAAAAATAGTAAAATTTTTACAAAGAAAGATTCATTAATAAATTTCTAATTGAAATAATTAATTACAAATATAAAAAAATATTTATTGTGCATTTATATAATATTCCCTACTAAAAATTTCCACGCGAGTACAAAATATAACAAATTTTTTTTAAAGTTTCAGGCTTTTGGCCATTTTTTCTAAAAAGAAGCATAAAATATTTTACAAAAAAAGTTAAACGCGCGCGTCAACACGTGAATTGTTGCCGGTTATCATTATAATTGTAAATGACAAAAGAACAACACATTAATGTATAAAAATTGCAGTATATCTAAAGATTAATTGTGGGCCCCTAGAACTATTTTGTCTAGGGCCCCTTAATTCGTTGTTACGCCACTGGTTCCAAACTTTAGCCACGCCCTGTATATTCATAGTTGGCTTCAAGTAAATTTAGGTTTTGCAAAAATGGTAATTTGATGTTAGATTTGTAATCAGCGACCCCAAAAACTACCGAGTAACAAATTTCAACAAAATCCAATAAATTTTTTAATCTTCGTCCGCAATTTTGAATTTTTGAAATTTGATGTCAGATTCGTAATAAGCGACCCCAAAGACTCCCGAATAATAAATTTCAACAAAATCCAACAACTTTTTAAATTTTAGTTCGCCATATTGAATCCGACATTTAAAATTTTTGAAATTTGATGTCAGATTCGTAATCAGCGACCCCAAAATCTTCTGAGTATAGGGAGTTTTAAACATATTTTGTCAAATTAAAAATAAATCGTCCATCATATTTTATTCTCCATTTTGAATTTTTGAAATTTCATGTCAGTTTCGTAATTAGCAATATCTAAAACTCCTAGATAGAAAGTGATATAATTATCCAAACATTTTTTTAAATTCGTCTACTAGACTCTGATGTTTATTTAAAAAAATGTCTTCTATCAACATTTTGAAGCCGCCATTTCTAAATTTTTAGATTTACTTTTCATCATATTGAAGGTTGGTTATTGCGGACGCGATATTTGTAGGTTTTATGCATGTTCTCTTACTTGCTACCTTCAAAAAAATTCACTTTTCCCAAAAAAAGTAAAAGTTTCCAACTTTTTGCTAAAAAAATGTTTACAACGAGAAGCAGAGAACTGAAGAATTGGGTGTACACCTACTACAATAATAATTGAGTAATTCATGGTAATTCGTGGTAATTCACATTAGTAATTCAGTACAAGTGTACACAATAATTCACGAGTTGTTTCCCCTTTGGTTTACAACTTTCTTAAATTACATTTTTAAAATTCCTTTTTCTTATACTAAAGAAAAGTCTTACTTTCAGACTATTTTTGAGACTGATTTTAAGGTGCAAACGGAGTCAGACTTTTTTTTCTGTGCTTACATAATATTATTGAATTATAATGAAACGTCAAATAGGTATTATAATAAGAAAATTACAAATTTAATAACAATAACTTGAAAAAAGGATTAGCTACGATTTTTAAGTTGTAAATAAAGAAGAATAAAATGCCACTACCCGATTTTGTCATCATTTTTGCAAAACCTAAATCTGATTGAAGCCAACTATGTATTGTATTATTGTTATTAAAAGTGTAATGAGGAGTTTTAATAATATCAAATTAACATTATTTCCAATATTATTGAATGAAAATGTGTACGAAAATACCCGTGCAGAAATTTTGACCGGGGCCAGATCGGGACAAACCGGGCCCCGATCTGGCAACCCGACCTGGCCCCCGCCTGGTTAAAACACTAAAACCGACCGGGGCCATGGCACTTTGCCCGATCTGGCCGCCCTGTCAGGACCCGGTCGGGCCCATGGGATTTCCCCCAATCTTTTCGCTACCCAGGTAGAAATCCAATACTGCCTGCATTTTATTATATTAAAGCTCGTTATTTGATTATTAAAGCATGGGGAGTATTTACTTCAATATTAATAATTATTATTAATATTTTTGTAGTAAATAAACTTTTATAAGTGTCATTAAAAATGTAAATAATTATTAGAATTACTTTTATTGAACTAAGTTTTTAAAAAAAATATTTTTCTTATTTTCTTTCATTAATTTAGACAGACTATCTTATTTAAATTAATAATTATTTATAATTCTTATTATCGTTAATAATTATTTAAACCTATACTTTATGTAACATTATTAAGAATTATACACAAAACACTTAAAACTAAGACGGAAAAATATCGCACGCACGGGGGACCGAACCCTAGACCTCGAGGACGCAAGTCGAATACACATACCGCATAGCCACGCAAGCTTGGAAGCGACCTCGCTTAAACTTCCTTTTGAATCATGGGACCGTTATATGCAGTGTTATCATAATAAATTGACTGTATCATATTTATTTATAGAAAAATTATTAAAAATGTATGTTATATATATATAAATTAATATGTTTATCATAATAATATGGTAAAAATTATTAATTTAATTATTTATTCTCTATTATTTATAATTTAACTATTTTTTAAAATAATAAAAAAATTTTTTATTATTAATAATTCACAATAATACTAAAAATTATTAATTAATAATAATTTATTTTTTTGCCTTAAACATGGAATTTCAATTTAAGTGTGAAAAATAATTAAGAGTTTTTAAGAGTTATAAATGTCAAAAATAATATGTTAATATTACAACCACAAATAAATTTAACATTTTAGGCAATATTTTTGGTTATCACCATGATAACATCGACAAATGGTTCACCCTCGACAATTGGTGCGTTTGTCCTATTGTTTTAAATTAAAGGAGAATAAATTCTTAAGACATCCCTCGAGGACAATTTTTGAGTTTTTAATTGTTTATAATTTTTATTTTCAAATTTCAATCAAAGTTAACAAATTAACACAATTTTTTAAAAACGGACGTTTATTTTCTTATTCCGTTACTGCACATGCTCGAAATCAGTTCAAATTAATCCAATATTACCAGCAGACAATTAAAAACCCATAAAGTAATATATTTCAATTGTCATAAACAACATTAATTAACAAATAGTTAACTTTGATTCCTCTCCAATAAAAAATTTTTTTTTCACATTTTCTTTTTAATTTTAGTTCATTTGAAGAATATTTTTCCTTTATGATTAAAAAATAACTTATTTAAATTGTTATAAACAATATTAATTAACAAATAGTTAACTTATGATCCTGTCCAACAAAAAATTTTTGTTACAAATTTTCTTTTTTACTTAGGTTCTTTTAAAGAATATATGTCTTTTTTGCTTATAATATAACTTATTTAAATATTTAATATTATATATCCGTGGTCTTTTAACATTATCTAAATAAAAAAGTAAACGTGAAAAAAAAAAATTTTGGTGGAAAGGAACAAAAATTAACTATTTGTTAATTAATATTATTTGTAACCATTTAAATAAGTTATTTTTTAAACAAAAAGGACACATATTTTTAAAATGAACTTAAATTAAAAAGTAGACGTGAAAAAAAATTTTTTTGGTGTACAGGAGCATAAGTTACATAACTATTTGTTATTTAATATATTGTTTATAACAATTTAAATAAGTTATTTTATAATCAAAAAGGACAAATATTCTTCAAATGAACTTAAATTAAAAAGAAAAGGTGAAAAAAACATTTTTTAGTGGAAAGAAATCAAAGTTAACTATTTGTTAATTAATATTGTTTATAACAATTGATATAAATTACTTTCTGTTTTATTAATTGTATGGTGGTCATATTGTACTAATTTGAACTGATTCAGATCATATGCAGCAACGGAATAAGAAAATAAGCCTCCTTTTTTGAAAAATTGTATTAATTTGTTAACTTTAATTGAAAATAAAAATTATAAACAATTAAGAACTAAAAAATTGACCTTAAGGGATGTCTTAAGAATTTATTCGCCTTTAATTTAAAATAAAGAATACTGAAACCGGTTAAGAATTATAGGCTGTAGACAGTTTTGAACAGTAAATTGTAAAAAAAATCCCATTGTGCGCTGTTTGTAGATCCTTGGGCAAACCCGGCCTGGTCCTGGTCGGGGCCACGAAGTCGGGTCCAGATCATGAAATCCCGACCGGGGCCAGGGCGGTAATCGGGAACAAAAGTGGCGATTTCTGCACGGGTACTTTTAACATCTTAAATTAAGATATTTTTAGTAACTGAAAAGTGTCAACCAAAACGTCTTAAATTAAGATACTTATTTTTGTAGTGAGTATTACAAACACAGCCTTCGTGTGTGAAACAGAAGGTTAGGTACATTTGTTAAAAGCATTGTGCGCAGACGTATTCGAAACAAACAAAATAGAATAGCTAAAATAGTGATATCGTATCACTGTAACAAATCTAATAATACAGTATGGCTGTATTAGCCAGAATTCTCACAGTAATCACGAATTATTTCTTTCATTATAGATAAGAACCTAATCTTATATAAAAAAAAAGAAAATTTTATATATGAATATAATAAAAATTATAATAATTGTTACCTCTTCTGTCACTATAGTATGAATATTATTCATGTAAACAAAGATGCTACGATATATAATTGTTAAAATAGTAAAACATCGTAGAATTTAGATTACACGGAAAAAAAAAGTTCGAGGATTATTCGGGAACTTCGTTCTTAACTCTTGGATACGGCGGGTAGTACACAGATAACTAAAGGTTGCCTCGTTTAAATATGTAATTTACTAGTTCTCTACAAATTATAACTATTTCACCACTTCTCGGCAAACTGTTCTTGAAAAAGTCGGGAACTGTTCAAGAAAATCGAAAAGTTAGGCGAATGCAAGAAAAAATGGATTCTGCTTCCCCCCTCCCACTTCCCCTCCTTGACACGTGCGCACACACACACATTTATCTTTGAAGGTCACATACAATTTTTATTTTATATTAAGTTTCTGAAATAGAAAAAACCATATTAGAGAAAAATCGACGGCGGCTGGAACAGAACTCGCGTACCCGAGAATAGAAGTCCGGCGTCTTATCCAGCTGAGCTAAACAGGCGAGTTAAATACCTCAGCCTAAAATAAATATATAAGGCACGCAAGTCTTACTGACGGTGAGACTTGTTGAGACTGGTGCGCACAGTTTCTGCGCACCAAGATTCCTTGACGAGTTCCCGAAAATTTCAGAAACAGTTGCGGCCAGTGCCATGAACTTTACATGAGAAAGTAATGAAAAAGAGACTAATAGACTATTTATAGCTTTTTCTAATACAGTTCCCGAATTTCTTTCAAACATTCATTGATTACCATTGAATGTTCGTCGCTAGTTCAGAGCTGTTACCACGTATCCAAGAGTTAGGAAATAATTCCTGAAATATCTGAGAACTTTTTTTTTCCGTGTATAAAATGTCTATAATTTAGAACCCACTGCAAAAACGCACTTAAACAAGAAAAATTTTGAAATTATTTAAATTAACAGCACTTAAATATCACCCGATTTTTCAAAGTTATAATGTTTTCAGGGACTGAAACACGTAATTCTATTGGTGATTTGTTACGATACATTCAAAGTATCGTTTTTTTATTATTGATTTAAAAGTTATACTTTGAAAAATCGGATCTCTATTTTATTATGTGCCATATATAATAATAATTAATTGTTATTTGAAATTTAAATAGATTATTAAATTCAATGAACTTATTTGTAAAAGCCGTAGTGTCGCAAACAGGTCAATAACATAAGGATTGCTTCGAGTTCATAACAGTCTTTTTGCATGATTAAGAAATTCCAAATTCTTTCATATTCTATTCCTTCTTACGATTCTATAATTTAAAATAATTGACAAGCACAAAATACAAGAATGATTTCACCACTTTTATGCATTAACTCGAAAATTTAAGTGTCAAAGACTCTTTTGGTTCAATGACCAGATTGTAGTTTGTTGACAAAACAGAAACGCAGGCGTTTCTGAAAAGGTCCTTAACCTCACAGACCTTATTGCCATCACATGATGCAAAATCAAAAATGAGTTAAGCATTTTTGCACAATAAGAAAAAGTGCAATGAAATCATAATTATTCAGTTTCATCAGAACATATTTCCTAATACTTAACCCTTCCCAATAATTTGTCACACCCAAGCCTCAATTTCATGCAATAAAACTACTGGTGTGCTTACGATGTAATTCGCTTCTTCGCGACAGTTAACTCCTGGAGACAGGTCATCGCGAGGTTGACCGTCTGCGAGAGTCGGCCGATTCAAAGGTTCGCCACGGGCAATCGAATCCGGGTAGACGTGAAAATCTCAAATCGTTTCAACCAAGCATTATTTTTCGTGAAATTGTGATTATTGTCGTTAAAGAAAAATTATCGTCGTGTCAAAAACTTTCATACAAATAAAATTTTATTTTGTATCGGAGTCGTCGAAATTGTGTAGTGACGCCAATTAAATTGTTACAACAAATGTCAAATACGGTATCCCCGCGTGTTCGGGTAAATCCCCATATTGCTTGTTGTCAACAAACGAACTCAACGGATAAGGAACGGTTAATTTCCTTATTGAAATTTTGTACAACGTGTTAACCTTCAGTGAATGATTGTTGGTTTACTTTTCAAGGAAGTGGATGATAAATACAACCGCGAATAAATAATGCTTATAAAATCTATGTTTAAAAACAAGTTTTGCCCGTTCTGACCAGAAGAAATAAGGTTAGTTTTAAATGACTCTCTCTCTTCTTGTTTCAGTGAGGTAGGGATTAAGGTTACATAATATAAAGATAATTGTAAGTAAAAATCAATTATGACTATTGCTAAATAAATATAATATCTTATTTGGTCTAAACAAGATGTTAAATTGTTCTGAACCCATAGTTCTTATCTGCAATCCCTAATGAAATTCCTAAAAGTCCTAAATTAACAATAGATTGAAAATTAAATTAATCGAGATATAAAGAGAAGAAGAATACACGATCCCATTAATAAAAACATTTAAATTCATTTTAAGTGGTTGTTGTGAACCGAAGATTAAGCTACAACTTTTGTTTTATTAATTAAATAACGAAGGACCTTATTGAATAACCTATATATGGGCAATTCCACGTGAGATTTAGGTCGACCTCTTAAAATCGGCAAAAAATATTTTTTTTTCTGTTCTGTATCGAAAAAAACAGATACGTATTTTTTTATTTTTGTTTAATTGTCCAAATTTTCGAGTTAAGAATTTTCGAAATTTTGGACTTTTAATTGTAGACCTATATTCAGTAGCTTATAAGTCCGAAAATATTGAATTTAGGAAAAAGTTGTCAAAGTATGAAAGTTTAAGTTTTCTCTTGACTTTTCGGAAATGTAAACAAAAAAAAATTTTTTTTTAATTTTTTATTAAAAAAAATTTTTTTTTATAAACAAATTAATTTTTTTTAACTTTGGGCCGGATTTTTTTCTATTTTTTTAAAATTTATTTATACCTTATAATATAGAGAAGATTTTCCAAAATGTCCCGAAATGGGCCTGATGTGTTAAATGAGTTTTAAAACATTTTCAAAAATCACTTGCAAGCATCACAGTGGGATTTTTTTACAATTAACATTTTAAAACTGTCTACAGCGTATAATTTTTAATCTATTTAAGTGTTTCTTGTTCTAAATCGAAGGATCTACGCTGTAGACAGTTTTAAAAAGTCAATTGTAAAAAAAATTCCACTGTGATGCTTGCAAGTGATTTTTGAAAATGTTTTAAAACTCATTTAACACATCAGGCCCATTTTGGGACATTTTGGAAAATCTTCTCTATATTATTAGGTATAAATAAATTCAAAAAAAAAATAAAAAAAATCCGGCCCAAAGTTAAAAAATATTAATTGGGTTATAAAAAAAATTTTTTTTAATAAAAAATTAAAAGAAAAATTTTTTGTTCACATTTCTTAAAAGTCGAAAGAAAACTAAAACTTTCATTCTTTGACAACTTTTTCCTAAACTCAATATTTTCGGACTTATAAGCTACTGAATATAGGTCTACAATTAAAAGTCCAAAATTTCGAAAATTCATAACTCGAAAATTGGGACAATTAAACAAAAATAAAAAATACGTATCTGTTTTTTTTCAATACAGAATAGAAAAAAAATATTTTTGGCCGATTTTAAGAGGTCGACTTAAATCTCACGTGGAATTGCCCATATATATATATATATATATATATATATATATATATATATATATATATATATATACATATATATTATAAACATTTTTCACAACATTCAATATACACATTGAATGTAATTAATAAATAATAGCTTTTGTAAATTAATATAATTATATTTAACCATAAGGGAAATTTAAAATATATTTTTAAATTGTTTCGTGTATTATTTACTATTTATTAATTTCAATTTCAACAATATATAGGTAATTTTGTAATTGCAGGGCTTGAACCAGTTAAAGTATTTAAAAATACAGACTTTTCGGACCAAAAATGAAAAATTACGGACCAATTGCTGACAAAAATATAACCAGTCAGAGTCAAATAGAGAACATTTTATACTTAAAACTATAAATTAAATTTATCATAACTATACACTGAGAAAACTGGAGAGTCAAATTCAGAGGTTCAAAAAGTGTATGTTTCCTTTGCTTATGAAGAGAGTTAAATAGTCCTTCTAAAATAAATTTTGAATTGATAATGGAAATCTACTTGTATATTCTCTCCCATTAAAAGTTGCGCAGAAAATGTGTACGATCTGATGCGCGCGAAATTATTTTTCTGACATTTTATGTATTTAATTTAGGGGTTAGGTTGCCATATTTATTCATTTCGCGCTGGATAAGGAAGGGATTTCTCAAGATGGTTAATTTGTCCCTCTGTTAGAGAAATGGCACGGATATCTGTCAATGGTGTATTTGAACATTTCGATTGTTATCCAATAGCTAACTCTCAAATATCAACGATTTGTCCCTCCAGATGTTTAGTCCAATACTCCAGTTTTCTCAGTGTAAAACATGAAGATATCGATAACTCCCGCAGTCTTCGACTCGGAGTGATCGATTAATAGTTTACTAGTTAAAAATATGAAAAATTCAAATTTTCAAAGAATTTAATCTGAAACCTTTTCAAAATTCAATTATTTCTAAAAATTTATGCTCTAATGCTTTTAATATTCAATTGTAATCTAAAATTTTAAGTGAAATCCATTTTTAAATTAATTTTTATTACACTGAGAAAAATGGATATTAAGCCTTATTATCTAGATATTAGTGGTCAATATCTGTGACAGTGAACTATGTAAAGTTCTTAGATGTTCAAATTTAATATCTAAGATATTGGAAAAAGACTTGTTCAAACATAACCTCACATTTACAGATTATACTTTTTAACATCTGAGATATTAAACCATAACATCTGGATGATATGCATTAGCATCTTTTCTTAATATCTAGTATATTAAGAGTTTTAATATCCAGTTTTCTCAGTGTAGAAAATTCAACCATAATTCAATTATTTAAATAAAAAAAACAATTTATTGAATAATTGCATGTTTCTTAACATTGAATTCTCATAAAGAATTGTAACAATAAATTTTTAAATAATTGAATTCTTTTGACGAATTTCAATAAAATTTTTAAGAATAGTTACATTTTTTCGAGGAATTAAATTAAAATTGTATTGAAAATAATTGAAATTCTGCAATGAGTTTTAATTCTATTTATCAAAATAATTGAATTCGTAATAAGAATTTTATTAGTTACCAAAATAATTAAATCCCTATAAAAATGTTATTATTTATGAAAATAATTGAATAATTGAGAAGAGATTTATAAAAAAATTTGTAAATAATAAAATTTCTGTTAAATGTTTATTATTTTTTGAAAATAATTAAAGGTTTATGCAGAATTTTATTAAATTTTTTTTTAAATAATTGAATTCTTTTGGAAAATTTTATTAAAATAGTAAATACCTATTAAAAATCATTGAATTAACCCTTTAACGACGAGTAGAAAGAAGCCACAAAAGTTTTCAAAAGTCCATACCCTACTATTTTTGGAGTCGCTCTTTTGAATGGCGTGGTCAAAATTTTCAAAAAAATGACATAAATCCTTCTTTTTTTCAAAAATAGTCAAAAGGGTCAATTTTTTTTAATGTAATTTTTTCCAAAATAATTTATTTCTCTGTCATAACGCTTTTCAAATACAACAAAAAGTATCAGAAACGTGTTATCGTTAGTTGTACTTGAAAAATATTTATTTCAAATTTTTATTTTTTCGATTTTGAATTTAAAATGGCGCTTGAAAGACAAAAATATTTCCTAATTTTACGTAAGACGACAAACTTTTTAAAGATTGCTTAAATCTGATTGAAATTTATTACTCGGGGGTTTTCAAGGTCGCTGATTACGAATCTGATATCAGATTTTCAAAATTCAAAATGGCGGATCCAATATGGCGGATGACTTGTTAAAAAATTGATCGGATTCGATTGAAATTTTTTACCCTGGGGTTTTTCGGGTCGCTGATTACGAATCCGATGTTTGTTTTCCGAAATTCAAAATGGCAGATTCAATATGGTGGTCAAAGTTTAAAAAATTTTTGGATACACATATAAATTTATACTTAAAGAGTATCTTGGGGTAGATGAATACGAAACAGTTGAATTTCTGGATCTCTATGTAAATTAGTACTTATATAATTTTTTTTTTACATAATGAGAAGCAGAATATTTTTTTATTAAATATTGATCAAAAATTTTTTTTAAAAAGTTAATTTGAATTAAAGTTTAAGAGGCAAAAAGTTTTCTTTGATTTTCTCGGATTGATGGTAATGTCGCTTATGTACCTTTTTCTTTTGGACGGCAGAAATAGAGTATAATAATTCCACCATTTTGAATTTTTAGAATGTGACTTCATATTCGTAATCAGCGACCCAAAAAATCCCAGAGTAACAAATTTCAATCGAATCCGATCAATTTTTTAACAAGTCATCCGCCATAGTGGATCCGCCATTTTGAATTTTAAAAATTTGATATCAGATTCGTAATCAGCGACCTTGAAAACCCCCGAGTAATAAATTTCAATCAGATTTGAGCAATCTTGAAAAAGTTTGTCATCTTACGTAAAATTAGGAAATATTTTTGTCTTTCAAGCGCCATTTTAAATTCAAAATCGAAAAAAACAAAAATTTGAAATGAATATTTTTCAAGTACAACTATCGGGAACACGTTTCTGATACTTTTTGTTCTATTTGAAAAGCGTTATGACAGAGAAAAAATGCTTTGTAAAAAAATTACATTAAAAAAAATTGACCCTTTTGACTATTTTTGAAAAAAAGAAAGATTTATGTCATTTTTTGAAAATTTTGACCACGCTATTGGAAAGAGCGACCCCAAAAATAGTAGGGTGTAGACTTTTGAAAACTTTTGTGGCTTCTTTCTACTAATTGTAAGAGATTGAAATTCATGTTGAAAAGCAGCACATCTTGTCGTTCAAGGAAGGGTTAAGGAAAATTTTTGAAAATAATTGAAACTTTTCCAAGAATTTCATTAAAATTTTTGAAAATAATTGAATTTCGAAGAAGAATTTTTAAAAATTTTTGAACATAATTGAATTTTTGCCAAGAATTTTATTATTTTTGAAAATAATTGAATTCCTACAATCATTTGTAATTTCTCTAAAATTATCCAAATTATATCGTACAATTTACAGACCTTTTTTCAAAAAACGGATTTTTACGGGATTTACGAACCTATTTCGAGCCCTGTAATTAGTGTGAATAAAATTAAAAATCAGGAAATGACAATATTTTAAAATTATTTAGTACACTAATTGTTTAATAATCTAAAAGAACTAAATAATTTTCTAATGTACACTGTTTTATTAATCACCTACCCACTAATTTCTACAAAAATTATTTTTGCAACATGTTTCCAAACAAAATTCATAAAAAGTGAGTTCAAAAATGACCTCAGGGGTGTCACTCCCCCTTAATGAAAATCTATAATATTATTTAACCAAGAGCTTCTGTAAACTTAATAGAAAAATTTCTGACACTGTGAAAGTAGAGGATTTTGCTGAAGAAGTATACATGTATACAGAAGGTGGATGGTACCCAGTTGCAAAGAACGGGGAGGTACATTAATTCTCTTTAAGACCAGCGTTTATATTAATTCGCAGCGATTAATAACGGTTAAATGCTTTCGTCCGTTGGGTGTCGGGAGTGGTTTTCGGTCCAGACGTGACGAGAAGCGAATCTAGTTGGTAAAGAGAGGAAGAAGGGCATTAAATTACATTTAGTTCCTCCAAGAAGGAGAATGAGTGAGCGAAAGAGAGAGAGAGAATGAGCGAAAAGCACAATTGACATCAAAGGGAATGAAATTGCCTCAACAAGTGGAATGTTCAAACGCGTAAATATATACGAATCTCTCGGGAGTAAAAGGCGTCTCTATGCTAACGACATGTTTTCACGTTAACATACTTTCACAATTAATTTTCTAAAGAATTATTTGACTTCAATTATCATTCTCTCCACGTAAAATAGCATTCTTAACCATTTCTTTTGCTCCAAATTTTCTTTTTTTTATTATTTTGCAAAACAATACAAGGATTTTGATTTTACCCATACATTGGGAAAAAACCTTTTGGTTCATCTATGTATGAAAATTGTAAACGCAACTCTTTTGAAGTTCAATTAATTTTAAAATATTTGAGTAAAATTATTCATTAAATAATTTATAAGTAATAGTTTTATGATAGTTCTTCAAGAATTAAGTACATTACCGGTGGTAATTGAGCGACCTCTACTTCTTTGATGGCTATTAAATAACTGTAAACTTGAAGAAAAATAATATCGAAAATTTTTTCTTTTTTTCTTTTCAAAAAAGAGATAAAATTCTGAAAAAATGACACCTTAACGAAAAAAGAATATTAATTTTTCAATCAGATATTTAACAAAAACACATTTTTCAACGATTTGTCTAATTTTTTTTAATCTCCCAAAAAATTAATGTTTTTTAAAGTCCATAGGCTCCTTTTAATCTTGTTTCTCTGTAAAATTTAGATTTTTTTGCAAGAATTTAACAAAAGGGTTAGGAATGTTTAAGAAAAAGATTTTGCAAAAATTGGAAAACAAAACAAAAAAATTAGTTTTTAAGATAAACTTTCGATTAGAATAAGTAAGAATAGATTTAAAATGAACCTTGTATTAAATATAATGTACTAGACACAATTTTTCGTTCAGAATATATTTAATAAAAACTATCACAAATAATATTTATGCAAAATTTGAAGTAGACTTGAAAGTAATATTTAAAGTTATTAGCTGGGGAACTATAAAAGTGACCATTCTGTAAAAATCACCCGCGTATATACATTATTTTTGAATAATATATATTATTTTTGAAAATCTATTTTATGAAAAAAAATAAATAAACGAATGAGTACACAATTTCTATATATATATTTATTTTTCATAACAGTAAAATCTCATAACAATAGCGACATTTGAGCCATTGTGACCTAGAAACAAACAAAGTGATACCAATAAGTATATAAAATAATAAAATTGCAAGAAAATTATTTTCATTCCATTTTCTCTAACATACATATTACGAAAGTTGTAAATATTTTATTATCAACGTCGGAGAATCTTGTTATATCTCGAAAATATTCCTTAAGGCATGTTTCCAGAAGATAAAGTGAGCCATCTCCTAAAGATGTTTAAGATTATATGTGCTTTCTGGTATAACTGTTTACGTTGCGATTGTTATGACACTTAATATGACAATTTTCCAAGAGGTGAGAACTTGTAACACAAATAAAAGCTAACCACAATTATTTAAGATCTGTTATTTCTCCATAAATGAAAGTCCTTAAATAAAAAATCTATATTTTAAACATAAATATTCGTATTTAAAATGAAAAAAGAAAAAAGTGATTTTTAACGAAATTAAAGGAGCGAATTTATTCAAGCGATAAATTTTAAGTGTTTATGTACAATGTAATAGTAGAAAACTATTAAAAATGTGTTTTATCAGCAATATTCTATAAAGTAGCCCTTTAGAAAGGAGAAAAAAACTTGTGTCAATGGTTTTGTAAACCAAGTGCATCGTAATACTATTCATATCAAACAGTATTCTAAAGCAAGTGCAGTTTTCAATGAAAGTTGGCTAGATATTAAGCGCGCGCGAAACGAGCAGTGAACCGATAAATCGATTTTATTACAGGCAAGGCCCGCGGCAAAAAATTTATTAAAGTAACGTCCAGAGCTTTTTTTAATATCAAAAAAAAAGGGAAAAGAAAAATAATAATAATAAAGAAGACGCATAAACTGAAAAAGAAGATCGGTTAATAAGTTTTTCTGTTAAGAAACACGATCGGTGGTCGCGACCGCTTGTGCATTCGCGTAACAACCAACCGCAAGGCATTTATTGCTATATCCAAGTCCAAGCCAAGAATTCTCTCCCTTTTATACACCACGATGAAAATTACTTTTGCAATTTAGTGCACCTTTTTTTGGAACGAAAAATTCGGTACGAATAATAGAAAATTCCGTAAATAACAACAAAAATTAATATACTGTAATCCTTAATTTACAGAATTAAAAAACATAAATCATTTTGAAAAAATGTGAAGTTTCATTTTGTGATAGATCGCTGCTAAACTTTTCTTAACTTAGTTTTTAACCCTTTAACGACGAGATGTGCTGCTTTTCAACTTGAATTTTAATAGCTTACAATTAGTAGAAAGAATTTATAAAATTTTTCAAAAATCTACTATTTTTGGGGTTCTACTTTCAAATGGCTTGGTCAAAATTTTCAAAAAATGACATAAATCCTTCTTTTTCTCAAAAATAGTCAAAAGGGTCCATTTTTTTAATGTAATTTTTTTACACAGCATTTTTTCTCTGTCATATCGCTTTTGAATTTAAAATGCCGCTTGGTGGCCAAAAAGATTTCCTAATTGTACATAAGATGACAAACTTTTTAAAAATTGTTTAACTCTTCAATGAAATTTGTTACTCAGGGCTTCTTGGAGTCACTGAATACGAATCTGAAATCATATTTTTAAAATTCAAAATGGCGAACTAATTTTTTTAATTGCTCAAATCTGATTGAAATTTGCTGATTGCAATTTCAAAAATTTATTATTATAATAATAAATAATAATAATAATAAATAATTTATAATAATAAAATTATTTTTCAGAAATTATTAAAGAAAAATTGATTTGAAGAAGAATTTTAGTTGAAAATTCTAGAAATGAATAAAATGAATTTTTGTGTATCTAATCAATTTGAGAGTGAATCAGAATATTCTTTAGAGTCAAAGTTTTGTTTGAAAATCAGGGAGTTATTTAATTTGGTAAACTATAAATGTAGTTTTAAATACCTGAAAAAATTCCGTTTTTTAACCTGCAAAACCTCGAAAAGTCAGAGAATTTAAAAAAAGCAAAAGCGTGGCAACTCTGAATATAAAAACACTTTGTATGGATAAATTTGAAATTTCAAAAAACTTTAGGTCGATTCGATTTTAAAAATTATGAAAAAAATAAATTTAAAAATGCAAAAGGTACCCGGGTATCTCGTCAGTCCCATAAAGGTTATAAAGAAGATTCAGTTTAAAAAAGGGGTTTTTTAAAATTTAGTAAAAGATAATCGGTATACAGTTAGAAATTAGAAAAAATATTAATGACAATCTAAATTTAAACTACATAGCTTAAAGAAATATTGCAAAACGAATCCTTTCAATTTAATTAATTCTCAATTCCATAAAATTAAATATGAATTAAGAATTTCAATATATATTTACTTACGAAATAAACTCGACAGGAAACAAATGTTGTTTAACTCACCTGAAACAAAAGAGAAAGAAAAAACTTTACTTTATCATTATTATCAAAAAATTAAAACCAAATAATAATTTCTATTAAATAATTCTATTAAATTACTTCTATTAATCAATATTAAATAATAATAATTTGTAAAATTATACATTTTTTTAAGTTATAATTTATCAATTATAAATTTATAGGTAATTATAACATTTTATAACTATAATAATTTATAAATTTATGAATTATATTCCAGGGGAATTTTCAAATTAAATAAATTATATAATTGCATTATAGCTTATACAATTCATTTTAAAGATTTTTGACTTTCTCTCTTAAATGGAGCTTTTTTGAACCGGGCTTTTTTGTTTATTTTTTCTATTAATTATTTATATTTCTTTATCTTTTTCCATAGTCTACAAAATTTCCAAATTTTGAAACAAAATTTTTGTTAGAACGCTACTTTTAGTAAAATTTACTTCAGACTTAGTAGAATTTTCTCAAAAAATTGTAAAATTTTTATTTCCAGAATAATTTTTACTATATCTGAAAAATTTTTTTTATATAAAATAGAAAAAATTGAGGGCCTGGATGCTATAAGGTGTTACGCACCATTTACTTAATAATTACACGCTAAAAAAAGTTCTACTAAAGTAGAGATAACAATCACTATAATAGCTATAAGTTTCACTGGTTTTGCTCCATCGATATTTCTTGCGTTACGTTTTGAAAACAACATAACCTCAAAATAACACTTGAATGAAAACCACCCCAGTCCGACTCCTATGTCCTATGTATTTTGAAGGAAAAATATGTCAGCTTAGTGGTTTGCGTTTTCATGTGCCAAAAAGTAACACGTGATGGCGCTGTTCTCAACACTCGCTCAAAATTCACTAAAGCAATAGAAAAATATCATAGAAACGAATAAATTATTTGTTTTTATAATGAAATCTTGTTGTTAGTGATGTTAAAAATACACGATAAGAAATAATATTGTATTTTTAACTCATAAAAGATGATAGAACAATTGAATAATTAGTATGAAAATACATAAATGTGTTGTACAATAAACTGATGACTTTCGTTTAAATCGTTTAAATTATCAGATAAACTGATTTATAATAAAAGTTAAAGGAAAGTCATAGATAAATAGTATATTTAAAATAAAGAAAACAAATTTAGATAATATAAATAGCATTAACCCTCCGTCACACACATGAGAAAATATTCCGACCTTACACACGTTCAGAGGGAATCGCTCACCACATTGTAAAATAAGCAACATTACAACATAAACAAAGGAATCAACAAAAATTTAGTTTTAACACAAACTTACAAATATGTAGTAAATTATTCTAAATTATAAAATTAATCAAATTAATTTTCGGTCTCATAAATAAAAATTAATTACACGAATGCACATCTTCAAAGAAATTCCACTCGACATGTAAAAATAATGTAACATTAACAAATAAGCAAAAAAATCATTAAACAATTCATTTTAATTATATTTATAATATAATTTTGTCATTAACCAACAGTGGAACAAAAAATGTTTTAAAAACTTGATTTTCTTATTTAACATAACCTCACTTTTTCGAGTTTCTTCTGGCTTTGAAGCTTCATAATTAAATATTAATTATGTTTAAACTAAATGTTTTTTTAGAAATGTGTTGAGGAGTAAATTGTCGAAAGGTATAGAAACTGATTTTATTTTGCAATGAGGAAAACAAAAGTTATTTAAAAAATACTGAAACCGTAGAGGGAATCCCTCCCTAGGTGTGTGACGGAGGGTTAACTTTAATCCATTTTTTTTATTTATTATTTGAGATGAAATTTTACTCAAGACAAAAACAAACATGAACGTATACAATGAATAAAAAATATAATTTTAAATAAAAATTTAAAAGTTTTAAACTTTTTTTAAAATTTTTAAACTAAGGCAAGCTTTGCCGGCTACTTATTAAAAACATTTTCACTTTTTAAACAATATGCTCTTTTTACAACATTAAAATAGTTTTTAATGTTAATACTTTTTTTACTTTCACATTTTTTTATAAAATTTAGTTGAGATTTCTAACCGATTTCAACACAACAAATACAATAATGAATGAGGTAACGAATATTGCTGACGAGTAGTGAGTACTACTTTTACACTTGTTCTCAAGAAAAAAAAACTGTCCAAATAAATGTTGAAAAATGTAATTAATAGAAGAATTTCGTTTTTCTTAATCAGCTAAGATAATAAAAAGATTAATTATTTACAACTTCCAATTTGATTTATTTCAATTAGACTATTAGAACCAGAGATAACATTGTCTCCTATTATTGTTAATAAATACAATAATAATTAAGATTTTTTAATAATTATAAAGCAAATTCGTTTGGACAGATTCAGTTAATAAATAGTCCTTTTTTCGAATTTTTTGAATAATCGCTTCCGTGTAAAATCTTGTACCAAAGTCGACCATTTTTGAAAATGTCGAAAAATGGGGTACACTGTGATGTAATTTTGCACCTGTACGGTGCAAAATTTTTTTTCCAATATTGGCCTTTCGTATACAAACATATAAGATTCCACGCTTTCCAAAAATATTTCTCATTTTTTTCAAACAATTTTTTTAACAGAGATATTTCAAGTCAAATTCGAACATTTTTCAGGGGCCTATCATTTTCTCGCGGATAGTAGTTGAATAGATTCTTTATGTTATTTATTTTTGAAATTAGCTGTTCCCCACAGTAAAAATTTTTTTCCGTGTACTTTATAATTAGTCAAATTTACTCTTGAAATAATAATAATAATAATAAGAAGAAGAACATGATGATGATATTTTTAAGTTTCAAAAAGCTAAAATCTTTTCAAAAAGATTGCGAAAAGTATAAACTTTCTTCTTACAACATAACTTAAAATTTTTCTAACTTACAAAAAAATGACAATTTTTGTAAGTTTTTCTTTAAAAAAACGGAAAAGGAGGTGACACTTTTTATTTTTAATACATTTTAAACTCACTTTAATTTGATATATTTTCATGGTCTCCAATTTCTTAGATTTTTCTTTAGTCTTGGAATTATTTATAATTTAATTTAATATCTCTGTTAAAATAACATGTAGTACCATTTGTAATATTTTTTACAAAATAAGTGTCTTTTTTAATCTTTTTTTAAAATTATAAAATAACTAGTTGTAAGGAGGCAAAAAAATTGTTACGGTTAAATGGAGCAATTAGTAAGTAACAGTGGGGTAATAAGTATCAGGATTTTATTTTTTGATTCCTGATGTTTTTTAGCTGCGCTTTTGTAAACTTTACTTTTAGAGAGTAAAGAGAGTTAATAAAATTTCTAAAATTTAGAAGAAGTTTTAAGCAATGTAAAGACAAAATTTTTAATTTATCGGTAGGTACAAAAAATCCATCAAAAAAAAAAATAACTAACTAAAAAAAAAGGTTCGACAGTAAGTCTAATATATAACAAGGGAAAAATTGTTATGCTCGACATGATTCACTTTTTTTCACGTAGAGTCCATTTGAGAAAGAACATACTGCTTTTTATATTTATATAATTCATAATGGTCACCCGTGTGATACATTTTTGGTAGTAAATGATGGAAAGAGAAAATAATACCAAGCAATGAAAAAAAGGGAGTGAGAGGGAGAGAAAGATTTTACGGAGACAGAAAAAGCCTTCACATTGAAAGCTTCTTCTCTCATGAAATGGTACTTCTTGTGGCTGAAGAAAGGGAAGATTCGGATTTTATGTCAGAGTTCCACTTTCTTGGAAAATGCCCCGGCTGTCGACGACAGATGTCGTTGATCGGTGGCTGATACCTCCTGTTGGAAATGGGTATGTACTTCGTCTTGATACGAGTACTTTAAAAGACGTCTTCCTAAACGCTCGATAAAGTACTATAGGGCTAATTTACCGAAGAATAGAAAATTTAGGTTCGTGACCTCAGACCAACTTAATTTACCAAAGATTGAAAAAAACTCGATCAAAAAGAAAAAAAAGTTTTTATCTATTTAGCTTTGCAAAAAAAGAAACGATTCAATTTTTTTCCCTCGCTTGTTAATTTAATTCGCTATTTTACATTCTTTTTTTTACTCACGAAGGTAAATTCTATTTGAATTTTTAAATAACGGTAAATTCTATTTGAATATTTAAATAAAGATGACAATTTTTCTAATTTTTTATTCATATAGAGGAAAGTTTCATAGTAAAACTAATTTACTGTTCCATTCTGTATTTTTTTGTTAGAATTTAACTCTTAAAAAATTGAAAGCACTTTTTAAATACATATATTTTTAATAACTTATAATTTCGAAAATGAATAATTTTTAGTTTACAATTATATTATTTCAATATTTATTAACTTTATTTTTAAAAGTTTATTTACAATTAGAATTTTTATTATAAGAATGAAGACACTTGTAAAGTTTATAATTTTTGAAGTAATTCGCAAGATTCTGAAAAATGTAATTAAATTCTTTGCACAGCTTTTGAAACTTTATTACCAGAAACACGATATTTCTGTTTCAAGACAAGAGTTTCATTAAACAATACTTCCTACTTTTCCAAGTTTGAATTGTTATTTAAATCTCTATTCATGAAAATTGTAAATTCCAATTCTTTCATCAGCACAACAATCGTTTTCTTCAACGAAAATAATATACAATACAAGGGATTATTAAATAATTGTAATTTAACTATATAATTAAACTATGAATTCATTTAAAAAGAAAACTTACTGACAAAATTAAGCATTCAATTAAGTATTAATTAATAATATAATTAAATTAATTTTTTGTTTCTTTTCTTGATCTTGGCGAGCACATTAAAGGGTTAAATAATTGCCTTGATCAAAGCAGAAATTTTAAACAAAAAAAAAGAAAAAGACGCATTTTTTCGAAATTATAAAATGGGGCTATTAGGAACAAGGCGGTAAAAACCATTAGAAAACGTATTTTAAATTAAAGAAGTTATTTTTTATTGTTCGAAAACAAACACAGAATATAAAACAAATGTAAAAACAAAACTAAAAGAGCGAATGTGTGTTTTAAACGTTGCTGGTATCATAGTAGAGGTCGATGATGGAATCACTAGTCGTTTTTTGCGACTTGTCGGTACCAACACTCTTTTACAATTTCGAACCATCTTTGAACACTAAAAACCAAATTAGGTGATAAAAAACAAAAGAAATTACGAAAAACTTACGTTTTGCAACACACTTTAACAATTCGGAAGAAATAATTGTGTTCCTTATATACCCGCCGTTTGTGAATTTTGGTTTTTGTTTCTAAAATCTTACTGTAAATACAAAATAAACGTATTTATTACTTAGAGAACTCAATAAAGTTTACCATAAGAAATCCTATTAATAAAAAACAATTTATCGATAAACGGCGCCGATAGCATCAACTCCACCCGAAAACAGAATTTTGTTCCTAATAGCCCCGGTGTTCCTAATAGCCCCAGTTTACGGTAGTTTCATTTACAATATTTTTTGTTACATTTATAAATATTCCCTCAAAAAGTTTCCCTAGGAATTCCTATATAAATTTTCTTTAAAATTCCGTAAAATTTCAATAATTTTCAAATGTTTTAATGTAAAGAAATTTTTTCTTTAATTAATTTGTTTAATCATAAAAATTAGTTTAAAACAAATAAGAAGCCGATAATATTAAAAAAATATTGCTCTTTTGGGGGGGTTGCGATCGTTGATTACAAATTTGCAATCAGTTTTCAAAAATTCAAAATGGCGGATCCAATATGTCGGAAATTTTTTTTTGAAATTTATTGAATTTACTTTTAACTTGCTACTTGGGGGTTTTTAGGGTCGCTGATTATGAATTTAAAATGAGTTTTTAAAAATTCAAAATGTCGAATCCAATATGGTGGACAAAATTTTTTAAAATTCATTGAATTTTCTTTTTCCCGCCATATTTTTGGGTTATTTAAAAACCCTGATGACATGGGGTTAAATGGACCTCGGATTCTGATTCAGCGACCTTAAAAACATAAAGTACACCATAGTTAGACCTTCAGACCAGAACCAACAAATTTTTTTGTGTGACTGTGTTATTAGTAAAATTTACTAATTCAAAAGCAAAAAGTTAAAGTTAAGAATATAAATTTAGAGAGTAGACAGGGTTCGAATCAGTAAAAGTATTTAAAAATACGGACTTTACGGACCAAAAATGAAAATTTACGGACCAATTACTGACAAAAATATAACCAGTCAGAGTCAAATAAGAGAACATTTTACTTAAAACTATAAATTTAATTTTTCATAACTGAGGCATTCAATTTCAAAACGACTCCCTTCATAAACAATTGCTCTTGTAAGGCAATTTTTAAATAATTATTTCTCCTATTTATTAAAGACAAACTTTATTTACTATTAGTGTTTTTAAAAGAAAAATTTCTCAACTTTACGATAGTAAAAAAAATTTTTCAAAAAATAATATTATTTTTGAAAAATATTAAGTTTGAAAGATAACCTTTTAAATATCTCAAAACACGTTACCTCCGATTTTCTTGAAAGTTGTATCAAAATAAAGATTAAATATTCTAGTTTCATTCCCTGCAAACATTATAATGGACAATTTAGGGGAATTCAAGAAAATAATTAAATTTTACAAAATAACAGAGGTTAAACTGTGTAAAACCTTGAAAAAAACAAATTCCGCTCGGTATATACATTATAACCTTTGAAACTCTTTCAAAATTTAATTAATTTTACAAATTTTCCTAAATTGTCCATTATAATGTTTGCAGGGAATGAAACTAGAATATTTAATCTTTATTTTGATACAACTTTCAAGAAAATCGGAGGTAACGTGTTTTGAGATATTTAATAGTATATTAAGCAACAAGGGCTGCCTTTATTCCCGTATTACTTACGATATTTTTTATTCCTAATGCACAAAAGTGGCGATTTCAGATAGCAGACGACAGGGAGTAAAAGTCATTCACTTGTTCGACTTATATGAAAATGGCGGCCGTTTTCTCCCATGGGCAAAAATAAAGCATGGGATCAGCTGTTATGTTTGCCTCTTGGGAGAAAATGGACGCCATTTTCATATGGTCGAACAAATGAGTGACTTTACTCCCTGTCGTCAGCTATCTAAAAGCGCCATTTTTGTGCATGTGGGATAAAAAAGGATATCTTTCAAACTTAATTTTTTTCATGAATAATAGTATTTTTTGAAAAATATTTTTTACTATCGTAAAGTTGAGAAATTTTTCTTTTAAAAACACTAATAGTAAATAAAGTTTGGCTTTAATAAATAGGAGAAATAATTATTTAAAAATTGCCTTACAAGGGTAATTGTTTATGAAAGGGGTCGTTTTGAAATGGAATCCCTCAATTATAAAACATGAAGATATCGATAACTCCCGCAGTCTTCGACTCGGAGTGATCGATTTCTTCATGTTTTATAATAATTAAAGATGACCCAGTGATAAAATTATTATTTTCAAGAATTTTTAGCTAAAATTCTTCTTAAAATCGATTGTTTTTAATAATTTTCGAAAAAGCTCTTTGCCAATTTTCAAATCCATTTGTTTACAATATTCAATTTTACGATATTTCAATTATTCGTAAATTCTTCAATTAAATATATATTAGAAAATAAAAACTTCAAATAATATTAAAAAAATCCGCAATTGAGGCTCCGGATCTTAAAAGGGCACTTTCACCATGTAAAGTCTATGCGGAAAGTGCCCTTTTAAGATCCGGAGCCTCAATTAAACTTTCTCAAAAAAAATTAATAGTTTACTAGTTAAAAATATGAAAAATTCAAATTTTCAAAGAATTTAATCTGAAACCTTTTCGAAATTCAATTATTTCTAAAAATTTATGCTCTAATGCTTTTAATATTCAATTATAATCTAAAATTTTAACTGAAATCCATTTTTAAATTAATTTTTATTAGAAAATTCAACCATATGTAATTAAATTATTTAAATAAAAAAACAATTTATTGAATAATTGCATGTTTCTTAAAATTGAATTCTCATAAAGAATTGTAAGAATAAATTTTTAAATAATTGAATTCTTTTGACGAATTTTAATAAAAATTTTAAGAATAGTTACATTTTTTCATGGAATTCAATTAAAATTGTATTAAAAATAATTGAAATTCTGCAATGAGTTTTATTCCTATTTGTCAAAATAATTGAATTCGTAATAAGTATTTTATTATTTACCAAAATAATTGAATCCCTGTAAAAATTTTATTATTTATGAAAATAATTGAATGATTGCGAAGAGATTTATAACAAAATTTGTATAAATAATGAAATTTCTGTGAAATTTTTAATATTTTTTGAAAATAATTAAAGGTTTGTATACAGTTTTATTAAATTTTTTTAAAAATAATTGAATTCTTTTGAAAAATTTTGTTAGAATAGTAAATACGTATTAAAAATCATTGAATTGAGGAAATTTTTTGATAATAATTTAATTTTAGCCAAGAATTTTATTAATTTTGAAAATAATTGAATTCCTGTAATAATTTGTAATTTCTCAAAAATTATCCAAATTATATTGTACAATTTACGGACTTTACGGACCTTTTTTAAAAAAACGGACTTTAGGCAAAGTTACAGAATTTTACGGTATTTACGGACCTAGTTCGAGCCCTGAGTAGATCCAAATAAAAAATATTTGAACTAAGTAAATATTTTTCAAATGATTTGAAATATAACTGAATAAAATAAATCTTTTTCTTTCAGTATAAAGGACAAGAATCAATAGTAGAAGAAGATGATCCAAGAATCCTTTGCTTATAAAGTAAAGAATAATTATATGGAATTATTGCAAGGGACTATTAGTATTAGAACTATATTCCAATTTGGCAGGAGAGACCATTAGTGATTCGTGGTTTGGAATACATACAACCAGATTAGTGTCAGCTTATTATTGTTTGCATGTGCAAGAATGGACAGCGCTTGGTTTACTGCATGCTCTCTCAGGCCTTTATGTATGGAAACTCCAAGAGAGACGACATGCTAGGAATATATCCCTTTGAAATGGATCCTCAGATTTCAAATCGTACATAATTAGTACCTACTTAAAGTTTAAAGCAGTGGTCGTAATTTTCAGAGAATGTGTCTCCAATTCAATGACTTACATAAAGATTCAGAAACTAAGAGAGAGAGAGAGGAAACTTTAAAGCAAACATTGTATACCTTGACCATTAGGAAATACTATCTCTAAACCTACGAGCAGTGGAAAATTTCTCAGATTCAATGTGGTCAGCAATGCTGATTCCCTCTCGATATGAAAACAAGTGGATGGGGGAGGAAACGAGAGAGGAGATAGAGGTGAACTACGACTTGCTTAAAGTTGCTTCAATTTAGGTGAAAAGTTTTCGAGATATATAATGAACATTTACCCCCCCCCCTCTCCTCGTCGTCCTCATCCTTTTCCATGAGTGACTGTATATTTCAAAGCGAGGTTCAATTTTTTTTCGTTTTTTTCCTTTTTTTGTGGTATTCATGGGAAAATGTGAACTCTTGAAGGTAGATAGGCGCACGCACGAAGACCGTTAATACGTTATCTTGTCATCTGTGGATTCATGCGAGGACCACTTGGCAGTTACTGATTGCGAGGCGACCGCACGAGTCAACCTCGCGACCGCTGTTGGTAATCCTTCTCTTCTTTTCCCTCGCTTCAAACTGCCGCGAAACGTAGTTTAAAGAGAGTAAAAATAACCTTCATTGCAAAATCCTTGGGTGTAATTTTCCAATAACCGGTTAATTTTACTCTTTAAATCTGAATCACTGAAATTCCACTGAAAATCTGTAAAACTTTACTGATTTTCAGTCACTTTATTCTCACGATTTCAATCAGTCTAATTTGATTTAAAATTAGTTAAAAATTATTGAATTATTAGTAATTTTACACTGATTGGTTCAATTAAAAAATAGAGGCGCATGATTATTCCCCAAATGTCATTTGACCGAACTGCCATTTTACCGAATTACATTTATTCGAAATGTCACTTTTGCGAATCGCTATTTTTACGAATTGACTCTTTTGCGAAAAGTCATTTTTGCGAAAAGTCATTTTTGCGAAATATTATTTTTACGAAATGTCACTTTTGTGAATCGACATTTTTATGAATTGTCACTTTTGCGTATAGTCATTTTTGCGAATTGTCACTTTTGCGAAAATTCATTTTTGCGAATTGTCATTTATGCAATCTGACATTTTTTCGAATTGTAATTTTTACGCAATGTCACTGTTGCGAATTGTCATTTTTGCGAAAATTGCTATAGTAAATCTATATATGCATACAAGTTTAATACAACAATTTTCGTTAAAATGACAATTTATTCTTTGAAATTTAATAACTCAAAAACAAAAAAAGGGCATTCTGGAAATTTACATGCCGATAGGAAAAAACCTCAGCTTTCGTTTGCAATAATTTATTTTCAAATAAAACGGACCGATTTTTGGGAAATTGAAAATTAAATATTAATTATCAAAAATTAGGGTCAATTTTTAAAATATTAAAAAATAAAATTCAATATTGGAAAGAGGACGAAAAAACCTTTCAGAAACATATTCTAGAAAATTTTTCTTATTACAAGTATGTTCAGAAAAAATTCAAAAAGTAGCCGGTGTTAGCAAAATTGGGAGAATTGACCCCCCTCTACCCCCTCCAAATTTCCGAAAAAGTCAAAAATGTTTTTTGGATCACATTTCGACTTGATAGAACAACAAATTTCCCGAGTTTCAATTTTTTTCAAGAAGTTGAAATTTTAACTTAGGACATTTCACGTAAAATGCCTCATATTTGAATTCATTATAATAGCCTATTACAAAAAAGAATATCTTTTCTTAGAAGCTGTAACTAGCACCCAGTTATCAGCACACACTTAATTTTTCAAAATTTGTTGTTGGTATTAAGGAGGATGGCGACTGTCTTTTCGGGGCAGGCGGCGAGAGGGGAATTCACATGCTTTTATATGGGATTAAAACTGCAAATACCAACTGTTTTAATATATATTTTATAAGTGAAATATGCAATACTTAATATATTAGACATAAAAAATAGTATTTTTAATAATTCCAATTCATTATTCTTAAAAAATATTTTAAAAAATAATTATTTAATTACGTAAAAAAAATTTTGTAAAAAAATTTTATGAGCATGGAGATCGTGACAACAGCGCATTCCATATGCATGCTAGAAACAGTGTTGGTAACACTGAATAAGATTTCATTCGTATATGATTACATTGCGACGTTGCCACGTTTCTGTGTATTATGTTAGAGAGGTTAGAAAATCTGTAATTTTACGCCAGTTTTAATGTTATTTCTAAAAATCAAGACAGTCGGTTTACTCAATTATTTTTTAAAATTATTCCAAAAGTATTAAACTTTAAAAGAGTATGATTTTTAAAAAAAGTTTAACTTTTTTACACAAGTTCTTATCAAAATAGTGCACTTCACATAACACTCCCCATAAGAGCCCATATAAAAACATGCAATTTCAACAATTAAATTCTCAAAAACGGGACAGTAAAAAATTTTTAAAAAAATTGTTCTATAATTTAGACATTCTTAACAACGAGTTTTTCCAAATTTCAAAAAATTCTTAACATTTTTATTTCAGTCACCATCCTCCTTAAACGAAAAAAATATTTAAGTTTAAAATTTAATTTCTAAAATTAAGTTGGTGCTAATATAATAAGTGCTAATAACTAAGTGTCAGTTTCAGTTTCATTATAAAATATTCTAAAATAGGTGCTAAACACATATTATTAGATTCAGAATAATTTTTTTTTTGGTGTGCAATATTAAACTTCAAACTAGGACATAGTTAAATAGAAAAAACGTAAATAAAATCAGTGAAATCAAAAAATTAAAAACGATGTCATTAAATTGTTGAAAGTTAAAATAATCCATCCAATATGGCAATCAATTTTTAAAAATTTATCAGGTTTGCTTGAAAGTTATTTTTTTTACTAAAAGTTAATAAAATTCTTATTGCTTTATTAGTAAACGAATTCACACTCTTTATTTAGGATAAAACTACTAATACAGATTTATAGAGTTGAAATTTATTTTATCCAAACTGCAAATTACATTTTCTGATAATGATTAATCAAGGACATTTATTTGAAGTTGTCCAGTCAACGACGCTCATTTTATTCCCTATGTATATCTTTATCAATTGGAGAAAAGTTATTCCCCAGAGGAAAAAAAATAATTAAATAAATTATTTTCTAGCGTATAAATGTTCTGAAATCAGTCTCTGATAAGTAAAACTTCAATTTTCAAACATAATAAATGATCATAAAGTGTGCCACGAAAACAGAATAAAATGAAAATGTGACGCGCTCTAAAGAATGATACCTAAGCAACAAAAAATTATAGTTTATGTTTATGGTAGTTTTTTACTTTAATTAAAGATTACTTTTAAACCATAACTTATGTTTCAATTTAATACATTATTTATTGAAAGGAACCAAAAAATATGTTTCAATTAAAAATTTAAAAAATATGTTTGACTGTAGAGGAAATATATTTTAAGTTTGATTCAAACAAAATTTCTTTGAATTAAATAAATAGTTTTCTTAGTGCATGTTCAAAATTTGTAATTAAAATAAAAGTCTTCAAAAAATTGAGTATTTTGACATACGACTGCAGCTCTACATGCACATGTCCATTCTATATATGGGGCATTCCACGCCAAATCGGAAATTAATTTGCTTTTATATCTCAAATTTTTTTTAAACATTTTTTTCTTTTAGTACTCTTTGACCCTTGATTTTTTTCAAATTTTTTCATAAAGCGGTTCAGGAGATACAGATTTTTGAAAAATTACATTTTTTACGTAAATTTTTTTTTAAATGCTTATAACTCGGTCAAAAATTGATCAAATTGGACGTTTTTATAATGAAAATTTTTGTTTTCACGCGTAGTTTTTAATAAAAATATTTTTAAAAAATTTTAATATAATTAACGATAAGATTTAAAAATTTTTAAAATAAAATTTCATTTTTAACAATGTATGTATCGATCAATTTTTTTCAAAATTTTTTGTAAGAAATATTCTTGTTTTGAGAGGAAAATTCCTCTTGCAAAAATCCTCTTGAATTAAGAATATTCCTCTTAATAGAAGAGCATTTTCCTCTTATTTTAAGTGGAATATTCTTAAGTATAGAATAATCCTCTTAAAATAAGAGGATTATTTTTGAACCCTATTCTAGAGGAAAATATGCATTGAATTAAGAGGAATCCTCTTAAAACAAGAATATTTTTTTTCGGTGTAGCACTAAATTAACAATTTTTAAGCCTTGTCCGATCGTGGGCAAACGATGGGATCTATTGATTTTGAAATTTTTAATTTTTATATACGCAGTGTTTGGCCAAATGACTAACTTGCCATTTGACAAAATCACACAAATTTTTCACATCAAATGTGTTTTCAGACTAAGTTTCTACAAACTTAACCTTCTTTCTGTGTAAAATTGAGATTTGGTCAAATGACAAGTTTGGCCTACCGTTTTCACTGTGTATATAAAAATTTCAAAATAAATAGATCCCATCGTTTGCCCACGATCGGACAAGGCTTAAAAATTGTTAATTTGGTGCTAGTTTCTTACAAAAAAATTTGAAAAAAATTGATCAATACAAACATTGCTAAAAATCTTATCGTAAATTATTTAAAAATTTTTTAAAAATATTTTTATTAAAAACTACGCGTGAAAACAAAACTTTTCATTATAAAAACGTCCAATTTGATCAATTTTTCACCGAGTTATAAGCATTTAAAAAAAAATTTACGTAAAAAATGTCATTTTTCAAAAATCTGTATCTCCTGAAAAGTTGTTAATTTTATACACATTGTATTAGATAATTTCACTAAATAGAATGAAAATAGATTATACCTAAGTTCAAATAATTATTGTTAATGTGCAAAACCCTTCTTGTACAACTGTATGTATTTGGTTAAGCAAGAATAAATATATATAATATGAACGACCCCTGATATAAAGCAATTATGATGAAAAACTTTAATGATACTAAGCCTTTTTTAATATTTAAATAGAAAATCATTGCAGAGTGAAAAATAACCTGCAAATCCGATATATTTCGAATAATCAGTTAAGAAACACAGTAATTAAAAAACAGTAGTGAACAATTGAAAAACGTGTGTTTGGGTAAAAAAAACTTATTTACGAATTGTCAAAAAGATGATATTCACGTCACGAAAAATCAGTTAGTGAATTGAATTTGACTCGGCAGTTTTCACTTCCATTCGTGTAAGGGGATAACAGTACGTGCCCGAGATATTTGCGGAAGCGCTGTTAAAAGATGCCTCAAGCGGGAGTTTAAAATCCCATTTTCCAGATTTCGCACAAAAAGCGAGTTGGGGGAATGAGTAAGAGGACCCTGAGCGAGCGGACGTATGAGAGAGGGTGCAAAGAGAGATGGAGATGTGTATGAGTGCCAGGGAGGTTTTTGAACGAAAGCGAACGAATTTATTATAGAGTAAGATAGTAGATGAGAATGAGCGAGGAGAGTAAGAGAGAAAATAGTTGAGTGAGAGCGTCAGCCTTCAATTTCTCATGAAGTCTAGATATCACCCTTTCTTGTCATTTGCATATGAATCAGGATCAGAGGAGAACACCCTATCCAAATGTGTACGTGCGACGAGTGATACCGGGGACAAACAATCGGTTGCAATTATGCAAATCCTAGTTGCAATTGCAATGGGTGTCTTGAGAAAATAAAAAGAAAACCAAACGACTCGCGTATTTTGAGAAAGAGAAGAAGAGATGTATATGTATACATAAAGAACGGAAAGAAAAGAGAGGAAACTGAGAAAGAGAAAAAATACACTCAGATAAGATGTTGCGGCTTTGTTACAAAAAGAAATGAAAAAAAGATCGAAATATATGTATATTGAACGATAAAGGTGGAATGAGGGAAAGCGAAAATCGGATTCACCGCGTTATCGTCGACAAGTCACCATTATTCGGTCTACTTCGATCCAAAGCAGCTCATCGAAACTGCCAATCTCCGTTACGTTTTCAGCTAAAAATCGCCGCGTCGTCCTGCTTGCTGTCATCGTTCTCGTGCTTCTCTCTCGTGAGTCCGCTTCAAGCTATTTGCATATGAATTTGGTTCCAATGTAAGAGACAACTGAAGGCTTAAAGGCTGACATGAGCAAAAAATAAAAGGACATAAAAAAAAGAAGTTAAAGACGATCAGCTTTTCTGGAGCAACAGCATTTTTTTTCTTTTCAATTTCCATCGTAAAAATAGAATTGCTACTAAAATTAAGTTCCAAAGACATTCCTTGGCTGTTTCTTTTCTCCTCATTTTTATTGTTCATCTTTTAACCATCTTTTAACAAGGGTAAGTGTGCCAATTGTGGCGGGTGCTCCAATTATAGCGACTTTGTGAAAAATATAATTATTTGCTATGTTAGAATAATATAATTATTTGAAAAAGTTTCTTTTGACCTTACTCGATATAATTGTACGTAAAAAACATATTTAAACTATTATTAATTTAATTATTTAAGAAAAAAAATTGCTCTGCACCATAATTGGAACATTTCCATTGAATGCACGTGTTCCAGTTATGGTGCGCAACGTAACCTCTAAATACACGTTATTCCCCCCCCCCGAAATTGACTCAAACCCGCCATAATTGACGTTTTTTATCTTATTTTTTATTGCTATAATTTGTTTAAATAATTAATTTTTATAAAGTTTTTATTAATGTTTTATTATCTAAATGACACGGGCTTTTATTTTAATAAGCCATAAACTTACTTCTTTCATTATAATTGTCAAATTTTCTATTTCAAAGGAGCCTAAACAAAAATCGCACCATAATTGGTACACTTACCTTATGTTATCAATTGAAAATTCAATTGAAAATTAAGTTTCTTTTATTTATTCTTTAGAAATTGTCGATTTAACTTTGTTGACCAACAACGGTTGCTGAGCGGCTGCTCCTTAGTAACTGATGCTAGAAGTATGTTACTTAGGAACTTTGTGGAAAAATAGCCATATAGCAATTGTTTCTAAGCAACTGTTATACTAAACAGTGGTATCTAATGAAAATCTTTATAGGGTAAAGTGCGGATAGATGCCCCCCGCGGATAGATGCCCCCTTTCTCAGATCTCCAATATGAAAGAAACTATATTTATAGATTATTAGTTTTTTTTATACCTATTGGCCATAACAATTTTACTGTAAAGTTCCAGCTCTCTGGTACCCCGGGGTTATTAGTTATAATAATGTAAAAATTTCAGATTGCTGAAAATGTCCAAAAATTTTAAAACCGCTGGACAAAATTTCTTATTACACGAATCAAGGATATTAGAAGATAAGAAAATATTAGCAATTATTTTCTTGTTTCAAATTAATCAGAAAAACATATTAGATCGGCGTTTGCCATTTTTTATAATAATTATTGTAATAAATGATAATAACTTGATACCAGTCAAATTGTAGGGGGGAGATTAACTGGCTCAGAAATGGACAATTGAGATTGTCGGTAAACAAAGGTTCGATGAGTTGAAAAGAGAGTTACTAATAAGCGCTTAATTGATCTACTTGATAACGGAGTGATGTCGAGAGGATAACCAGCTCGACGTTGATTGTTGTTGTGTTGAGAGAATATCCAACTCGAAGCATAGTGTAGTAAGCCCAAGAGGATAAACAACTTGGTTGATGTGTGTGGATATCGAGAGGATAACCAGCTCGATGAAAAGTGTTGGTGTATTGAGAGGATAACCAACTCAACGTACGATGTAGTGTGTCCGAGAGGATAACCAACTCGGTTGGTATGTGTGGATGTCGAGAGGATAACCAACTCAACGTATGATGTTGTGCGTCCGAGAGGATAGCCAACTCGGTTGTTTTGTGTGGATGTCGAGAGGATAACCAACTCAACGTATGATGTTGTGTGTCCGAGAGGATAACCAACTCGGTTGTTATGTGTGGATGTCGAGAGGATATCCAACTCAACGTATGATGTTGTGTGTCCGAGAGGATAACCAACTCGGTTGTTATGTGTGGATGTCGAGAGGATAACCAACTCAACGTATGATGTTGTGCGTCCGAGAGGATAGCCAACTCGGTTGTTTTGTGTGGATGTCGAGAGGATAACCAACTCAACGTATGATGTTGTGTGTCCGAGAGGATAACCAACTCGGTTGTTATGTGTGGATGTCGAGAGGATATCCAACTCAACGTATGATGTTGTGTGTCCGAGAGGATAACCAACTCGGTTGTTATGTGTGGATGTCGAGAGGATAACCAACTCAACGTATGATGTTGTGCGTCCGAGAGGATAGCCAACTCGGTTGTTTTGTGTGGATGTCGAGAGGATAACCAACTCAACGTATGATGTTGTGTGTCCGAGAGGATAGCCAACTCGGTTGTTTTGTGTGGATGTCGAGAGGATAACCAACTCAACGTATGATGTTGTGTGTCCGAGAGGATAACCACTCGGTGGTGATGTGTGGATGTCGAGAGGATAACCAGTTCGGTGTTACTCTAATATTCAGAGGATAACCAGCTCAATGAAATATAGTGCACTGGTATTGAGAGGATATCTAACTCAATACTATGCTATGTTTAAAGACGGCGGGGGGGGGGTGCATGCAAATAAATGAATTGAATCGAGTCAAAAGCATGTAAAGTTTCAAAGACAGTTTATTTTAAAAGTACAAGTCAATGAAGAAATTTAAGTATCGGAGCTCGGGAAAATATTCTAAGTTCCTAAGGACGAAAATATTTTAAGTTCAAAATTGGACGAAAATATTCTAAGTTCAAAATTGGGTGAAAATATTATAAGTTCAAAATTGGACGAAAATATTCTAAGTCCAAATTTCTTCAAAAATTTTCTAAGTCCAAATTTCTTCGAAAATTTTCTAAGTTCAACTTTGGGTAAAAATTTTCTAAGTCCAAATTTCTTCGAAAATTTTCTAAGTTCAACTTTGGGTGAAAATTTTGTAAGTCCAAATTTCTTCGAAAATTTTCTAAGTCCAATTTTGTGCGAAAATTTTCTAAGTACAAACTTCGGAATTTTAGTATAAGTATAACGTAGTGGTTAGGCTGAGCGGAAGAGGAAGACCAACCTCTAGGTGAGCTCAGGACAGAACTGACGTTTTGGTCCAGTGCATCGAGCTCCCTCGATCTGCAACTTCCCAAAACGTACGGTGGGAGAACTTCTCTAAGAGAGAGGGCAACTCGCGTCTGCGCTTCCTATCTCTGACTCAACGCGATGCGCGTACGGTTCACTCGTTTCGCTTGGGCCAGAGACAGAGTCGCGCGTCTTCTCGCGAGTTATTCCTATATCTCAAAGAATTCTCTTAAAATAAAATTAAAAAATAAAATTACTCAGCCTTTCCTAATTTACTAAATTTACTTAAATTTTTAATTAAAACTAAAATTATAACTAAGTTATAATGTACGGTATTATTAGATTATAAAAATGTTATATATTAAACTATATATATATACATATATCCATATAATACATAGCATAAAATATACATATTACAATATAACCTAATAACCCTTTATCATTATACGCTAAAATACATTTAAAATTGTTAATTACTAGTATTGCTTCGAAAAACGCTTGGTTTTAAACAACTTACCGCGAAAGAATGTCTAAAAAGAAAACTAAAAAAAAAATATTACAATTTTCCTTTAAGATAGTAAGCATTGGCTGATTAATTTATTATTTATTGTAGGTATTATATTTGGTCCTTACATATGTTAATGATAAATAGTAAGTGTGTAAAAATCGAATAGTTAATTAAAAACATTAATATTTGTTGAATTTAGATGTAATTTTCGAATTGGGGGGCATCTATCCGCACTTTACCCTATGGGTGATTAAAATTAAAATGTCATTTTTGATCCTACTAACTTTGATTTTTCGATGTTGGATTTTGAACTTAACGATACTCTATTTTGGTTGATTATAATATATGATGGACAAAAATAATAGTGGTTGAGCAGGTGGAAGCAAATTTTAATTTTCACCAAGTGAAAAACGATAGGCAGAAATGATAAGAAATTTTCTGTTTTCGTTTATTCTTTTCTCAAATAAATTCTTACAACTTTAAAAAGTTAAAATATTTCAAACTACAATAATGAATGTTTCAACATGACTTAAAAAATATTTGTAATGAGTTCTGACATAAATTATATACTTTTGAAGACCATAAAAACATATGAACATTGAGGGACACCACTGACATTTTTGAAAGATTTCACTGATAATTTTTTTTGAATAGTGAGAATAAAATCAGCTTATAAATTACAATCCAGTATTAAATCTTCATTAACTGCATATAAAGAGTAATTTTAATACAAATTTATTAAAAATAAAATAATAAGATGCAAGAAACAGAATTTTGAGGGGACACCACTGACAAGGGACACCGCTGACATTTTGCTTCATTTCTCATTTTCGAAAAAGAAAGACTTTATTTTTAAGTTAAAGTTTTTTCTTTAAGAAGATATACATATCACCAATACTATTAACGCTTAATAAGGCAATTATCTGCACTAGGTTATTTAAATATCAGGTATGATGTTCAAAATTTGCGATAATTACTTAAAAATATGAAACTTACGGACAGGCGATTTTGATTTTTTTTCGAGCACTGGATCAAAATTATTCTGCTAGCACAATTACTATATAAAAATATAGACTCTTAGCTGTACAAAATAATTTTTCTGGTACTAAAAATGTAAGAATCAACAATTTTTATTATTAGGTAAAGTTCTGATTTCCTAAGTGCGGACAAGGGACACCACTGACATTTTGCTTATAATTCTTCAGCCAAATTTTTTCAGAGAATTTCTAGCGACTAAGAATTATTAATTTAAGTAGAAGGAGTGATTAAGAAAATTAATTGACTTACAAAACTTTTATATATGAACTAGTATTCCAAATTTGTAGTAAATATAAATAAAATAGTATTAATATAATATAATATAATATAATATAATATAATATAATATAATATAATATAATATAATATAATATAATATAATATAATATAATATAATATAATATAATATAATATAATATAATATAATATAATATAATATAATATAATATAATATAATATAATATAATATAATATAATATAATATAATATAATGCATGAATACAAATAGTATTCATGCAGGACATGAAAATGACATTTTAGTTTTAATCACCCATATACAGTAAGGATTGCTAAGTAACTATTAACCATGATTACTAAGGAACTATTAGCAACGATTGCTAAATAATTCTTACTTAACAGCGGTTACTAGGTAACTATTACTTAGAAACCGCATGTAAGAACAATTCACAATAAATGTTGCTAAGAAACTATTAGTAACGTTTTATAAGCAGACTACAAGTAGTAATTGTTGCTTATAGCAACTATTTGCAGCGGCTTTTAAGTAAATGTCATTCAGCAACAGTTGTTAAGTTTCTAAGTTAACAATATTTGCTAACACATACTAAGTAACGTAGGACGTGTAGCTGAAACAGCAATACTGTATTTCTGTTCTTAAAATACAGTATTGGTGTTCTTCACATACATATGCGGCTGTTCTACAGTGCGTATGACTGTTCCATATCCATCAATATAATATGTGAGAATTGGCTATATATTTATGGTAGTGCCATAAATATATTTTTTTCATTGAATAAAGTCAATATGCAAATATTACTTATCAAAGTTTGCTGAGTACTTATGTATTATTTAGCAACAGTAAATAAGCAACTATAACATAGTATCGGTTGCTGAAAAACTATTAGTAATAGTATCTAAATGAATAATATTAAGTATAATTCAGTAATAATGCTTAGTAGTTATAAGTAATGGTTGTTAAACAAATAGCAATGTTAACTTTGGAATTATCACTTAGCAATTTTTTCTAAGTAATTAATACTTAGAAACTGTTGCTAAGGAAATATTAGTAACGGTATTTAAGTAATTTTTGAGCCACAATTGCTCAGCAACTATATAAGCAACTATTGTTTAGCAATTTTTACATGGTAATGTATATTAAGAAATTAAAGAAATATTACTTAGGAACACAAGATAAGCATTTATCACTTAGCAACAGTTAATTATCAACTATTACTTACCATCGGTTCCTAAGAAAATTACAGTAACAGTTTCTATGTTTTTAATTAACAATTTTCTATTTAAAAATTAATGACCGTTTAACTGTTGCTAACAATAGTTTCTTGGCCATCTATGTTACAGATTTATTGTTCGCAAACAATTTTCAGCAAAATTTACTTTGAATTTGCTAAACATATTTGATCCCCTGCTAACAAACCTTTTCAAGCAATTATTACAAGCTAGACGTTATTAAAAATTAGTAACACTTTCTTTAGCAACGATATTAATTTGAAATATTTAGATTTTATGTATCTATAAGTTTCAATGCTTAAGCTTTAAAAAAGTACATGTGGTAAAAATGTGTCAGATTTCTTTTGGAAAAAAATTTAAAGAAAACTGAATTTTTAAGTAGGTGTCATGAAATATAATATCCTGGATCATCATTAAAAAAATTCAAATTTTTACAAACATTTAAACTGAAATTACAAAAATGAATGTGCCTAGCTAATTTAACTTGACAGTAATTATATTGACTAAAATTCAATTAATAATCTAATTTATCAACTATTCCTGATTTCGGATAACTTCAATTTCAAATCTTTGCTGATTCAGCGAATCGTTATCAAATCAAATTCAGACCATAACGTTGGTATAGCTGATTGTCAATTTGCATATGAATACCGAACGTCGAAATCGAGGAGAAACTAGTAAAAGGGGGGAGAGAGAGGGGTGCGCAAGTATAACAGTAGATCATAAAGCTTTTCCCGATGAAAATAGAAGATAAACTACTACTACCACCACCACCCCTCGGAAAGATAAGAGTTATAAGGATTGAAGTAATAAGGATAAGTGCAATTGCATCACAGCTTACTCAGATGCACCTGAAGCAGTTTTCGAATACTATTTCTCAGAAAATATGAACGAAAATGTATGTATATATATACATATATAAGACATACACATGAAAAATTCAACGATACCAAAGAAAGTGTGATATACCACTTGAAAAATGAAATACAGAAATTGCTTTCAAGTTTCGACACTCACCCAACAAAACTCTCTCGTAATAATTTCTCGTTAATAGGAAAAGCGAATTATATAACAACATTTTACAAAATATTATTTCCAAACATAATATTACAAACATCAAAGGGCTCTTTAATAATTTCGCAGGAATATATATATACAAATTTATAAGCGGATTATGACGATAGTATAATTTTACGATACTCTCATGTATATACTTTGAAGAAATAAAATCTCCATTACACTCGATAACTAAGTTAAAATGAGATGAAAATGAATTTAAATATAAACATAGATATTAACTCAAAATAAGATAAAATGTATGATGATGATAATGATGATGATGATGATGAAGACATAAACATTGAAATCGAGTGTGCATTACTTTGAACCGGTACTAATTTATCTGCAGTGAATGTTTTCAGGTCTGTCATAAGTGTTTCTTGATCCATATTTCTGTTTTACACCATCTTCGCCACATTGTTTCATTGTAAACTAAATAAGCTCAATGTAATTTGCGTTTAACTCGAGTGAGAGAGAGAGAGAGGAAGAGATGCGCGCATTCATCGACTCCTGCGCCAGCATCCAGCTCGGTATTTCTCTGGTCATGTGACCTAGAATCTTCTCATTACCCTCTGGATCATTGCAAGCGTACCATATTCCAAACACGGAATTGTAATCGAGCAACTCGTAAATAATTATCACCTATTATAAATTACCGTCCTTGGATAACAATAATAATATTGTTATTATTATTATTACCCTAGTAGAAATTTGTCGTGGCATGACTAGATTTATTCAAGTTACTGTACAGTTTTAGTCATGGAAGTTTAATCTAGCTTAACTGGCGAATTACTAGACAGCTACTGCATAACACTGTTAAAGAAAATATAAAGTTGAACTTGATTATTACTGCATAGAAGTCCTGTACAGTTATTTTCATGGCACTGTCGAGGCGTTCCGAGAAATGATGTTCCAAAGTTTGTCGTGGCGTTAGCGCTACCGCCAGTTTCAGTAACTAAACAGTTGTGTATTGACATTTTCGAAATATTTTCTATAAAATAAATCTTTTGGTTTTACAGTTTATAGTTTTTATAATTTTAATTTTGTTCTTTTATTTTACTGTTGACAACTAAATAACAAATTTTTTAAATTATTTAATATTAAAATTTTGATTTAATAATAAAAATTTCTTTTCAATCAAAATTTATTTTTAATGAAAATTCCTTTAGAAAAAAAAAATTTTTTTAAAATTCGCTTCAATTAATTGAGTTAATTAAAATAACTAATTTTTTAAATTCAGAAGACAATTTCTTTTCAAGATTATATACTCTTATTATATGTATAAATATTAATTTAACAAACCTGTTACATACAAAAAGTTAGAATTGGTCCAATAAAGTGAGGTTATGTTTTACATTGATGAATTGACGTTGACATATGTATAGCTCTCCGATCTGAATAACAGAACTGTCTATAATTAATGACAGTAGACAGTAACAATTTATTACTAATTCCTTACGGAAAAAATAGACATAATTCTAGTTACACCCGCGAATTATTTCTTTCAGTGTATACTCTGATGTATTTATGGAAAATGTCTACACAACACTGTTCAGTTGCTGGACTGACGGTAGCGCTAACGCCACGACAAACTTTGAAACATAATTTCACGGAACGCCTAGACAGTACCATGAGAATAACTGGACAGACAGAACTTCTATACAGTAATAATCAATAAGTTCAACTTTAGAGTGTTATGCAGTAGCTGTCCAGTAATTCGCCAGTTGAGCTAGAAAAGATGAAAAAGGGAACTGCTTTACCTGCCGGTAGAGTATGGTTCTTATTTTTCCGGAATCGTCCATCGACTAGAACGGCCGTGATGCGTAAAGCGTGCGTTTAGGTATTTCGTCCCAGTGTGACCCGAGTTCGCTCCCCGAAACCGCTAGATATTTTTCGTTTGAACTGAATTAATTCTTCATATTAGGGTTTACTTATAAGTTTGTAGTGTGATAAAATAATAATATTTATTTCAGTGTTGTGCTTAATTAAAGGAAAAAGTGAATGTTGTTTAATGTAAAAAAATGACATGTGTTCAAGAATCAGTAATTTTTATATTTTTTTTTAATTATGTAGTTATTTAAAAATAATTTTACAGATAATTTATTATAAATCATTTATTATACGGAACAATAGATACACCAACAGTAAAAATATAGTTTCGTAAAATTTTAATTTATTTAATTTGTTGACAAAAAAATTTAACGTTATATTTTCAAATTTGTACGTGTTTAATACGTAACGTCAATATAAAGAAAGTTTTGACATTTCCAAGTGAATTATTTTGTATAGTTTTTCTACAGGACTGATGATCAGAAACTGTAAAATTTGACTGGACAATAACTTGAAGAAATTAGCGTGACATCACTTTATAGTTTTTAGCCAGTTTAACTGTAAAGTGCCTCGAAATTTTCCAGTGGAACTGTCCAGTGCCCTTAAAGATACTATGACAAATTTCTACTAGGGTATTATCATATCTTCCAAAGTTACAAGACTGATAAGCTTCTGATAATACGACGTGATAAACCGTACAATTATTATAAAAGTTTTTAATTAGCCACAGATGTAAAGAAAAAAGTATAACGGTTAAAGGAAAATTAAGATATTTCTCTTGGTCAACTAAAATGTAAAATAAAATCAATGAAAAAAAATTTATTTGATGCAAATAAACGATTACTTGTTTATTGACAAATATTTTCTAGCAGATTTGACTAATTTTCGACTACGCTAAATAATAATAATTCAATAAGTCCTTAACTGAATTTTAAAAGTTGAATCGACTACCAAACAGTACTTAAAACAAGTATAAGAATGTAATTGGAACAAAAAGCTTTTGAAAATATTTTCAAAATTTAACTACGTGTTCAAGTCAGCTGAACTACTATATTTAGCTAGGGGAGAGTGGGGTAAATTCGGCTATTGACTGAGTCCGTTTTATCTTAATAACTTCTTCGAAAAAAATCATTTTAAGGCAATACTTTTTGGGTCCAACCCAAACCCACAACGGACTTAGCTAAACTTACACATTTCTCCTACATAAAAAATTACACAACGGGGTTAGATTAACTAAAAAAGTATTTATAATTCAACTACTATCTACTCAACTGCAGTTGAATTTCTAGGCTAAATTTTTTTCAGCGTACAAATAAATATTTATTTGATAATACAGGCAAGTAATCGTTTATTTTTTTCAGTGTTTAGGTTAAAAATAAATTTAAAATGCTGAATAATTTCTAAAATTTGTCAAATCAAAAAGCTAACACAACTTGAAAATTTAAAGACCAAGAGAGGAAACTAGACTTAAAAATTTTGTCTGAAGTTACAAATAATTATATTGTAAAATAAAGGTTCTATACTAGACCTGATTTCGGTATTAAAATATAACAATATTACGATTTAGTACCAAAATTGGTACTAAATTATTACCTTTCTCTTTAGAGTGTACAGAGAACACAATGGAAGCCGCCAAAGTTACAGGATAAAACGTGCAATTGCTCAAAATTAATGATAAAAAGTTATATACTGTAAAAAAAATTAGGGAGTTGACGGTCACTGGAGTTAGGAGTGAAATTTTTCAAATTTATTTTTACTGTGTAAATTTTAACTCTTTTTGCTTTAACTCCCAAATAGGTGCGACTTTTATAGAATCTCCTGGGGAGTTAAAATGTAATTCCCTTTTTTTACAGTGTAAATAAAAAACGATGGACGTGAAAAGATTCCCAGGAAAATGTTCTGCTTGACAAAATTCCGTTTAAAAATTCATTTCGATTCTTTCAATGAATATTTTTTTAACATACACTACCGCCGGGAATTATCGGTACGGCTGCACGCGCACGGCCCAAAAACATACCAATCTTTAAATCACGATTTTTTTGTAAATACAAATGTCAGAAAATTAACAAATATACCATTCGAAAGATTATTAAATTCTACGATTAATGGTACATAACTGAAAATTTTAATAATTTATACAAAGATTGCAGCAATTGACAAATTTGACAAAAAAATTTTAAAAATACAATTTTTTCGGAATTTTTTTCAACCCCTGCACATTTTTTAAAAATTGCAAAAAAAATTTGAAACTTATATAGGTGTGATCATTCAAGTCTCATCTTTAATTTAAGACCAAAAGAATTCAAAAATCTTAATCGGTTAGCGAGATATCATTATAAACGGACGAGCATTTTCAGCCAAAAACCGTTCAAAATCGACTAATTCAATGCATTTGTCAAAAAACATGCTCGGACGTTTATAATGATATCTCACGAACCGAATAAGATTTTTGAATTCTTTTAGTCTTAAATTAAAGATGAGACTTGAATGATCACACCTATATAAGTTTCAAATTTTTTCTAAAATTTTTAAAAAATGTGCAGGGGTTGAAAAAATTTCCAAAAAAATAGTATTTTAAAAATTTTTTTGTCAAATTTGTCAATTGCTGCAATCTTTGTATAAATTATTAAAATGTTTAGTTATGTACCATTAATCGTAGAATTTAATAATCTTTCGAATGGTATATTTATTAATTTTCTGACATTTGTATTTACAAAAAAAATCGTGATTTAAAGATTGGTATGTTTTTGGGCCGTGCGTGTGCAGCCGTACCGATAATTCCCGACGGTAGTGTAATTATTTAAAAAACGAATGTTTCTCAAAAAAAAGGAAAAAATATTTCGATCAAAATTATATTTCAAGATGAAACATAAGTTCATTTACGTTCATTTACAAAAATTAGAAAAATAAACAGGATTTGTGATGTCTGACTAAACATATTTTTTACTCCTTATAGGTTATGTGTCGGAAAGTTTTTGCTGGATTTAAGATTCATTTTTAATTTCTTGAAGTCAAGAACAATTTTTAATTATTATTTAGTACCCATATAATAGTAAAAAAATTGCTTTTGACTTTAGATAATTAAAAATAAATCTTAAATCAAGCAAAATTTTCCCTAAATATAACCTATAATTCCTTGTCGTGTAAAGCGTCACATAAACAAATGAAAACCTCAAAAACTTAAATCAAAGTTCATTTTAACAGGCGAACTACAGATCAAGAGGTGAGCATAAGGACAAAATTAAAAATCGAAAATTATGCAGATCTAATAGCGATCGTAACCTAAAATTCTGAGAACAAGAGGATAAATAACCTAAAAATACAGGCCAAAATCGAAAACAAGACACAAAGAAGCACCTAGAAAGTTACAGAATAAAATTTTAAGAAAATTTCAAAAACCAAGTAAAAAAGAAATTTGAACACAAATGTTTCAACTCAGAATAATATTGTTGTCGTAGCCGCACTGAAAGAATTACATTTTAAGTTTAAGAAAATCTACTTAAATATGCGCCAAGAATATTTTAGAATGTAATTTTTTCAGTGCGTTCACAATGATCAGAAATAAATCTTGTGAGGTTAATCATTAATGCAGCGTATAATATTGAATCTCTTATTTATCAAAAAAAAAGGACTAGACGATCGTGAATGAAATCTGAAAGCATATTAAACGCAATGAACGTAGTTTAAATGCAAATATCAGTTGCGCACGAATTGGTGGAAACGCAACCGCTTTTCAACGAGACTGTATTTAAATAAAGTCTTTCTCTTTCTCTCTCTCTTTAACTTGTACACACAGATAGTTGAAAACATCGCGTACATGGCAAATAATATGATACCCACATTCTCCATGAATGGTAAAAGCTCGCAAAAATAAATCTTTTCATTTCCAAGAAAAACAGTGATTTCCAGATCACTAGAGTACTACGCGGAAATTATAAAAAATACAACGAAACTTTAATATCCGAGAAAACAAGTTTTAAATCGAACAGAAAAATCACATTCATTTTCTCATCGATATGTTGATTTTATGATTTTATTTTAAAATAAAACGTGCAATATTCTTTATGATGATCAGAAAAAGGGATATGTTGTTTCAATTTTCAAAACTATTTTCTTCTTGTCTAAAATAAAAATACTTTTTTTCAATTTGTGATGAAAATGAAACCAAATTATAATTATATTTTATTTTAACTTTCAGGAAAAAAAGTAGCTATTGCTTTTACTGAAAAATTGTCTCATTGATCATTTGATTAAATAATCACATATAGAATAGTATAAAAACAACTCTGACATATGTGATACAAATTTAGTCAATTTTGTTTCTTTGTATACAGAGATAACTGTTTTTTCTGAATGAAAATGATCGGCAACGAAGGAGAAATGCCTGTGGCTTGTTATCAAAACTCTCTCGCGGCTTTATCTATATATATATATATATATATATATATATATATATATATATATATATATATATAAAGATTTTCCAGTATTTTTCTACTTTCATTGTTGAATATATTTTCAAACTTGACGCAAAATATAATCCAAAAAAAATGTGATAAAGAAATAAAAACGTGACTGTACAAAATACAATTTTTTTAAAGCCAAAAAATTGTCCTTTCTTAAAAAAGACATGGAGTGGAAAGGTCGAATGTATCGAAAAGTATCGAAGTAAAGAATGGGCAATTGGAATGTTAAATCTTAATAGAAGGGTGTTTTTAAAATTGTTTGTACATGTGAAGGTGGCGCTGCAGTCGTATGTTGTTTAAAAAGAGCGCGAATATATAAATTTTATTTTTGTTAAGAGAAAGTACTCATAATAAATCTTATTTTGCATTGTCAAAAAAAACGTCAACATTTCAAATATAAATAAGCAAATTGTTAACTGAAAAAATTTGAATATTATTATTAATGAAATAATGGACTTGGACAATGGACATATAAAAACTAGCACCGTAGACGGCCGCTTGCGGCCGTCGGAGGAGCTAGTACAGTTAAATAAGGTATTTTTTTACAAATACAGAAGAAATTTTCCAATTACGATAAAATCCGATCAGAAAAATAAAACAGAAAAAAAATTTTTTTTTTCGCAGCAATTTTCTCTGATTGAGAAACACAAGAAGAATATTCATTATTTTACTGCACAAAGTAGCAAACTTTAGTTTTATTTTTTGAATTTTTCCCCCACAAAAGTAAAAGAAAAATTCAAAAGAATATAAATTTGATATATGTACAACAAAAGCTTGGAATTAATTTTAGATAATAAATTCACCTTAAATAATCCTAAGGGGAGATATGTCGACCAACTTTTTTTCATAATTTAACTGATGATGCATTACTTTGAAACTCTAAAACGTAGTTGCTACACTTATGCGCATAGCGATGGTAAATATTCTCAACGTTTATGATCAACAATTTCATACAAAAAAAAAATTTGTAAAAATATTTATTTGTTTTTTTGTAGTTCTAAAGTTCCTAACAAAATTTATTTATTTCTTCTTTCAAATTTTATTTTCATAATAATGCATAACCTAGCATAACGTAAATTTCGAATTAATTACAATTTGCTTTACTTTATATATTATGTTTTATTTTATAATATTTAACTGGCAAATGCCACGAGCGCCAGCTTGCGAAACTCTCTATTTTCTGTTTACTATTATTATTTAAATAACAAAATTTTTTATTTTTAAATATCAACTTCAGTTTCATAATAATTTCACTTTCGAAATTGATTAAAATTAGAAAAAATATACTCTATTTGGAAAAATAAAAAAATGTACAAAAGTTATGGTATTATTATGGTATTACAAAACTTATTATTTATATTTGAATTAGTACAAATTTTAACTAATAAAAAATAAGCGCGAAATATAAATTAGTACAATTAATAAAATAAAATATTTCGTTAACTTTTATTTCTAAAAGGAAAAATAAAAATGACTATTGTGTGAATTTCGGATGTAAGGATTATAATTATCACAGTAAAACTCAAGTGTATTCTAACATTTTTAGAGTAACGGACATATACTAAAGTTTGCAAGTAGTAATATTCAGCAGTTTGAAAGTAGCTTTCTTGGAAGACTTTAGTCACAAAGTTGGAAGAATAGTGGAAATGCGCGCACACATTGCTTTATTTTCCCGGATTGTAACAACTCTTCCGTTGGATTACTCTGCCAAGATACAGCTCTTTACGTACACATTTTCAGTTAAATACATTTAATTAAATTGCCCTTTAATTCTTCTGTTAAATCACAATTTAAATGTATTCGCAAAAGAAAAGGGTGAAAAAAATTTTATTTTGTCAACAGAATTTAACTTTACACCAGACGAGAAAAAATAGCAATCGAAATGTTTAATTAAGAAAAAAAAAGTTTACACAAATAATAGATACTGATATTTTTTTCTAAATCTCTTTCAATATTTGTTATCTATTTACGAACTTTATATCTTTCTTTTTAATCAATTTCAACTAAAATTGTTTTATTTAAAATTAGAAAATAATTATACAAAATTGAAATTAAAAATTTTTTTTTTTATTTAAATAAAATTTTATTTGGCTCAAATATATGTTTTACTTAGGTCGAATAAAATTTTTATTTAAAACAAATAAATAACCTAGTTGGTTCTGAGACAAATATATACATTTATTTAACTCAAATGAAATATATTTGGTTTAAATAAATGTTTTCTCTGGGTATATTAAAACTATACTTATAATTTCGAAACTTCGTTTCCGATTATGCTTCGGAAATGAAGTTTTAGTAGTAAAAGTTACTTCAGTCAGACAATTTTTCAGTTTTAGAATTTTAGTATTAAAATTGAAATTAAGAAAGTAAATCTTCACATTATTATCGCTTTCCATTAAAACTCTAAAAACTTAATAATTTTGTCTGACTAAAATAGACTTTGACTACTGAAACTGGATTTTCGTGAATTCAGAGCATGTTTTCCTAAATAAATATATCTTTTTATCCCACATGCACAAAAATGGCGCTTTTAGATAGCTGATGACAGGGAGTAAAGTCATTCATTTGTTCGACCGTATGAAAATGGCGACTTTTTTTTCCCCAAGGGCAAAAAAACAGCTGGTCCCATGCTTTTTTTTTGCCCAAGGTAAAAAAAAGCCCGCCATTTTCATACAAGTCGAACAAGGGAATGACTTTTACTCCCTGTCGTCTGCTATCTGAAATCGCCACTTTTGTGCATTAGGAATAAAAAATATCGTAAGTAACACGGGAATAAAGGCAGCCAATTTGTTTACGATAAACAAATGGCTGCCTTTATGCCCTTGTTGCTTAATATACTATTTATTATTTTTTCTTTAAATTCTAAGAATTTGAAACATCGGTCTTTCTAAAATAGACCCCAGGCGCGAAGTGACGCCGAGTTAAGGCTTTATAAAGATTGGCTGAGCATTGGTCAACATTGATTGAGCATGAGTGAATCAGCGAGAGCAGGAATGATCGAAGCTTTAATGTAACACCGATTCCAGACTGCAGCGCGAGCCTTGATTCAGCATTGGACACCAATGCTCAATCAATGCTGAGGAAGCCTAATGCAGGACTGAAACAAGACTGCTTCCACTGTTCCCAAATTTACTCGTTTCTCACGTTTATTCAATATAATTTGAATATATGAATTATTAATAATAATAAATATTATTGTCATTATTTTAATTCATGTATGTGTGTATATATATATTTAATGACAATAAGTTACTATTATAATAATTATATTATTTTCATATAAATAATATATTACTAACAATAAATGTCATTTGAAATAGCAATACTAAAAAAATAATTTTAGTAAAAAAAGACAATTTTTCTGTTAATCGATACAGTTTTTTCATGATTTTTTAACAGACTTTTAACATTATTTACAAACCATGTTCACATTTTTTATTCACAACACAACACACAATTTTATTATTTTATATGACGCTTAAAACAAAGAATGAAAAATATTCGCTCGCATGTGGGATCGAAACTCACGCCCCCCGCCCCTAACGCATACCGGAAGTATCTAACGCACGCATTTAAACCGCTCGGCCACAGAAGGCTGGAAGGCTTCTCGCCTAATCTACTATATCAATGCCAGTGCCGTCACTCAATATTGGTTCAGCATGGGACACCAATGTTCGTCCCATGCTCGATTCAAGACTCGGCCAATCTTGATACAATATTCAGTTTCTTTATTACCTTGTGCACTGTACAATATTATCTATAAATATTTATAAATTATTTAATATTAAAATATTTTTTATGATAATTTTATAAGTTAAATTATATATATTATTTTTTTTCTTGTACAGTGTCAAATTATTATTTTCAAAGTTCAAGAGTTTCGGTTATCTGAAAAATTTTCAGTGAAAAAATGTTCATTAGGGTGTAATAAATATTTATGCCTAGTAGTTGTACACTAGGATTAACTGTTTAGTAAATATTATCAAAAAACTATTTTTTGTCAAACGCGCGCGACTAAACACAAATAACCTTGAAACTCCAGCATTACCAACTCAATACATACGTTAAACTCTTGAGTTGGCAATGCTAAAGTCTTAAGGTTATTTGTATTTAGTCGCACGCGTTTGACAAAAAATAGTTTTTTTAAATATTTACTAAACAGTTGATCCTAGTGTACAACTACTAGGCATAAATATTTATTACACCCTAATGAACATTTTTTCACTGAAAATTTTTCAGATAAACGAAACTCTTGAACTTTGAAAATAATAATTTGACACTGTACAAGAAAAAAAATAATATATATAATTTAACTTTATTTATATGAATCTTATATAATTAATAGTAATAAATAATATAATAATAATATAAAAATAATAATAATAATAATTATTATTATTATTAATAATTAATATAAATATTATACACTAAATAAATATTAATATTTATTTACCAATTGATATCTTAATAATAATAATTAATAATAATTTTTAAATAGTATACAAAATTATCATAAAAATTTTTTAATATTAAATAATTTATAAATATTTATATCTAATATTGTTAAGTGCACACAGTAATAAATAAGCTATCAAGATTGATTCAAACTTGAATAAAGATGGGATGTTCAAGCTTCACTCACGAAGATTGACCGAGTCTTGAATCGAGCATGGGTTGAACATTGGTGTCCCATGCTGAACCAATATTGAGAGACAATGATATAAAGACTACTTCAACTCTGGGTTACCCACGCGCCTGGGACATTTACTACTAAAACTAAATCTTCTGCAATTCAAAATAATGTTGTCTCATCGATATTGTTTTACTACTAAGGATAAAATTAATATTATTCAAGCCTGTCTTATTAAAATTTGATTTTACTATTAACATGAAAAATAACTACAATTATTTACTCTTGCCACTATGCTTGAAATGAAAAATTTCATAACAAAGCTTGAATGAAAAATTTATTTTCAGTAGTAAAAGATTATTTAATTCAGACAAAAGTTTTAAATTCTTTCAATTATGAAAGAAACGAAAATATATAAAAATAAGAAAAACTTTTTACACTATTTTTCTTAAAAAATTATAAGAATTAAAAATATCTGTGTTAACCAAAATACACTTTGACTACTGAAACTGAGCTTTTATTAATTCGAATCTTTTTTTTTAACCAAAACTATTTTTAACACTGATGATAAAAAAATTTTAAAAAATTTCTGCACAGAGAAAAAGGTATGAATTTTTGAGAGAACGCAAATGTCATAAATTCTTTATTAAATTATGTGTAATTAATTGTAAAAATAATACTTTAATTGTAATTTTATTTCATTCAAGTTTATTATTCTATAACAATACACAAAAGTTGATAATAAACAAAAAATAAATACAACTTTTAAACGTCTAAAAACGTAAAAAAAAACGTAACTGTTAAAAAAAAATTTCAAATCATTACAACCTTCCAGTTACGTACAGAATATGCTGGAACATAAAATATTTCAAATACAAAATAATATGTTACTTAGGATTTCATAAAATTGTAACAAAATGTCACACGGAAAATCTTTGTTCAAGAAAGATTACAAAATTTCTTCAGGGAATGAGGATATAAAAAAATTTAGAAAAATAGTTAAAGTGTCAATTGAATTATTACTAATGGTTTTTTCTGATAAAATAAAGAAAAATTTTGAAGGTCTTGATAAATTGTTCAGTAATTTTAATATTAAGATCTGAAAGAAGAGTTCTATTTCTGATTTCGCACAAAGTCAGGCGTCACAAAATAAGAATTCAAAAGCAGTTTCGAAAATACGGGCTCGCGTGAAAAAAAATTAAATGTCTGTGAGTTACGCTGAAGGAACAGACCTGCGCAGACACACGGGTTTAGGAGGGGTCGCACACACACTGACACACACAAAGTATATTATTCTGTCACAGATTACACACTATAATAACGCACCTAAACTAAACCTGCGTTTTCTTAGCCACTTGTGAGAAGAAATAAGGTTTTATTAAAATTAACTTTTTTTTAATTAATTTAAATTAAAATAAATGTAATATTGAATAATTAAGTAAAGGTTAATTTTTTCGACTAAAAAGATTCTATATTTTGACGAAATTAAAAAGCTAGTAATTATTTTGCTTATACATTTTAATATTTTTATAATATATAAATTTTAATGTTTTAATCATTTAAATTTATTTATTACAATATTTAAAGAATATATATGGGGCATTCTTTCTGAATCCGGCCACCCCCCTGCACACATTATTTTTGAAGATAAAATGTTGTAAGTATACTCAAAATTTGCGTAATAAAGTCAAGTTTTTGATGCCGACTGGCGAATTTTATTTCCATTTAGGGGTTGGGCAGTATATCCAAAAAATCGCCCAAACTACCCTAAAAATATGTCCAATTGAGTGAATAACAAAGAAAAATAAAGTAATCTTCCTTGTAACAGAGAAAATCATTTTATTTATGTAGTTTTAACACTGTACCCTCAAAATGATAAAAACCACCCCTAAAAATCACTCCCTAAACATAGGTTTAAAAAAGTTCCAATTTTACTTTAAAAAATTGGTTAAAAAAATAAATAACATTTATGAGGCTCGTGATTTAATCAGAATATATTTTAATCAAATTTACCCCTATAAAAATAATAACCAATGAACAAAAATCATCCCCTGTACATTATTTGGTCAATTTTGTAATTATTCTCATGAACATAAACATAACATTTTTTTTAAAGATTGTATAAGTCATGGAATTTTCTCACAATATATATTATGTTTAAACTAAAACTAATATTAATAAAAATAACCCCTAAAAATCATCCCCTAATCATATTTTTCACAAACTTCCAATTATTCTTAAATTAATTGTGTACAAAAAATTTAAATACGGTTTCTGAGGTCTAGAATATTTGTTCTGAATATATTTCAATTAAATTCACTGCAATAAAAATAATGACCAATGAACAAAAATCATCCCCTGTACATTAGGTGCGCAATTAACTATAATAATCGTCGTATTCATTCATTCATTCTGTCCAGTCTGTCCACACCTGAAGTTAGTCATGGTTATTCTTTTGTTTTTTATTCGTTTTGATAGAAAATAGAAATAAAATATAAAAGAATTTTGCAAATAATTCAAAAATATTTTTATTAATCTAAAAAAAATTATTAATATTATTATATTATTCATTATTTCCTTTGTTTCTAAAAAATTAGCATTTTGTAACAAACATTTTAGAAAATTAACAAATGTAAATCCTGTGAAATATTTTCTTTTTTTTAATATGAAAAACTTTATTACTTGACAAAATTTTGACTTCTTCCTTGACTCTAAAGAGTATTCTGATTCACTCTAAAAATGATTAGATACTCCAAAAAATGTTCCATTACATTTATTTACGAATTTCTTTAAATCTAAAATTATTTGAAAACATCAATAACTTCTTTTCTAAATAAATTTTAATCATTATTATTTTCCCACAAGAATAAATTATTTTTAATAATTTTTGAAAAGAGTTCTTTGAGAATTTTAAAATCCATTTGTTTACGAAATTTAAATTATTCAGAAATTCTTCAACTAAATACGAATTAAAAAATAAATACTTCAAATAATTTCAGAAAAAAATTCAATTAAACTTTTTTAAAATAATTAATTCTACAGAATTGTTAGTTATAAGTATGAAAAATACAAATTTTTAAAGAATTTGATTTGGAACCATTTTAAAATTTAATTATTTCTTAAAATTCATGCTATAATGCTTTTAATATTCAATTATTATGTAGAACTTTAACTTAAATTAATTTTTAAATAAATTTTTATTAGGTAATTCAATAATTTAAATGCAAAAATAAATAATTTATTGAATAATTAAAATTTCTTAAAATTTAAGTCTGATAAAAAATTTTATCAAAACATTTTTAAATTCATTTTTTGAAGGCAAAAATATGAAATTTTATGCAAAGTTAGCAAAGCAGTGATATATTTTGTAAATTTCAATTCTTAACGAAATTCATTTTTCTTACTGAATTAAAATATATGCATAATTTCTATTTTATAATCATAATTTTTGCACAAAATTTTTTTTTTTTTAATTTTTGAATTATTTTTTGTGATTAAGTAGTTAAGTGATTAAGTACCAGTTTTTATTGTTAATAGGCATTATTATTAATTATCTATTAATGTCCCGTATACTTGTTAAATAAATAAATAAATAAATTAATACTAGGAGAAACTACACGCGCGTTTTTTTAGCTGTCACCTACTGTAATAATTTCAAAAGATAACATTTTTGTAATTTTTCATAAATTTTTCGAAGAATTTTTTATTTAAATTTTGTAAAGATAATCGAATTTCTTTGAAATATATAAAATTTTTTCAATGCTGAAGAATAACATTCAGAATTTTCTTATGAATTCTTGAAATTGAATATTATTCCAGCACTTTTGACAAAATTTTCTGACTTTTTCCTGATTTCCCTGAATAAATTTAGAAAAATAGTGATTTTGTGGAGAATTCTTCTGAATAATTGAATTTTTGAATGTTAATGACATGAAAATAATATTAATTAATTTTGACTAGAAAACTATTAGAAACAAAATAACTAATAAATAATTAATTGTAATTAAATGTAATTTATTTTTGATAATTAATAAGTCAAAAATAATGTAATGAACATATTTTTCATTATCGTCTCATTGGCATTCACGCTTTCATTAATTTTCATGTGACATGTAATGTAAAAATTACATTATTGTTATATATATGTTAAAAGTGAAACAAGAAACTTCACGCGCGCTTTAGCGCGCGTTATTTGTTCTAGTTTTGGAATAATTTTCATGAACATAGACATAACATTTTTTTATACATTCTATAAGTTATGGAATTTTCTCACAATATATTATGTTTAAACTAAAATTAATATTAATAAAAACAACCCCTAAAAATCATCCCCTAATCATAATTTCCACAAATTTCAAATTATTCTTAAATAAATTGTGTACAAAAAATTTAAATACGATGTTCGGGAGAATAATTACCAAATTGGGCAACTAATGTACAGAGGATGATTTTTGTTCATTGGTCATTATTTTTATGGGGGTGAATTTGATTGAAATATATTCAGAACAAATATTCTAGACCTCAGAAACCGTATTTAAATTTTTTGTACACAATTGAGCCTCCGGAAAGTATAACCACACATAAAATTCTGACCGCCATGTTAATTCAATGGGCGTCAGAATTTTATGTGTGGTTATACTTTCCGGAGGCTTAATTAATTTAAGAATAATTGGAAATTTGTGAAAATTATGATTAGGGGATGATTGTTAGGGGTGGTTTTTATTAATATTAGTTTTAGTGTAAACATAATATATATTGTGAGAAAATTCCATAAAATAGAATGTATAAAAAAATGTTATGTTTATGTTCATGAGAATAATTACCAAATTGGGCAACTAATGTACAGAGGATTATTTTTGTTCATTGGTCATTATTTTTATGGGGGTGAATTTGATTGAAATATATTCAGAACAAATATTCTAGACCTCAGAAACCGTATTTAAATTTTTTGTACACAATTAATTTAAGAATAATTGGAAATTTGTGAAAAATATGATTAGGGGATGATTTTTAGGGGTTATTTTTATTAATGGTGTGTGTGTGTGTGTGGATCCCGATTTTTGTGAACACGATAACTCGAAAAGGTTTTAACGAATTTGGCTGAAATTTACCAGGTATATTTATCATAAAAATATCTCGAAATGGATTAATAGACTTTAAAAAATTCTCAGAAAAAAATTTTTTTTTCAAAAAAAATTTTTTTAAGTTGGTTATTGAAGTTAATATATAATAAAATCTTATTTTTTGCATCAAGACGAATCGATTGGTATATAAAAAGTATAAATTGTATGAGAATTTACAGAGTTAATCACAATTAAAGCTGAAAAATTCGCATTTTTATCAAAAAATGAGTTTTTTCCGCAAAATTATGTTGCCGTATAAGAAAATCTTACTCATTTATTTCTAAAATCTTATTCTTTGCACCAAGACGGATCGATTGTTATATATAAAGTATATATTTTATTTAAATTTATAGAATTAAAACCAATTATAGACAAAAAATTTGCACTATTAATAAAAATTCATTTTTTCTTAAAAATCATGTTGCTGTACAATAAAATGTTATTATTTATTGAAAAATAAATCAAAAATCTTATTCTTTGCATCAAGACGAATCGATTGATGTATATAAAGTATATATTCTATTGAAAATTATAGAATTAATTACAATCAAATTTGAAAAATTCACTTTTTTACTAAAAATTATTTAAAAATGAAATATATTTATCGTTAATGCTTCCTCCACGAGGAAGCAAATTTTTTTTGCTGATCGTAAAGAGGAAGCAAAATGTTCATGTAATGAACATCTGGATTTACAACTTGTTTTTCTTTGTTATTCACTCAATTGGCCATATTTTTAGGGTAGTTTGGGCAATTTTTTGGACATACTGCCCAACCCCTAAATGGAAATAAAATTCACCAGACGGCATCAAAAACTTGACTTTCTTACGCAAATTTTGAGTATACTTACAACATTTTATCTTTAAAAATAAAGTGTGCAGGGGGGTGGCCGGATTCAGAAAGAATGCCCCATGCAAAACCACTCCTTAAATCAATGCTAACCAATATAATAATTTACTATTATAAATTACAAATTCAAGTGGAACAATTTGTGACAAACAATTTTATTTTCTTAAATAGTATATGCACTTAAAAATTTTAAAAAAAGAACCATTAACTTTAATACATAAATTTTATAGGTCTAATAACTTGACAGTATAAACTAATTAACACTTTTTACCTCATTTGGGAACGGCTCCATGATCTCTAGTGAAACAATAAAAACAAGTTGTAAATCCAGATGTTCATTACATGAACATTTTGCTTCCTCTTTACGATCAGCAAAGAAAAATTTTCTTCCTCGTGGAGGAAGCATTAACGATAAATATATTTCATTTTTAAATCATTTTTAATACAATTTAACATTTATAAAATAAAGTGCATTCGTCTTAATAGAAAGAATAAAATTTTCTTATACAGTAATATAAATCTAAGTAAACAAAAAATTTTTTAGTAAAAAAGTGAATTTTTCAAATTTGAATGTAATTAATTCTATAATTTTCAATAGAATATATGTATACTTTATATATAACCGATAGATTGGCTCAATCGGATGGATGCCTCGCATTGGCGGTCGTTTAAGGACCAAGGGTATAAATAAAAAATTCTTGTTGCAGCTTTTATTGAAATAATTAAAAGTTTTTAATTTATCTGCATAAATTTCACTTTTAATACTGATAAAACAATTATTGTAGTATTATTCTGAATTTAAAAAGTAACAATAAATTTTTTTTCATTTTCCGTGAAAAAAATTTAATCACACAGTAAATCTTAATTTAAGTTCAGTCTTAAATTCAGCACTGTCTGCTCTAATGTTAAATCATACAAAATCCATTGCTTATATTCAGTATTGACTGCCTTAAAAATGTTGCGTCTAATTTAAGACTGCCTTCCTGCCTTAAAGTAAGAATTTCTTTTTACCGTGCATTTGTCTGACTGAAATTTCCTTTTACTACTAAGTTTAATCTTAAAGTCTTGGAATTTCAAGTATACGATTTTCGAAATTTCATCGTGAAATGTTTAGTATAAAAATAATGTATAAATATATTTGACTTTTATCAATTAAAAATAAGAGTAAAAATTATCTTAAAAATAATCAACAGTTTTCTTAATTAATTATGTGTGTTTGTAAATAATTCTGAGAGAAATTATTTAAACTTATAAAGAAACAAATTGTTTTTTCATTTATTGCTTTAGAAAAAAAGTGACATTCTAGAGTAGCGTTATGCCGTTTTAAAAGCGCGATATGATAGTCAAGTATGGATAAAGAAATTTACACAGGGACTTTTCTTTTATAAATATACCGCTTTGCACCACGTGTCCTTTTATCATATAAGTTTTAATCCAAGCTCGCTTCCTGCTGTCACTATAATTATACGTAATGTCACGGTCCTGAACTTTTTTTTGGTCCCTTTTCTCGCTCGCACTAAAGTATATTTCTTCAACGGGGTTTTTTTCCTCTTCTTCTTTTTTTCATTTCTTTTTAATTTCTATTTTCCCTCAACCTGCCTCTCGTGGAGTTTTACCGAGAGCACAGTCTGGCCTGCATCTGTGGCATAATATACGCCTGCGTTAATTTAAAAGAGATTCGTAATAATATGCGGCTCGTCGGGTCGGGACGTGCGCCGCACCACGTAACATTCCGCGTGTATAACACCATGATGCACTTTTTTAAAAACGCGAAAAAACCCTTCTCGCGCGCCTTCAGTCTCGGGAAAAGGACTGCTACCCTTTATTTTCACCTTCGCCTCTCTCTCTCTCTCTCTCTCTCTCTCTCTCTCTCTCTCTCTCTCTCTCTCTCCTTTGCTTATCGTGTGTACCTTTTCATCTTGTTCCTCGCTTTTCTGCCTTTTCTCGCATTCCGTTCGTATATAGTATTGCTCCTTCTGTGTCGTCTGTCTTCTACATAGATACCCAAGATAGGATCTTCCTTTAACCTCAAGTGAATTATAACGCTGGTATAAACAAAAAAAGCAAAAAGTGTCGACGATTCGAGCTGCACAAGGAAAAAGAATATAGGAAATAATAGTTTGTCACACGATACTGGTTCACATTTCCTGTATTTAATTTCATTTTATCAGATATTCTCTTAGAATTTTTGGAAATAATTTCTCAAAATTTGTGGCCTTTTGAAATAAATTAATTTAATACACAGGGAAAAAAGGAAAATTAAGGATAATTAAACTTACCCGTGTAGAAATTTTGACAGGGGCCTGGCCGGGTCCAGACCGGGCTTCCCCAAACCGGGGTGAAAAAATAAAACCGGCCGGGGCCATGACGAAAGCCCGGTTTGCCGAGCTCCCAGGCCAGGGCCCGGTCGGGTTTCCTGTTTCATGCGGGGTCAGGGCCCGGGTAGGGCAATTTCTGCACGGGTAGGTACTATGAGGAATGTAAATTTAACACTCCTCAGGTTATATTCTAAACAGAAGAGTATCAACTTTTTTAAATTTGACACTCCTCAGGGTAAATTTGATTATTCTATTTTCTCCGTGTAATAATCAATTTATTATTATTTACACTTTTATTATACTTAGCTGTGGTAAAAGTGAACTATACTCATACACCCTTTTCACAAAACATATTCTTAATCCAAAAAGCAAAATTTCAAGACGGAAAAAATTCACAGTTGCGAAGAATCGAACTCCGTCCCTACTTATGTTGTGAGTCAAGTAATAAAGCCACTGAGCTAACAAATTAAAAATTTTACAACATCACTATTTCAGTTTCTTTAATTTTTAACAGTTTTAATTTTAATACTAGAACTGTTCATTGCTGAAATTATTTTTAAATTTCATACAAGTAAAACTAAAAAATTTGAAAACTTCAGCCTGACTGAAATCAACTATTATCTCTCCATCTAAATTAGTTAAAAATAACAAATTATTAGTATAATCATGGCTGACATTTTGTTTCAGCCAGGGACCGCCACCGACACGATGTGACACGAAAATCAGTATCGTGTCGGTATCCTGTCGACGCCCGACACAATACGAAATTATCGTGTCGTACATGTTAATATATAAGCAATGCTAAATCAAGCTATTAACTCGTATACGGCCATCTTGTAAAACATGCACAGAAGTGAAATTTAGTAATTATTGCTGCGCAGTAATTTACCACCACACTTGGACATGCGCAGAAGTGCAATATAGTATTTATTGCTGCGCAGTAGCCTACCATTACACTAAGACATGCGCAGTAGTGCGATTTAGTATTTATTGCTGCGTAGTAGCCTACCACTACACTTGGACATGCGCAGTAGTGTAACTTCGTATTTATTGCTGCGCACTAAGGCCTGCACAGTAATGCAATTTAGTATTTATTGCTGCACAGTAGTTTACCACTACACTTGGACATGCGCTGTAGTACCACTACACTTGTGGTAAACTACTGCGCAGCAATAAATACTAAATTGTACTACTGCGCATGTACAAGTTGTAACGTTGATTTTAAATAATCACGTTATAAAAACCGAATTGAGTTTTCGCCGAAACTTATTCAGTTAATTCTTGATTAATTATTATAAATTAAATGCGGTAGCCAGAATCGAACTCAACATTTTACTTTATTATTATCTTGTTGAATTGTATAGAATCAATATAATACAAAAATGTTGAGTTGTATAAAAATCATATTGTTTATCTCAAGAGAATTCCACACGTTTTGGTTGATTAGAAAACACAATGTTATTTATTGTTATTTAATTATCAACCGACCGAAAATGTGTCAACAATTAATATTAATCGGCACAAATCTACTGTCAACTGGCAACCACCTGTCATAGATGTTGGGCCTGTTATCATGCTGCTGGGGCGAACCCAAGGTGCGCATGACATATATACGGGACCGAAGCAGGATGTCAATTAACCTAATTTCGACAGTTCGTGCCTGGCTGCCGATTGTATTATACGGTTTCACCGCAGTGGTCATTTCCATTAACAAAATATTAAAAGATGGATTTCCGTGCTCGTCTGGACCGGATCAAAGGTTAGTGTCCAGTGCACATCTTCCTCGTTGTCTTGGGAATATCACCGGTGTACGGTGTGACCGAGAAATAGTATCGAGAAGGAAGACCTCATGGCAAGCCGATAGGACGCCGCCATTTTCGGTCGACCGTCGCAATCACCGGCGTGTGGAAGTTCTCAGTTCTCTTCACAAAGTTCAAAGTTAAAATAAAAAGAAGAGTGATTTAAAAGAAAATAATATGCTTGTGTGTTCTTATAATTTTCTTTATTCATTTGTTTTATTTGTGTGTTAAATTCAACTTGTCTCTCTCCTCTGTGTGCGGTACTCGCGCCCTATTATTTCAATATAAAACGTAACTTCGTAAATAAAATATTGAGCTCGGTAAGAGCTAGTCCGGGAAAGTTCTTATTTTGTTACAGCATCGTGATCCGGGTAGTTTACCTACCTGGCGCCGGGGAAGTTCCCTAAAACGGGTCATCGATGGTGTATTATAAGTTCGAAGTGTGGAATTTATAATTCGGCAATTTGGAATCCGTAAATTGCCATTTTTGTAACGATTCGCGGGTAAGATCCGCAAGTAAACGTAAGGATCGTTACAACAGTGGCACCCAACTTAAGGGCCGTGACAGACGAGAGAGATTATATAAGGATTTTCAGTGTGTTAGTGAAGTGAGAGAACGAAATGAGAACCTTCACTGCTGGTGAGTAATTGAATTTTCTTTTCTTTTCAAATTTATTTTTCTTTTTCGATCTGACAGGTACTATTTATTTTTTCTTCTGGGGAAAAATTTGAAAATTTATTTTTATAATAATTTTGTAGAAAAATGATGCTTTGAAAATTGTTTTTGTTGTATATTTTTTTCAGCATGAAAGAAGATTTTTTTTGTACCTGCAGTGTCCCCTACCACCTTCGAGAAAAGTAGAAAAAGTTTCTTTTTAGAAAAAAAAATTTTGGTAAATAGTAAATAGAAAAATTACCAAAAATATTTTTTTTTGAATTTAATTAAGAAGTTTATTGAATTTCTCGAAGACCGAGGTGAAGGAATAAATTTTGAAAATAGAATAATTGTGTAGAAAAGAATTTTCTCGGTTGTTTATTTGGAGAAATAAACAGTCACGAACTCAAGTAAAAGTCCCTTTATTTTCATTTCAAATATATAATTTGTAGTAGGCTGAAATATTATATTATTTGATTAGAAAATTTATTGTAATAAAAATTAATGGTAATTTACCTAACCAGGTAAATAATAATTTTTAAAATAATTTTCCCTTTTTCGACATTGGATATAAAAGAGAAAATTACCAGACATTTTGGAAATTTAAGTAAACGTAATCAAATTTCCAGAATAGTTAGAAAAAATTAAAAATTAAGCAATTACAGGTAATTTCGATCTCCGATAAAATTTTTTAAGTAAATAGAGAATTTTTTTATTCGGAAAAATTACCCCGTAATATTGGGAATTTATGAAATTTTGGAAATATTCCCAATTAAGTTAAAAATTTAGTGAATTGAAAGAGAAAATATTTCTCAACCGACAGTAGCTAAATTTAGAGTTAGGAAAGTTACTCCAAGAAGGAAGAAATTTACTGGTAACTTAGGAAATTTTGCAATATTTCGTGTAAAAGTTGAAAAATTAATTTATTGATAGAGGAAATATTTCTCGACGGACCCTAATTAAATTTTTCAAGTAGGTAATTTACCGGAAACTTTGGGAAATTTATCGGTAATTTAGGAAATTTAGAAAATTAACCGATAATTAATTCCCAAAAATAGCAAAATTTACAGTATAACAGAAAACAATCGGAAACTAAACAGTAAATAGCAGTAGTTTCCGAGAATTTTAGGAAATTTATCGGTAATTTGGGAAATTTAGGAAATTAACCGATAAATTATTCCTAAAAGAGAAAATTTTTTAGAAATAGTGTAAAATAATCGGAAACCGAATAGTGAATAGCGGTAATTTCCGTAATTTTTTTGGAAACTTATCGGTAATTTATGAAATTTAAGAAATTAACAGATAATTAATTCCTAAAAAGAAATTTTTTTTTAGAAATAATAGAAAATAATCGGAAACCGAATAGTTAATAGCGGTAATTTCAGAAATTTTAGGAAATTTATCGGTAATTTATGAAATTTATTAAATAAACCGATAATTAACTCTGAAAAATAGTGAAATTAGTGGAAAAGTTGGAAATCAATCGGAAACAGAATAGGGAAAAGCGGTAATTTCCGGAAATTTTGTGAAATTTTCGGAAATATTGGAAATTTTTGAAATTTTTTTTTGCGGAAGCAGAGAGAAATTTTTGATTTTCTTGCTAGCGAAAATATTTGAAAGAAAAATTGAATTTTGATAATTTTCAATAAATTTAAATATTTATTCTATTAATTTTAGGAAAATTTTGAAAGGTTTTGGAAATTTTCGAATTTTTTACGAATTCTAAGAGAGAATAATAAAAAGAGAAATTAAATTTTGATAATTTTCAATAAATTTAAGTAATTTTTTTTCTCTCCTTTTGTAAAAATTTTTTTTTTTCTTTTCTCTTTTTTTCGTGAAATAACAGTTGACTTTGAAAATTTTTCAATAAAGATTGAAATCCAATTTATTTTGATTACCAGTCTTTCTTTTGTATAAGTAAAAATTAATTTTCGAAAAATGTCAGACAAACAGAAAGACCCTAATGGCAGTACGAGTAGGGAATCTGACGAAATAATAACTGCTGAACAGACAGACAGTTTTGAAACGATAGTACAGGTACATCAGTCCGAAAACCATGAGTCCAATGAAACTAGGGACCAATCGAATCAAGGCTCAAGTCTCGCAGAACAGCTAGGAGGGGGCGTACGCGCTTTTGAAGAAATGAAACGCCAATTAGAATTAAACGGTTGTAGTAGTTCCGGTAGTTTTGCGACAGTTCAATCGAGAATAGAAAGACTAATTGCAAGAATGCAAGGCAACACAGCAGTACCGTGGTACGACACCGACGAGGCGCTTCCGAAATTCGGTAACGAAGTACAAACGTCCACCCCCAACACACCAGGCTCGGCCAGAAATTTTGACTTACCCGAAAGTCCGGTTATTAACCCAGGAGAAACAAATTTCTTAAATAAAAATCCTAATGACATTAATAGAATCTACAGACCAGAAAATTTTCAAACCAGCTTTCCCCCACCCAACCCAGCGTACATACACGTCAACACAAATCCGAGAAACAGGGTGACAATAGATCCCCGATTTGAATTTTCCGACAGATCTGAAACTCAAGAATTGCGTGAGTCAATTTTGCTTATGCAAAAACAAATTGAAGCACTGACGACACTGGTACAGAAACAGACAGAGAAACCAACGACAGTGACAAGTACATGTCCAACATGTCATACGACAACAACTGTCACAGGACAATCTGTGACGGGGTGCCAATCGTCAACCAACAGACCAACTGACACGTACGGTATACCGAACCCGAATACTGGAAACTTTTATTCCAATATTCATACAAACGTATCAGTTCCACACACAGTTCAGACAACAATCCCATACAATAGAGACTTTCAATTTCAGGGATTAAGTTGGAGTAAAAATGAGGGACGAGGTAACCCTCTAAATCCAGTAGACAATAGTTTCAGATACGCGCGTGGACAATCAGATTTCAGGCATCAACAAGGAGCTTGGGGTTACCAACCGACTGTAGACCGGTATCCCCAGGAACCGTTTGGACACCCGACAGTTGAGTCCAATCAGTTATTTCCTCAAAGTCATAATTACCCCGTAAATAGTATGTTTCCACACGCGAATCCAACAGTACCTACTGTGTCAAGACCGACGACAAGTACGTACGATTATAATAGACAGTCGACACAATACGGAGAAAGAAACGACACAGAATACCGTAACGCGTTTCAAGATCCATATTTCGAGAACAGACAAACGGGATTTATCCCAGACCCAACTCGACAATGGGAACCAGCCCCTAGATTTTCCCAAATGTCGAACGCTCAATTCAGACCACCGAGAGATGTCGCGAGAATCGTTCGGAGTTGGAACATTAGTTTCGACGGACAGAAAAACGCTAGTGTAGACAATTTCTTATGGCGAGTTGAGGAAGGTAGGGCCGCGTCCTTTCTAACAGACGAAGAACTACTCGTAGCAATACCATTTCTCTTGACAGACATAGCAGCCCACTGGTATCGTCAAAACCGACCATTTTTATTTTCCTGGGAAAATTGTAAAAGCCAGTTTAGAAACCGCTTCGGTGACGCTAGGTTCCAAGATAGACTCGAAGAACAGATTATTTCGCGAAGACAAGGTCCTGGTGAACCAGCGATCGATTTTCTGACCTGCATGTATGGTTTATACCAACTATCTACGCGACCAATAGACATGACAGCTCAAATGGATCGGGTTTACACGAATTTAAGAGCAGATTATCGGAGAGCAATAAGACGACACGAATTTTTCGATTATAACGGTTTAACCGAGTTAACAAACGAATACGAGAGAGCAATAATGACGAATCCCGACGACGTACTCCCACCCGCACCGGAAAAATCGCTAATTCCGGAATACGCGTTTAAAGGAGCGGAGAAAAGTACTATCGACTCGAACAAAGTTGCGGCTATCGATTCAAAACCGGATCAAATCGGAAAATCGTGCGGAACGGACGAACCGAAAACAGTCGGTGAAAATACGAACGAAGTTTGGTCAAAGATAATGGACGCGTTAGTAGCAGCGTTGGTAGGTAGTAAAATGCAATTCCTATCGAACAATCAGAATAACGCGAATAAACAAAATGGCGGAGGTTCCAAGTGGAACAAGAAAAAGAACTCTTCGCCACAGAAAAATTTGGATATTAAGAAAGACACAGCCAAGCCCACATCGAGTTTACAACCGATAAAGAAAACAATTCTAATCAAAAAGAAGTAGTTTGCTGGAATTGTAAGAAAGTAGGACATTTTCAAACAGGTTGCGCTCAACAAAAACGAAACGACTATTGTAGGCGTTGTAGTAAAGAGGGAGTGACAACAAAAACGTGCGAAGGTTGTCCGGGAAACTTGAAAAAGGAGGAGAAGTAAAGGTCAACTCTTTCTCCTTAGAAAAAGAACAGACCTCAACAACAGTAATAGAAAAAACCGCGGAAGAATCCGAACCCGTACTCATAGAAAACCGGAAATCCGTGGAGACCGTTAACAAGAAGTCGAAAAACCGGAAGGCCACCAGTAAATTCGAGGCCAACCAAACTGTCTTGCTAAACGATCGCGTTGAGGGAATAAATGGTGCATGTCCTTGGGAGAAAAACCAGGCGATTATGTCACTTTTGAAATCGGACATCGAACCGAAGTTAGTACCAGAACAAAAACCGCTGCGATTAGAAATTAGGGAACCGCCAGCGGAAGACAAAGGTTTTAGTTTAAGGGTATTCACGAATATACGGATAGGTAATACCCATAACGTACAAGCCTTGATAGATAATGGTGCATCGCGCACAGTATTGGGAGATATCGGTTTAGCAATTGCCGACAAGTACAAAGCGGAATTGCAACCGGCAACCGAAAAAGCAGTCGTGACAGCCGACGGTACGGTTCGTCCAGTAAAAGCAGTCTGCTATCTCCCAATAGAGGTCGATCGGGTATCTCGCATGATGAAGGTGCTGATCGTCCCAGGAATGGGTGAACAGGTATTCCTGGGAGTGGACTTTATTCACACCTTTGGCGTGGTACTCGATGGTAGTCAAAGAAAATGGTACATGGCCGACTACCCAGACACGGTACACCATTATACAGAAGAGGGTATAGAAGCAATTAAAGTCACAGAAGAAAACACCCCACCAGAAGTAGATCAAGTAAGCGGGTTAAAAGTAATCTCTGCCGAAGAGAGAAACGACTTAGAACAATTTATTTCTTCTATACTTAGATTAGTACCAGATAACTTACCTGCGACAGACCGCGCAGAACACGTAATTGACGTACAGAATCACCCAGCTATCAAACAACGGTATTATAGGGTATCGCCGAAAGTACTGAAAGCGATGCACGACGACGCGTTAAGAATGTTAGCCGAAGGAATAATAGAACCGTCAAAAAGTGGTTGGTCGAGTCCGGTAGTTATGGTCCGAAAAGCGAACGGAACTTACCGATTATGTATAGATTTCCGGAAGCTTAATAAATAGCCAAAACCGACGCGTATCCGTTACCGAAAATGGACATGATACTGGAAAAGCTCAGAAAAGCAAAGTATATTACGACCTTAGATTTGAAATGGGGTTATCATCAGATCCCCCTTTCGGAAAAAAGTAAAGAATATACTGCTTTTACAGTTCCAGGTCTTGGACTTTTCCAGTTCACTCGTATGCCATTTGGGTTGTCAGGTGCCCCAGCGACATTTCAGAGAATGATCGATTCTCTGATCGGACCAGAAATGGAACCATACGTATACGCGTATCTAGATGACATAGTAATAGTGACAGAGACTCTAGAAGAACATAAAGAATGGCTCAAACTAGTAATAGATCGTTTACAAGCGGCAGGTCTTACAATTAATCCTGAGAAAAGTAAGTTTGGAGTAACATCCACAAGGTATTTAGGATTCATTGTAAACCACGAGGGTTTACAAGTAGACCCAGAAAAAGTAGAACCCATCCGCACGTATCCCGAGCCAAAAACGGTTAAACAACTAAGACGATTTTTAGGAATGGCGTCATGGTATAGACATTTCATTCCCCAATTAGCCACCTTAGCAGAGCCCTTAAACAAATTGTTGAGGACAAATGTTCCCTGGGAATGGGATGAGAGCCAACAAATCGCGTTCGACAGTATTAAGGAACAACTCGTGACAGCTCCAACTCTGACATACCCCGACTTTACGTTACCGTTTGAACTACACACCGACGCGAGCGATTTCGGTATTGGTGTAGTTCTTACCCAAGTACAAGAAGGGCAAAATCGAGCAATAGCTTACGCGAACAGAACGTTAACAGCAGCCGAACGAAAATACTCGGTCACCGAAAAAGAATGCCTCGCGGTAATTTGGGCGGTAAAGAAGTTCCGCCATTACCTCGAAGGGTTTCATTTCACGGTCATTACCGATCACAGTTCACTACGCTGGCTCCACAACTTGCATAATCCGACTGGACGGTTGGCCCGGTGGGCGTTAGATCTCCTAGAATACGATTTCGACGTAGTGTATCGCAAAGGTTCAGAACACTTGGTTCCTGATGCACTATCGAGAATGTATGAAGAGGAGATGGCGCTACCGATAGCCGCTATGGAACCGGTGGAAGATGCATGGTATTGCCAGCGTGTGAAGGAAGTAAATGAAACTCCGAGAAAATTCCACGGATGGAAGGTAACCGACGGTAAACTTTATCGTTATCGCCCAAACCCGTTAATTGATTCGGTAATCGACGACCTCGACGCGTGGAAATTAGTAATTCCTAAAGAACAGAGAAAAGAAGTATTTAACGAAACTCATTGCGAACCCCAAGCAGGTCACCTTGGGATAGAAAAAAACGTACAGACGAGTATCTGTACAGTATTACTGGCCAGGTATGTACCGCGATATCAAAGAATGGGTAGGAACATGCGACACTTGTCAGAAGATCAAACCCGATCAAAGACCCGCGGCAGGACTCATGGGAAAAAGGGTAATACAAACACCATGGTCAGTAGTTGCAACAGATGTTATGGGCCCATGGCCAAAAAGTTCGCTAGGATTTCAATATTTAGTAATTTTCGAAGACTTATACACTCGTTGGATAGAATTAGCCCCGATGCGCAAAGCAAACGCGGAAACGATAATTAAAGCTTTCGAGGACTTAATTCTCAACCGATGGGGAGCCCCCCAAGTATTAGTTTCGGATAACGGTACAGAATATGTAAATCAAGCGTTCGAAGGGTTAACCGAAGCTTACGGAATCAAACACGCGTTTACTCCAGTATACCACCCGCAATCCGATCCGGTAGAACGGGTAAACCGAGTAATTAAAACAATGATTTCAGCGTACGTTTCCAAAAATCACACCAAATGGGACGTATACCTAAAAGACCTTAGATTTGCGTACAATACAGCAGTGCACGGTAGTACTGGTGTAAGCCCGGCATTTCTAAATACGGGAAGGGAACCTAGGCCGTACAATAATTTACGGTACAGAACGGAAGAACCGACAGAATTCGAAGCGACAAACGAAGACGAATGGTTAGAGCGAATAGAGAAACTAAAAGAGTTACAAGACCTCGTCTCGCTACAAATGGACAGCGCTTTTGACAGACAGAAAATTCACTATGACAAAAGACGTCGAAACATAGTATTCCAAATAGGAGACAAAGTCATGTGCAAGAAACTAGTAACTTCATCCGCTAGCAAGAAAATCACACGAGCGTTCGGTGGTAAAAATCAGGGACCGTTTACAGTAATACGAATTTTAGGACCTTCCGTATACGAAATCGCGACAAATGAAGGTAGATCACTAGGTAGGTTCCCCATAAAACTCTTGGTCCCCAACAGAGAACCTAGGGATGGGGGAGAAAGAGATAGTCCATAAAAGGAATCTCTTGTAAATAGAACATGTAAATAAGTAACGTAGAATAGGCATGTTAGTTAAGATTTTGATAATTATTATAAGAAAAAGAGCAACAACGTCAACCTTCTCGAGAGAGATACCAATCTTTTGGTTTGTTGTTGTTTATATTTCAAATAATTACGTTTAGTATTTTTTTTCTCTTCTTAAAAGTTTTCAATTGAATAATTAAAAATTGGAATTTTGTTGTTGTGGACCATTCTTGACCTATCGACTCACCTTTGTCATCGAGAAACACACTAAATATTTGTTAAAAAGAAAGAATCCGAGGACAACGACACCTAACGGTTCAAATTAAAACAAAAGGAAGGTAGAAAGGACATTGTACGTAATAAGGTAATAAATTTGGTAAAATATAAATTTCCAAAGCATCATGTACCATGTCAGATCGATAAAGGTTTAAGGGTTGTTAAGGGTTTAATAATCAAAGAAAAAAAAAAATATGGATAACGAGTGATATGTATTCTGGTCATAAACCCGAGGTTCAGGGGTATGTTTCGGCTAGGCCAAGGGGAGTTGTAACGTTGATTTTAAATAATCACGTTATAAAAACCGAATTGAGTTTTCGCCGAAACTTATTCAGTTAATTCTTGATTAATTATTATAAATTAAATGCGGTAGCCAGAATCGAACTCAACATTTTACTTTATTATTATCTTGTTGAATTGTATAGAATCAATATAATACAAAAATGTTGAGTTGTATAAAAATCATATTGTTTATCTCAAGAGAATTCCACACGTTTTGGTTGATTAGAAAACACAATGTTATTTATTGTTATTTAATTATCAACCGACCGAAAATGTGTCAACAATTAATATTAATCGGCACAAATCTACTGTCAACTGGCAACCACCTGTCATAGATGTTGGGCCTGTTATCATGCTGCTGGGGCGAACCCAAGGTGCGCATGACATATATACGGGACCGAAGCAGGATGTCAATTAACCTAATTTCGACAGTTCGTGCCTGGCTGCCGATTGTATTATACGGTTTCACCGCAGTGGTCATTTCCATTAACAAAATATTAAAAGATGGATTTCCGTGCTCGTCTGGACCGGATCAAAGGTTAGTGTCCAGTGCACATCTTCCTCGTTGTCTTGGGAATATCACCGGTGTACGGTGTGACCGAGAAATAGTATCGAGAAGGAAGACCTCATGGCAAGCCGATAGGACGCCGCCATTTTCGGTCGACCGTCGCAATCACCGGCGTGTGGAAGTTCTCAGTTCTCTTCACAAAGTTCAAAGTTAAAATAAAAAGAAGAGTGATTTAAAAGAAAATAATATGCTTGTGTGTTCTTATAATTTTCTTTATTCATTTGTTTTATTTGTGTGTTAAATTCAACTTGTCTCTCTCCTCTGTGTGCGGTACTCGCGCCCTATTATTTCAATATAAAACGTAACTTCGTAAATAAAATATTGAGCTCGGTAAGAGCTAGTCCGGGAAAGTTCTTTATTTTGTTACAGCATCGTGATCCGGGTAGTTTACCTACCTGGCGCCGGGGAAGTTCCCTAAAACGGGTCAACGATGGTGTATTATAAGTTCGAAGTGTGGAATTTATAATTCGGCAATTTGGAATCCGTAAATTGCCATTTTTGTAACGATTCGCGGGTAAGATCCGCAAGTAAACGTAAGGATCGTTACAAAGTGTAGTGGTAAACTACTGCGCAGCAATAAATACTAAATCGCACTACTGCGCATGTCTTAGTGTAATGGTAAGCTACTGCGCAGCAATAAATACTATATTGCACTTCTGCGCATGTCCAAGTGTGGTGGTAAATTACTGCGCAGCAATAATTACTAAATTTCACTTCTGTGCATGTCCAAGTGTAGTGGTAGACTACTGTTCAGCAATAAATACTAAATTGCACTACTGCGCATGTCTTTGTGTAATGGTAGGCTACTGCACAGCAATAAATACTAAATTGCACTTCTGCGCATGTCCGCCATATTGAATTTGTTACTAAGTTATTATATTATGTAGTATAATATAGGGGGGTCGTCCATAAATTACATAAGACATTTAGGGGGCGTGGGGGTCTACAAGTTCTTACGAACAGTAAAAAAATGGCGATAACGTATATAAAATATCCTGTGTAATGGGGAGGGGGGGGGGTCAAATTTTCGACAAAAAAATATCTTACGTAATTTATGGATGGCCCCTAATATTATTTCGTAGTTTTGTATAATATGGTTGTGCACATATTATGTAATTTAATCAGCTTTTTTGTAATGCGACACGATACGAAAATCCTATCGTGTCGGCATCGTGTCGCGACACGATACTTTTCCTTCGTGACGGTCCCTGGTTTCAGCAATTAAAAAAAATAACTAATTATTTTGTAGTACGGTAGGGTGCAAAGATGCCTTCTTAGTTTGAACGTGTCGCACTGATATGATTCCATGGAAACATATCAGTGCGACACGTTTAAACTAGGAAGGTATCTTTGCACTCTACTGTACCTATAAAATAACCAACTATTATTAAATAAATAACTACAAATATAGTCAAATTTTAGTAATTGAATTAGTATCCAAAAATTTCAGTTATTTTCACGTAACCTAAACGTAAATTTAACTAACTCTTTAAATTTGAATTAGTAAAAGTGTGTACTAATTACTAATATGAATTAGTGACTGACTTCTTGCAAGAAATCGAACTTTTAGACCTGCTTACCTCCTGGTAAGTATAATTTAATCCTAACCTGCACCTAACAAACCCTTGGTGTTTTTTTCTTCCTGCGTAAGTTCTATTTAACTCTGGCAACTCCTTTTTAAGTCCTAATTGAACCTTAAACCCTGTATTGCTTCTACTACATTCTTACAATAGCAAATGTTACGCGCGGAACGAGATATACAACTTATTATTGTTATGCAAATTACAAAATTTTTATTTTGAAAATTTCACGAAAGAATTCAATTATTTTCTAAAATTTTAATAAATCCTTCGAAAAAACTCAATTATTTTTATAAATAGTAAAATACTTCGCAAGAATTCAATTAATTTTATAAATAGTAAAATTCTTTGCAGGAATGCAATTATTTTCAAAACAATTTTAATTGCATTCCTTAGATGAATTCAAATATTTTTAAATATTTTCATAAATTGCAATTATTTTCTTAAACTTTAATAAATTCTTCGAAATAATTCAACTATTTTTATAAATACTAAAATTCTTTGCAGGAATTAAATAATCATTAATCCAATTAAAATAAAATTAAACGAAAGAATTTAATTATTTTTAAAAATTTCCATAAAATTTAATTTCAACAAGAATTTAAAATTCTCTAAAAACAATTTAATTATTGTTGAACCTTTAATAAATAAGCAGTCTGGAACTTTATTTAATACATTTATTTGTATAAAGTGAATGGAGATAATTTACAGAGAGAGTGCAATATACGCTAAGTACGCAAAGACTGGTCAGTTGGTAAAACACAAGAATAGGTGTCGCTACTTAATAAGGCGCGAAAGTATGATGTTTAAAGCAAAAGACCCGTGGTGAATATAAACATAAATTATTATTTCAACACCCCCCCTCAACGCGGGTTTTATCCTTTTAAATTTAATAAACCCAGTCCTTTAACACATTTTTCGTGATTAAATTTTTGTAACCCTTTGGTTAAAATGTCCGCGACCATTTCAGTAGTTGGCACATATTTCACATCAATATCACGATTCTCGTAAACTTGTCGAACATAGTGGTATTTAATGTCAATATGTTTTGTTCGCGAGTGGTGAACTGGATTTTTCATTAAACTTTGTGCACTTTGGTTATCACAAAATATCAGAGTTGGTTCTTCTGTAAGATTCCGAAAATCGACTTCCTTCAAAAACTTCCGCAGATATACAGCCTCTTTTGAAGCCTCAGTTAAGGCGATATATTCTGCCTCAGTACTGGATAGGGCGACTGTCCTTTGCTTTTTGGATTCCCACGTGATTGCTGCTTGAGCCAACTTGAAGGTAAATCCTGTGTGTGAAAATCTGTTATCAATGTCTGCACCCCAGTCCGCGTCGACAAAACCGAAAAGACTGTCACTAGTTTTCGAGTATTTCAATCCATAAGTCCTTGTTCCACTCAAATATCTTAGGACTCTTTTGGCTGCCTGCCAATGTTCCTTCCCAGGATTTGTGTTGAACTGGCTGAGTGAATTGACTGCATACGCCAAATCAGGACGCGTGGCCACAACCAAATACATCAGAGCTCCAATTAACGACTGGTACGGAACTTGGCTCATTTCATCGATTTCTTCTGGAGTAGTTGGAGACATCTGCTTGGTAAGAGTGATTTTTCCATTTAAGGGAGTGGAAAGTGGCCTGGACTGTTCCATTCCAAATCTGGTTAATACGTCATAAATGTACTTCTGTTGAGACATTTCTACCGATTTCGTTTCAGGATCTTGGAAAAATTCAATTCCAATGCAGTAATGTAGACCACCTAAATCTTTAATCTTAAACTCACTTCCCAAATCAGTTTTTAGTTGATTAAATGATTTTTCGCTATCAGTAGCCACGATCAAGTCGTCCACGTATACAACAAGGATTATGATGGAATTCGCTTCCCGTTTGATGTAAATGCACTTATCAACCTCGAGTGTCACAAAATTCATCTCTCGTAGACGCTGGTCGAGTCTTTTGTACCACTGTCTGCCTGATTGTTTTAGACCGTAAATAGATCTTTTTAACAAACATACCAAATTTTCCTCACCATGTTGAACGAAGCTGTCTGGTTGCTCCATAAAAATCTGTTCCTCCAAGAGACCATTTATGTAGGCCATTACGACATCCAATTGGTAGAGGGTGAGACGGTACATCGATGAAAGTGCTGCTACTATGCGGATTGAGCTTAAACGCGTGACGGGAGAAAAAGTCTCTTGAAAGTCGATGCCATATTGCTGAGAACAGCCCTTTGCGACGAGTCTGGCTTTTCTGCGTTCAAGAGATCCGTCTGCTTTAAATTTGTTTTTAAGGACCCATCTACATCCAATCACTTTTTGATTTTCAGGGCGAGATACTAATACCCAGGCTTGATTCTCTTTGAGTGCATCAATCTCGCTTTTCATTGCGGCTTTCCAATCGTGTGAAAATGGACCAGCCAAAGCTTCCTCTAAACTCAGATCAGCTGGTTCTGAATGCACTATTTGAGCTTCATGTACTTCGACCATGTTGAATTGTTTCTTCGGTCTACCAACAGTACCGTCCCTGATTAATCTTGGTCGTCCTTGTCCTTTTTTTAGAACTGGTTGGTGATGTAAAATCTCAGGCTGAAATTCTGGTCCTGGTTGTAAGTCTGGTTCTTCTTCGTGATGATTCTCTTCTTCTTCAAGGTTCGGATTGTAGAAATTTTCCTCATTTTCTTCTTCTGGTTCCTCCTGATTGACGACGGGAATTTCTTGAAGGTCTTGAGCACTTTGATCAACTTCGAAATCTTTATAAAAAGTTTCAAAGTTTAGGAACTCCTCTTCTTCCTTCGATTTTTGTTGGTACCAAAAGGCGTCAAGAGCTCGTATGTCTCTGGAGTTTATTATTTTTCGTTTCTCTGGATCCCATAGACGGAATGCTTTGGAGTCGCTAGCATAACCTAAAAACACACACGATTTAGATCTTGATTCAAACTTGCCTTTATTTCCGGACATGTCGAGAACGTACGATTTACATCCGAAAACTTGAAAATGTGATACATCCGGCTTCGTTCCAAACCATATTTCGAATGGTGTTTGGTTGTCTAGAGCTCTCGAAGGACAGCGGTTTCGAATGTACGCTGCCGTCGAGATTGCTTCTGCCCAGAACTTGGCGGGCATGTTAGACTGCAAAAGCAAGCACCGAGCCATCTCGACAAGCGTACGATTCATACGTTCCGCCGTGCCATTCTGCTGCGGTGAATAGGCGACTGTATGTTCTCTTTTTAATCCCATTTGATCGATGACGTTGGTGAAATTCGACCCACAATACTCGAGACCGTTATCAGTTCGAAGGATTTTTACTTTTCTTTCCTTCTGTGTTTCAACGAAAGTTTTGAACTTCAAAAATTCATTTTTGACTTCATCCTTAGTTTTTAGGAACCTAACTTCTACCCACCGCGACTTTTCGTCAATAAAGGTTGCGAAGTATCTGCTACCACCAATGGAAGGGATGCGCATTGGTCCACACACGTCGGAATGAATTCGTTCCAGTAAAACTTCACTCCTCGAATTCGAGAACTTTGGAAATGGAGCCCTACTCTGCTTTCCCTGGATACACACTTCACATGTCAACTTTCCTGAAAGATTACGCGGAATTCCGTTAACCATATCCTTTGAAATAAGCTTTTTTAGATCCGCCTCATTGAGATGACCGAAACGTTCATGTAGTCTTTGTAATTCTACACTGTTTTCGTTTGCCGTTGCTGCCGATTCACTCGCTTCTTCTAGAAAATATAAATCACCAATTCTTCGAGCGGTTGCTATAGAATTTCCTTGAAAGTCGAAAATTTTAGCACACGATTCACTAAATGTCACTGTCCTTCCATTTGAAACTGCTTTCACAATAGATAAAAGGTTCGTTCTCAATCCGGGGACACACAGTGTGTTTTCTAAACGAATTTTACCTTTTCCTTTTTCATTAGGAACTTGTAAATGCACAGTACCGGTCCCGATCACTTCCGTAGTCACTTCAGTAGCGAGTCGCACTTTTTGATTTTTAACACATTCGAGGTTAGAAAACTTGTCACTGTCATGGCACATATGGGAGGTTGCCCCACTATCAATACACCAAGCATCAATGAATTTTTGAGTGTTGAAAGCAGATGCAATTGTTGTTTGTTTACAATCATCAGCTGAGATGACGTCTGTCACAAAAGCTTCTTCGACATTCGCAGTACTATCCTTCGAATTCTTTTTTCTTGCCCAACACTCACTTGCTTTGTGCCCTGGTTTATGGCAATAATTACACTTGTACCTTTTTTTGTTTGTAGAACTATTATCGTCTTTCGAATTTTTGTGCTGAGGAAAATTCTTTTTGGGATTAAATCCGGAATACAATGCATCTTGTGATGCCTGACTGCTATCTTTACCCTTTCGTAATTCAGATTCTTCAATTAATTTTATCCTTAAGGCGTCTGGAGTTGGTAGATCATCTCTGGCTTCAATCGCGCATCTGAAATTTTCATAGGTTGATGGAATACTATATAAAAGAACGATTGTAAGCAAGTCTTTTGAAATATCAATATCCAGTTCGGCTAATTTGTCAACATTATTGAAGAATTTGTTTAAATGATCAGTCATACTATCCTTTTCGCACATTTTCGTGAACAGCAACTGTTTAAGAAGAGTTGCTTTACGGGCAGGACCTTTGGATTGAAATACTTCCTCCAATTTTGTCCACACTTCCTGAGACGTAATACAGTGTTTTACATGGCACAATTCTGACGGATCCATAGCCAAAATAATATCGGCTCGAGCTTTGCTATCATTTCTTTTCCACGCAGCGTACGTAGGATCGGCTTCTTCTGGTTTCACTTCTGATCCGTCAGCGAAGCCCCAACGGTCATTTTTTATTAAAATTGCCTCCATTTGGAGCTTCCAAGTACTAAAATTGTCCTTTTTCAATCTCTCAATGTTTACACTTTGGCCAGCCATCTTGACTTAACCAACACAGATATACTTTAAACACACAAATGTACAATAGACGCTTTACAGAAACACTTTGAGGTTAACCTGAGCGTCTCATTGAAATATCACGACACATTCACTGAAATCAGTTCTTTCGACTTGCCACAAACATACCTGGGCCCATAACCTGTTGAACCTTTAATAAATAAGCAGTCTGGAACTTTATTTAATACATTTATTTGTATAAAGTGAATGGAGATAATTTACAGAGAGAGTGCAATATACGCTAAGTACCACCCCACTGACACGAGCAGTTAAAAAGTAAGCTAAACGTGACTGACGACCACTAGGGGCGCTAGTAGAAAATGAGGCCTAGGTACATAAATGTGATTGGTTGTTTGAAATTTCTATGATTATGGACAACCTAAATAACCAATCACATTCATGTATGTAGACTCATTTTCTACTAGCACCCCTAGTGGTCCCAGTCACCTCTCACCACACTTTTTGTATTGGAATTACATTACCGTGTCAGAGGGGTGCTAAGTACGCAAAGACTGGTCAGTTGGTAAAACACAAGAATAGGTGTCGCTACTTAATAAGGCGCGAAAGTATGATGTTTAAAGCAAAAGACCCGTGGTGAATATAAACATAAATTATTATTTCAACAATTATTCTCAAAATATTTTTAAAAAATTCTATATAAAAATTAAATTACTAGATATCTCAATGCAATTTTCAAATATATTCGTCAAAAGAATTGAAAGAATATTATTTCCAAAAAGTAATTCAATTATTTTGAATATACTTAATTTTAATAAAATTCTTTAAAGAAATTCAATTATTTTCGAAACAACTTTAATTGAATTTTTCGAAAAAATTTCATGATTTTTAAATATTTCTATAAAATTCTTCATAACAATTTAATTATTTCTTAAAATTTTAATAAATTCTTCGAAACCTTTCAATTATTTTGATAAATAGTAAAGTTCTTCGCAAGAAATCAATTATTTTCAATACAATTTTAATAAAATTCTTCTTCACAAAATGCAATTGCTTTCGAAATTTTCAATTAAAATTATTAAAGAAACTCCATTAGTTTAAAAAAAAATTCAAAGAAATTTTTCTAAAGAATTTAATTAGGATTTTTAAAAATATTAATAAAATTCTTCGCGAGAATTTAGTTATTTTTCTAAATAAAGAAATTCTTTGAAGGAATATTCTATTATTATCAAATTTTTTGATAAAATTCTTTGCAACAATTCGAAGATTTTCAATACATTAATTTTAAAATTGAAAATATTTGAAAAGAAAAATTAAAAAAAAAATTAAAAACAAAAATGTAAACAACAACTAACTTCAAACTGCGAATAGGTTACCGAAATTATTAATTTATAAATATTATTTTTAACTGAAATGTTTTGACATTTTTTTTTAATAATAAAAATATTAATTTATGAATGTTTAAAGTAGGTTATTATTATTAAACAATTTATTTATTTGCTGTAGTGTATTAGTGTCAATAAATGCTTTATTGAATCACCAAAACCAATAACTCAACAAGTCACTGAAAATAAAGCGTCTGTGTTCAATTAGGTTCCGTAGCATAGTGGTTAGGGCGTTAGTTTTGTAGTCCGTAGTTCGTAGGTCGTAGGTTCAAGTCTCGCGTGCGTTAGATTTTATTTATTTCGTAGGTTTGCGTTTCATCCGATTTTTCTGTATTGTATAATTATAAGTATGCAATTTAATGATTGTATACACCGTTAAATAATTTAATTAACAAATATTTAATTTAAAAAATTTTTTTTATATATAAATGAATATGTATTAATCCTCACATATATACTAACATTATTTATGAATTCGCTATTGGTCAAGATTAAATTAAAAAAAAGTAAAAATCATTAAATAATAATGCCATTTATTAATAATTAAAGTTATTGTAAAAATTAGGTAAAAATGATCTCAAATATGCTATGAGCAGTTTTTCCAGGGTTTTGGGAGAGGAAAGAATTCTGTAAGTAAGGGTCAAGCAGTATTTAATAAGGTTCTAGGAGGTAATCAGAGTTAACTTGCAATGCAAATAAACTCTGCTTTCATCCTATTACATCCTTACAAACCCTCAGTTTTAAGGAGGTAAGCAGGTCTAAAAGTTCGACTCGGGATGCTTTTAAATTTTACTAATGAGTTAGTAAACATGACTATTTATTACACAGGAAAAAAAGTCTGACTCCGTTTACACCTTAAATTCAGCCTCAAAAATAGGCTAAAAGTAAGACTTTTTTTTAATGTGTAGTAAAATTCAAAAACTAATTAAAAAATACTAATTCAAAAACAAGAAGTCAGTTTATTAGTATACACTAGAGCTGTGCAAAATAATTCGAACCGAACTGTTCGAATTTTTTCGCTTAGTTCGAATGTCGAATATTCGACATTCGAGTTACTACAAAATTTGAAGTTAGTAGCACGTAATGTTCTAGTAACATTGACAACATTGAGGCAATATTGGTAATGTTAATGCAGTGTTCTCAATATTGCTGTAATATTACGTGCTACTGGGGCAGGAATATTTTTAACTTACGTTACTTTATTTTTAGTATATTGATAGCAGTATTCGTATATAAATAAAAAAAATGTGAGCTCTCGGTTCAAACTCGCATTTTTCTCTCTCCCATTTTGTCGACCATCGATCTAAAAATTTTTTTTCCCTTCTCGATTTCCCTCATGTCGTTCGTGCTTACGCCACGCTTTACCAGCCAAGGTACAAGTGCTGAGCTAAAGCTCAGCATCATAAATATGCAATAGCTGAGCCTCATGTCGCCTACTGACACGGTAAACGCATAACAAAAGCCCAGAGGGTGAAGTCAAAGCCAATTGCAGTGATAATTAAACCGCAGAATGAAGATAACGTTGACTTTGCATTACAGTTCATGTTTCTCGACTATATGTTGGATATGATACCTATACATATGGTTTTCCAACATTAAATTACTTTCCGCCATCTTTCAAAATATTTTCATGCCAATTGAAAACCTTGTGTTTGGAGGAGGGGAAAAAAGATTGGAAATTAAATTACACGCACACATACAGATAAATGAGATTGGCTGTGAAAAGAGACTGTCAAGATGATTGGAGAAAAGATAGAAAAAAGAGGGCGAGGGAGCGAGAGAAGTTTGTTTTCTTCAAAATTGATGGGCCATTCTGACATTGTCGATGCGAGAGTCAAGTTGATGGACCGAGCGACGATAAGGTTACTGAGAGGTGATCCATGAGAAAACGGACGGAATACAAATTTTCCCCGCGATGACTGATGCTGTGAGAGCAAGTTTCCATTTCATTCTTTACTCACTCTCTCTCTCTCGCTTACGTGGTATTGGTAAAGCTATGAATCGCTCGATTCGTCGAATAAGCTCCCTATTATATTGCGCGCAAGTGGTATTTTAGGGGACCACTTTTTTTCCTTTTTCATTTTTGCTGCGACTATATTTTTCTTTGAGAGACTCGCATAATTCAAACAACCCAAGAAAAATTATTTTCCAACTTTTGTGACATAAACGTCCCTCACATTTACTTTTCAATAAAAATAAAAGGAAAAATAATTTTTTCCCACATTTTTTTCACGAAAATAAATATTGCGCTGAGGGAATTTTATTTGAAAATCACATTTCTTTTATTTGTTTGATTTTCAGTTTATGAAGTGAATGTTTAATTTTCATATTTTGTTAATTAATAAATTTCTATTTTCCCAAAAGCCACTATGTACCATCTGGTGTTTGCATCATTTTGATGTATAGTATAATTTTTCTGCAGTTATTCGCAAATATGTACTGTAAATAAATAAAACCTACTTTATTTGAACAATAATTATTAATTCGCAAAGGGAAGTTAAATAAAAAAATATTTTCAAATATGACGGAAAAAATTAGAGACATAAAATATTTTTTACAGGTACGATAGGGGAAAATTTATTTTCCATTTCAGAATTATTTGTAAGAATTTATGTTTTATTGTTAGAATTAATTTATTTTATTTTGTTATTGAAAATAATTTCTGAATAGAAGAGTTTAAAAATTATCGAAAACACTCTTGTAAAACATTATGTTTTCTAACTAATTCTAATAAGAAAAAATGTAAAAATTTATTTTTTGTTTAGATTTCTGAAATAAAAGTATTGTAAAAATGTATATTTTAATTAAAATATATTTAAAAATCGGTATTAAATAGAAAAAAAGGACAAACCGAAATCGAATAATTAGAAACAGGGTTGAGAAGGTACTTTTTTTCGAGTCAAGAAAAGGATATTGAAACGACAAAAAAGACAAGAAAAAACCACAGGATCTTTCCGGTAATAAAATGGACAGCCATTCATTTCATTTCCTCTGAAGAGGGTCACTATTAGCTAACATGATTCGAACACCCCTCTAGAGTTACAGTGAAGACCGCAAGGTTCTCTTACTTTGGCTTATCAATCATGTTTTTTTAGAAGTAGCTAATCAAGTTGAATTGTCCAGAAATGCCTCTTCCAATACCTTTCTTTTTTTATTACCCCTCGTGAAAGAACGTCAAACTAATACAGCATCAAAGCTTAATACGTTGAGAGTTAATCCTTCTCAATTGAATTAAAAAAAAGAAGAAGATAATGATGATACTAAATCCAATTTCATCTTCTTTTTTTGTCTATTATTTCATCAACTATTTTATTTATAACTTGCGCTCATAAAAGTAAATTTTTTGAATGAAATAATAAAATTCACTTGAAAGCGACCAATGTGAAATAAATGGGGAAAATACAAAGGCAGAAATTTATGTTAAAAAAGTAAATATTCTCTGACAGTGTGAGATGCTTCTTTGCGAATTTTAAAAAATTTATTATTGTTTGATATGATAATTTTCTTCACTTCAAATGTTTAATTTATCTGACTCGACGCTTTTTTGAGTTTGGAATGAAATTCGTTTGTGTTCTGAAAACAAAAAATTAATTCGATTTCACGCCTTTCGTTATTCTTTTATTAGCGAAAATTTTTTTTTTATTTCTACTTTACTTGGGGATGAATATTTTGTTCAATCAAATTTAATAATGAACGCAGTGACTAGGAGCTGATAAAAATATCTGCACTAGTATAATAGTTTAATTATAAATGTAATAAAAAGTTAACTGCCGTTTATTCGATTCTAAATTGTAAACAAAATTTATTTTCAAAATTAAAATTTTTAAAACCCTTTTATTTGAAACTTTTTAAAACATAATTATTTCTAAAAACTGCTACTATAACTTCTCAAAAATTCAATCATTTTCTAAAACTTTTAAATAAAATTCTAAATTAATTTTTTTTAATAATTTTAAAAATGTTATTCGAGTTAGTTAATTTCAGCTAATTGCAAGAAAATATCCCAGTGAGAAATTGCCAATAGACTTTAATCGGTCCAATAATGGTTGCCGTGCTGGGCGCCGATTGAGTCCCAATATTGGACCAATATGGGCTGATGCTTGGGATGTAACGGGTTCGCCAAGCATCGGTTGTTAATATTGGTCCAATATTGGTCGAATATTGACAACCAAGAGAAAAAATTTTTTTAAATAAATTTTTTTAATTAAATAATAATAATAAAAAATTAATGTTTATAATTTTTGTTTGATATATTTATTTGTTTAATTATTTTTTTTTAATAATTCATGTAAATAATAAATAATTTATTATTTATAAATTATAATTATTTAAAAATGCAGCAGCTATTAGGAAATAGCATTCTGCAAAAAAATTCTATCATTGAAAAATCAATGATAGGCGAGAGATATTTGCGTCATTAAATAGATTCGCAGATGATAGGCAAGAGATATCCGCGTCATTAAACAGATTCGCAGATATACTCTGGTCTCGCGACGAATCTCTCGATACTTATTTACACTGGAGTCGCCGTGTCAGTTGCGAGAACGGTTACAGCGTCCCTCTTGCGGCAGAGATAAGAATTGTCACGTAAACTGCTAAATCGCTTTACCGACGGCCTTATTATACCCGCAGTTTACGTGACAATTCTTATCTCTGCCGAAAGAGGGACACTGTAACCGTTCTCGCAACTGACCCGGCGACTCCAGTGTATATAAGTATCGAGAGATTCGTCGCGAGACCAGAGTATATCTGCGAATCTATTTAATGACGCGGATATCTCTCGCCTATCATTGATTTTTCAATGATAGAATTTTTTTGCAGAATGCTATTTCGATTATTTCCTAATAGTTGCTGCATTTTTAAATAATTATAATTTATAAATAATAAATTATTTATTATTTACATGAATTATTAAAAATAAATAATTAAACAAATAAATATATTCAACAAAAATTATAAACATTAATTTTGTATTATTATTATTATTTAATTAAAAAAATTTATTTAAAAAAATTTTTTTCTCTTGGTTGCCAATATTCGGCCAATATTGGACCAATATTAACAACCGATGCTTGGCGAACCCGTTACATCCCAAGCATCAGCCCATATTGGTCCAATATTGGGAGCCTTTATTGGACCGATGATTGGTCTCTTGGTTCCCAATATTGGACCGATATTGGACCGGTAAGAAATTTCTCACTGGGATAATCTAAAATTTTTCAAAAAACTAAATTCTTTAAAATTTTCAATTAAAGTTAGGGTAAGTGTACTAATTCCTGCGGTATTTTGGTCAAGACGTCTTTTAACTATAAAATATAATTTTTATATTGATCAAATTGAACTTATGTCTTATTAAATTTGTAGTTTGTGTTATTAAGATATGTTTACAATAAATAACATCTCTAAAATATAATTTATTTTAATAAATTTAATGAATTAAAAATAATATTCAATGAGTTTAATTCTGCGCGTTTGAGTCAGTTGCTGCGCGAATTCAATTCCTGTCGGTCAGTTTCTGCGCATAATTTTGTGCTTATGTGTATAATACCGCAAACTACTATGAAATCAAAATGGGACAATGATTTTAATCAATGTTTAATTTATTGAATACACGGAAAAAAAGAAATTAGCTGCAGCAGTAAACAGATGTTTGCTGTGAAATCTCTGAAAATTAGCTACCATAGCTAAGAAGTTTGCTATGGCAACATGTTAGCTGTGACAGCAAACATTAGTAAAAATTTATGCGAGTTTGCTGTCATAGCGAACTTGTTTGATCTCACAGCGAACTTTTTCGCTGTCCCTATTTCAACGAACAAGGTTTGCTGTGGCAGCAAAATGTTCGCTGCCACAGCAAACCCTTTCTATGCGTGTAGAATATAAATTTATTAAAAATAAATATATATCATATATTAACAAAAGTAACAAATAATTTCTGAATTATCACATTTTTGAAACATTTAGTTAAAACTTAATAATAATTAATTAATAATAATAATAATATTATATTATATTATTATTATTATTATTATTATTTTTATTATATTATATTATTATTATATTATATTATATTATATTATTATTATATTTATAATATTATATTAATAATAATAATTAATTAATTCCTCCATAATCTTCATTTTTTCTTTCATTTTAATAATTTTTTCTTGCTCTTTTTCAAAATAGATAGTCTATTGTAACCAGTCTTAGTTGATTTTCTGAGGGCGCAGAAATTAAATCAAGCCCAAATTCTGTGTTAATTACTACTCTTAAAAATAAAATATAATAACAGACAAAAATAAAGTAAAGTTTAATTTTTCTTTTAAAACAAGGTTTTCTTTATCTAAAATCATCATAATAATAACCACTTTAAGTCTAAAAACAATAATAAAGCCTTTTTTATGTAGGTATTTTTGCACCGCCAGCAATGTTAGCAATGAAAATAAATAAAACCTTGCACACGTCAACTTTTAATTAAAATAAAATACATAAATATTAAGTTTTGGTATATACTTCCTATATCTATTTTAAAACTTACATCGTTAAGTAATTTTTAAAAAAAATTTCAAAATTATTTGTGCCCTAAACAAATGTATTCACTTAAATTATTAAAATGCCGCAGAAACTGAAGCACCCGCAGGAATTGACGCACTTACCCTATTTAAAGTTCCAATTTTCAGCAATATTAACTTGAAATTTTTTGTATCTTCCAATACTTAATTATTTTCTGGAATTTTTTACTACAATTTTTTTCTACCCAGGCGCGAGCTGACAGTGAGTTCAGGCTTTACGAAGCTTGATTGAGGCTTGGTCAGTATTGGTTGAAGATTGGTGGAACAGCGAAAGCAAGGCTGCTTGAGTCCGGAATAGTAACACCGATGTAAACCTGACGCTCAGTCTTTGTTGAAGACTGGCGTTCAATCTTCAATCAATGCTGCGGAAGCCGAAAGCAGGACTGAACAAGACTGCTTCCACTGTTCCCAAATTTACACGCTTCTCACGCGTTCATTCAATATAACGTGAATATATTAATTATTATTATTAATAATAAACAGTATTGTTATTAATATATATATATATATATATATATATATATATATATATATATATATATATATATATATATATATATATATATATATATATATATATGTGTGTATTTACATATTTAATGACAATAAGTTATTATTATAATAATTATATTATTTTCATATAAATATTATATTACTAACAATAAATGTCATTTAACATAATAATATTGAAAAATAATTTTAGCAAAAAAAGACAATTTGTGATAATTGGTAAATTTTTTAACTTCATTTTTAACAGACTTTTAATATTATTTACAAACAAGTTCACAAGTTTTTTTTCACAACACTTATTAATTATACAGATTAAATAGTAATTTTATCACTGTTTTTCTAAAAAGGTCAAAATAATCCAAAAATTGAGATAAAATTCTGATTTGATCCACTTTTTCAGATCAATTCGTTGCAATTTGATCCTTTTTAGTTAACAGTGATTATTTTATGTAAACGCTTATAATGAAAAAATCCGCTCGCATGTGGGATCAAACTCACGTCCCCCTGCCCCAGACGCATTAGGAAGTCCTTGACGCAACCACTTAAACCGCACGGCCACTAAGTCTCGATTAGAACTCGGGCTAATCTAATATATTAATGCCAGTGCCGTATATTTTGTTACTTATAAGGGCAAAGTGAAAACTATGACTAAAAATTTTACACATACTAATCCTGAATTATTTTAATTATTAAAAATGAATATTAAATAACTCATAATAAAATTATAATCATTACAAAATTCAACTTTTAAAACATTTTAAAATTAAAAATATTTAATGAATAATTTAATAAACATCGATAAATAATTGATATTTTTTATTATTCGGTAACAAAATTATTAACATTTATTATTAGATATATTAATAATATATTATTTAAATAAATATAATTTGGAATAATAATGAATTATAATGTTAAATATTATAATTATTATTAATTATAATAATAGTTATTAATTCAATAATAATTATTAATAATTATAATAATTAATTAATTAATAAAAAATAATTAATTAAATTAATATTAAAAATTAACATCCTTATTAATAAAATCAGATGTCTGTCTGTACATTGCTTAAAACTTCAAAATGTTAACATGATTAGTTATTATGGACATCAGAGATTCCAAAAATGTTCTTAAAAAATTTAATGTATGTATGTATGTATGTATGTATGTATGTATGTATGTATGTATGTATGTATGTTTGTCTGTCACAAAAACTTTGTACCCCAATCACACAAAAACATGTGAATCGATTTAAGTCCAACTTGGTAGGTTATTAGGTATTGACCCAAGGAAGGTTTATAAATTTACAGATTTAAAAAATATTCATTAGAACGGGAGATATTCAATTTTTTCAAAAAATTCAAAAAATCGAAAATTTCAAAATTTTTTATTTTTCATGGATTGCTTTTGAAGTTTATATACTTGAGTATTATATGTTATTTAGTCACATTATAGCATAATTTTGCAAAAAATAAAGTCCTATAACTAATATGTAAGTATAAAAATGTTTTCAAAAAATCGAAAATTTCAAAATTTTACATTTTTTTATGGATTGCTTTTAAACTTTCTATATTTGAGTATTACATGTTATTTGGTCACATTTTAGCATAATTTTTCAAAAAATACTATTCTACAACTAAGATGTAAATATAAAAATATTTTCAAAAACTTGAAAAATGGAAAATTTCCAAATTTCACAATTTTTAATGGATAGCTTTTAAACTTTCTAAAAATGAATATTATATGTTATTTAGTCAGATTTTATCATAATTTTGCAAAAAATACTATCCTACAAGAAATATAAAAAAATTTTCAATATATCAAAAAATCGATACTAATTACTATATGAAGTATAATTCAGTAGTATTTTTGGAGTCTCTGATTAATATTTTGATGTCAAAATAGTGCAATTCAAAATTATTTATCAAATCAATCTAATATTTTCAAGAAGTTCAGAAATATTGAAAATGGAAATTTTTTATGATTAAAATGATTTCGCAGGATGTCAAGAATTGTAAGTCACCTGTGATACAATACAAGCATATTATGCCACTAGGCAAAAACTTACATGTTAAAACGTTTTTTCATTTTAACTCTAGATTTAACTTTAAGAGATGTTTTGAGCAATGTAAAGACAAAAGTTAACACGGTGTCTATTTTTGTTTAACAAAATTCCCTGCTTTGTCCAAACTTTTCACGGTTTATCTCTTTTTTGTCAAATTTAAATTTACTTGATTTTATCCATAAATAAATCTACAAATGGCTATAAAAATTTACTTATTTTATGAAAATACTGTTTCTTAAGTTCATATAAATATAGATTGTATTACTTGCTGTCGTACAGTTTTCTGTTTATACTAATACATTTAACTGGGTATCTACCAAACGGGAAAAACTGTAAAAAGCTGGGAATATGCCGAACCGGGAATTTTCCTATCAAATTAAGAAAAAGTTTCATTATATTAATTCGCTTTTAAAAAATTGCTTTTTACTTCAATTTTTATTGATGTATAATATTTATGAAAACAGACCCGAGTCAAAATTTAAGCCCTACTTTCAGCCTAAAATTTAGGTCTTATGTTAGGTTTTAGCAGTCGTAACGTAGGGTCTACTTGCGATACAATTAGTTCCAATTAGACTCTACTATAACTCCAAAAACTGTATGGAAAATTTAATTTTTTTAATACATTAATTAAAGTACTACAAATTGATAAATATTGTTCTCTGCATTTGAATTGGTTAAAATAACTAATTTGATAACAAAAAGTCAATCACTGATTCAAATAGTAATATTTTCCTACTAAAATAGCTATAATGGTAACTAATTATTATTTTTTTCCGGTCAAATTAAATTCCCTAGCTATTTCCTGATTTTCCAGATTGGTAGAAACTTAAATGTATTGGTAGAAACTAAAACCCGTCGAAGACGGGTACGACAGCTAGTTATTAAATATGATGCAGTGTCAGGAATATTTATTGCACATTTTAATTATTATTTATTAATTATCTATAATAATTTTGAAAACATTTATAAAAAAAATTTCCCATTTAACTTTTTTTAAATATAAAAGTTACAATTAATAATATATTTATACTAAATAAATATAAATATTTATTTATCAATTGATAACTTAATGTTAATTATTATTATTATTATTTGAAACAATTATTATAATTATTATAATATTATTTAATTAAGTGAACACGGTAATAAATAAAGATAAACTGAATATTGTGTAAGGATTGATTCAAGCTTGAATCAAGATTAGATGTTCGAGCTTCACTCATAAAGATTGACCGAATCTTGAATCGAGCATGGGACAAGCATTGGGCCCAATGTTGAACCAATATTGAACTAATATTGAGTGACAGTGATGTAAAGACTGCTTCTACTGTAAGTTACCCACACTGAGCGTTCAAGACTCAATCAAGCTTTAATTTATCGTCAGCATTGGTCTTTCGCGCCTAGGATAAATCAATTATTAATTATTTTTAATAATTTTCTGAAAGTTATTCTAGAGTTTAATTATTTAAAAAAAAAGTTCACTTAAATTTCGACTAAAATTCTATATCATGAAATATCGATTATTCGAAAATTCTCCCTAAATTTGAATTATAATTAAATATAACTAATTGTAAATAAAATAATAGCTGACTTTTGACATAAGTTGAAAGTGAATTTAACTAAAAATTAGTAAAATGTCTCTAAGTCAATTATTTTTAGTAATTTACAGAAAGTTATTCGAGAATTCGATTAAATACAAAAATTAAATTTTTTCTATAAAAATTACAAAGTGTAATTTTTTACGGTTTATTTTAAATTTATAAATAAAATAAAGGAGAAAATTCAAGAACAATTTAAGATTAATTCTGTTATTGTCAAAAATTATAAAAATTTTAAATGAAGAAACTAAATTTTTTTAATTAGTTTTAATAAATAATAATTTCACTTTTTAGCACTCTAAAGAAAGTTATCTAAGTAGAACAAACGGGTTTCGAAGCAAAGCCGTTTTTATAGGTATGAAAATGAAACAAATAAAAGTTTAGTACCCCGTGTAGAAATCACCATGCTATGCCTAAAATGATTATTGGCCCTAGCTTGGACCTAACTTAGCAACCCCTTTTTATATATCCTAGGCTGGTCCTAACTTGGTACTAAGTAGGAGATCCAGTTATGACTTAGAAAATTTTTTAGGAAAATAAAGTGTCAAAATTAATACATGAAAAACATGTAAAAATTGATAAATATTCTTAATTAATATTTATAAAATGAATTGATAATCATATTTGTTTAAACAATTTATTGTTTGACATAAATCAGAAAATTATACAAATATTATAAAATAAAGTTAATTTATTAATTTATTAATTTAGCAATTGCTTAAACAAATAATTGTTATTTACTAACTTTTCACACAATCAACCTAGAAACTAGCAGTTTTCTCTAATTTTGCAATAAGTAAATACTCAGATTAGTTAATTGCAAAATTTTAAAAGACTACAAGTGTCTAGACGCTTTATTGTCTCAAGAATTAATAAATAACAACAATTTTTTGTTTAATCAAATGCTGAATTGTTAAAATTATAAAATATCTCTATTTCATACTTTTTCAATTAGTTTATTGCAAAATTAGGAAAAACTGCAAGTTTCTAGGTACTTTGTATCAAGAGTTAATAAATAACAACATTTATTTGTTTAAACAAATAACTGAATTGTTAAAATTATAAATTATCTTCATATTTTACTACTCAAGTGTAATAATCGCGAAATTAGAAAAAAAACTGCAAATTTCTAAGTAATTTGTTACAAAAGTTAATAAAACAGTAACATTTATTTATTTATTTAAACAGATACTGACTGCAATATAATTATCATTAGTAGAATATATTTTTAATTTCGTTCGTTGATTTTAACTTTCGTTTAAGTTGGTGCTAAACACTAGAAGATATTGCAATTTGAATGTGGGCTGACCCACCCAGGTCCAACCCAGGCCCTACCTGGGCTTCCTACTTTCATTAGCAAAAATTTCTAAGTCCAAATTTAAAAAATTTTTTGCAACAGAAAATTAATGTTTAAAATGATTTAGAACAATGAAAAACGTGTTTTTAACATAAATTTTTTGACATTTTTTTAGAAAGTGGATCACCCACTTAATTAATTAGCAAAAATTTCCAAGTCCAAAAGACGAATATTTTTTTTAGACCAACCAATTAATGTTAAAAATGATTGAGAACAATGAAAAACCTGTTTTTAACGAAAATGTATAGATATTTTTTTCTTGATATAATATAAAAATATTAATTTTTGAATTTTTATATTTGAATATTATTTTATTATTATTGTTGTTGTTAAACTATTTTTTTATTTATTATGGTGTATTAGTGTCAATAAATACTATATTGAATAGTCATACACCGAAAAAAATCTCGATGGTATTATTAACTATGATTCTATAGTTAATCTTAATCACGGTTGTCTTCAAGCACTTTTAGGTTTACCTAAAATGAGTCAAAATTGTGCTAACGCAGTTTTATCTGGAATCGGCGCAAGATTCCAAATTTTCATTTCCGAAAATCGTAGCTGATTCTTTTTTCAAAAAAAAACCAAAAAAACATATATATATATGGGCAATTCCACGTGAGATTTTAGTCGACCTCTTAAAATCGGCCAAAAATATTTTTTTTCTATTCTGTATTGAAAAAAAACAGATACGTATTTTTTTATTTTTGTTTAATTGTCCAAATTCTCGAGTTATGAATTTTCGAAATTTTGGACTTGTAATTGTAGACCTATATTTAGTAGCTTATAAGTCCGAAAATATTGAGTTTAGGAAAAATTTGTCACAGAATGAAAGTTTTAGTTTTCTTTCGACTTTTAAGAAATGTAAACAAAAAATTTTTTTAAAATTTTTTATTAAAAAAAATTTTTTTTTTAATTTTTTATTTAAAAAAAATTTTTTTTTATTTAAAAATTTTTTTTTTTTTTTATAAACAAATTAATTTTTTTTAACTTTAGCCCGGATTTTTTTTTATTTTTTTAAAATTTATTTATTCCTTTTAATATAGAGAAGATTTTCCAAAAAATCCCGAGGTGGGACTGATGTGTTGAATGAGTTTTAAAACATTTTCAAAAATTACTTGCAATCATCACAGTGGGATTTTTTTTACAATTAACTTCTAAAATTGTCTATACAGCGTAGATCCTTTAATTTAAAAAAAGAACTCTCAAATAGATTAAAATTATACACTGTAGACAGTTTTAAAAAGTTAATTGTAAAAAAATCCCACTGTGATGCTTGCAAGTGATTTTTGAAAATGTTTTAAAACTCATTCAACACATCAGTCCCACCTCGGGATTTTTTGAAAAATCTTCCATATATTATAAGGAATAAATAAATTTTAAAAAAATAAAAAAAATCCGGGCTAAAGTTAAAAAAAATTAATTTGTTTATAAAAAAAAATTTTTTTAATAAAAAATTTTAAAAAATTAACAAAAAATTTTTTGTTTACATTTCTTAAAAGTCGAAAGAAAACTAAAAGTTTCATTCTTTGACAACTTTTTCCTAAACTGAATAATTTCGGACTTATAAGCTACTAAATATAGGTCTACAATTACAAGTCCAAAATTTCGAAAATTCATAACTCTAAAATTTGGACAATTAAACAAAAATAAAAAAATACGTATCTGTTTTTTTCAATACAGAATAGAAAAAAAATATTTTTGGTCGATTTCAAGACGTCGACAAAAATCTCACGTGGAATTGCCCATATATATATATATGTTTTTTTGTTTTTTCTCGAAAAAAGAATCAGCTACGATTTTCGGAAATGAAAATTTGGAATCTTGGGCCGATTCCCGATAAAACTGCGTTAGCACAATTTTGACTCATTTTAGGTAAACCTAAAAGTGCTTGAAGACCACCGTGTAATCTAGTAAAAGTAATAAGGATTCCTAATCATTATGGTTAGGATCGCTAGATTGATTCCACAAATTCAAGCCTGGCAAAAACAACCCTGCAAATCCTAGTCAAATTGACTAGGATTTTAGTAATTTTGCCTATTTCCATAATGCGCACGCGTCTGCTTCTGTTCTGACAGTGTTTACCTCTATATCTTTCGCGTCATTTGTCGTGATTTCGTAAAACGATTTTTTATCATTACTCGCGTCTATTTTTTGTACATAAAATGGAGTTCTTACATACATCAAAATTGCTGGTTTCTCGGAACCTCTGGAAATATAGATAGTCCATGTTTTAGAAAGTAAACTATTTAATTATATTAGTCAATTCTTTTAGACTTTTTTGGTTAGGTTTCAATATAAATCGTCGAAATTTTTACGCACGTGGTGACAACATTTTTACTATTTTAATCGCGCAGTGTGTTTGAAAATTTACCTTTGCAATAATTTGTGTATTTAAATTTATTTTCATTTGAATGTCATAAATAATTAAAAATAAATAGTTTTTGACAAGTGTATAAAATTGTATACTCGAAATGTATAAAACATCATCTGATTAAGTATTGTATTTTGACTCGAAAATCTAGTGTCTATTAAAAAATTAAAATACCAAGTCGTGTTTAGAGTAGAGGTTATAGTTCCGGGTTTCAAAGTGCGTATTCGTTAGGTTCAGGTGTTCGCGTCCCCCCTGCGTCAAATATTTATTTCATAAGTTTAAATTAATTCTAAGGTATATAAATACAAAGTCAAATATAAATATGTTCAAATACAATAATTAATTTTTTTTTCTTTTAATTAGTTTTTCTCTTTTATTTGATAATAAGAATTTGATTAGCAATTTCAAATAATTATGATACACAGTGTAAATCTAATATTATTCTCCTAATCAATTTGACTATTTTTTCCTGATTACATCGACTAATTTTCCTGGTCACTTTAACTATGCTTGAATCTTATTACTTTGACCAGGATTCTATAGTTGGCTCCTCTCGTAACTAGGAAACCTAGTCAATTCCTGGTATACGGGTCCTAGGCATTTTTTTCGGTGTAGTGGTTTAAATAGCAGTTTAAACAAGTGCAGTGCTAAATGATAAATAATAATATAATAAACGCGGATGAAAACATATCATCCTAAAAATTACGTAAATAATGCTCCTTTAAGCGACAAACTAAAAATAAAGGAATTTAGCACGTGTTGCCAAAATAAAAATGGCGAATCAAAATTAATAAAAGAAAGTGAATTGAGAAAAAAAATCGCAAGTCAGTTAGCTATCGATTTTATAAGTGCCCTAATTTGTGCGTGCTATATAATACCGAAGTAATACATTTGTTCAAGTGCCAAGTGATACCGCGGCAAAAATACTCAAGAACAGTGATAAAAATTATAGAATTATCAAGCCACGAGGTAGTCAATCCATCATGGACTGTAAAATCACTCAAGTTTAGTAGTGTACAATCTTCAAAAATGCAACCGCATAGACCAAAAACGGAAACTAAAACAACAGAAACAACGAAAAAAAATAAAAGTATATCACGAAAAGATAGATTGTTACTACAAAAAAGTATAAAAGAGATAGCAGCAAGCGCGCAAAAAACCGCCAAAATGGACGCCATCCTGAAAGGTTTAGCGGCATCAACTAAAAGTGAACCAGTAGAAAATTTATTACAAGCGCAAAGAAGACTGACAACACCGAAGCAAACATCGATGCCTAAAAACAAAGAAAATGCAGAAATAAAAAACATTAAAAAAATCAATGACCCGAAAAAAAGCAAGATAAAACTCAGACAATAATACCAGAAAATATATCACCATCTACAAGTAATATGGGCACTCGAAATGAAAACGTATATACAGAAAACACTGTAAACCAACTATGTCCGTCAACTAATAAGGTTGATAACAACATACAAATAAACGAAAACTCAGCCGAGAATCAAAAACATAATTACTCACCTAAACGACAAGTGTGACGGGTCTAATAAAACAAAACTAATTTATTTATTTTTCTTAATATTTGATATCTATCGATATCAAATACATATATTTCTTTATTTGAGCAAGATGAACGCAATTATATCCGTAGACAGAGATTACATAACCGACAGGTCCGTAGACTTGTATCTTACTAACTAAGCATCCCTAGCCAAAGCCAAGGGTGGCCAGAGATAGAAGGAATTTGTCCTTCAAAAAGGGAAAGTTGGAAACTGGAGAAAACTTGGCAAACTACTTTAGTTATTTCGAGAAAAACGTTATTTTGAGAATAACGTTACACCCCTCAGTTTAGAAAAAACTTAGTCCCTTAAGTTCGCAAATTAACCCTTTTTGGTAAAACAACTATTTCATTTTCCTCTCTAGATGCGCTCGTTGTATCGAATGATATAAATTTAGCGTTCTCTGGAGGCGCGGATGCCACCGGGGAATAATGACCATTTGGTGTCGGAGTTACGGTCGTTGTTACACAAAATAATTTTATAGATAGATTTTTAGGTATTAATCTCCCTAGTAAATCGAAGAAACCAATTTTATCTAAACTATATAAACTTATTATTGCTAAAGAGAGATAACCTAAATATGCTATTGTGTCTGTACTGGTTTCTATCCAGCTACGTGTTTATTGATTAGATTTTATTAAGTTTAAAGATGCTTCCATGGAATTTAAGTTTTGTCTTAATTCTTTGAAATTTTTGTGGTGTAATGACTCTTGTATTAGAGGTAGTTGTGGACTTAACAAATTAATATCTTCGGCGTTTAACTTATAAGAAATGTTCTTATTAAAATATATGTCGCTGTGTCGGACTATTGATTTTCGTAGTTTCAGAATAGATTTTGGTGTTTGAACAATGCAATCTTCGTTGCTAAAAAGCAGACTTGAAGCATTTAATTTTAATGTTTGCAATTTATTACCACACCACACGCTTAGTTCTAAAGGTAATTCTGGGGTCAGAATGTACTGATTATGGTCCTTAAGTGGAACGAAAACAAGTTCAAGAATTCGAAATACTGAAAATTGACACATTTTATCTGTAATGATTTTGTTATGGGTTCTTATAATATTAGTTTCGCAAGAGTGCGTTTCGCTTATTAAATAAAATGGTTGTGTACGTTTACAGATGCGAAGGTCGTCGATGTTTTTACACAGTTGCAACGAAGTTATATCAAAAGGAATGTATAAACTCTTTTCTGCATTTGTCAGGACGATTTCATGTGAAGGGATAGGTGCCAAAAAAGTGTTTCCGTGATGAATGGGAATAAGGATTAGGTGGTAGGTTAAAAAGTCTTCGTATTCTAGAATTGGTATCTTTAAAATGTACACTATTCTTTGATTAATAATTCCTATTGTTGTTTCTGATATATCTATTATATGTTGGTAGTTTGCAGTAGTCAATTTAATTGGATATTTTTGATTTACCATTTCTTCAATTTGACGCAATTCACGGACTAGAACATCAGGTGTAAGGATCTGTGGATGAACTATCCCATGCTTTCCGTCATTTATCGCATCGATAACTAGATTTAAGTCCTCGCTGAATTCAGCGATTGATATTTCAACACTAGCTATATAATTTAAAATGAGTATATTTTTCGCATTATTATTAGTAGCATTAATCATATCATTTAACTGTTGAGTGTGACTATCAGAGTGTTCATTCAAAATCTGTAAATCATGGAACGCGCTGTTTAACAAGGTTTTTATTATTCTTGTTTGATTACTAATTGATTTTGCTATGATGTTACTATCTTTATATATTTTATCAAACTCATGGTTAATGTTTTCTAGATCTCTATTGTCGAGAGTTTCAAAGAGTGTCTTAGAGATCGTTCCAATTATACTTAACAACCCCCTTTTATGCCGTAAATGACCCAATATTTGATTTAACAAGAGTTTTGAGTTTCCTAAACGCCTAAGTCGGTTTTTTAAAAGATGTAGTTCGTACCTTTCGGAACAATTATTACATAATTTTGATGCCTGAGAAAACATCTCAGAGATCTGTTGAAATCGTGTGTCAAAGTTAGTTGTGTCAACTCCTAGAATCAGCTTCCACGTCTCATGAAACAACTTCGTTGTTCCCAAATCTTCTGCGTAAATTGTAGTGTCTTCTAAGTTTTTGAGGAAGACATCGGCTTCAATTTGGCAAATTAACAGGGCAAAAAGGATAGTTCTCATCTTATCTGCAACTAGTTATAATATAATTTTAATCTGTTTGAGTGAATTAACTGCCTGACATTATTTAAAATTATTTCATAATTATTATTCTCTTTAACGCTAACAATGGTTGCAGGTCCTTTCCAATCGGGACATAATTTATTTGCTTTAGTATTTTCGACTAATACTAAATCACCTACATCGAATAATTTTTGGGATATGACAATTTTTGCATCTTATATGCGCTTATATTTCTCCTTTGAATTTCGAAGTTTTTCCTGAGCTTGCATTATATATTTCTCATGTCTTTCCTTCCAAAGTTTTGTCAATTCGGAATACTTAAGACAAGGAGTTGTTGCAAGTAAAGATGGCAAATTAGCACCTCTACCAAAAGTTAGTTGAAAGGGAGAAAATCCTGTCCCCTCATAAACCATTGTGTTATAAGCCATACATGTGAATTTTAGATTGTTGTCCCATTCAATCATATTGTCGGCCATATTCGTACGGATCAAATCTTTTATAGTTGAATGCGCTCTTTCTAATGCACCATTACTTTGTGGGTGAAAGGTAGTGGTTTTGACATGTTTGATGCGGAATAGATTTTCAAAATTCTGTATCAGTTCTGAAATAAAATTTTGTCCTTGATCAGTGAGAATATGTTTCGGTGATCCGAAGGTGTAAATGTAGTGATCGAAGAGTCCTTCAATAATTGATTCAGAAGTAGCATTTTTTAATGGTACTAAAATCAGGTATTTAGTCAACATGTCCTGAATTGACAAGATATACTCGTGTCCTTGAGCAGTAACTGTAACAGTCCAAAAATATCAATTGCTATTTTATCATTCGGATTAATTGGTGTGTCAGGAATAATTGCTTCCGCTTTGGGTCAAATTCGTTGCAATTTATGGATTTGACATACATGGCATTTCTTGATGTATTCGATGATTTCTGATTCCATATTAGCCCATCTTCCTAATTCTCGTGCACGTGCAATAGACTTATTTTCTCCGAAGTGTTGAGCCATTACAGAACCATGGCATTCTTTTATGATTTGTTGTCGTTCCTCTTGAGTTAGTTCCGTCGTTGGATTAAAACACGTGTGGATTTTAAGAGTTTTATATTTGTAACTTATAAATGCAATTAGGATTTTTAATTTGATTTGTTCCGTTGAAGTAATGGTCGGATCATCGAAATGTAACCGTAGTATAGTCAACTTCCTTTCCATGGTTTCTTGAGCGATGTTATCCAATACTTTCAACCATAGTTTTTCATTGTATTCAGGCAATACTATTGTTTCTGGGTCCATGATTGTTCGTTGTTTAGAAATTCTTCTTCAAAGTTTACCAGGTGCATTGGGCTTTTCGATTTCGCGTGTTGCTGTACGTTGTGGAAACCATTTGTAATAATCCTTAATTAATTGTTCGGTTCGGGAATCAACGATTTCTTGTGAAGATGATCTACTTTCATCTTCAGTTTCCATTCTTAAAAGTTCGAAACGGCTTGTATTATCGGATCTAGGTTGAACATTCTCCTGAGGTTCTGGTGTTTGTAAATCGCGTTCTGGTGAACCATCTATAACTTCTATGTCTGGAAGTTCAGCTTCTAAATCCAACACTAAATCACTGTTAATTGGGAACACTCGGGATAGGGCATCAGCAGCTGTATTTTCTGATCCCTTCTTATACTATATTTTATAATCGTAATCTTCCATTCTAAGTCGCCAACGCATCAAACGAGAAGAGGGATCTTTCATTTTAACTAGCCATTTAAGAGCTTGATGGTCAGTCAATATTCTAAACTTTCGTCCTAAGAGATATTGTCTTAAGCGTTTCACTGCCCATACGATGGCTAGCAATTCTTTTTCCGTTGTGATATAGTTTAGTTCGTGATTATTTAAGGTTCTCGATATATAAGAACAAAGATGTCCATCTTGAGAAAGAATTGCACCTACTCCCACATTTGAAGCATCTGTGGTTAGAGTGAACTCCTTCTCGTAATCTGGGTAGCGCAAAACTGGAGCTTCGCATAAAGCGTTCTTTAAATTCTTGAATGATTCTTGACATTCAGTTGTCCAAATGAAATCGTTTGAAACTTTAGTTAACTCAGTTAAGGGTTTGGCTTTAGTCGAATAATTTTTTATAAACTTGCGGTAATATCCGGATAGACCTAAAAAAGATTTAACTTATTTGACGGATTTGAAGTGCTTAAATTCAGAAACCGCTGATATCTTTGCTGGATTAGGCCTAATTCCATCTTTGGTAATGAGATGACCTAAATATTCTAACTCTGGACGCAAATATTCACACTTATCAGGTTGAAGCTTTAACCCCGTGGCTCGTAGACGTTCGAAAAGCATGGTCAAATTCTGATTATGTTCTTCTATGGTTGCACCGAAAACGACAATGTCATCAAGGTAAACGAAACAAATTTTTCCTATCAATCCTCTAAATGCTTGATCCATCATTCGCTGGAAGGTTGACAGATGGGTGAATTAAAAGGTGAATTGGAAGGTCGAATAACTTTCTTTTTTAACATTTCTATAGTTTGAGTACTAACTTCTTTTCGATGCCATTCGGGTGGTCTGTAAGATTTATTGTTTATAATTTTATCTTCTTTTAACACTATACGGTGTGAGGTTAACTAACTGCTTGGTAAAGGATTATCCGGAAGTGCAAAGATATCGTGATAAGACTGTATAATTTTATTAATATTTTCTTTAATTTCCGATTCGATGTGATCGAGCCTTGAGTTTTCAGTCAATATTTTTAGTCGAGCTGTTAATTCTTTTTCAGAGATATAATGAATCTTTTTTTCTTGAGGCACTATTTTTAGTGGAACGTATGTAAGTTCTTTGGTTGAAATTAATTTCGGATGTGCAGAATCGTTCACGAGAGGCACTTTAATTTTGTGATCAACAACACGAAAAATTGAATCAGGAATATGACGGTTGTCTAAGAATCCTACATGCCCACGTGATTGATGTACAGGTAATTCAACTAATTTTACCTGATTCGCTAGGATCAGAATACCGTCGTCAATTAAATTGTGTATGTTGCCATTTAGCTTTAATTCTGTATTAGAAAGGTTGTATATATATTGTTGAAGAAAGCACAGACCCATAATTCCATCTTCGGGCATCGGAAAATCATCAGGAACTACATTAAAAACATGCTTAACACCGAGATAATGAAGTTCAAATTTAAAATCTAAAGTATGAATTTCGTGTCCCATTTTAAACTGCTTTACTTGTGAGTCTTGCTTGACATCGTCTGGTAAAAAAGAACTTTTCAAGAGGTTAATAGAGGATCCTGAATCTACTAACAATCGAACGTCTCGTAAAAATCTTATTGGTCGTAACTTAACTGATTGGAGTCGTCCTGATACGTAAAATATTCTATCTGGGGATTGTCCTGATTTTGAACTTCGTTTTCGGGGTTTTCCAAAGGAATTGTTTCGGGGCACTCTTCTTGAGTCATGTGTATTCTCGAGGGTGGTTTTCCTGGTTTCAAACCCGTTTGAAAATTTTGCGGTTTTCCATTTTTTGAGAAACACTGCGATTCAGTGTGACCGATTTTTTTGCAGAAGTTACATTGTAATTGCATTCGCTGGGAAAGAGCCATGTTATGGTTAGGAGGTTGGAATTGTTGACCCGCAGGGGGAGCTCTAGGATTGGTTCTTGATGGCAGTACGGCCGTCTGTGCTACTCTGGTTGTTGATTGTATTCTGAGTCTAAACTTTTCACGGGGCCAAACTTCGGCTTCTAATGCTTCTTCTTGAGCTTTATTTATAGAGTTAGGTTTTAGGGGCCTGACTTGTATTCCAATCTCGTCTTAAAGGTTCATTATGTAGCGTTTTATAGCTGCTTTTTCTTCAATTTGAAGAGCGACTTTTCTAGCGATGGGTGTGTTATGTTCGGATTGAACGGAATAATATAACTCGTTTAAGCATTTACCAAACCGTTGATTGTAAATTTGCACATTGTCGGTATTTTGCTTGCACGAATCAAGTTTTGCCCTACAAAGTTCTACAGAGGCACCTGAGCCTAAATTCGTTTGGAGTGCTTGATAAAGATCTTCATAATTATTTATAGAAATATGTCTGATAGATCGCTTGGCATGATCTACAACTTTTTCAGTTAATATAAAGTCAAGCAGAAAATCTGGTTGGAAACATCGTGCACGCGCGCGTTTCACGGATCTTATCAATTCTTGTGTCCCTACATCGTCACGCCCATTAAGAGTTTCTACGGTACGAACTACTTCCTTGGCGGGTAAGAGGGCATCCTGTCTGTAGTTACGCGCAGCATGAGTTTCTGTGTAGCAGGTCTCATTGTTCGAGGGACCTGCGATACCGGTTTGGTTTGTGTGAAATGAAGATGCCACACGGTTTTTCTCTGAAGGGTCGGTCTAGTTAGAAAATTTTCTATTTTCGTCGCCGGATGCATAGTCTTCTGAATTCTCAGAATTTTCTTCGCTTCTTTCGTCGTTCTCGGTTAATAATTGTTTTTCTCTTTGTGCGAGATTTTTTATCTCATCTACTCTTTTAATATTTTCTCTATTTAATTGATTTATTCCTACTTGTAAACTACCCTGATTCGATTCGATTAATTTTAATCTATCAAGAATTTGGGATAGGAGTATATATAAAATTTCACAAATTTTTAAACGTTTGTTAACATAAACTTACTTCAATCAATTTATTGAATATCGAGAGCGGATCCGTAGATAAGCTGCTGCAAATTATTTCTGTTGATATTCCTCGAGTCGATGGGAATCACTAGTTGTTGAAAATACGTTATAATCCCGCGTTGCCAACTTGGTTGGGTGACGTCTCACCTTCTCTAGGCCTTGTACCCACGGAATCACTATTGAACTTACTCAATTCGGCCAAAGTACGTGTTTTCCGGTAATTTTCAGTGAAAATATCACCGCATAAACTGTCACTTTTATTATTATTATTTTTCACAAACTTCACAATTTTCACAATATTATTATTATTTTTCAAACTTCACAAAAATTATTTACCTTTTTTTCAACAATAAGATAAGGGATCTCAATAAGATAGCTGATTTTTGATCGTGATCGTATCAAGCTATCCTGGCAGGATCGCCAAAAATGTGACGGGTCTAATAAAACAAAACTGATTTATTTATTTTTCTTAATATTTGATATCTATCGATATCAAATGCATATATTTATTTACTTGAGCAAGATGAACGCAATTATATCCGTAGACAGAGATTACATAACCGACAGGTCCGTAGACTTGTATCTTACTAACTAAGCATCCCTAGCCAAAGCCAAGGGTAGCCAGAGATAGAAGGAATTTGTCCTTCAAAAAGGGAAAGCTGGAAACTGGAGAAAACTTGTCAAACTACTTTAGTTATTTCGAGAAAAACGTTATTTTAAGACTAACGTTACACAAGTAGATAATACAAAAAATAATCTTCACAATGACAAACTGATACTATCAGAAAAAATAAACGATGATGAGAAAGAAACCGATGAGGTGCAGAAAGTCGATCTACAAATGGAAACTTCTGAAACAATTGACGAGGAAAGTAATACCTACATACAAGACGAGAAGAAGAGGAAGAGATCATCTTCAAGCAACGACGAAGACTTCATCAGATCAGAGACAGCATTAAAAAACATCGTATTCCCAAAGAGAAGACAGCAAAAACAAATTCAACTCGCAGGTACCGCTGTTTATACTACAAAATGTTAAGGTAACAGATATTGTAAAAATAATAATGACTGTTGTTTGTGTAGAGGATTTTATCTTTAGAAGTCTCGCAGAAAATATAATAGCGTTGTATGTATTTAATTATGATAATTTTAAACTAATTTTCTCAACACTAAAAAATAACAAAGTGGAATTTCATACCAAAGCACCACGAGATGAAAAAACAAATTCCTGGTTATTGAAAGGAATATCGGGTGACTACGACGAGGGGACATCTTAAACGAACTGCTCGCTTTGAATCTCAAAAATGTAAAAATCAAGAATGTTAAGAAAATAAACTTAAAAGAATTTTTTAAGGCGAAATGGGGTAGAGATGCCTTTTTCGTCGGAATATCCAGCGATAGAAATAGTGGGGAATTAATAAATATTAATAGACTAGCTAACCAAATAACTCGATGGGAAAAAATAAATCATAGAAATCCAATACAATGCTTTAATTGTCAGCGCATTGGACATACAGCCACTTATTGTAATCGGTCGTACAGGTGCGTTAAATGCGACAAAGGGCATGGTCCCGGAAAATGCTCGATAGAAATAAACAGCGAGACTCCTAGAGATGAAATCTATTGTATCAACTGTAAACAGGAGGGTCACCCAGCCTCATATAGAGGCTGCCCTAAATTAATTGAAAATAAAATTATCCACGACGAAAAACTAAATAACATTCAAATTTAAATAAAATAATAAATACAGTCAATAAGACAAAAGAAACAAATCAAATTAATATTAGAAACAAACCTACAAATACTCAAAATGTAGTCAGATCTGACGAAATGAGAATGAATGAAAGTATGAATGACAATAATATAGAGAATGATATTGGTATGCATGAGTCAAACTCCGACCTATTAAGCGGGACAAATGTACCTAAAATTAAAGATAGACTAGAACCCATACTCACGCATCATTTATGACAGAAATGAAAAGCTATTTAACAACACAATTAAAATTATCTAAATAAATTTAGATTTAAATTTAAATTATAAATATTATAATTATCTTTTACAATTAAATGAAGTTAAAAATAACGTAAATGAAAATACACAAAAGATCGATTTATTATTCAGCATGTATGAGAAAAAAATGGATAATAACGCTAACAAAAATAATCATTTACACAAGATAAAATGTTATAAGCCTAAGGATCTAAATATAATGTCAATAAACGTAAACTCGATAGTGGCGAACAATCGAAGATATAATTTAATTCATTTTATCAGAAAAAAAGGAGATATAGCTATGATAAATGAGTCAAAGCTCAAAAACAGACATAAAGTTTATTTTGATGACTATAATGTAATTAGAGACGACAGACTGGACGGTAATGGCGGAGGCACTGCAATAATTATTTTAAAAAAATTAATTTTGAACATATCAAACTTAATTACCAAATAAGACCGACAGATTGGCTCAGTCGGATAGGAGCCTGGCGTTGGTGGTCGTTTAAGGACCAAGGGTATAAGTATCCTTGGTTCGCGCCCACTTGGCTTGGTATTTTTCCGGCACGTGAGACAATCTGAGCGGGAGGTTTGACGTCGAGGTATAATGATGTGCACCGTCGATTATTGTCCGGTACACACCATTAGAACTCGACTGTCGATAAACCGGTTGTACTCAGAGAGGTTTTCTACAGTTTCCCTCTTCTCTGGCGAGAAAACCCATTGACGGGTGGTCCAGGCGTAATGCGAGTACTCCTAATAAAGTCGGCTGTAGACGCAAATTAGGTTAATATATAGAAAAATTTATGTAGAATGGTTATGCTTAATCCAAAAAAGTATTTCTCGGGGACTCTTGTCGAAGTGCGTAAGGCCAATAGGGCAGGAGTATAAACAATAAAAAAAAAAATTACCAAATAAAAAAAAACCTTAGAATGTACAACAATAAAAATTAAATTTCAAGATAACAAAACAATCTATATCATCAGTGCATACGTACCAGGTAATATTACAGCAAAATTTCATATTATGTATATCTTGTTATCAAAAAAAAAATTAAAAAAAAAAATTAGGGCGTTAGTCTCGTAGTCCGTAGGTCATAGGTTCGATTCCCGCGTGCGTTAGATTTTATTTGCTTCTTAAGTTTGCGTTTATTCTGATTTTTCTGCATTTTATTCGTATTAGTATGCAATTTAAAGATTATATATACTTTAAAATAATTTAATTAACAAATTTCTAATTTTTTTATAATTTTTAATGTATATATATATATATATATTTTTTTTTTTTGCTTAGGGGATTTTGGGAAATTGCCTACAGATACCTTGGATTCCGCACTCCAAGGTTATGTGGGGTTGGTGTGATAAAACAAAAGGAAATATAAAAAAAAAGAAAAAGAAAAATAAATATATAAAATAGAAAATTTAATAAACTGGCGACCTACTGCCAGCCCGACCCACTAAATCCCGTAACCCTTCTTCTGGAGCCCTTTACCCTCCCTCAGAACTGTCGTAAGACTTTAGCCTTCGAGGGTGGCGCTCCACCTCTGTCGCCAATGCGACTTTCTGCCTTTCTCTGCGGTTATCCTGCGTCTTTAGTTAAAAAATTTAAAACTATTTAAATAAATAAAATAAATAATTAAAAATTATTCGCTCCTTTTAATATTCCTTATTTACTTTTAGTCCTTGCGAGAGTCTTCTTCGCCTCCTCAAGGGCCGTCCTGAAGACTCCGCATCCTCCACTTCCTGCAATATGGGTGGTTGACACCTTATTGCCAATCTTTTCCTTGCACAAAAAGCAACTTGAGTTGTTTTTACAGTTGGAGAACCTGTGACCGGCCTCACCGCACTTAAAGCACGCAGCCGATCTGTCCTCCTTCTGGCATTTGGCTCCAATATGGCCGTATCCCAGGCATCGATGACACCGGATGACCATTACTCTTCTTTTGATTGGGCAACACATAAAACCAATTTTTACGTGTCCCAATTTCTCCAGCCTGTTCGCCTCTTCCAGGTTGGTGACTACAACCGCGAGCTTCATCCCTCGGCGGTTGGGTCCTAAGACCGTCACTCTCCTGTTTACTGGCTTACCCATTGCTTCAGACAACACTTGTTGCACCTCAGCTTCTTGGGTAAGGCAATCCAAATCACGGATCTCGAGTGTAACTCTTCGATCCAATGACTGCACCTTACCCATGCTTCCAACCGCCTTGGTGACCTCAGCGGTGAAAGCGTCCTTATCGGAGTCTCCTCTGAACTTAATCAGAAGGTCCCCCTTGTTTGTAGCTTTTGCTGCTACTATTCTCGTATGGCTGTCCTCTGGGTTGACCTCTTTGCGAAGCTTACCCAGAACGTCAGCATACGTCAATCCTTCACCGACTCGGATTAGAACTGTGGATCTTTTTGACCCAATTCTTTCCAATTGAAGAATCTTTGGATCTGGTACTTCCGTTTCCATTGGAGGAGCTTCCTCCTTCTTCCTCTTATCGGTTTTGGTTCGAGTCTCTTCTGGACTGTCACCCTCTCTCTTCCGTTTCTGAGCATCTCTTAAGACGCTTTTGAGATTACGCCTATAGAAACGCTCTCTCTCTTTCTTACGGTCCTTGCGATTGCATTCCGCACCGCTCAGAACGCATGCTTTGCCCTTGCCTCCTTTAGCAGGACGTCGATGACCTTGAGTCCATCCTTTACCGTTCTATTGACGGTCTTCTGAATGTCGCAAGATTTTATCATCTTTGCGACCTCCAACTCCATTTTTTCGAGACAAGTCGCCTCCTCCTTTCTGAGCCGCAAGCATATCTCGCGAGTCTCTTCTATCGCCTCGTCGTCTACTTCTGAGTGGATAGCGCTATGAACGGTTTTTCCGCTACTGCAGCTTGACACACTCAGAAGGCTCGACGTGCTTCCTTTCCTCGTTTTTTTATTTTCCACGATGTTCTGTGGATCTACCCTTTCCACGATCACTCGTGGCACTGCAAGAAATTGTGCGCCCCCACAATCCGCGCGCACTTGAGCATCGGTCCTGGGACCGATGGTGAGATTTCCCGTTTCCGGCCTGCTCACATGGGGTACCTTCTCAGAATTTTTTGAATTCATTTTTTCTTGCTGTTTGGTTGTCCTTTAGTTGAAAGCCCCGCCACCACGACAAGGTCTACCGAACATATCCATGATGTCAATCATGTCTGGCAGTGGATATGAATCCACTTCTCCCAGCACATCGAAGACATCGATGATGTTCGGCAGTGGACAACCAGCGGCGGAGTTTAATGTATATATTAGAGGAATATATATTAATCTCTACATATACTAACATTAGTTATAAATTCGCTTTTAGTCATCATTTAATTGAAAAAAATAATAATTAATTAAAACTAATACTTATTATAAATAATTTAGGTTATTTCTTTAACAAATATTATAAACTAATTAAAATTATAATGAAATAAAAAAATACTGTCTGAGATGGTCCTTTCTAGGTCCCAAAATGGACCCATAAACTGGTCCTAACTAGGCTCCTAAGTTAGGACCAGGCTAAAATCGCATCACCAGCCATTGTTGGTCCAAACTACACTGCCTACTTAGGTCCAAGCTATTAACAGGGCAATATAGGTATGACCATGCTAGGACCAATTTTCATTTTCCACACGGGACCCAAAATTGGTTCTAAATTAATACTCTTTAAAAAAAAAAATTTTCTAAATTAATAAAATCATTGTAATAAGACAACTATTATTTTACCGTGGCGTTAAATGTCTGCTTTATACTTTAAAAGACTTGTCAAAAAAATGAAGGAATTTTATGGGTAAATATTTGACTATAGTTATTTTTCACACTATGAAAATCGAAATAACTTGCATTTTATGACAAAAAGGTGATATTTTGTTGCAATAGTTGTCCATAAATTACGTAAGGCTCTAAGGGTGAAGGGAAATCTAGCTATTTTTTACGGTGAATAGAAAAAATTGTCGCTAATGTATGCAAAATTATTTATAAAAGAAGGGGGAAGGGGTTAAAATTAAAATATTGTCTTACGTAATTTATATAAAAAAATCATACTATATCCAAGGCTTGAGTTAATAATAACCAATAAAAATAATTATATAAAAAACCAGAAAATTCCCTATAGGGAAATATTTGACCATTTCCATATTATAAAGAGATTTTTTCAAAACCTTAAAATATCTTCTTTCAGAAAAATATATATCTTTTGAATGTTTGATTGATTGATTTATATAACGCACTAGACAGATATTTTCGTTTCAATTTGTTAGCGAGAAAAAATATAGTTCGTTTTATACCAAACATTTATTGGTTTCATTCTAGAAACAATTCTTTTACACTCACATGCAAACATATCCAGTATATAAAGAATGAAAAGCAACAATTACCAGTCCCGACCATTGCAATATCGCTTGTAATCGTTAATCGACATAGGGTAACTTCAATAACACTATTTCACTTTCAAAAAAAAGAAGAAAAAACAAACAAAACTCTATTCACAAAAGCAAATCAATTTTGTCAATATGAAGACACAAGTAATCTCGCAAATTTTTATTTTCACCTTAAATGATTTATTTTATCACAAGTTATAAATTATATACCTAATATGAAAACAAAAAAGGAATTATTAAATTCTCCGAGAAGAATTGAAAATTTAAATTCATGAAAGGTATTATACTTTTCCGACAAATAAAACAATAATAATTTAGACAATTATGCATTACATTTCAGCTCTCTAATAAGCCATTGCAATCTGATGAAGCGAGAATGAGTCAAATTTTCAGGGTAATTTTCTCTTGTTTCTAATGAGAAGAGACCAGTAAAGTTCACCCAGCGGATCAAAGTTTCAAAGGATGAAAAGGCAATGAGAAAATGCGAATTAAAATGTAAGGACTCAGCCCGGTTTCAGGTGAAAAGCATTCTTGTTTTTCAAACAAAGAAAGAGTGAAAGAAAAAAAAATCTCAAGTTGATTCAACATCAGACAAATCTTTGTGCTGGGCTTTTATTACATTATACTCATAAAAATCACCAATTGTTCTTAATGCAAAATTTTTTAATTTCGATTACTTTTTACTAACTTTATCTTTCAATTGTATTTTAATTATAAAAATAATTTTCTTCGAAAATTAAATTTTTTTTGTCTTTATTATTAATAAAAAATATAATTATTATATAACTTTGTGAATTTTAAACTGTTACATTTTTTTCGAATCTTTGAATTAGCGGAAACTAATATTTATTAATTTGTTTTTGGAATTAATTAATTTGTCAGTGGAATTTCACTGACAATCAGTGATTTTTACTGATTCTCAGTGAAATTTTCTGTTGAATTAAAGAAAACTGGGCCACTGAATTGAAATCAGTGAAGTCAGATTTACAGTGTATGAAAACTTATAGGTATAGAAATCTAAATTAGGAGAATTTAAATTTTTATAAATTTCTACATTCGTATTGAAACTCACAAAAATCTAAAAAATTTTAAAGTGCAGCATTTGTTTTGAATTTTTACTTTCACTTTCACTTTGAAATATTTTTATTTTCGTTCGGATTTTAATTAAAACATTACGAATTTCTATCCTTTTCCTTTTTTCTTCATTTTCTACATTTTTTGCTAAATCTATCTACAAATAAAAATTCAAAACTAATAAAATCTGAGGTACTATCACGAATCGATTTCTGTGTCCCTACTAGGCAATTGCGTAATTACTCTTTGTTTCAAGTAAATACCTCAAGTACAGATTTCGCCGAAAATTGTTTGTATACTAGAATTTTTAGAGAAGCGAATTCTGTTTCTGATAGATTGGATTTCTTTTCGCACTCAATCGAAAGATTCTCTGCTGAACTGCGTACTTTGCTCTATAATAGTAATTATACATTTGATTGAGTTCTCTTTTTCGTATAAAAACTTATTATTTTTTCTCTTATTATCTGTTTTGTATATTATAAATTATAAATTTTAAAATGAGTACATTGTACTAAAGGGCGTTTTTTCTTTGTAGCCCGTTTACATGACAAATAAATAAAAATCTTTAAGTAAATAAAAATCCCTGTCTCTATCATTTTTCTTCGGATTTTAACCCGTTGCCTGTTTCCGACCCACGGGTGGGTCGTGAAAAAGTATGGCCATAACTGTTTCCGACCCACCCGTGGGTCGTGTTCACTATCACTCAAAATAAATATAATTTGTTTATAAATTGATAAATATTTTTCTTTACATCAATATTATAATATTATAAGGGTAATATTATAAGGGTCATTAATGATATTTTAGAAAATAATTGAATAATTAGTTATAATTTAAATATATTATACTATTTGAAAAAGTATCAGATTCCGCTGGGCATTTTGGGACAATCATGTTGTATTTTCCTCAAACAGTTAAGGGGTTAATTCAAACATTACGAATTTCTATCCTTTTCTTTTTTCTACATTTTATCTAAATTTTTCTTCACATAAAAATTGAAACTAAGAATTTTTCTTTAAGTAAATAAAATTCGGATTTTAATGTAAACATTACAAATTTCTACCCTTTTCTTATTTTCTGAATTTTTTTTTACTAAATTTTTCTTTAAATAAAAATTTAAACTAATAATCTTCCTTTAAGGAAATAAAATCCCTGTCTTTCATTTTCGTTCAAATTTTAATTAAAACACTACGATTTTTCATCCGTTTCGTTTTTTCTACATTTTCTATATTTAAAAAAAAATTTTTTTGCACATAAGTATTCAAGCCAATAATCTTTCTTCAAGTAAATAAAATCCCTATAATTTTTGTTTAGATTTTAATTTAAACATTACGAATTTCTATCCTTTTCTTCTTTTTTACATTGTTTTATCTAAATTTTTCTTCAAATAAAAAATCCAAACTAATAATCTTTAAGTAAATAAAATCCCTGTCTCTCTCATTTTCGTTCGGATATAATTTAAAATTTTAAACATTACGAATTTCTATCATTTTCTTTTTTTATACATTTTCTAAATTTTTTCCTAAAGTCCTAAGAGTGAAAATAAAATTCTATTAAAGTGAAGGTGGAAATAAAAGTGAAAATAAAAAACTGCAAAGTGAAAGTGATTGTAAAAAAGGGAAAAAACAAAATTCCATCAAAGTTAAAGGTAAAGTTAAAAATTAAAATAGAACTTCATCTAAGTGAAAATAGAAATAAAATTCAATGTGAGAATAAAAATCTATCAAAATGAAAGAGGAGATGAAAGTGAAAATGAGAGTGAAAGTAAAATATCAAAGTGAAAATAGAAATGAAAATTAAAGTAGAAATAAAGTCCTATAAAAGTTAAAATAAAAGAGTGGAGATGAAAATATGTTATGATAGTGAAAATGAAAGTGAAAATGAATGTGAAAAAATCTTCTACTATACAGTAAAATGAAAGTTAATAAAACAGTCAAATTATTATTATGATAAAGACAATAGAAACAAATTTTAAAAAAATTTGACCATTACTTTATATTCACCGTCCATTATTAAATTTTGTAGTTAAATGACATAATCGTTAAAGGAGGTACGGTGTTTTAAAGCTCAAGTATAAATCTTTAATAGAAATTGAATTTATAGGTCGAATTAATGGTCAGTTTGAAGTGAGTTTGGAGAATAACGAGAAGGCAACCACAGAAATGGAATAGAATGATGTTCAGCAATAGTTTCTGAAATCTAGAGAGATGGTTTGAAGAGGTGGTTATCAAGTTAATCTGAATTAGGTTGAAGCTTCTGTAACTGTGGTTATTAACTGGAGCAACTTTTTAGTTAACAGCAAATATAATATAATTTCAGAAATTCAATTCAAAACTATTACTTTAATATTCCATATTCTTTTTATTGAATATACAAACTTCAATCTAATGTAAACCAAAATGAAAAAATTAATGAAAAAGACAAAAAAAAAAGAATAACTTCATTTTATTGGAATTAAATTTTTATAGACTTACTTTTCCTCGTTCTCTATATAAACTAAATGAACGACAGAAAAAATAGATCGAATATTGCCAAAATATTCTAACGTTTCCATGAGTAACTGAATGAAAATATTGCCGAATGGACGCTTTGAAGCCGAACGAAAATGCAAGAGAGAAAAATGAGAGGGAACAGCTTGGTTCGAATCATACACATAGATATACGTGCATGTGTGTGAAAAAAAATATATATATACGCTCAAGTTTTCGCAAACGTGATGTATTTTTTACAATCTGCCCTGGACTAACGGATCGTTATGGGACATAATAACATCGTTTCAATGCTCAAATTTCGATATTGAAAATCTCGTGAAGCTTCGAATAAATATGAACTGACGCAATTTTCATGAATTTTCTGGTAGAGAAATATTTCACGTATAAAATTCTTGAAAATAAAATTTCATAATATTGGATTATTAACCATTGTTCTTTAATTTACAATAAAAAATTCGTGATTAATTTAAAATTTTACTTCAAGCAATTATCTCTCTAATGATGAATTTAAATATATAGAATCAACATTGGCCTAAAGTTTGGTTAGATACTGGACCAAATACTATAATATACAATGATAAACAAAGATTTGGCTTAATATTGGACAAAATCTCATGACCAACATTGAACAAAGATTTAACGATATAATTGGCACAAGATTTGGCTAAATGTAAGACCGAACTTAATCGCCAATAATAATAGGCGCAATATTTGACTAAATGTTGGACCAATAAATCTTATGATCAGTTAAAAAAAATCGGTTTAAAATTGAGTCGAATGTTAAGCTAATGCTCAAGGTTCGACTCAATATTAAACCAATTTTTGTAGACAATAAATGAAAAAATCTTAAGACAAATTTTGGCTAAATATTAGACCAAAAAAATTATAAAAATATAATACACAGTGGTATCTAAAGATATGACTGAACATTAAGCAAAATTTCATGACCAATATTTGCCCAAGATTTGGCTATATATCGACCAAATTTTACGAATAATATTAGTCAAAGGTTTGGATAGAAAATGGATCAACTTCTATGAACAATAATTAACAAAATATTTAGCTGAATATTGGACAAATTCTTAGGACTCATGTTGGCTCAAGATTTTACTAAATATTAAACCAAATTTTGAAGACAATACTTGAAAAAACTGACAATCAATATTGGCTAAAGGTGGACTAAATATAAGACCAAATAAATATAAGTTTAGCCAAAGATTCGGCTAAATATTGATCCAAATTTCTTTACAATATCGTCACAATATTTCCCTTTATTTTCGACCAAATATTACGACCAATATAGAGTTTGGCTAAGAATTAGATCAACTTCACCAATAATGTTCCAAACATGAAGCAATAATTGGTAAAATGTTCAGCTGAATATTGGACAAAATTTTAGGAAATTGAAAATTACGATAAAAATCCTTTTGAAAAAAACTTATTTTAGTACTCACGGTTATTATAACATCTATAAAGAATGATGTGGTTAAACAGTAAAAACTCACCTGTAACAGAATGATAAAAAAAAGAATTAATATATCGTAAAAACTTTGAAAAAAATACAATACGGTTTCAATTTAAAAATTAAGCCTTTGTGTCATAGATACACCTTTTTTTTGCTTTTAGTGTTTAAAGTTTTCGGCTTATGAAACTGACACTTTCGAGAGATGTTTGTGCCAATTTTTATTGTATTTTATATTTAGTTAGTTTTAGATTCCAAGTTTTGATTTTCGACAAAAAGGTAGTAAGAAATTTGGATCTTTTTAAAGTCTTTTAATCTTATTTAAAATCTTTTTAATCTTACAAATCTGATACTCGAGAGACTTTTTTTTAGTTTCCAAATTTAGTTTTACGACCAAAAAAATAAAAAAATCGGTAGGTTTTTTTCTTTTAAGTATAAAATTGTTATTATTGAAAACAGGTAAAAATTTAGGATTTTTTGAAAACGATAATAAAAATAAAATTTATATATGTTACAATTTTCTTGCTTAAATCTTAAATTTCACATTCCTAAGATATTCTAAGATTTCACTATATTTTGGACTGCATTTTACGACCACTATTAATCCAAGTTTTTGAAAAAATGGTGACCAACACTAATCGAGAATAATTGATAAAAGATTTAGCCCAATATTGGACAAAATATTAAGGTTATTATTGGCCCAAGATTTGATTAAATGTTGAAACCAAAATGGGCTAAGTATAATAGACAAAATTTAATGAGCAATATTGGCCAAAGTCATTTTTATAGGTAGGTATAATTATAATTGATCTATAAACTTTTGTTAAATACCTATTTATGACCAACTTTTAATGCTAATAATTGTCAAACTTGGCTGAATATTGGAAAAAATCTTATTATCAAAATTAGTCCAAGATTTGGCTAAATACTCGACCAAATAAATAAATAATTTTAAATATTTTTGTCGTTAGTCATGGTTCGCTAGGTTTTAAACAAGTTTAAAATATATTAATTTTTGAATATTTTTGTTGTCCGCCATGGTTTCCTAAATTGTGACCTTAGTCAAAATATAGAAATTTTTAGATTTAAACTAGTTTTTCCGTTGGCCAAGGTCAAAATATGAATATTTTGAAGGTTGAAAATATTTTTGTCGATGGACATGTTTTGCTAGATTTTATTACTGGTACATATTATTTAGTAGTATGGAAAACGTCCATAAACAATAGTGTTTTATTGTATTGATTTTATTTTATTTATATTGGACAATGTTTCAAAGTATGACTCAGAACTTGTTTACATTGGTTAAAGTCTTTTGACATATTAGCTGGAATTTACCATTTTTCGTGTCCACGCGGGTATTAGATCAAATGTCTTCAATAATATTAGTCCAAGATTTGTCTCAATAATAGACCAACTTTTATTATCAATAATTAACCAAAAATTTGCACAGAAAAAGCTTGGTATGATTTTTGTTGCGTGTAAATTTAGTCATTGTTAAACGACATAGAACGTTTCGCCATCTATGAAGGTAAAATTTGTTACGTGTTATTTTCTGTATCTCTAAATATTTGTGCAACTTTTATTGACAATAATTGACTGCATAATGGTCTGAAGCTTGTAGCTAAGATTAGCTCAAGATTTTGCTAAATATTGAACTAAATCTTAGTTTACATTTCTACCCGAGTTTTAATGAAGCTTCGTTAAATAAAGCGAGAATTCCAATTGCCAAACAGTGTTGATATTAATGAAGCCAAATTCTCGAAAGCTTCGAGGGCGAAGTATGAGCTTCATTTGTTTCACTTCTCTCATCCATAACGTGGAAAAACAGTTTATCCCTTTAGCTTTCTCCTTCTCTCTCTACGTTTGCATCATTTTTTCTCCCCCTCCCTGAGATTTTTTTTGACCCCTTTCATCATCCACCAAACAAAATAAAAGAGAACGTGCCAGAGGAAGATTCGTAGATTTCGCACTTGAAAAAGGCACTTTCCACTAGAAGCACAATAACCGGAACTGGTTACGTGCTTGAAATAACGAAGCCCCCCCCCCCCTGCCGCCCTCCTTTTCTATATCTTTCCACTCACTCAGCGAATAGACACCCCATTGTTAAGATAGTCTCTGAAATAACGTACGATGTCTCACAGTTGTTTGAAAAAACGATATCGATATATTTTTTATCATCAAAGTAGAATCAAATTACGTTTCTTTCCATTTCAAGATTTCGTTTATCGTAAAACGTTTAAATTCCCCGCTAAAGCTCTTACTGGAAAGTGTAAAGAGAGAATGTCTCAAATGGCAATCGAGATTACATAAGGGAATCAAGTAATTGCTTGCTTCGAAATTATCGCGCACCCTCCAACGACTATATATAGTTATATATAATTACAAAACTTGATATCCTTTTCAATTAATTATTCAAGGCCACCGGAAACTATTTAATGGAAAATAATACTTGACTTGCTCTGTTAAATTGTTAAGTCATTTCATTCAAATTGTTATAATAAAGATTTTCCATTGTCGGCTCTTTGCCCATTGTTTCCAGTTCAAACCCTAAGAATAAATGGAAATTTAGTTTCCCCGAGTCAAATTCATTAAGTAATTTATCCTATTTCACAGTGAGAGAGTGAGAGAGAGAAAGATGATAAAGGGAGGTTTTCTCTTAAGAAATATTCTATTATTCATTCAATGCCGGAAAGATTATAAAAATTTATAAAAGACATTCTATTTTTTTGCTGCTGTTAAAAAGAAGAGATTCTTTTTTGGACGATGTTACAAAGAGGATATTTTATAATTTAATGAACATGATTTTCCAGAGTACGTAACTTTTTCGAAAAATAAAATTTTTTAGGAAAATTTTTAAATATTTATGTAAAATTATAATTAATTCATTTTGCATGAAATATCAAAGATTATTGTACACTAATTATAATTATTTTAAAATTATAAATTTTAATTTTTTATTCATAGGGGACAGTGGGGCAAACCGGCCAGGTGTCAATATCTCCGAAATGGCGAAATTGTCAAAAGTGCTATTTAGAAATTTAAAACAACCATGTGTAGTATACCTCATTTTTCAATTTGACATTTTTTACTTTTGTTTGTGCAACGCTGGGAGCAAAAGTTTTTTTTAGTTCTTTTCTACACTTTTACGAATTTTTTCTTAAGGAAATTCTGAGGAAATCGTGTAATATTTCCAAATATTAGGTCTTAGGTTTTGAAGGTACACACCTCAGGAATATTTACCACCAAAAACTTTGATAAATTTGCAAAGCGTTTTTTTTAACAAATATTAATTCTCAAAATGGGCCTGTGGGGCAAACCAGCCATAGGATATTTTCATTGTATCAGAGTTTCACGAAAATTATTATTAATTAGAATGTTTTTTTCATTAAAATATTTACTTTCAATGAAAAATAGTTATCTTCCAATGAGAATTAGACCCTTTAATTTTGTTTCCCTGATACACTGAGAAAACTGGAGAGTCAAATTCAGAGGTTCAAAAAGTGTATGTTTCCTTTGATGGTTATGAAGAGAGTTAAATAGTCCTTCTAAAATAAATTTTGAATTGGTAATGGAAATCTACTTGTATATTCTCTCCCATTATATCTGAGGGTTAAAAGTTGCGCAGAAAATGTGTACACTCTAAATCTGAATCAGTGAAAATTTCACTGATTTCAATTCAGTGGCCCAGTTTTCTTTGATGAATCAGTGGAATTTCACTGACAATCAGTGGTTTTCACTGATTCTCAGTGAAATCCCACTGATGAATTAAAGAAAACTGGGTCACTGAATTGAAATCAGTGAAATTTTCACTGATTCAGATTTAGAGTGTACGATCTGATGCGCGCGAAATTATTTTTCTGACATTTTATGTATTTAATTTAGGGGTTAGGTTGCCATATTTATTCATTTCGCGCCGGATAAGGAAGGGATTTCTCAAGATGGTTAATTTGTCCCTCTGTTAGAGAAATGGCACGAATATCTGTCAATGGTGAATTTGAACATTTAGATTGTTATCCAATAGCTAACTCTCAAATATGAACGATTTGTCCCTCCAGATGTTTAGTCCAATACTCCAGTTTTCTCAGTGTGATTTCAAACATTTATGTTTTGTTATTAAAAAAAATTATTTATTTAATTAAAATTCAATTCTGTATTATTATTTACATTATTACAACAATTGTTCACATGATTCTTTATGTTTGTTCTTATTGTAGATTATACAAATGCAATATATTATAGATAAAAAACCCAACTGGCCGGTTTACCCCAGGGGGTGGGGCAAGCCGTCCAGTTTGCAAATTTTTTTAAAGTTAACACAGCAACTAAACAATAAAAGATAAAGTATAGGTGTCTCTCATATTCATATTTAAATTTTAAGATTTAAAGGCTTAATTTGGATCACTAATTATAAGTTTAAAGTCTGTTTTGCAAAATTCAAGAAAGCACACCTAATATAGCGAAATATATTTTTAAAACTTAATTAAAGTCGATATAAATTTTTAATTTGGTACTTTTAAAGTTTCTGATTCTCAATGTAAGTCACTTGATTATTTATATTTCGCTTGGAAGCTAATATTTAAAAAAAAACCATAACGACATTAAAGATTTGGCAATTTTACCTTTAATTTCAGTTACTATAAAATCTTTTTGGATCAAATTTAAAATAGAGAGAAGTGGTGGCCCCCTTAAAAAAAGAATACCTTATTTATATTTATTTATATTTAAATATATATATATTTCCTTAGTTCAATTTTTATTCCATTTTTCTCACAAAAAAAAATTGCTTTTAATAATTTTTAGGTCACTGTAAAAATTTAAGTTTATTATTTCCATCTATTCTTGAAAAATTGCAAAAAAAGAAGGGAAAAAAGCATCAAATAGTGTTTGCTCTTTTATAAACTTCAAAGCCACTCTACTTCTTGTTGTTACATCAAGATTGACCGACATATTCTTGAGAGAAAATCTACTGCAATAACGAAGAGAAAACTACTTTTACCCTTTATGTTTTTCCACAAAAATATGGACAGGCATGCAGAAATGTAATCTAATTTTGTATACAGGTCGTGTGTAATATAAAGTAGAAAATGTTTAAAACATTTATTTTAAGTTCTTCCATTTAATTTTCTTACTGAGAGAGAGAGAGGGAGGGAGAGAGGAACTGAAAATCATGAGAATGAATCAAGTAAATGACGATTCACTAAATTGAAACCACTTTTTTTATTCGTGCTATTTAGTTATTTATTTATAGGATCAAATATCCAGTGGAAAGCGAAACATAAAATAAAAGAGGTATAAAGTTTTTTTAAATTTTTAATTTTTTTAATTCAAATCCATTCAACTTTAATTATGATTAAAACCGAATTTTCATGGTCTTACATTTTTTGTAGTTAAAGAAGACTCTTTCACTGGGAGAGTGTATAATAAAAAATAGTGTTTCAATCCCGGGAATAGAGTTAAAATAAGATTTAGGAAAGAAAAATGTTTATTTTTCTCTGCATATTATGTACAAATTCAAGGAGCGGCTAATTTCCAAATAATTTTCCTACTCAAAAAGCGGGGTTAAAATTTCTTTTAGAGAATAATTTGCTGTATTTTTTCCATTTTTGGTTTTTTAGAAATAAAAGCAAAAAGAAAAAAAACCGCCTTTTTTCTTTGCATATTTTGTTCCTATTTCAAGAAGCAACTGATTTGCAAGTAATTATATACAGCTCAAGAAATAGGGCTAAAATTGATTTTAGGGAATAATTTGTAGTATTTTTTCAATTTTTAGTTTTTTAGAAATTAAATTCTAAAAGCGAAGACAAACATCTATTTGTCTCTGTACATTTTGTACAAATTTTGAGGAGCGGTTAATATTCAAATACAATTAAATACAACTTTAAAATCAGTCAGAGAAGCAGGCGCAATGCGCCTACATCATAGGGTTTCGTGGCCTGAAATGACAAAAAAATAAATAAATAATAATTTATTTAGAAATTTTTTTGTACTTAAGATTGAAAATTTTTTTTATTATCATAGTAACGGTTGCCATGGCAACGGTTGTAATGGCAACCATTACTGTATCAACGGTTGCAACGGCAACGTTTGTTATGTCAACCATTAACATAGCAACGGTTACCATGGCAATGGTTGTTATGTTGTCTTAAGACTTAAGACTTATAAGACTTAAGACTTAAGACATAGGACATAAGACTTAAGACTTAGGACTTAGGACTTAAGACCTTCTTATACCGAAGTTAAGTCTTTAGTCTTAGGACTTAAGACCTTCTTATACTGAAGTTACGTCTTAAGTCATAGGAGTTAAGACCTTCTTATACCAAAGTCTCGCTATAAGACTTAAGACTTAAACCTTATTACAAGCTACGTAAACCTGACAGAACCATATTGTCGGATCACGATGGGACCTATTGCATAATTAAGGGCTCATTTAAGGCTAATTTAATGCCCCATTGCCGAATTTCCGGCCCTTCATTTTTTTAAAAAAATGCATGGTTTTGTCAGCCTTACTTCAAGCTGGCAGAACCACCTTCAAAAATGCTTAAAATGGCGTTTTGAGACTTTTTCTATGTACGAAAAATTTCGGCTCAATTTAGGCTTCAAGTTTCCACAATCAAAATTAATTAATATTATAATTTAACAAAAAATGTGTTTTGTTTATTTATAAGACTTTTCAATCCATATACGAAGATCACTGACATAATACCAAAGTAATATTAATGAAATTTTGTAAAAAACTTCAATCCACTAATAATTTTTACTGTAAGTTTTTATGTTGTTATATAATATATTTGACGAATGATATATTGCAGTCTCTATTTGTTTAAACAATTTACTATTGTTAATTATTATCTTCTCTCTCCGTACATGTAGAGAGAAGCATTTTTTTCGTAATTTTGCAATTTATCGACCTAATTATAATATATCGAATAAAAATTATATATAAAATTATCAATTTGACAATTGTTTAAACAAATAATTGTTGCTATTTACGAATTCCTTACACAAAGTACCTAGAGACTAGCAGTTTTTATTTAAATTTTCAATCTACTAAGCTATAAGTATAGTATAACATAAAGATATTTTATGAATTTAACATCTCAGACATTATTTTAACATATAATTGTTATTGAGTCAAAACGCGTCAACCGTGAATACATTTTTTTATAGTTTTGGAAAAGTCAAAACATTTATGAAAATCTGTAGTTCACAGCAAACCAAAAAAAACACTTTTAACCATTTTTAAAAATTTTTAATATTTATACCTTTTTTTATAATAAAAATTTTTTGCATTATTTAAGAAAAAAATTAATAACTCATTACTGTTACCGACAGATTAGCTCAGTCGGATAGATGCCACGCATTGGCGGTCGTTTAAGGACCAAGGGTATAAGTATCCTTGGTTCGCGCCCACTTGGCTTGGCATTTTTCCGGCACGTGAGACAATCTGAGCGGGAGGTTTGACGTCGAGGTATAACGATGTGCACCGTCGATTATTGTCCGGTACACACCATTAGAACTCGACTGTCGATAAACCGGTTGTACTCAGAGAGGTTTTCTACAGTTTCCCTCTTCTCTGGCGAGAAAACCCATTGACGGGTGGTCCAGGCGCAATGCGAGTACTCCTAATAAAAGTCGGCTGTAGACGCAAATTAGGTTAATATATAGAAAAATTTCTAAGTAGTATGGTTATGCTAAATCCAAAAAGTATTTCTCGGAGACTCTTGTCGAAGTGCGTAAGGCCAATAGGGCAGGAGTATAAACAATAATAAAAAAAAAACTCATTACTGTTTTGCTAGAAATTAATGGCAATTTTTTTGGTAGTCATTGAATATCCACTCTTTTAAATAAACTTAATTGTGAAAAAAAATTTTGAAAAATTTTTAATTTTTAATAACAATTTTATAAACAATTAGTGTTTTTTATGCTTTCTAGAGCAAGGATTTTAATGAAATTTATACTTAAGATACATTGAACCTACATCTTTATATTCCCGAAAAAAAAATTTGTATTTCCAATTACAACCGGAGATTTTGAATTTTTTGTTGCGCCGTGCGCCGTCTGCTCGTTTACCGCGGCAGACGATACACGAGCAGACGGCGCACGGCGCAACAAAAAATTCAAAATCTCCGGTTGTAATTGGAAATACAAATTTTTTTTTCGGGAATATAAAGATGTAGGTTCAATGTATCTTAAGTATAAATTTCATTAAAATCCTTGCTCTAGAAAGCATAAAAAACACTAATTGTTTATAAAATTGTTATTAAAAATTAAAAATTTTTCAAAATTTTTTTTCACAATTAAGTTTATTTAAAAGAGTGGATATTCAATGACTACCAAAAAAATTGCCATTAATTTCTAGCAAAACAGTAATGAGTTATTAATTTTTTTCTTAAATAATGCAAAAAATTCATTATTCACGGTTGACGCGTTTTGACTCATTATTTACTTATTTTTATCACTATGTACATGAAAAGATACAAATTTATTTCTAATAATCCAATTTATCATGCTGAGTATTACAGCATGAATATCATTGGTTTATAATGCAACTGCCAATCGAACAAAATATTTTCTTTCGATTAGTAGGTACCTTTCGATCCATATAGGTCATAGAATAAAATTCAACGAAAATTAAGAAAATTACAGTCGATTAAAGAGCAAATTTCATGAAAATTTTGATGATTTTTAGACACTTGACTAACTTCTACTATTTCTTCCACATGAAACAGTAACAAATTTTTAGGTTTTAATCTTTTATTGCTAGGTCTATTTCATTACTAAAATTTTGAGTTAGAACCTCGATTGGATTAAAAATGACAATTCTACAGTCAGGCTTCGAAGTGACACACTTTTCCACTTTTTTGACACTTTTTTTGGTCAAGCATACTTTTTGCTACTTATTTTGTCAAAAAGCTACTAAATGCTACTTTTTTCCAAAAAAGGTAAAAAAAAATTTACAGAATTCAAGAATTTTAGTTTTTTTTTGTGAATTTCGTAGATTTCAAAAAACCCGCCAAGTGTATTAAATTTATTATTGGACGCGTGATTACAATATATTATAATAATTACTAATAGTGGATGTTTATTAAATTACAACTTTTTAACGTTTCAAATTTTTCGTATCTAATTTTATTACTCTTTAAGCTTCTTAAAAAAATTAAAAACTAAATTTTTCACTATATAATTTAATAGTATTTTTAAGATACCTTTTTTGACTTTATAAAAGTTTCATCAAGTATAGAAAAAATCAATTAAGAATGAAAACTTAATTCTTTTGGTTATATAAATTGTTTGATTAAAAATCCAAAATAATATTTATTTAACGTGATTATTTATTAAATTATGTTTACAATCTTTATGTCAAATTTAAAAATATTAATTGTATTTTCAATAATACAGTGTTTTAACCCATTAAGGACGGGATGTACAAAATTTGTACACAATGTTTAAGGACATATTTCAATAATAAAATGCTACGAGAAAATTTTTTGAGTACACATTTCTTATGTGTCAAGAGTCCCTCTTTCGAATGGCGTGCTCAAAAAAACTAAAAAATGTTAAATAAACAATTTATTTAACAATTTATAACAAAAAACACAATTTTTAAAGAATTTTAAATTGGTTTTTTTAATTTTTTTATAGCTTAACCCTTCAGCATACCTTCTACTGTTATATATATATCGCGTCAAAAATAATTGGGCTACAAGATAGGACTATTTTGGGGATTAAATTTTTAAATGGCTGTCACAAAATGGCGACCAAAGTTACTTTTTTTAAACAATATTATAAACAAATGGAGGAAATTTTCAAAAATAGTTAAATTTGCTTGAAACTTGTCACTCGGGGGTTTTTAGGGTCGCTGATGACGAATATGACCTTATTTTTAAAAAATTCAAAATGGCGGATCCAATATGGCTGACGACAAATTGAAAAAATGATTGTATTCTCTTGAAACTTGTCACTTGGGGGTTTTTGGGGTCACTGATTACGAATATAACCTTATATTTTGAAAATTCAAAATGGCGGATCCAATATGGCGGACTTAGATTTAAAAATCATACAAATTCTCATGAAACTTCTTATTCGGGGGGTTTTTGGGTTCGCTGGTTACGAATATAACCTTAGATTTCAAAAATTCAAAATGGTGGATCCAAAATGGCGTACTAAATTGAACTACACTACCGGTCAAAATTGAGAGACCACCCATTTTCAGACGAATGAAAACTCCACGCGGTGAGAATACAATCATTTAAAACGTTTTTCGTACGCCATTTTGAATCCACCCTTTTGAATTTTTGAAAAAACGAGGTCAAATTCATCATCAGCGACCCCAAAAACCCCCGAGTGACAAGTTTCAAGCAAAGTTAAATATTTTTGAAAATTTCCTCCATTTGTTTATAATGTTGTTTAAAAAAAGTAACTTTGGTCGCCATTTTGTGACAGCCATTTAAAAATTTAATCCCCAAAATAGTCCTATCTTGTAGCCCAACTTTTTTTGACGCGATATTTATAACAGTAGAAGGTATGCTGAAGGGTTAAGCTATAAAAAAATTTAAAAAACCAATTTAAAATTCTTAAAAAATCGTGTTTTTTGTTATAAATGGTTAAATAAAGTGTTTATTTAACATTTTTTAGTTTTTTTGAGCACGCCATTCGAAAGAGGGACTCTTGAAACATAAGAAATGTGTACTCAAAAAATTTTCTCTAAGCATTTTATTATTGAAATATATCCTTAAACATTGTGTACAAATTTTGTACATCCCGTCCTTAATGGGTTAAGTCGGTTGTTCAATAATAAAAAAATCATTTATAAAGATTTAAGATCTATCTAGAAAAAAAATTATAATTTTTTTTATTGGAATTAAATTGCTCATAATTAATTATTGTACAAAATTATGGCTATGTGGATTCTAAAATTTAAAAAATTTATATGACTAAAAACAATCCATTTTTTCCATTTTGATAGTTGTTATTAGTAAATTACTAAAAAATGTTTACGTTTCATTTTTAAAAATTAGATGGCTGATAAAAAGTTATTGATAGTTTTTTAAAAAATAATAAGGAGAAAGAAGGTGTCAATTTAACTTCTCAAAATTATGAGCCTGTTATTAAAAAACAAATTCTTATGAAAGATCTCATTTAAGTATTATTAACAATTACATTTCATTATGTAAATAAAACTTTCTAATGTAAAATATCGACAAAAAAGCTATTATATTTTCATGTTTTATGTTTATAAATCAAAATTTAAAAAAAATGTTGTGAATTCCTATTTTTAGTATTTTTTTTCTTTCAATGTTTTGGACAACAACATATATTCACTTAATTTTCTTACTTAAAAAACTAATTTTACTTCATTTTTAATATGCTACTTTTTGCTACTTTTTTTCAATTTAGAAGACACTTTTTTCTTCCAAAATGCTACTTTTTCACACTTTTTTTGACCTGCTACTAGACTTCGAAGCCTGTACAGTAGATTTAGTGAACAAAACTACTTTTGTTAATTTTTAGTATCCCCCTCAACATTTGCAGCAAAACTTAAAACAATAAATTTAAAGTTAAGTTAAGGGTTACTAAAAAGTTTCTAAAATCACTAATCAAGGGTTTCTGAAATCTCTGATTTCGAAATTAAAATGGCGGATAAAAATGGCGGACAAGTTTTTAAAAATAGATCGAATTCGTCTCAAATTCGCTACTCGGGGATTTCGGGGTCGCTGGTTACGAATCCGATGTCAGATTTTGAATATTTAAAATGGTGGATTCAATAAGGGAGTGTGGGGCAAACCAGCCTTACCTACGGCTTTTTTACTCTTGTGACTAAACGAATCAACCGATTTCATTTTTCGATGGCTTGTTTGAAAGGTCATTTAATTGCGCAACTTTTTCCCAGAGACACCTATACTTTATCTTTTGTTGTTTAGTTGCTGTGTTAACTTTAAAAAATTTTGCAAACGGTCCGGTTTGCCCCACCCCCTGGGGTAAACTGGCCACCTACGTTTTTTATCTATAATATTGCATTTTTATAATCTACAATAACAACAAACATAAAGAATCATGTGAACAATGGTTGTAATAATCCACTCTATTATATTAAGTTAGAGAACGACCGACCGACCGACTCACACCTCTTTCTATCTGTCTAACATCTATTAGAATACTTCACTCACACACATGTCCAAAAAACATTTACCCATGTATGTACACATACACGCTAAACACATACATGTCCTGTCACGCATGCGCAGTAGTATTCCATGAATGTCACGCATGCGCAGTAGTGTTCTGTCAATGTTACGCATGCGCAGTAGTGTTTTATCAATGTCACACATGCATAGTAGTATTCTATCAATGTCACACATGCAAAGTAGTATTCTATCAGTGTCACGCATGCGCAGTAGTGTTCTATCAATGTTACGCATGCGCAGTAGTGTTCTATCAGTGTCACGCATGCGCAGTAGTGTTCTATCAATGTCACACATGCGCAGTAGAGTTCTATCAATGTCACGCATGCGCAGTAGTGTTCTATCAATGTCACGCATGCGCAGTAGTGTTCTATCAATGTTATGCATGTGCAGTAGTGTTCTATCAATGTTACGCATGCGCAGTAGTGTTCTATCAATGTTACGCATGCGCAGTAGTGTTCTATCAATGTTACGCATGCGCAGTAGTGTTCTATCAATGTCACGCATGCGCAGTAGTGTTCTATCAATGTTATGCATGTGCAGTAGTGTTCTATCAATGTTACGCATGCGCAGTAGTGTTCTATCAATGTTACGCATGTGCAGTAGTGTTCTATCAATGTCACAATGCAAAGTAGTATTCTAGCAATGTCACACATGCAAAGTAGTATTCTAGCAATGTTACGCATGCGCAGTAGTGTTCTATCAATGTCAGGAATGCGCAGTAGTGTTGTATGAATATCAGGCATGCGCAGTAGTGTTCTATGAATATCAAGCATGCGCTCAAAACACCCACACATGTATACTCACACATATACACTAATCACTAATTACATACACATGTATACTGACTCATATGCAGATATAAAGTTATAAACTCCTACATATACACAAATCACATATGTATATAGATTTAATAAACGATTGATAATATAAATTGTTGAATTTTTTAAGGTTCGTTGATGCACGTAGTGTCTATTGAAATTTTTTTAAATATACGTAAATACCTCACCCGCTAATGCTGCGCTGTCTGTGTTGTAAGAGAACTTATTTATTTACTTATTTATTAAATTTGTTTGACAGAAATCAAAAATAATTTTTTAGATGGATAATCAGTGAAAAATGACTTATATAACTGTAAGTGTAATTTTCAACTGACTTTTAGTAAAATTATTTGTTTGACAGAAATTTACAATAATAAATAAATCACAATAAAATAACAATCAATGAAGAATGACTGATATTTTAGTACTTTTCAACTGATTTACAGTAAAATTCCACTGATTATGAATCCAAAGTCACTTTTTAAAAATACAAAATGGCGAATCCAGGATAGCGGACGAAAATGAAAGATTTAGTAAGAGATTACATGAGAAAGTAATTTCTCATTCCAATTTTTTATACTCTTATTCCCTCTTAGACTATATAAATACTCTTGTTTAAGGTATTTGTCGCGCGACTGGTCACTGTCAAGAGTTTGTATCCGTTGACTGTACTTATGAAACGATTATGAATGCGAGTTTCCGAAAAACTTTTGCGGACGTACAGTTTGACACACAGATGTTCTCAAAGTATATTCATAACCTCTCGCATGAAAAACGATCGTGGCAACGTCGCAAGTTTGGCGTATGGCCGTCTTTAAAATTTCGCGCCAAAAGTAGCAGACAAGCTGTAGTATTTAACAAGCGCTATTGCCACTTTTACAAATTCACCTGTCATTTACAGTAAATGTTAAAATAATTTTTCAAGTTTGATGTTAAATATCTTTTAAACAAAACGGTGAAAAATTTTCATTTTTTTTATAAAAGTTCATTTTGGTTCAATAAATAAAACTTTAGTTTTTCTAAAAAATCTGTCGATTAGTATAAGTGCAAAAATTAAAAATCTGTGGTTTTCATATGGTTTTCCTATACCGTACATGTTAAAAATCGAAACTTTGATTTCATTTTTTGAGACTTACAGACGGTCAATTTTATTTTAATAGGCCTTATTTTGTAGATAAATATCCAAAGAATAATTATGTGAAATTTAAAAAAATTCTGTCGAAAACGAATTTACGCGACAAATACCTTAAGCTGATGAATGGGATAACTTGTGTTGAGTCCCAAAGTGTTCAGCTATGAAACTTCTAATACAGTCAACTCTATGAATAGTGCCGCTATCAATAGTGCCACTTCTCCTCTTTCTCGCTCGAGCTCTATCCCCACTTTAGCGACTCTAGCACGGCTTCTGAATTTCGAGTTTCCTCTAAGAGAGAAATATACAAACAGTGGGGGTACTACAGTTCCAAGAAAAGTCGTAAACGCTGTGCAATTTTGCGGCACTATTCATAGAGTTGACTGTACTATAGTGTGTACCTGTCACATATTATTCTATAAAGGAGTACTATACTGACTGCATAAATCATTTTTCCATTTTTCTCCGTGTAATTAAATTTGTTAAAGAATTTCATTAGAAACTTTTTAACAAATAGAATTTTCAAAGTATTTTAATTAAATAATTGATTAATAATTGAATATTATAAAGAGTTAAATTCTAATGTATTCATGTTTCTTACTGCAAAGATTAATAATTAAAATTTTTATTAGTTAATTTAAAAAAATATACATACTTAAAATTGTTTAATAAAATTGAACTTTCGCAAATTTTTTTTTTAAATCTGAAAAATAAGATTGTTGTTATTTTTCAATTCTATTGTTTCAAGATAATTTACTTTTTCTAAACAAATAATTGAAATTTTTTGAAATAATTGAAATTCCTTTACATTTTTTGAAAAATAATTGAATTCTTTTAAAGAATTTTATTTAAATTTTTCGAAAATAATCAAGGGAAGTTAGTGACCGTAATTATAATTTTATTTTTAAAATTTAAAGTCCCTTTTACAGTTTTAAAGCAATTTTTTGCTTCTAAAAATATTATTGAACTTCTCTTAAATTTTTATAATTTTAAATTTCTGATTAAATGTTTATTACTTATTAAGTAAATAATTAATTATTAATGATTATTATTTTCAAAAATTTTAATAAAATTCTTCACAAGAATTAAATTATTTTCATAAATAATAGCATTCTTTGGAAGGATTCAATTGCTTTTATAAATAGTAAAATTTTTTGCAGAAATTCACTTATTATCAATATAATTCTAATAAAATTAAAAAATCAAATTTTCAATTATAATTATAAAAAGACAAGATTATTTTTAAATAATTAAAAAAATTCTTTGTTTAATTCAATTATTTTCCAAGTTTTCAATTAAAATTATTGAAAAAAACATTTTCAAAAAACTTAAAGATTTATTTATTTTCGAAATCAAATTTAAATTTAAATTTGATGAGAAAAAAAACCGGGAAAAAATTTGGACATAACCGGGAAAATCCGGGAAATAACCGGGAATTTTGTTGAACGAAAATACTAGATACCCTGGGCCCACAATTTTCAGTAGTTTCCCTGAATCAGACTTCTCTGAATTAGGGAAGTAAAACCAAAAGACAAAGTTTAAAACAATAATGTAGATCAAAATTTCTTTTGATTTTAATCAAATTTCAATTAGGTATTAAAACATAGAAAAAGCGAAATATTTTTAGAAAATGGGAAACTAATTAGCAAAACAAATAAAGTATGGGACAATTTATCACTAGAATAAATTAGATAATCGCCGAATAATAAACAAAAAATGTTTGAAAACTTTTTACTCTCTAAAACTGAATCAGTGAAATTTGACTGATTTTCAGTGACTCTATTCTCGCGATTTGAATCAGTGAAATTTCACTGAAGATCAGTTAAAAATGATTGAAATTTCAGTCATTTTTCACTGATTGGCCAATTAAAAAAAACTGAAATTTTCAATATGTGTGACAGAAATTTTCAGTAGTTTTTTAATTGGCGAATCAGTGGAAAATGACTGAAATTTCAGTTATTTTTAACTGCACAGGAAAAAAAAAGTCTGACTCCGTTTACACCTTAAATTCAGCCCATGTATTTCACATAAGTCTGTCCTTGTTTAATGGGGCTGACTCCGTTTACACCTTAAATTCAGCCTCGAAAACAGGCTAAAAGTAAAACTTTTTTTTTAGTGTGTGATTTTCAGTGAAATTTCACTGATTCAAATCGCGAGAATAGAGTCACTGATTCTCAGTGGAATTTCACTGATTCAGATTTAGAGAGTATAAATTTCTTCTTTAAAAAACAATTATTTTCTAGAATGTTCAATTAAGATTTTTTTCTGAAATTATTTTTACTATTCTTAAAAAATCATTCAAGATTGAAATTATTTAGATACAAAAATAAAATTTTGTATCATAATTTTAACTGTAAATCTTTATTTTTTTAAAGTAATTAAAGTCAATTATTGAAAATATATAACCAAAAATGTTGAAAATAATTAATTTAAACAAAATTGCAAAAAGTAAGAATTTGATGTAATCGATCACACTGAGTCAAGGAAGTTAAAAATTAAAAAACTCTCTTTTTACGTTTCGACAGCGCTGCCGTCCTCATCAGAAACAGAAAAAAGAATATATTTACGCGTTCACATTATTGAAATAACGTCCTACACGCTATAAGCGAAATGTGACACATTTCGCTTATAGCGTGTAGGACGTTATTTCAATAATGTGAACGCGTAAATATATTCTTTTTTCTGTTTCTGATGAGGACGGCAGCGCTGTCGAAACGTAAAAAGAGAGTTTTTTAATTTTTAACTTCCTTGACTCAGTGTGATCGATTACATCAAATTCTTACTATTTAATACGACTGAGTGATAGAATAAATCCATTATTCTTAAAATTGCAAAAAATTTTTTGTTAGTTTTTAAAAACATTTTAGAAAGACAATAGATTTTTTAATTATATAGAATACAAAAATTTTCCAAATAATTGAATTTTAGTAAAATAATTTAAAAATCAATGAACTTTCAAAATTATCAGGCCTCGGATCTACTTTGAGGAGAAAAAAAGTTGCTTTAGTCGATTAAAAATACGAACAAAGTCGAAAAATTAGTTTATTTAATTCATATGAAGTAATGTAACAAGAATTTTATTTTTTAAATAATTTTTGAAAGTTCATAGGTTTCTAATTTATACAATAACAATTTTGTACAATTAAAAAAAATTAATTTTTTTTAATTTTAATAACAAATTTTGAACTTGATTGTTTTCTCCAAAGGGTTAAAAATATTTCTAAAAAATTTTAATGTTATTTTTTTTGTACGAATTTAAATTTTCGGAAACATGTAATTGAAATTATTGAAAATAATTGAATTTTAAAAAATTACAAGGAAAAAATTCTATATGTATGTATTACTTTTTTCAAAAATATTTTATTTTAATATAATTTTTAGAAGCTAATTTTTATTCATTTTCATAATTTATAAATTTACACATGAAGATTTGTCATTGAAATTTTTGAGAATTCAATTATTTTCAAAATTTGCAATTAAAACTCCTCAAAAGTTGATTGTCAAAAATTATAAAAAAATACTTGGAAAAATTAGATATTTTCAGTTAAATTTTACAAAATTTCAATTATTAAAAATTTGTTAATTGTTTATTTAAAAAATTTAATTAGAAAAATCATTCAAAAATAATTTTTGAAAGATTTGTCTATAGTTATACTTTTTACACTATAAAAATCGGAATAAATTGCATTTTATACCAAAAATACTGTTTTTGTGACAAAACTTGGAAAAGAAGTCGAAAAAGTCGCAATTTTTTAAGAAAAGTCGAAAAAAGTCGCATTTTTTGAAAATAGTCGAAAAAGTCGTAATATCTTAGGCCTAAATTATTTAAAAATCATTAAATTTTTAACTAAAATTTTGAAAATATTAACCCTAGAAGGAGTAACTGGGGTTTAAAATACGTCTCAAAACTTAAAAAATTATTTTTTCGTTTTCAAATCCTAACCATTATTTAATTTTTTTTTTAATTTATGAAAAAATGAATAAAACCATTGCTTTTCTTACTAAAAAGTAAAAAACCATTAAAATTCACTAGGTACCATTAATTGACTTTACGTCAAATAGTAACCTTTCAAAACGAGATTCAAGTTTGGATTCAGCGACCTCGAAAACCTCCGAGTAGGCATTTTCAGACAGATTCGTTAACCTAAAAATTTTTTTGGGCGCTATTTTGAATTTTGAATTTTCGACAACGGATTTAAAATCAGCGACCCCGAAAACCCCCGAGTAAGCATTTTTAGCCAGATTCGTTAACTTTTAAATGACTTTTATCGATGGCCCTATAGAGCCCATGGACATACAGGGCACGACATTTTTATGACTTTATAGAGCTCAGTGACAGTGAAGGGGTTAAATTCAAACACTTGAGTGAATTCCAGTACTCGATTAAATTAGAGCACCCTGAAAACCTCCCGGTACAAAATTTCAAGCAAATCCTGATTTAAAATTTTTTTTGTCCGCCATATTGAATACGCCATTTTGAATTTTGATTTTAGATTCATAATTAATTAATTATGGACCCTGAAAAACCTTTAGATACCAAAAATGGTAGAAATTAAATTAATTAAAATAATTCGGAATTTAAAGAGTTACCCAGGCGGAAATTTCCAACCGGCGCGGATCCTAGCCCGTACTGACGCCGGTGTAACTGTACTGGCTCGGAACCGCCTGCCAACCGAATGTGAACGGGCATTCTACCGAATAGTGACTAGGCCAGGAGCGCGCTGGCAACCGGCTCGGAACTGGCATTCTACCGCCCGCTGACCGGCCGGGAGAAGCCGTTCCGTGTATAATTCAACCGGCTGGGACCTGGCACTCTACCGACCGTGGATTTTTCATTTAATAGCCAGCCGAGCGCTGGCATTCTACCAACTGACAACCGGATCGGATCCAAATGATAATTTCAACAAATATCAATAAAAAATAATAATTAATTGCAAAAGATAAATACTGATGACAATTCATTGACAGTTCACTTTACACATTTTTTTATACACTTAAACGCAATTTTTTATTACATAGACATTTGAAAAATCCTAACGCTTGGGGTACGAACCTACGCCTAACCGAATATTTACGCACCGAAATCTCGCACGCTAACCACTATGCTACGCTCGCATGGGACTCTCAAATCTTAAATACTCTCAAGTGTCACAAGCTGAAATAAAACTTGTAGAATTACTACGCGTCAATGATACCGCCATATTTTCAATACTTAATTGAATGTATATTTAGGACTATTTCAATATTTCGTTAAAAAAGAAACTTGTTATATTTTTATTATTATATAATACATATATTGAATAATTGTTTTTCAATATAATAATATTGAACGTAATAATATTAATAATTTTAATTAATATCTCAATAATAATAAATTTATTATTATTAAGATATTATTAATTAACATTAATATTATTGAGAATTAATAATAAATTATCAATATTAATATTAATTAATAATATATCAATAACCATAAATTTATTATTATTGAGATATTAATTAAAATTATTAATATCATTACCTTCAATATTATTATATTGAGAAACAATTATTCAATTATTATTGAGATATTATTAATTAATAATATATAATATTAATTAATAACGAATTTTTCTAATTATTTAATTTTTAAAAAAGTCTCAATAAATAATTACTTAATATATTGATTAGATTCATTTATTAATAATTATTTTCTAAAATAATGCAATTACTTGTAATAATTATATAATTTATAATGTGACAATAAATGACGAGATCCGCAGTCGGATCCGCCCCAGTACCGAGCCAGTACAGACTCAACATATCCGTCATTCTTCCGACGCCGCAGAAGAATAAGATCCGCCGGCGGAAGAAATCCAGTACCGAGCCGGTACTGACAATAGTGGGAAGACGGTTCCGACAGTCGGAGCATAATCTGTACCGCGCCGGTTGCTTTTTCAGATCCGAATCGGTACAGACCGTCGGTACTTGCGGTCTGTACGGGCGCGGATCCCAGCCGGTTGTAAACTCCGACGTTGGTCCGACTTTTCCGCCTGGGTAATGAAAAACAAGGACAAAGGACAAAGTCTCTCTGCCCTTTTTAGATTTTTTGTTAAATTATAATATTAATTAATTTTGATTGTGGAAACTTGAAGCCTAAATTGAGCCGAAATTTTTCGTACATAGAAAAAGTCTCAAAACGCCATTTTAAGCATTTTTGAAGGTGGTTCTGCCAGCTTGAAGTAAGGCTGACAAAACCATGCATTTTTTTAAAAAAATGAAGGGCCGGAAATTCGGCAATGGGGCATTAAATTAGCCCTAAATGAGCCCTTAATTATGCAATAGGTCCCATCGTGATCCGACAATATGGTTCTGTCAGGTTTACGTAGCTGTTATTACATAAGACTTAAGACGTAAAAACTACGGACGGACACCGAAGTCTCGCTATAAGGGTTTTGGCCCTTGGCCACGAAACCCTAAAAATGGGGTTAAAATATCAATTTTCAATTTAAAAAAAATTATTAATTTTTTCGATTTTTGGATTATTTTAAGTAAAACACAAAAAGCAGAGACAAATGCTGAAATTTATGAATATTTGATACAATATTTACGAGCGGTTAATTTTGTTAAAAATTATCTATTTTCTATAAATGGTGTTAAAATCATTTTTTACAAGGCTTTTTTGGATATTTGAAATTGTTTAAAAATTAAAACAGAGAAGCAAAGACAAACGCCTACTTTTCTGCATATGTTCAATAATTTTTACTTTAAAATTTTAATATTTTTTACAATCTTGACAAATGGCTAATTCATAAAAATTTAACCACAGAAAATGGGTTTAAAAGAAGCTTTGCTGGATTTTTTTTGTAAATAAAACCGAAAAACAGAGACAAAATCCAGTTTCTCTACGTATTTTCTAAAACAAAATTTAATTTATTAGTTCTAATAAATTATTGAATTATAGAAATGGGCTTAAAAAGGGTGTTAGCGTACAGACAAAAAGGAGTATTATTTTAATACTTTTAGAATTATTAAATTAAAAATGAGGTTTAAATGGGTTTTTACAAAGCTCTGCTGGATTGTTTTTTACTTTCAGAGGTTTTTTTTAAAAATAAAACATAAAAGTAGAGAAAGACACCTATAATTCTACAAAATCTGTAACAATTTTGATGTTTGGCTAATTGCTCAATAAATTATTTAATTACACTCCTGGAGTTTAAATAGAATCTTGTGAATTTTTGGTAATTTTTTATAGAAATAAACACGAAAAGCAAAGACGAATGCTGATTTTTTTGAATACTTTTAACGAAGCTAAAGTGTGGCTAATTTCGAATTAATTGCTGCACTTCAAAAACGGGGTTAAAATAGAGTTTATAGAGAATTCTTTCCTAGATTTTTCTTGTTTTCTTAGTATAATAAAATTATAACGGCGAGATATTCATTTTTTTCCTTTGTAATTTTTTAACAAATTCAATGAGCGTCAACTTGGCAAATGAATATTTAACTCCAAGATTGTATACAAAGTGTTGCAGAAAAAAATCTATTTCCAACTATTTTAAAATATATATTTATAACCGAAATATTTAGCTTTCAAGCCGAGTGTTTTCTTCTCCTGTAAAAATATTTACGAAAAAGATAAACAAAGTTTTAGAAAGACATTTTTCAAAATTATTTTCTTTTACCAAAATAAAAGCACACGCCCATCATTTATAATAGAGACCCTTGTCCTCTTTCCATCCTGAAACTTTCACCGAGTTTACCAAATGCGCTGTCCATTTTAAAATTGTTAAAACAACAAGTGTAATTTGAAAGAAGTTTCGAAAACTTGCGGAAAGAATCAGAATAAACAACGAATCCCGATAGTGTCACTTTCTTCTTGAGCAAAACATTCTTAACCCTATGGGGGATCATTTATTCAACCCCGAAGACAGGAGTTGTAAAAGCAAATGTCGTGCGTGCACACATTTCACCGAAAAACTTCTCGAGGGCGATAGATAATATAGTGTACCATACAGGATCGTAAACTTTTTCCTTCCCGGAGGGAAATATGCTAAATCGCATATATCCCACACTCAAGGTCCCGACGCGGCGCGGCGTGCCATCAGACCGCTCTTCTTGTTTATAGAATACTCTCTTGAGTGACGTCCAATGGGGAAACACTTGAGGAACAAGATATAGAAAAAAATGCCAATCGATTCAACATATCGGAGAACATGGAAATTCGAGAAATATACGGTTTATTATTGAGGTCAAAGCACGAGAAAAATCTCTCATAAAATAGAACGGAAACACAAAAGGTACGCGGACCATTTTGTGGTCGGGAAATCGTTACTGAAAAAAAATGCAATTGCTTTTTCACTTTTTTAAAAAGTTATTGCCCAAGTATTAAATCCGAATCACTATCATTTATCTGCTTTGTTATTCTCAAAACTATTGTGAATTTTCACGCAATATTCTCCAGAATGTTGAAATGAAAAAAACACATTTATCTTCTACGGCATACGTTTATATTTCCCACACAAACCATGACTTTAATCGTAAAAAACTTTTAATTAAAGCAAAATAGAAGAATTCATCACACACACACACACACATTTACAAAAGTGCGAGTTGCACTCGCACAGAAACCTGGAGTTGCGTACACCAATGAAATTAAGTTAGGTCGCAAACATAAATGTAAAAGACGTAAGCACTTGTCTGAATCACAGTTTAAGAAATAGAAGAAGGAATAACTTTTTAGAAAATTTTTATAAAATTTGTCCTGCTTATTGCTTTGACTATGAGTCATACAAATGCTATTGTCTTTTACATTTGTGTTTGCAATTCAAATTAATTTCATTGGTGCACGAAACCCGGGGTTTCTATATGCGAATACAATCGGTACTTGTCCGATTCTTTTTAATTAACCAAGTAAATATAATTAGACTAATCGGGTCCGCTATTTTTTTCTGTAATCTAAGAGGCACACATGTGTTCTTGTTTTGAGAGGACAATTCCTCTTCTAAAATCCTCTTACATTTTATTCTTAAATTAGGAATATTACTCTTCATTGGAGACTATTCCTCTACTTTTAAGAGGAATTACACTGAAAAAATGTTGGTGCATGAGAACTACCAAAATTAGTGTAGCTCTTGCACTTTTGCCTTGGTTCTCCAAACTCCCCAACTTGGGAACTCTGGAACACTAGTGTGGTGCGTCTCCAGCCCCACTTGGTGTTCCAGAGTTCCCAAGTTGAGAAGTCGGAAGCATCAAGACAAAAGTGCTAGAGCTACACTAATAATTTTGGTGGTTCTCGTGCACCAACATTTTTTCAGTGTACTCTTAAGTGGAGAATAATCCTCTTAAAATGAGAGGATGTTTTTCGAGCCATATACAAGAGGAAAATATACATTCATATAAGAGGAATCCTCTTAAAACAAGAATATTTTTTTTACTGCAAGATTGAAATATTTCATTGAAATATATCAATTTTTCATTGCACAGATTGTAAATTTCATTGAAATATTTCAAGATGCCTATGCGCATGCACCAAAGAAGGTTATGTTAGGTTATATACTTATTGAAATTAGTTATTTTTACGTCTTTAAAAGTCTTTAAATTTCAAGAAATACTTATGTATTTATGCAAAAGAATAAGTATTACAGGAAAATGAATAATTATTTGAAATAAAATAATACACCGAAATATAAAATAAGTTAATTTAATTACAAAAAATAACTCAAAATTTCGACTTGGGATTTTTAAGAAAAAATGATTACTTTTTTAACTTAGAATACAAATTTTTTTTTCAATTTTTTTAAATATTTTTTAATAAATCTAAAATTTCCAATTTTTATTACTCAGTTTGGTCTTGTCTTTTTTGGTCATAATATGGATCTTATGGTACATGTTATTTCAAGCTTTAACTTAAAACTTTCAAATATATGCAAAAATGATAATTTTAGTATTTTTATTATTTTTTTTAAATTTCAGTTTTAAATTAGGGTTTTACGTTAAATTTCTAATTTTGATTATTGAAGAAAGGCAAAGCCTAGAATTTTAAAAAAATAATATAATAACAATAACAGAATTTTTTTTTAAATTTCAGATTCCATACTAGTAGAGCTGTGCAAAATAATTCGAACCGAACTGTTCGAATTTTTTCGCCTAGTTCGAATGTCGAAAATTCGACATTCGAGTTAGCTTAGTTCGAATGTCGGTTTTTCGACATTCGAACTAGTCCAGTTCGAATGTCGAATATTCGACATTCGAGTTACTACTTCAGTCGCCCAGTTCGAATGTCGAATATTTGACATTCGACATTTCGGCGCCCTAAAACCGAACAAAACTCGGTTCGGTTCGAATTTTGCACAGCTCTACATACTAGTTTTTAATTACAAAGAAAGTAATAAATTTAAAATGTTTAAAAAAAGAGATAATCTTTTGTATTCGCATTTTATATTTGAGTAAACTTCAGTTTTGAAAATTTCGGCTTCTAACCTAAAAAGTAAAAAGCTCAGAAATTTTTTTAGAATTCTTTTTTTAGACATAACAAGTTATTACTTTTTTAACTTAATTTTTTTAAATTCAGATTCTAAATCTAAAAGGGATCAACTTTCAACATAAACCACTCCGACAAAGCACAGTATTTTTTTGCAAGTTTGCTGTAAGTTTTCCATGCAAAGTTCGCAAGTTTGCATCCAAGTTTGCAGCAAACTTGCATACAAATAAAAATGTCACCCTCTTTGCAAGTTTGCAATGAAAACTTGAGGAAAATTTGCAGCAAACTTTCTAAAATACTTAAAAAATTTAAAAAAAAATTTTTATTCAAATTGCATATATTTTGATGAACGATGCTTTCCCTATAGGGAAGGTGACTAAAATATAGTGCGCAGCTTTAGATGTCATAGTAAACTACTGCGCATTCATTTAAGTTTTTGCTATTTTGCGCAAACTTGCAGTGCAAACTTGCCAAGTGGGTGACATTTTTATATTTATGCAAGTTTGCTGCAAACTTGCGAAATTTGCATGGAAAACTTGCAGCAAACTTGCAGAAAATGTCTGTGCTTTGTGGGCTGATGTTTAAGTCTTTATTACATCAAAAATACTAAAAACTGATTTCAATTTTATAGAAACTTTTAATTAAAATAAAAATAACAAAAACATAACCTTAAAATGATTTGCTTCCTAGGTCCACTATATTTTTCCTTTAGTTTACAAATTAAAATACATATATGTACAAAATTTCAAATCACTAAGCTCAAGATTATAGAAGTTGAGGGAGGAACACCATTGATATTCTGGGACAGTAGCACGACTTTTTCTATAATAAGGTTCCGTAAGTACACCTTCAATGTATAAACCCTAAAAATTTTAATTTTTTCACAGAAAAATTTTTAAATAACTTCGCTAAAAAAATAATTAAAAGAAGAAGAGAAAACAAGGAATAGGAAACATTTTCTTATTCAAAGATAAGGATTTAGTTTACAGATTGGCTTACTTAAATAAAATCAGGAATTTTAAAAAACTTTTCGCTCAAATTAGTGTGTTGAAAATACGAGATTGGCAGAAAGAACTTAGTAGAGGAGAAAAACAAATATCTACTAAGAGCTGCGGGCGAAGGAACTTTTCCGGTGTATACGGGAAGTTCTTCAAGAAGGCAGAAATGTTTGTTTTGTGTTCTCAAGAAGCCATTTCCAGAAAACTGATGAAAATTCAAAATGCCATGATAAAAAAAGAAGAAGAATTAGTTGACTCGAGGAGATTAAAATTAAACTTCTGGAAAATTTATATATATATTTATATTACAAATCCCAAGACACAAAATTTACGACTCCTTATGACTTTTATACTCTTTTTATTTATTCTTTTATTTATTTATTCATAAATGGAAGAAAAAAATTGTAAACTTTCTCATATTGTTTTACTTTTATCGTTATTTTTTTAAACGTGATATAATCTATCCTTCAATGATAAATCCTTCCCCCGTGGGTTTCCAATTCCCGATGTATTATATAGGTATAGAATTTAAACGATAAGGACATTTTTAGATATACGATTCGATTGACTGTATTTTCTTTTTTTAGGGGGTGGGGAGGGAACACAAACATAAGACGATATCCCACTGGCAACAGATTAGCTCTTGAACTAAACTTGACGGGAAAAACGATGAAACTCGCGGTACACACGTACCTGTGAGAAAGACGAACAATTTGAGAAAACTTTATCAGCTTTAACGATGAGAGTTTCGGACTTAAGCCAGGAGCAAACTCGGTGGAAAAAAGAAGAAGAAGAAGAAGAAGAAGAAGAGAGCCAAGTGTGTCTAGAAACTCTTGGCTTGATTTAGTTTTTAGTGTCAGATCAAATTAGAAATTTCAAAACTTTTGCTGAGAAAAGTTGATAATAAGAAAATTTCAAGTTTAATTATTTAGATAGAGTTAAATTAAAAATTACGATAAAAATCCTTTTTGATAAAAACTTATTTCAGTACTTACGGTTATTATAACATCTATAGAAAATGGTGTGGCTGAACAGTAAAAACTTACCTATAACAGAATGATAAAAAAAAATTAGTATATATCGTCAAAACTTTGGAAAAAATACAATACTGTTTCAATTTAAAAATTAATCCTTTGTGTGACCGATACACTTTTGCCTTTTTGCTTTTAGTGTTTAAGGGGTTATACTATACTCAGCAAAAATTTTTTTTTTCAATTTTTTTTATTCGATTAAATGATGCATTAACTATTGAAGAATGATATGTAAATACTAAATAAATATAATTTGCCAGGGCAAATCCAATAAACTACTTTTAACATGATAATTTAGAATTTTTAACGTATTATAAATATATATATTAAATTAAATTAAATATATATATATTTTAAAAATAAAAATTTTTAATAACGATGACTTATTTTAACTATTAACAAATTATCACTCAAGAGAATTTTGTAGATGATTAGAAAAAACTGCATCTTTTTAGAATACTAATTCTGTAAATAGTTAGTAATTAACAATAATAATTTGTTTAAGTCTTGCTTAAATAACAATAATGTTTTAATTAAGGAAGATTTCGACTATATCAGCAATTAGTGACATCTATTAGACGTCGATTGAACTCTTTGGTTTAGAGTCAGGTGTTATTCTTAAGATAATTATTCCGATATGGTTGTCGGTATATAATTATATTTTTTGAATTTAATTTTTGATCTGAAAAGATAAGCTGCGTGAACGACTGCACTGTGCATCTGTGAGGACTCGAACCCCAGTTAATAGCTGCCTTTCGCGGGACTAACGCCTACCAATGTACCATGCCAACACGCCTAATTGCTGATATAGTCGAAATCTTCCTTAATTAAAATTCTTAATCAGCAAATAATTTCCTACATTAACTATACAGCTCTTCGACTAGTGTATGGGCTTGATCTGAGATTATAAGAAACGTGAACGTCCAGGCTGTGTTGGCATGGTGCATTGGTAGGCGTTAGTCCCGCGAAAGGCAGCTATTAACTGGGGTTCGAGTCCTCACAGATGCACAGTGCAGTCGTTCACGCAGCTTATTTTTTCAGATCAAAAATTAAATTCAAAAAATATAATTATATACCGACAACCATATCGGAATAATTATCTTAAGAATAACACCTGACTCTAAACCAAAGAGTTCAATCGACGTCTAATAGATGTCACTAATTGCTGATATAGTAAAAATCTTCCTTAATTAAAATTCTTAATCAGCAAATAATTTCCTACATTAAATAATGTTTTAAATTTGCATCGGTATTTATATAAGGTCCGGTAAATTGCAAAATTAGAAAAAATACACCTCTCTAGGTACAATATGTAAAAAGTTAATAATTAACAATAATAATAATAATTTGCTGAAACAAATTAAAAATTTAAAAAATAGACAGTATTCTTACAAATTTAGGTATAGCCTGGCATTTTCAAAAAAGAAAAATTGAATTCGGTTGAAATTTACGAATTATAGGTGATTTTGAAGATTAGTTTTTATGTAGAGTATAGCCTAAAAATTCGCTTTTAACGGTTGCGTGCAAGGACAAAAAATTTAATATCTCCTAAAGTTTCAGACCCTCCATCAATTTTTTTTAGAAAATACTCGTGAAATAAGTGGGAATCGAATCATTGTTATTAAAAGCAAAAAAAATGTCACTTTTCAAAAAATTATTTTTTAAATAATTAGTATTAAAAAAAATTTTTTTTTACGAAATATTTTTCTTAATTGTTTTGTTAGTAAATAATTATTATTTCCTGAAAATTTCATTAAATTTTATTCATTTTTCTTTGAGATATTATCATTTCCAAAATTTCAAAAAAAGATTTAAAAACCTCGTAAATCCAAAATTTTTTGAAATTGATTTTGGGCTTTTTACTGGCATGTATTCCACTGCAAAATTTCGAAGTTTCAACAAAATCGGAGAAGTAGGGAACAACTTTGATTTTTTAGGCTTGGACCTACCTAGATAGGGGAGAGTCTCCAGTTGTGAGACACCTCCAGTTGTGAGACAGTCAATTTTTTTTAACATGCAATATTAAAAAGCCGATTGGTTTATATAAAAACATTTCTTTTTATATGAGCCAACTTTTTCGTTTACGCCGAAGCGGATATACAAACTGTTTTTGTTAAATACCAACACTGTGTGTGATAATCGACTAAAAAGCGTTTTTTCAATAAATGCAAAGTACTTTTTTTCCAAGTTAATTAATTGGAAAAGGTAAACGTAATGCATTTTCTTTTAGTGTTTTCCTTATATTTTGTGATGCAATATTGTTTATTTGATAGTCATCTTTTGGCGAATAAATATTATTATTTAGTATATATAATAATATATATTATTAATATATTTAATTATTTCTACTACACATAACGTTTTATGTCAAACTTATTCAATTTTAGCAATTTTTAATGAGTGTCTCACAACTGGAGACATTTTTTTTTTTAAAAGCGATGTGCTCGGAAAATGTATCGTAAAATTTTTAGAGTTCATCGAAACACTATACTTTCTTTTAATAAAAGTTGCGTATTTCTGTTACCTTTTGAACGGAGGTCTATTAAGTTGGCACCACTATTTTTATATTTTGAGTTATCAACTATGTATGGTGTATTTTATTTACAATTTCGTTTACCCGTTTACAATTTACGGGTCAAAAATAAAACCCGTCTCACAACTGGAGACTCTCCCCTACTTATAAATTATTTTCTTGTTAATTTTATTTTATACGATTTTTTAAATATAAAAAACAAAAAAATTTTGGTATTAATGATTACAAAACTATCTGAATTAATAATTTTTTCTTTCCGTAGATCACAATAAAGTTTAAAAAAAATATATATATTTTGTCAAAAAATTATAAAAAGTATGAATGACAGCTAAACCACTTAAAAATGGGTGTGGTTTCTAAAATTCCAAGGGGGATGTGTTTCACATTATTTTCGGCTCAAAATTTCTGAAGCGTGCCACTAATTTTTCGATAGAAATATTTTTATATTTCATATCAATAATTTTATAGTATTTTCGTACCATAATATGACCCCAAAGTTGTTTTTGCAAAATTTTAATTTTTTTAAGAGTTATTGTTTAAACAATTTTTAAGCATTAAATTATTTAAACATTTTTTTCTAGCGTTCTATTTGATCGATTTTAATAAAATTTGAAATGAGTAATATACAATAACCCTGCTTTCCAACAAAAAAAATTTGTTAAATTTTGTTCATAATTTGTTTAAAATAGCAACAATTGTTATAAACAAATAGAAATAAAATATACTTCTCCGCCTAATTTCGTATTTTTTCTTGTCAATTATGATACCCTGTTTTATCACGAGTATTTCCCAAAAAAAAAAAGTTAGTATATTGCATTAGGTCAAAAGTTATTAATATTTTAGTGGCCGCGCGCGCTGCGATATTGACGCGCCACACAGTGAGATTTTCTTACAATTTACTGTTCAAAAATTTCTACAGCTTACAATTTTTGAACGATTTGAGTGTTCTTGGATTTAAATTAAAGGGAATTAAATTCTTTAGACATCCCTCGAGTCCGATTTTTAAAATTTTAATTGTTTATAATTTTTTAGTTTAATCAAAGTTAACAAATTAATACAATTTTGTAAAAAAGGACGTTTATTTCTTATTCCGTTACTGAACATGATCCAAATCAGTTTAAGTTGATCCAATATGATCACTAGGCAATTAATAAAACATAAAATAATTTATTTTAATTGTTGTAAACAATATTAATTAACAAATAGATAACTTTAATTCTTATTCATTAAAAAAGGTTTTTTTTCGCGTGTAGATTTTTATTTAGGTTAATGTAAAAAATATATATCCTCCTTGTTTAAAAAATAACTTATTTAAATTGTTATAAACATTACTAATTAACAAATAGATAGCTTTGATTCCTCTCCATTAAAAAATGTCTTTTCACGTTTATTTTTTTATTTATGTTTATTTAAAGAATAGTTCTCCTTGTTTAAGAAATAACTTATTTAAATTGTTATAAACAATATTAATCAACAAATAGATTACTTTGATTTCTCTTCATAAAAAAATTTTTTTTCACGTATAGTTTTTTATTAAGGTTCATTTAAAGAAAATTAAAATGTAAGTATAAAAACTTATTATAAGTTTACAGACTATTTAAAATAAGTACTTATACTTACCTTCTAACATTTTCTAAATGAAGCTATATAAAAAACCACACATGAAAAAAAAATTTTTTTGGTGAAGAGGAACAAAAGTTAACTATTTGTTAATTAGTAATGTTTATAACAATTTAAATAAGTTATTTTTTAAACAAGGAGGATATATATTTTTTACATTAACCTAAATAAAAATCTACACGCGAAAAAAAACCTTTTTTAATGAATAAGAATTAAAGTTATCTATTTGTTAATTAATATTGTTTACAACAATTAAAATAAATTATTTTATGTTTTATTAATTGCCTAGTGATCATATTGGATCAACTCAAACTGATTTGGATCATGTTCAGTAACGGAATAAGAAATAAACGTCCTTTTTTACAAAATTGTATTAATTTGTTAACTTTGATTAAACTAAAAAATTATAAACAATTAAAATTTTAAAAATCGGACTCGAGGGATGTCTAAAGAATTTAATTCCCTTTAATTTAAATCCAAGAACACTCAAATCGTTCAAAAATTGTAAGCTGTAGAAATTTTTGAACAGTAAATTGTAAGAAAATCTCACTGTGTGGCGCGTCAATATCGCAGCGCGCGCGGCCACTAAAATATTAATAACTTTTGACCTAATGCAATATACTAACTTTTTTTTTTGGGAAATACTCGTGATAAAACAGGGTATCATAATTGACAAGAAAAAATACGAAATTAGGCGGAGAAGTATATTTTATTTCTATTTGTTTATAACAATTGTTGCTATTTTAAACAAATTATGAACAAAATTTAACAAATTTTTTTTGTTGGAAAGCAGGGTTATTGTATATTACTCATTTCAAATTTTATTAAAATCGATCAAATAGAACGCTAGAAAAAAATGTTTAAATAATTTAATGCTTAAAAATTGTTTAAACAATAACTCTTAAAAAAATTAAAATTTTGCAAAAACAACTTTGGGGTCATATTATGGTACGAAAATACTATAAAATTATTGATATGAAATATAAAAATATTTCTATCGAAAAATTAGTGGCACGCTTCAGAAATTTTGAGCCTTTCATAAATTCAATTTAACCAAATTTTGTTATTTAAAAAAAAAATTTTTTTTATTTTTGTTACATTCTACTAGAATTTCTAAATTTTTCTTTTTTAAAGAAATTACACAAAGAAAACAGTTTGGTTCAATTAACAAAAAAAGAAAAAAAACGTTTGATTAAAGCAATAAAAAAATTGTTTGAACCATAAAAGTAAAACGAAATTTTGGCAGAAAGTGTACCTATAATGATACAAAATTTTTCCTATTAGGATATATAAAATGTAAGAAAAAAATTTCTTTCTGCACAGAACCGATCGATTCTAAAACATTTGTTTTAGTAAATTCACGGCTTGATAATTTTATTTATTTTAATTTAATTTAATTTTTTTTATTAAATATTCATTAAATTTTTGCTGTAGCTTTTCAAAGCAGATATTTTCACGCGACAAATAGTTATTTTCAATGAACTTTTTACGCGTTGAAAGTTTTAAATACTTTTTTCCAGTCGCATATAGGACCCCTCTAGATACAGTTTCTTTTTTTTAGATAGAGATTTTCCACTTTTACTATTGAATGAGAGGAGAGAATGAGAAACAGAGATAAACGAAAGGAAAGGCGGTGAGAGAGACAGAGTTCAAATCAATATGGGTGCGAGTAGCATGCGCATTGCAACACTGAACTTGCAATCTAACATACGAAATTTATACCCATTGAGTAAGTGTGTTATGTAAAGTAAGTTATTAACTGTTTGGTACTTTGGAAAAGCTCCCGATAGCTTCAGGGGAAATTTTGCATGTTACTCCTGCAACAATGATGACATCTATAGAAGCGTGAAATTATACTATCCTCAAATATTTTTTTTCAATTCGGAAAATTCCTCACATCATCAAACTGAAGAATTATTTAGTAAAGTAAATTTTTAATTTGTGAAATTGAATTTTAAATTTTGGAAATTAAAATTTGAGAAAATAATTTTTTAATTTGAGAAATAAAAATTTTAAACTTACAAAATTATATTTTTAATTCAAAAAATTAAAATTTTAAAAATTATATTTGTAATTTACTAAATTAAATTTTAAATTAATAAAATGGAATATTAAATGTACAAAAAACTATTTTTAACACTAAAAATTAAAATCTGCACGGAGAGAAAAATCTAGCTTTAATAGTATGACACTACCTATACTAATTTCGCATGGACTATAGTCACGCTTCAAACGCATGAAAACATACCGAAAAACCATGGTGAAGCGTGGACCCATGGTTTTTGGGTATGAATTCATGAGTCGACTGAATTCATGCGTTTGAAGCATGACTATAGTCATGCGAAATTAGTATAGGTAGTGTCATACTATTAAAGCTAGATTTTTCTCTCCGTGTGTATTTAAGAAATTAAATTTTAAATTCATAAAATTATATCTTTAACTGGAAAATGTTAAACGCTCCAGCGCGCGAATCACGGTATTAAAAAATTACATAATTACATAAATTTTTATTTTTAAATATCTACTTCAATTTTTAAATAATTCCTGATTCAACATTTGAATAAATCAATTATTATTAGGTATTTATTATTTTAAGAAATTTCAATAAATTTTTTTGCAAGAATTCAATTATTTTCATGAATAATGAAATTCTTTAGAGGAATTCAATCATTTTCGTAAATAATCAAATTCTTGACAGGAATTCAATTATTTATAATACAATTTAATTGAAATTTATCGAAAAAATTTAATTACTTTAAAAGTTTTTTAAAAATTCTTTGAAAGTATTCAATTATTTTCATCAGTTTGAATGAAAATTCTTTATAAGAATTCAATTATGATCAATAAAATTTAAATTAAATTCTACTGAACAATTGAATTGTTTTTAAAAAGTTTCACTTATTTTTAATAAAATTTTAAGTAAATTCCTCAATAGAATTTTGTTTTAAAAATATTTTAATAAAATTCTATGAAAGTAATAAATTAAACATTAAATTTCAAAATACTATTTTTAAATCTAAAAATTAAAATCTACATTTAAGAAATTAAATTTTAAATTTAGAAAATTATATTTTTAATTCAAAAAATTTTAATTTGAGAATTTATATTTTTAAATTTAGCAAATTAAATTGTAAATTAAGAAAATCAAATTTAAGAAATTTACTTCTAATGTTAGGAAATGAAATATAAAATTTACAGCACAGAGTAAAATTAGTTAATTTTGAAAAAAAAATCTCAACCTTATTTTTAAATATTTAAAAAAACAGAATGAAGGAATTTTCTTTTTACGAAAAAAATGTAGATTGAACCAATTAGTACTCTAGAAAAAAGTTGAATGCTAACATTTTTACCGCAAGCCATTGTTTCTTGTTGAAGACGAGAAAGAAAAGGTTCACTATGCAATGCTAATTAAAAATAAACACTTAAACAAAATTTTTGTCATGAATGCTAAGTTTTTCTATTAAAATATAAAGTTAACATAATTAAATTTTGAAAGAGAGAATGAGGGGGAGAGAGAGAGAGTCTTAATTAAAGACAAGGTGGTTTTAATTGCAGGAATACTTCATGTTTTTGTATAAATACGCATACCGAGCTTGTTAAGAGAAATATGAACTTATAATGACCTCGGTCTGTATTGTTATGCAAAATAACAATTTCTCCATGTCTAACTCGAGTTAATTTTTTAATTCCATACACAATGTACGCATCTGACTCTCTCTCTCTCTCTCTCTCTCTCTCCTCTTGTTTTCCCCCAGGGGAACTAGACTATAGTTTCTGATAACGATAACTATATAGATGATGTCACTGGGTCTTAATTGAATCAACTAAAATTAATTTCATCCGCCACTGCCCTCGAACTTGGAAAGTCAGAGGAAGCTTCAAACCGCTCTTCCTGAGTTAAAGACGCGCGGACCACCACAAACGTGGGGCGAGCTTGTCGTCGCACAAGACCCTTGACACTTAGAAAATGAATTGCTTTGCAATTCGAGAGAGAGCGAGAGGGAGATTATTCAATTTCATGAAACTGAAATCGCCGAAACCTACACCGAATTTTGATGCATTACAAACTGTTGGCACTGAAATCCTATTAAGAATTAAGACGAATTTATTGCCCGGCTCTAAAAGTCTCGTCAACTTCTTGTCCCTCGAGTATAAATTAGTCTATATATACATATATATACTTCATCTCTAATTGGAAATGCTCTCGTTTTGCATAAGACTTGAAAAATTTGCATGTTTTCAGAAATCAAAAGAATAGTAATTAAAATTAACTGCGTGTGTATAGAATATTAAATATTCAATTCATTAAAAAACGAAAATTGAATACTGATATTAACATTAATTCGAATATTTAATTATTTTTCGATTAAAGTGTCAAATAAGTAGTAACTTCTGCAATTTTAACAACCAAAACAATTTAAAAGTTAATGAATCAGGCTGGAAACCCACGAGTAAGTATTCAAAAACAGATTCGTTAAATTTAAATTTTTTTGGTCGCAATTTTCAAACAGCCATTACGAATTTTTTATTTTCGACCAAAAATTCAAATTCAGTGATTCCAAAAACATACAATATAATGTAATGTTTTTTTAAAAAATATTTTTTTTGAACATTTGTGTCACAAAATCTTCATTTTCATTTGTCTGTGAAGGTGTTTTCGATTGAAAGGAAAACAAAAATTTTTCTAAGTAGAAAACAATAATAGGGATCACATTAATTTTTCATGTAACATTAGGTAAAAAAGGAATTTTATTTTCCAAAACAAGGATTCAGTTTAAAAAAAGGGGAATTTCCGTAAAATAAGTAAAAATTATTACATTTTATTGCATAAAATTGCATAAAATCAAATAATTTTTTTGTTAAACTTATTCTGTTAATTATTGACATATACATATATATATTTTATTCATCTTTTTCCATTGTCTATAACTTTCTTTAAATTCTTAATCGTAGGTAATTTTTATTACATGCTTCTTTTGTTTTAAAATTTAACATATTTTCATATTTACTTTGACTATTTTTAAAGACAATTTTCTTTTTCTAAAAATTAGGAAAATTTACTTTAAAAATAGTAACTAAAATTTACTCAAAAATAATTTTGAAAAGCTAATTGTAACGTTCGAGGAAATTTTAAATAATTTTTACATAAAAAAATTAACATTGAAACTAGTAAATTTTGACATTAGAAATCTTTATTTCCAGAGTAAATTTTATAATATCCGTCGTAAGTTTAATTGAAAATTAGTAAATCTTTGAATTTGTCAAAAATTCAAAAGTAGATGGATTTTTCTTAGAAGTAAAAGTTATTTTATATTTGTCAGCTTTTTTAAAAAAATTTCCAAGTTTAAAGACTCTGAGAAATAATATAGAAAGATTTTTAAGTTTTTAAAACTAACATTTATCCAAAGTTTGCGAAAAGTAAAAATTTGTTTCTTCTGGCATAACTAAAAATTTGTCTATCTTACAAAAAATGACAATTTTTATAAGTTTTTCTTATAAATAAGGAGAAAAGGGGAGAAAATGTATGATTTTAGGTGTTTCAGGGAGTCACAGTTAGTCAACTGTGATACCTGCATATATAATCTTTTTTGTATACAAATTTTTCTTTCTAAAATTATTCATCAAAAAACTTGATAAAAACATAATTTTACCAATTTTTATAAAATAAATAGAACAGTAATTTGCTTTACAAATTGTTGATTATAAAAGTTGTAAACTTCACAAACGTTAATTAACGTATGTATAGAAAAATAAAAAAATCAACTTTAATTGAAGATTCAACTAATAATTATAAATTTTTTTTAATGAAAATTCTGTGAAACGAAAATTTTTATATATAAAAGTTCTACAAAATGAAAATTTATTCATATTTCATCTTGATAGTAATATCTTGATAGTAATTAATTCGTCTATTCAATTTTTTTGATACAAAAATTAAAGTAGTAATCTTGGCGATTTCAGAAAAAATTTTAACAATATTTCAAATTCATTTAAAAGTTTGAATTTTTTTTTTTTAAAGTACGTAAAACACCTATTCAATCAATAATTTATAAGAATCCAATTAGAAAAATATGTTTCCGTCTAAATTGTTTATATGTTCACATATAAAAATTGTGAACCTTGCAAACATCAATTAACAGAATTTCTAAAGAAACAAATTATCATTTTTAGCCGAAATTTTCTATTTTACATTATCTGATTTCGCATAATGTTTATTGCTGTATAAAAGAATAAAAATATTCACTTTAAGTGAAGTTTCAACAAGATAGAAATTCTTTTAATGAAAATTCTGTGAAATGAAAATAATGAATAATAATTAATGAAATAAAAATTTAATTTATTAAAAATTTTGAACAAGAGGAAATTCTCTTCATAAACGAAAATTCTCTTGAATATGAAATTTTACTGAATAAAAATTCTGCTAAATAAAAACTTTATAAATTGATAATTCTGCAAAAAAAATGTAGTGGAATGAAAAATCTACTAATTAAAAAGTTTTATTAATTGCAAATTCAACAGAATAAAAATTCAAATAACTGATAATTTTTCAAAATAGAAATTCGATTATATAAAAATTGGATAATGAAAATTCCATACTTCTTTTTGTTAATTTTTTAAATAGAATAAATAATAGATTAATAGTGCAAATAAATAAATAAATCCCATCTAGTAGATTTAAAAAAAGTGGTAAATGAAAATATTAACAAAAAATCTAGTTTTCTAACTGAAACTCGATTTTCAGTTGAAAAGAAAAAATGATCAAACGCTCTCACCATACAAACACAGAGTACATATACTTTGATAAAATTTTTCTTTTTCTATTTTTCCTTTTTTTGTCACAAAAGACTAAAAGCTGGCTAGACACCGACCTTAAATTTCACGTACTATTTCTCCCATTTTCTACTCTCTTTCATCTTTACACTTTTATAAATTTGTCAGCCTCCTTCGCAAACAGTGAGTATTTAGTATAAGTATATGTTTAAAATGTCCAACCTGTACGCAATAATCTCAAAAGAAATACATATATAACTATTATTTCTCTAAGACAAAGGAAATACGTAAGCTGATGATGCCAAAAACTATGCTTTTAGCTTTCAATCAAATTCTACGCCTCATAAAGAACAAATTTAAATAACACCAAAATATAATATAGTCTTGTAAAGTATTATGGGTACTTGGAACTCTTTTATATGCAAGCGGCAAGGAAATGTATTATATTACCAAGAGACTAAAAGCATTACTGTATGAACTTATTAAACTGAAGGGGTTCACTTTCAGAGGTAAAGACATTTAAACCCAAATGCAACTACTTTTTTGTAGCTACATTTTTTAGAGTCTAATACTTGTAGATCTGGATAATCTAAGTTAATAAAACATCACTTTTGTCTGTGCATTGCTAAAAATTAGCCTTTTTTAGCTTAATTTATCATTTTACACAATAAATAAATAAAGTGTTGAAACGCGGATAAAAAAGATTTCTAGTTTTACAATCAAAAAGCACCGTCAAATAGGGTAACTCCGGACAGGAGGCTAACTTCGGACATTCGTATATTTCTGTAAATATTTTGTATTTCCATTCTACCTAAAAAATTTTATAAGGATTTCGCATTTCTATTGCTTTACCGAACATTCAAGGAACATTATATGACAGTTGAGAAATAAAAATAATCAAAAAAATTTAAGAAAAAAATTAATTTAGTTAGAAGAGATTTCAGGAAGTTATTGAACTTTGTGAAAAAACTTATTTGTATAAGCGAACATATGTAAGGTAAAAGCTATTTCTTTTTTAAAATTTAATCTACTATGTCTTGACATAAAATTAACACTAATTTCAATAACCTAAATTTGAAAATTATTTCGTAAATGATTTTTATTTAAGAAAATGTAATGGTCAGATACACGTCTTCTGGCGTTGATTACAGTAAATTGAGTCAAACTTTACTTTTATTAAATGTTTAAAAGCTTTAAATATATATATATTGTTTATATTCTCAAATTGTATTACATTCTTATGTACAAAAAATTATATTAAAAATCGCTAAATTTTAAAAAAGTTCATTTTTCAAATGCACCATTAATTGAATTTAATTAGTTTTTGTTTTTCTAAAAAAATTATAATGAATAGTCTGAGAACCTTAGAAGAGTTTCTTGTTAAAACAAAAATACGTAAATAATATAATTATCCAAAATAATTTTAAATTACACAAAAAATTATACGGTGTCCGAAGTTACCCCCCTTTGAAGGCTAACTCCGGACACTTGTTTTTTACTTCACAGAAAATAACAGAGATAAATAAAAAAATGTTAAATAGAAATATCAACACACAAGACCCTAAGGATGATATATTCTGAACGTCAAACTTCCAGATATTATATTATAAAAAATATTAATAAAAAACATCGAAAACCGTCCGAAGTTACCCTATTTGACGGCATTTGACAGAATTTCTTTTTTGTAGAATTTTTGTTTTGTAGAATTTAAATAAATTAAATAAAATTTAGAAATTACCTTGAAATTTTGAAGGGATTATTTGGTCATTATATGCAACAATTTGATATAAAAAAATGTTTCGAAACTAATTTACAATTACTTGAAATGAAAATATAGGCATGAATTATAAATTATTGGCTAATCACAATTTTCTTGACAATATCTGATTGGTTTCTAATGAATTTTATGTCAAATGACATTTACGTTAAATTAATTCTACGTCAAATGCATTTTATGCTAAACGAATCCTACGACTAATGAATTTTATGTTAAACGAATTCTATGTCAAATGAATCATATGCCAAATGAAACTTATGTTAATTGAAATTTATGTCATGTGATTTTTACATCGAATGATAATTACGCGAAATGAGTTTTGTCAAATGAAATTTATGTTAAATAAATTTTATTTATGACATATCAATTTTTTGTCTAAAAAAATTTATGCCAAATGAGTTTCATATCAAATTTTATTAATGTCAAATGAATTTTATGTCAAATGGAGTTTATGTTCAATGGCTTCATGTCAACAAAACGTAGCATAAAGTGGCCAAAAACTTCTTTATAGTATTGTTTGTATTTATGCTAGAATTGGAAAAATAGATTTTGAATTAAAATATTTACTAAAACGTTTCCAATTTTCATAAAGGTATTTTTAAAAAAATGGTTATCTGAAAGTAGTGCCTAGTTATAAAAAGAAGAATGAAGAAATTAAAGGAAACAGCAAAATAAATTGAGACAACGAATAGAATTGAAAATGAGAATTCTAATTGCAATTTGGTCCAGGGAGATAGTGAGACAGTGGTATGTGTTTGTGTGTGCGTGGTCAGGAGTTGCAGGGCGTTTCCAGCAAACAAGATGGATTTTCGCGCTTGAAATTCCATTGCTAATTCAACTACCAAACGCTTTCCACACACAGTTTTGGTTTTCACTCGTAAAAAAAAGTATTAAAATGAGTTGTATTCTCAAAAGAAAATAAATTTGTTTCTAAATATAAAAAAAAACTGAAAGTCAAAATGGTTACCTGTTTGATAAAGACACTTTTTCTTGAATTCAAAAAGAATCTCCAGAAACATTGTTTTTAATCTCCATTTTTTCCCTCTTGTTGAAGCTTGAAACATTCGTGGATAGAAATTTTCAAACAAAGATTCAAAGAAGCAGATAGCATGGAAGCACATCATCGGATTATCGTTATCATTAGATTGTGGTAAGAGGATCCTCCTTTGCGGTTTGTTAAAGAACTTTTAAAAACCTTCGTTTAAACGCAAATGCTCCTTGATCCAATGAAATTAAAGAATGAAAGAAGGAAAGAAAGTGTAAAAAAGAGGAAAGGATTAAAGAGGTTTTTCTGATGTGCCTCTAATCGATTGATCTGTTCTTAAACTTGAAGCAAATTGGAATTGGAATAATTTCTTTTGGTATTACTTTGACAAAAAGTTTGACAAGTGTCGTCTATTTTCAACATACTTACTTAAAAGGGAGAAAAAAGAAGATAAAGTAGAACAAGTACAGAATTTGAGAAATAATTTGCCAAACATCGATTCAGTATTTACTTAAGAAGTAAAATATTTAGTGAGCAATTTTCTCGTATGTTAAATTTCTTCCGTAAGCTAATTATATTATACATTAGGTTTTGCCTTGTCTTGGTTAAAGAGCCTTTTGGGAATTAGGAAGCTGTGCGGTAATTGCTTTTAGCTATATTATTTACGTTGCTATTAAACTTTGGAATATAGAATGTAAGGTAGAGTATCAGAGTAAATGTAGTCCTGTGAAACGTTTCTCTATTGTACCTTCCCCAACACCTTAGTGTGTCGTTGTGCATACTGTCTCTCCCTGCTCGAGGTGCAAAGCTGATTGCCAAATATCCACAGGTTGTTGGTTTTACTCGCTATGTTTAACACTTATACGCACAATGTATTTAAATGTCAAGCGCATCCCTGTGTGTATTCATTTTATAACAGCACCTACAAAGCGAAACTAATATAACTAATATCAATTTTGACACAATACTAAATTGTCATTTTTAACAATTGGCAATTTTTCTCTCCAATCTATTCATTATTTTTGATAATGATAATACACTGCACTGTAAAAAATTTAGGGAGTTAACGGACTCGGTAGTTGGGAGTGAAATTTTTCGAGTTAAAAATCAACTCCAAAAGAGAGTTAATTTCTAACTCCCTTCATTCAACACCCGCGCGAGTTATTTTTTCCTTGGGGAGTTAGCGTTTGGGTGTGAAGTTTTAACTCTCTTTGTTTAACTCCCCTGGCATTAACTCCCCAATGGGTGCGACTTTTATAGAATCCCCTGGGGAGTTAAAATTTAACTCCCTTTTTTTACAGTGTGAAACCTTGATTATCCGAAATAATTTATATCCGGTTTGGTTAATATATTCTACAACAAACAACAATATTTCGATTACCAGGTTTAGGGCACAAAATACAATGACAAAAACTAAAGGATTTTCTCAAGGTGATTTTTCTTGAAGCATTTGGTTTGTCACGTCTACCGTTTACTAACCAAGATATCCGAATGGAATCACTACTCCAAGAGAAGGAAATAGCTCCTTCGACACGGGACAAATACGAAGCTACAGAATCTATCAATTTTACCAAAGCGGATACAAGAAGACTGATTCTATATAGAAATGCATCTTTCATATTCTATGAATCTGTTGATTCTGAAAGTAAATAATAATAATTTAAAAATTAAAATAGCACTTGTATACGAAAATGAAATGGACTCGATGTAATGCAATCAGTTCATTACATTGGCGTTAAACAGAATGTACAGATTTGAATAATTATAATGTACTGATACAATATGTGTACAAGCAGAAATGCCTTCGGGAGCTTTACATTGAGTGATATACACAGATATAGAATACATTTGTACATTACATGACCTGTCGTGATAATTCACACGTCCCGTAAAACCACACAAAGTGTCACTTGGGAACTATACTTTACAGGTGCATGATAACGTCCTAACGTCCTTCTACATTGTGATTTCCGACTTGCAAGGAACGATAAAACCCATTAAATTGTGGATGATTGATGAAAAACATTGATGATGAAAAACATTGATTTTTTTCCACTACACGAAAAAAGTGGATAAAATACCTTTTACTAAATTTTCTTAGTACATCAGAAATTTGTACAATTCTGGTAAATTTGTTTAACCCCCCCCCCCCCTCTATATCTAACGCTAATTTGGAATCCACAGTCATTTTTTTCTACACTACAGGTTTTTGAGATAATTACAATTGTATTTTTTATTACCTTGAACAATTTTTTTGCAAATCAAAATACACAGGTGTCTGGAAGGAAAAAAAAGTTTGCCTACGATGCCAAAACAATTCATTATTACCCTCTGGTTCCTTAGCACCCCCTGAAAAGAGAAAACTTAACCCGAAAATCGTAGCTGTTCATTTATGGAAAAATGATTTGGAATTTTTTTCAGAAAAAATGGTTTTTAAGGAGCAAAAATAATTTTTAAATTATTTTGATAATTGTCATATATGTGTGTGTTTACAGGGTTTAATTTTATAGATACAATCGATTAAAAAGTTTTTTAAAAACAAAAAATTCAAATTTTTAACTTTTCTTCTATTTACTTAACGATTTTACATAACATCTATTTACATATATGTGGGCAATTTCACGTCAGATTTCAGTTCACATTTTAAATTTGGCCAAAACAATTTTTTTTTACTAGTAGTTTATTACTAGTAGTTTTTAAAAAATTCAACTAATTCCACATTTTTTATTATTTTTCGTTGCCAAATTTTTTGTATGCTTTTCTTACGATTATCGTAATAGATTTTGAAAAATTTAAATTTTTTTAAAAACGGTGCACAGTGCAGCGCGCCTAAAACTTGCACGACAAAATAAAAAATTTATTTTAACATATCAGATTCAAGAAGACCACTCTGAAACATTTTTCGAACTATTCTTATCCATTGCCAGCTGTTTTTTTCAAAAAAAATTTTTTCAAAACGTCCAAATTTAAAAAAAATTAATTTGTTTATAACATTTTTTATATTTTTTTAAGAAAAATTAAAAAAAAAATTTTTGTAACAGCATTTAAAACTTGAAGAAAAACTGAACTTTTTTTGTCTTAACCCGTTGCCTGTTTCCGACCCACGGGTGGGTCGTGAAAAAGTATGGCCATAACTGTTTCCGACCCACCCGTGGGTCGTGTTCACTATCACTCAAAATAAATATAATTTGTTTATAAATTGATAGATATTTTTCTTTACATCAATATTATAAGAAATTATAAGGGTCATTTATGATATTTTAGAAAATAATTAAATAATTAATTATAATTTAAATATATTATACTATTTGAAAAAGTATCAGATTCCGCTGCACTGTTAACTAAAAAGAATCAAATTGTAACGAATTGATCTCAAAATGTGGATCAAAACAGAATTTGATCTAAATTTTTGGATCATTTTGATCCAATTGGGGATCATTTTGACCTTTTTAGGAAAACAGTGTGGGCAGTTTGGGACAATCATGTTGTATTTTCCTCAAACAGTTAAGGGGTTAACGAAATTTTTGTAAATCCAATAATTTCCAAGTTGTAGGCCATTGAAAAAAGGTCTACTTTTCAAAAATCAAATTTTCAAAAATTCGTAACTCGGAAATTTGTCTACAAAAAAAGAAAATACGTATCCATTTTTTGTTCACTAAAGAATGAAAAAAAATTCTTTTGGCCAAATTTTAAATGTGAACTGAAATCTGACGTGAAATTGCCCACATATCAGAAATTTACTTGAATCAAATAATCCATTACTTGATTAATTTAAACTAAAAGTTAAATAAAAGATTTATTTTTATTTCAAATCAAACAAACTCTATTCGAATCAATAATTTGTGTATTCGTAGCAAATATTATAGATTTAATTAATTAAAAAAATAATTATCAGATGCAAATAAACATTATATATTTGATAATAGACAAGCAAATCATTATTTGGATCAAATAAATTCTTTTTCAGTATGTATGCCATTAAAAAATATAATTCAAAGAGTTTCGAAATAAAATACAATAAATTTCATCTCCACTAATAATACTGATATACTGTATAATAAATATATTTCAGTTTAAAGCACAAATCCAATATTTGCAGGAAAACAGCAGAACCTTTGATAAAATCTGCAATGTTGATTCAAAGTCCAAAAAACCACAAATTCTATAATAGTAGGTAGTATGAATATTGAATTCACCATTTTGAATACATCGAAATCAATGAGAAAGTCAATATAATGGTTTTAAAAAAAACAGAAAAAGAAAAATTATTATTCCCCGAGAAAAATACCATCTGTGAAAAAGAATATTTTTCGAAATGGTTTTTCCCATTTCACATCTCAAAAGACTCATTGAAAATAATTACGATTTTCTATATTAAAATAACTTGAAGCATTTTGGCTTTCAACATTATAATTTAAATCCAATGAGATGTGAAACGTGAAAGATTAAACCATATTTTCAATATGGATCAGCAAAAGACATGCCAATTATACAGGTCTGTGAAGCTGGCCGAACCACTTTCATAAAAATGAATTTGAATTATACCATTAATTAGTGCTCAATTAGTGCTATTTTTGTACCATATTGCCGAATTTAGTGCTCAATGTTTATTTAAAAAAACACTGGTTCTGCTGAGTGAACGTTCCGCTGGTCGGACCATAACGAAAAACGCTTTAAAAACGCCGACAGAATATTTATAAATAGCCTATTATTTAGTGCTCAATTAGTGCTCAAAGATTAACAAAATAAAAAATAAATAAAAATAAAAAATTTTTTTAAAGCGTTTTTCGTTATGGTCCGACCAGCGGAACGTTCACTCAGCAGAACCAGTGTTTTTTTAAATAAACATTGAGCACTAAATTCGGCAATATGGTACAAAAATAGCACTAATTGAGCACTAATTAATGGTATAATTCAAATTCATTTTTATGAAAGTGGTTCGGCCAGCTTCACAGACCTCAATTATACAGCATATATTAGAACATCGAAAAAAACTTTCCACTACTTATAAATTAGGAATTTTTGTAATTTATTTAAATATAAATAAATTATAATATAGGAGTGATTAAAATTAAAATGGCATTTTTGGTTCTTAAAAATGTTGATTTTTCGATGTTGAAATTTAGACTTATCGATACTCTTTTCATGTTGATTAGAATATATGATATTGATGCATAAAATTAATTGTCGTCGAGCAGATGAAAGAAAATTTTAATTTTCACCATGTGCAAAACGACAGGCAGAAATTATAAAAAAATTTCTGCTTTCGTTTACTCTTTCCTCGAATAAATGTTTCCTACTTTAAAAAGTGTACATATTTGTATAACCAGAATTAATTTTTAAGCATGATTTAAAAATATTTGTTTTGAATTTTGCCTCAAATTATATATACTTTTGAAGACCAAGGAAACATAAGAATATTAAAGGTCACTATTGACATTTTTAAAAAATACATACTTATAATTTTTCTTTTTTTTTTACTGAAAATAACATCAGTATAATAATAGCAATCCAGCATCAAATCTTTATTAACCTAATAAAAAAGTGAGTTAAACAAAAATTTATGGAAAATAAATAATAATGAAAGAAACAGAATCTTTAGGGTACACCGCTGATATTTAGCTTCATTTCTAAACTACGAAACAAAAAGACTTTATTTTTAAGTTTAAATCTTAAAGTTTTTTAAAGTATGCATAATAACTAAAACTTATTGATTTAAGCAGAACGAGTGATTAACAAAAATTAATTGACTAACAAAATATTTATAATATATGAATTAGTATTCCAGAGTTTCGATCAGGACATAAAAATATTTTAATTTTAATCACCCATAGACATGAACATGATTTTTTTATGAATTTCACAGTCTAAAAAAAAACTTCAAGTATGGCATCGCTTTCTCGTAATCATTGTACAAATACTCTAGAATAGACAGGTAATTCGCTCAGAGAACTGGTAAACATTTTAGTTTGAAGTACTACTTACAAAAACTCGTAGGAGCTAAATTTTATGATTTACTCAAATATTATGAGAAAAATTAGACGAAAATTTTCTCGAGAACGTTTAAAAGGTAGAGAACATTAAAATATTGAAAAGCGGATGAAAATAAATTTTTCACTAAACGAAATACAAAAAAAAAAATTTTCCTTCATTAGGGCAAATTAATTTTATATAAAAGTGAATTATTTTCACTTCACTTTCACTATTTCGTATGAATTAGATATGGATATCCCCCACAGTATTTAAATTAGCAGCAAAATATTGACAACATTTCCTCAATATATTGTGAAATATATATACAGTCGAACCTGGATAAGAGAGAACTAGATAAGCGAGAAACCTCTATAAGCGAGAGTTATTTGCTGGTCCCGTGACTTAGACTTCTGCAGTTAAGAAACTGGATAAGCGAGAAACCTCTATAAGCGAGAGAAAATTTCCGGTCCCTTGAACTCTCGCTTATCCAGGTTCGATAGCAAACGGGTGGAGCTGCTGGCTATTTAGATTTATTTTAAAAACTTTTTATGATGTGGTATTATTATCCAGCAACAATTTAGTACAAAAAAAAAATTTTTTGGTAAATAATTAAAGAACTAATAAATATTTTTTGAAAAAAATCATAATTTTTGCATTTCTGATAGCGGGCAGGTGGAGCTGCTGGCTTTTTAATTTAATTTTAAAAATTTTTTAGGATATGGTTTTGAAAGAGGAACAATTTAGCAACAATTTAGGACAAAAGAACAATTTTTTGAATAAAAATTAAAGAAGTTATGATTTTTTTTGAAAAAAATCACAATTCTTGCTTTTCTAATGGCGGGCGGGTGGAGCTGCTGGCTATTTAATTTTATTTTAAAAACTTGTAATGATATGGTTTTAAAAGGGGAACACTTTAGCAACAATTTAGTATAAAAGAAAATTTTTTTGAACAAAAATTAAAGAACTTATATATTTTTTTTGAAAAAAATCACAATTTTTGCTTTTCTGATAGCGGGCGGTTGGAGCTGCTGGCTGTTTTATTTTATTTTAAAAATTTGTCATCATATGGTTTTGAAAGGGAAACAATTTAGCAACAATTTAGTACAAAAGAACAATTTTTTGAACAAAAATTAAAGAAGTTATGATTTTTTTTTGAAAAATTTTAAAAAGTGCAAGCAAATAAGTGCTCTGCCTCGATTTGGATTTTTTTGTTGTTTTTTCTTTATTTAGAGTTCTGATTGGTTTTTTGGTTTGTAATTCTTTATTTTTTTTACATACCTGTAAGAATTTTTTAAAAGTGCAAATTGAGATTTTTCCAAAAAAATTCATAATTCTCATTATACTTATTAAAAAAAAATTTTTTCCGTCTTACAATTGTTGCTGGGCTATTACTTTTTTAAAAAGATATATTTAAAATTTTCTAATTTTATATTAAAAAGCAAGCAGCTCCACCCGTTTTCTATCAGAAACGTATAAAATAGGAATTTATCCAAAAAAATTCATTAGGCCCATTATAGTTATTAAAAAAATTTTTTTAGTTCTTAAATTGTTGTTGGTATCAGAAACGCAAAAATTGTGATTTTTTTCAAAAAAAATTATAACTTCTTTAATTTTTGTTCAAAAAATTGTTCTTTTGTACTAAATTGTTGCTAAATTGTTCCCCTTTCAAAACCATATGATGACAAATTTTTAAAATAAAATAAAACAGCCAGCAGCTCCAACCGCCCGCTATCAGAAAAGCAAAAATTGTGATTTTTTTCAAAAAAAAAATATAAGTTCTTTAATTTATGTTTAAAAAAATTTTCTTTTATACTAAATTGTTGCTAAAGTGTTCCCCTTTTAAAACCATATCATTACAAGTTTTTAAAATAAAATTAAATAGCCAGCAGCTCCACCCGCCCGCCATCAGAAAACCAAAAATTGTGATTTTTATCCAAAAAAATATATAAGTTCTTTAATTTTGGTACAAAAAAATTTTCTTTTGCACTAAATTGTTGCTAAATTGTTCCCCCTTCAAAACCATATAATGAAAAATTTTTAAAATAAAATTAAATAGCCAGCAGCTCCACCCGCCCGCCATCAGAAAAGCAAAAATTGTGATTTTTTTCAAAAAAAAATCATAACTTCTTTAATTTTTGTTCAAAAAATTGTTCTTTTGTCCTAAACTGTTGCTAAATTGTTCCCCTTTCAAAACCATATCATAAAAAATTTTTAAAATTAAATTAAATAGCAAGCAGCTCCACCCGCCCGCCATCAGAAAAGCAAAAAAATAGGAATTTTTCAAAGAAAATCATAACTTCTTTAATTTTTCTTCAAAAAATTGTTCTTTTGTACTAAATTGTTGCTAAATTGTTCCCTTTTTAAAACCATATCAGTACAAATTTTTAAAATAAAATTAAATAGCCAGCAGCTCCACCCGCCCGCTATCAGAAAACTAAAAATTGGGATTTTTTTTAAAAACAATTCATAACTTATTTAATTTTGCATTAAAAAATTTTTCTTTTGTACTAAATTGTTGCTAAATTGTTCCCCTTTCAAAACCATATCATAAAAAAATTTTAAAATTAAATTAAAAAGCCAGCAGCTCCACCTGCCCGCTATCAGAAACGCAAAAATTGTGATTTTTTTCAAAAAAAATTTATTAGTTCTTTAATTATTTACCAAAAAATTTTTCTTTTGTACCAAATTGTTGCTGGATTATTCTCCTTTAAACACCACATCATAAAAAGTTTTTAAAATAAATCTAAATAGCCAGCAGCTCCACCCGTTTGCTAGTAGATACGCGTAAATGCTGTGCGTGGCGACGCCTATGGATTCTTCCGATGGCTGACGGCTGGCGGTTCACTAGCTTCACTGAGCTTTATATATATATATATATATATATATATATATATATATATATATATATATATATATATATATATATATATTTGGGACATTCCACGTCAACACGGACAGAGCTCTAAACAAAAATTGCTTTGATGGATTTAAACGTTCTAGGGCTTAAAAAATTTCTACGTTCATGTACTTTGAGTTGCCGATGAGCGTTTTTTGCAAAATTCCATTTCCGATGCCAATAGAACTGTCAAAAGTCAAAAGGTCCAAAAGTCTCAAAATACTTTTATGAATTAAAAGCAAAAAACGAGGTAAATTATTCTGTAACTCATTCTTTATCAGTTTTCAGGGTTCCCGAATATCAATCTAAAGTTTTTTTTTTTAAATCCAAAATGGCGAATTCAATATGGCGGATAAAATTCAAATTTGATCAGATTCGATTAAAACTTGTTACTTTGGGGGTTTTTAGGGTCGCTGATTACGAATCTGAAGTCACTTTTTAAAAATTCAAAATGGCGGATCCAATATGGCGGAAAAAATTTTCAAATTTGATTCGATTCCCTTAAAACGTGTTATTCGGGGGCTCTTGGGGTCGCAGATTCTGAATATGAAGTTACTTTGTAGAAATTCAAAATGGCGGATCAAATTTTTAATTTGTTCAGATTTAATTAAAAAGTGTTACTCGGTGGTTTTTAGCGTATCTGATTATGAATTTGAAGTCTCAAACACAAAGTAACTTCATATTCATAATCTGCGACCCCAAAAGCCCCCGAGTAACACGTTTTAAGAATATCGGATCAAATTTGAAAATTTTTCCGCCATATTGGATCCGCCATTTTGAATTTTTAAAAAGTGACTTCAGATTCGTAATCAGCGACCCTAAAAACCCCCGAGTAACAAGTTTTCATCGAATCTGATCGAATTTGAATTTTGTCCGCCATATTGAATTCGCCATTTTGGATTTAAAAAAAAACTTTAGATTTATATTCGGGAACCCTAAAAACTGATAAAGAATGAGTTACAGAATAATTTACCTCGTTTTTTGCTTTTAATTCATAAAAGTATTTTGAGATTTTTGGACCTTTTGACTTTTGACAGTTCTATTGGCATCGGAAATCGAATTTTGCAAAAAACGCCCATCGGCATCTTAAAGTACATGAACGTAGAAATCTTTTAAGCCCTAGAACGTTTAAATCCATCAAAGCAATTTTTGTTTAGAGCTCTGTCCGTGTTGACGTGGAATGTCCCATATATATATATATATATATATATATATATATATATATATATGTTGCAGGCAAAACCCGAAGACCAGGCAATTCGCGAATTGCCTAGGCAATTCTGAAATACCTATAAATTGCCAGGAAAATCGGGTAATACCTGTAAATGATAGGCAAATCGCGAATTGCCTAGGCATTTCTTGAAATTCCTAGGCATTTCGCGAATTGCCAAAGCCTATTTCGGCAAATTGAAAATTTTGTAATAATAAGCTGTTTATTGAAAATGTAAGCAAAATTATTGAAATTTGTTTATAAAATATTAAAAATTATATAACATATAATTAAAATGTACAAAATATTTTTAAAATATTGTGTTAGAATATTTGAATGTATTTCTTGATATTTGTGTATTTCTGGCCATAAGGATTAATTAAAGTAAGTAAACAAACAATTACTGACAATTATCTATCACTTTGTATTATTGAGTACTCGTCTTCAGTGTCTCTTTCGACTTTTCGTTGAACGCGTACCTTTGAAAATGACAAGCGAAAATTGTAGTAAGTGGCAGGAGGATTTTTACAGTGCAGTGGGTGATAAAAAAAATTATAAAACATTAACTTAAGAAGAATATGACGAAATTTTAAAAGACTTGCAAGAAATTAAAATAAATGGACCAAAAACCAGTCGCCAGTACAGAAGAATTAAAAGATACGACATTTTGGAAATAGCAGGTGTTACAAAATTAATAGCGAAGTGCGACAGTGATGAAATAAAATATTTTGTTCCTTTAGAAAAAGTTTTTGAAGTTTTGGAAGCAGCCCACAAGGCTAATGGCCACGGTGGTCGTGACCGAATGTTAAATGAAATTAATAAAAAATACGCAAATATAACACGGGAAATTATTAACATTTTTTTATCAATGTGCGAATTATGTCATTTGAAAAAAATTAAGAGAATTAAAATTTTATGTAATATTACTTACAAGACGATATTTCGTCGCTAACTAGATTATTCGTTACGATTTTAGACCAAATACATAATTGCATTTTACATTTTTAAAAATTTTTCATTATTTCCAATTTGCCAATTTCGACTTTGGCAATTCGCGAAATGCCTAGGAAATTCTCGAAATGCCTAGGAATATTGAAAATGCCTATAAATCGCCAGCAAATTCGGATAATGCCTATACTTTTAGTCATTTCGCGAATTGCCTAGGCAATTCGCGAATTGCCTGGTCTTCGGGTTTTGCCTGCAACATATATATATATATATTATTACTTGCGGGGAGTATTTTCAGTATATGAAATTAAATCTTTAATTAAACACAAATTTTCAGAGGTTTCAGGCGTTAATGGGTTAAATATAAAAACGATATCGACAAAATCCTTCGTCAGACGAGATTCAATACTATGTAGATGACAACCATATTTTGTTTTTTTTTGGTTTGGATCACCCAGACGTGAGATTTCATGTACACTGTTTGTGCACCTATACCCGTGTAGAAAAATTGTTGGGTTCTAGTGTGGTGCCAGAAAGACAGTCTATTCTCTAACTGGGCGCTGAAAAGACTGTCTGACCATGGGCTAATCAGACCAGTGACGATCGAACCACGCGTTGGTCCAGACTGGACGAGCTAATCAGGGCTAATGAGCAGTGCTAATATTTAAAATTTTAGGTTCGATTTCAATATTTCAGTTTTTTAATTTTAAATAATTTACCCAAATTTACTCGGTTCTCACGTTTATTCAATGTAATGTGAAAATATGAATTATTAATAATAATAAATATATTATTGTTATTCATATATATGTGTGTTTATGTATTTAATGACAATAACTTATTATTATAATAATTATATAAATTTTCAAATAAATAATATACTGCACTAGCAGTAAATATCATTTAAAATAGTAATATTGAAAAATAATTTTAATAAAAAAACAATTTGCGTTAATTGGTACATTTTTTAAATTCATTCTTTAACAGGCCTTTAACATTATTTACAAACATGTTTACAATTTTAATTTATAACACTTATACAGATTAAATACAGTAATTTTATTATTTTATATAACACTTACAATGAAAAATATCCGCTCGCATGTGGGATCGAACTCACGCTCCCCACCCTTGACGACCCGACTCGAAGCATTTAAACCGCACGACCATTGAAGTCTGGGTGTGAACTCTCCTAATTTACTATATCAATGCCAGTGTCATATATTCTGTTGCTTATAAGGACGAAGTGAAAACTATGACTAAAATTATTACACATAATAATCCTAATTATTTTAATTATTATATATGAATATTTAAATAAATAATTCTTACTACAATTATAATCATTAAACAATTTTTTAAAGTATTACGTTCAGTTTTATCAAACATTTTTTAAATAGTTGAATTCTTATGACGAATTTCAATAGAATTCTTAAGTATAATTATACACTTTTCGAAGAATTCGATTAAAATTGTATTAAAAATAATTAAGAAATTCTGAGATTAACTAAGAAATGTTTAATAATAAAAAAATTCTGAGAATTGTATTATTTATAAAAATAATTGAATTATTGGGAAGAAACTTATAAAAAATTTGTAAATACTTATTGAATTTTTGTGAATAGTACATTACATTATAAGGGCAGAAAGTTCGAAATTCCTGCACTGCGCGAAATGATGCCCGAGGCGAAGCCGAGGGCATCATCGCGTAGTTTAGGGCTTTCGAATTTCTGCCCGTGTAATGTATACTATTTTTCTTTATATCCGGTCGAAAGTACGCTCGTTAATTTATGTTTTAAGAAAATTGCAACTGTATTTCACTTGACAGCCGGCCATCTTTATTTACTTTCGGCCCCGCTTCAACGCCTTTAGCGGACACTCGTGAAGCTCTGGTTTTTTCTCTGTCTCTCTCTTGCAAACAATATTCGCCTGCCCCGACATTTGATGCACGAGCGAAGCGAGTGCTTCTGGTCGGGGGCAGGCACGAAAAAAAATGTAAAAGATAAATTAATATTATACTTTTAAAAGAATTTTCCTGTTGGTACAAAATTAATTTTATGCTTCTAAAATTCTAAACGTTCTAATGAACACAATTTCATTATTTCTTCAAATTATTGAAATTTTATTATAACATTTTGGCACGTATTGAAAAAGAAATTAAAAAATTTTTAATTATTTTATTTTTGTTTTTAATGTTTATTAAAATAATTTTTAAAAATAATTATATCAGCAAAAGCTTTCGTTCATTTCAATATTCGGAGCTTGTGGATAATAAATTTATAAAGTATAAAAAGTTTTCTTGATAATTTTTTTTCTCATTTTATATTGCGATAACAATTACTCGTTAAATTGTCATTGAATTCGAAATTTTCTTATTTACCGACAGTGGTGTTTTTACCGACAGATAATTCTTTTACTCCCGCTGTAATAGAGGTTGGGTATGAAAATCAACCAAAGCACAAATGTTTGACTTTCTGCTGCGAAATCGCAGAGGGAAGTACGTACTTTCGACCGAGGTATGAAGAAAAGGTTTTTTATTTATGAAAGTAATTAAATTTTTGCTTACATTTTATTTTGCCAAGAATCTTGTTAAAAATTTGGAATATAATTGAATTTCAGAGAACGATTTTATTATTTATAAAGATAATTGAAATTTTGATGAGAATTTAAACAAATTTTTGAACATATAAATTGAATTTCTGTGTAGAATTTTGTTACTTTTGAAAATAACTAAATTTCTACAATAATCTGTAACTTCTCCAACACTCAATTGTTTATAGTGTTTTTAACTAAAATTCTTCTACAGATAAATTATTTTTAATAATTAATCAAATACAATATGTTAAAAAATTTATCTAATTTCAGGAGAATTAGAATTATTAGGGATTTTTAAAAAATCTAAGTTATTTAGAATTTTTAATTAAATTCATTGAAAATTTTATTTTTAATAACACAGTGCAACAGCATTTTTATTTTTGGAATCGCATAAGGTGATTTTTATAGGTTTTTTGATGCTGAATGCGAATCCGTAATCAGAATTGTTCCATCACCCTAGATTTTTGAGAAATTTGACCTTGAAAATTAAAAAAAGGCCGTTTTTGGGGTACTTTTTGGTTTTTTATCAGGATATAAAAATTTTTCCTAGGGTTTTCACTATGTGCGTACGAAAGCCCATATCTTCCTTAACAATTTCCAATTTGGACCTTTTAAAAATATCTATTTTTCGATGAGCTATCCTTGTTTGAAGTTCGCATCGTAACGTCAAATGGGATAACAGTGAGAAAAATATTAACATAATATTAATATTATTAATATTAACCTATTAAATCTCAAGCAGAAACCAATGATTCATTAAAGAAACTATTATATTTTTAGGAAAATCAAAAATAAATTGACCATTTTTTTGTTTATCATTTCAAATTCTTTAACAATAATTTAACAAAAACAAAGATAACTCATCGAAAAATAGATATTTTTAAAATGTTTAAATTGGAGATTGTTGAGGAGGATGTGAGCTTTCGTACGCATATCATGAAAACCCTAGAAAAAATTTTTGTACCCTGATGAAAAACCAAAAAGTATCCTAAAAACGTCCTTCTTTCAATTTTCAAGGTCAAATTTCTCGAAAACCTTGGGTGATGGAACAATTCTGATTACGGATTCGCATTCAGCATCAGAAAACCTATAAAAATCACCCTATGCGATCCCAGAAATAATAAAAAAGTGAAATTCTGTTGCACTGTGTAATTCATATAAACCTACAATATTTATTTTTGAACGATTCTTTAGATTGACTAAATTATTCCATTGAATTTTAAAGTGACAATCCATGTATAAATTCAAAGAAGACCGACAAATCGGGCACTAAAGTCTTGATTGTACTTTGATTTGTACTTTAAAAATTTTGAATTCTAGTGATTCCAATAAAGTCCCATATAGCATAGAGTTAGACAGTCTAAATTAGACCGTCCAGAAAAATCCCATGTATCATACAGTTAGACCGTCCAGATGCGTCTAGTTGGGGCAATTACTGGACTCCAGACTGCCCCGAAATTTTTCTACACGGGCGAGATCAGTTTTTTCAAATTCAAAATGGCGGATCTAATATGTAGAATAAATTTTTTTAACTTCATTAAATTAGCTTTAAACTTGATTCTCGGGGGTTTTTGGAGTCTCTCATTACTAATTTAATGTTAATTTTTCAAAATCTAATTCAATTTACTTGTAATTTTTTATTCGGGGATTTTTGGGTGACTAATTACGAAACTGACGTTGGTCGTCACTAGGTCTATAAGACACACTTTTTAAATTATTTCTTTCTAAAACGTTCATCCAAAGTTGAAAAAAATATTTAAATATCTTTAGTTATTAAATTTTATCCTCCTGTTTGTCAGGATATAGGCCTCGGATCACAAATTAAGACATCAGGGATCAGTTGGAAACAAATGAATTTGAGATTGACTAAGATTAGATTTAGTTGAACTGAATTTGAACTTAGTTGAAAATAAGATGAATTAAAATGTAATCAAAATGTTTTAAAAAATAAAAAATTATTAAAATATAAATTTATAAAAAACTGTTTAGAACATGAAGTTTTGACTTTACTGAAAATATTGGAATTTACAAAATAGGTGAGAGAATTTGAAAAAAGGGTAAAAAAAGATGAAAAGATTACATTCTGTGATCCCTGGAATAGTTTTAAATGTGAAATAAATGGTTAAAATAATATTCAAGGTCAAAAAAGTAATTGAAAGGTGAAATGAAAACTAAAATTTACATTTATATTGTACTCAAACAGTAAGTATTCTTTGGGCCACCGAATAATTTACACAATACAAATGTGCGAATTACAAAGGACTTAATGACCAGAAAATAATTATTTGGGTGTACATGTACAACAACGAGAAATTGTCACTATACGCAAACGACATGTAATTGATATCTAACTAGTGGAGATCTACTGGTAACGTGTCTCTGACGTGCACGAAATTCGTGAATTTCTCTTGCATAGTAACTAGGCAAGCATATAGAGACAGGCAGACAGACAGACAGACGAAGATGGAAATAGAGGCTCCAACGAAGAGGACGCAAGGACATACCCACTCACACACATATGGAACAAGAGTGAAATGTGCGAACGTGTACATCAGGAGAGAATAGCAGGAAGCACGTTTCGCAGCATCTCCAGGAAATGTAGGAATGATTGATGCCACGAGAAATTTTGGTTATTCCTGTGAAAATCGGTGGGTAACTAATTAAGTGCAAAGGGAGTTTGAGAAATTTACCATTCGAACTTTCCCGAAAATTAATTATCGTTGAATTCAAATACATACACTAATACAGTTAGGCTAAGATTAATTCCTTGGCAATTAATCATTGTCGTCGTCGTCGTCGTAGTTGTCGTCATCATAGGCAAAGGATTATTGAGACAATCAAACTCGAGAGTTGCCACCGCATGTGAAGGAAAACCAATAAAATTTAATGGAAATTCTGTTAGGTAACAGATAAGATAGAAAAACGGGACTAAAGTAAAGAGAAGAAGAGGAAGAAGAAAAAGCATTTTTTCTTGAATTGTCTAAATTCAACTAAGTCAATTTAATTTTATTTATATCGACACGCTTGACTTTATGTATTATTCCAAAGCAAAAAAAACTAATGTTATTAAGAATTTAACGAGCATATAAAATTTTGGCCTGTGACATATATATAAAATTCACTTTTACACGATCAAATACACTTGAAAAGAGAATCGCTCAAACAATCGTTTATTCACATTGAACAATCAACTATTCAATTCTCTTAACTTGTTAAAACACGTATATGCCAATGAACCGAGCAGTGTCAGCAATGAAGTACTTTTCATTTTTAAACAAATTTAAATTAAACCTCTGAAAAAATGACAATTTAGCTAACTTTGTAATTTACAAAATTTCTTTTTTCTGACACAAAAATAGACGTGAGGTATGCTTTGTCAACGTGAATTGTTCTTTAAAAACTGTTTACCTTTAAATTACCAGCAATAAGCTTAAAGTACAGGTAGAAAGGAGTACTATCAAAATTCTAGTCACAGTTTTTGAAAATTCAAAATGGCGGACACAATATGGTGGTAAATATTTAAAAAATTTATGCAAAATACATGAAAATTGTCATTCGAGGGTTTTTAGGTTGATGATTATGAATTAAGAAGCCAAGAAATAGGCAAAGAGAACTGGAAACGGAAACCCGGGCACTAGGCGGATATAAATTAGATTATAAGTTTTTGAAAAGCAGGGGAATAAATAATTCCTTAGGTATAAAATTTTGTTAAAATTTTTACTAACAGAGATAATCATATATTCCAACGCAAAACTAGTCCTTGATACCGGTTCTTGTCATACGAATTAAAAAAGAGAAAAAAAAAGAAAAATTCTGTAGAAAATGTTTTGCAAGATAAAGAACATTTAGTTCCATGTTAAATGCTTGGATTTGCGTCATTGGACATTGAATATGTTTATCGAGAAGAGAGACACACGTTTATATCCGGTTTTACCAGAGTAAAATAGTTTTTCTATTATATTACGTTCCTTCCATTCTATTCCTCCAAAGCTTTAAGATTCAGGTTATGCAGATTAGATACATATAGATAAGAAAAAAGCGGCCTTGATATTAACCCGATAATAAAAAGAGAAAATTCGGTAATTGAAATTTATCAAAGGGAGTTACTATATTTTTTTCCGTTGTGATGGAATGACACGTAATTCAATTCCACAAGGGAGGTGATAAAAAATTGTCACATATCTAAACACGTATGGTATCTTATGGGAAAACTCGTAGACCGCAACCTTGAATTTTATAGAAAAACTGGTACTTCGAACGTTGCAAGGACTTGCGCAAAAGAAGAGGTTTTCTCTTTATAACGCAATCCGCGATTTTCAAAGTATTTTACGTCAGAGGCATTTCAAAAAGTTGCCAAGACAGGTCAATCTTTGCCGGCAAGTTGAATTATTGATAGTGGCATATATTGGTGATAGACGCAATGACAATTTCGCTCCAAGATGCGATTCGTCTACACGAGATTTGATACTGCACGTTAACGTTCATGATTCTCGTTTTCCACACATCGTAAATATTTATATTAATAAAAAAAACCCCGATCTTTTATCACTCGCCATTTCTAGTACCAAAAAAGGCAAAAGAAATGTTTTCTTGTGTTTTTTATTACACTGGATAGAATTTAAAGGATGTAAAAATTTAAAGAATATAAAATTGTATACTAGAATTTAAACAATATAAACTTAGAGTTTTTTGTTTTTCTCTGACTTTTCCCTGATTTCCAGACAAAGTTTTGACTTTTTCCCTGACCCTAAAGCATATTCTGATTCACTTTAAAAATAAGATACTCAAAAAAATGTTCTATTACATTTATTTACGAATTTCTTTAATTGAAAAATTATCCGAAAACATCAATATAGTTTTATTTAAAATAAATATTTAATCACTATTATTTTTCCATAGGAATTCAAATTTTCAAAAATTTTAAATTAATAATTAAAGATGACCAAATGATAAAATCATTATTTTATATTATAAAAATATTGTTACTGTAACTGCTTCAAAATTATTTTAATCAATTCAATTCAATTATTATTTTCTACAATTTTTAACTAAAATTATTAACATATTATAAAGTTTTTGTGCCACCTACACTGAAAAACTCTTTAAAAAATTTTCCAAAATATGTTAATATTTTACTTTACAGAATCCTTGTCAATAAAACTTTTTTAATGCAGGAAAAATACATACTTGAAAATGGAAAATACAAGATGTTAAAATTTTACTATTTTGAATATTGATATTTTCAATTTCGATAATTTATAAATTTTGATTAAACTATTAATAAAGTAAAGCTATAACAAAATATTACATTTCTCAAAATGGTATCCGACCATTCTTCAGAATGAATTTACCCATTTATATTTTTTACCGAATGACCAAAATTCCGAATAACAGTTTCGCCGAATACAATTTTATTGAAAATATATTTTGACCGAAAATAGATCAAAACAGCATAAAATTAATGTTTAAAGATAAAAAATTCTGTATAAAAAGTGCTAAGACACAACAAAAATTCAATTTCAAAAAACAATTTTTTGTTCAAAAATTTTCAAACAACTTTTTTTGGAAAAATTTATTTTGGAGACATGGTTAAAATGTTTTTTTCGGGGATATGAATTCGGGAGAAGTACATTCGGTAAAACAATACCTATCCGGGAAAATAATTTTCGGTAATTTTAATATTAGAGATTAAAATATTTAGATTTGCTATGAAAATAATTAAGAAATATTCTAAAACGAAAATTCAAGGTTGTGCAATCAGTTATAGAATCAAAGAAATGAAAACAAATAAATAAAATGGCTGTTTTCTTTTTACTTAAAATTTTTTAATTAGAAGACAAAATAAAAGTATCGCACAGTTTAGGAATGATATAATGTGATAAACTTTATAAATTAATTAAATTTTTAAATTTATAAATTAAAGATTAATAAATGTTTAAAACTAAATCAACTTTAAATTATAGCAATTTTTAAAGTAGTTTTATAAAATAAGAGTTCAAATTTAACTAAAATATATGTTTAGATTTTCTCTTTTTTTTACCCTATTTTAAATAAGAAATTCCCCTAGTCCTCTTTTTTAAACTTATTTTTTGCACTGTGAAGCCTGTAATTGAATGTTTCTCAAATTTGAATTCATATAAAGAATTTGATCAACAAATTTTTGAATAATTGAATTCATTCGAAGAATTTTAATAAAATTTTTAAGAATATCGACATTTTTCGAGGAATTTGATTTAAATTGTTTTAAAAATAATTGCAATTACCTATACAATGAGTTTTTTTATTCATAAAAATAATTGAATTTTATTATTTATGAAAATAATTAAATGTTTGCATAGAATTTTATTAAAATTTTTTTTAAATAACTGAATTCTTTTGGAAAATTTTATTAAAAATCGTTGAATTGAGAAAATTTTTTGAAGATAATTGAAATTTTGCAAAGAATTTGATTGAAATATATGAAAATAATTGCATTTCGGAGAAGATTGTTATTATTTATAAAGATAATTGACATTTTGATGAGAATTTTTTAGAATTTTTGGACATAATTGAATTTCTGCAATCATTTTAACTTTTCCAAAATTCAAATTTTTTTTAAAAATTCTAGAAATTAAATTTTTTCCATTACTTTTAATAAAAATTCCTGACTCTTCCCTGAAGTTCCTGACCTGTGGCAACCTTGTAAACATGTTTCAAAAATTACTATTTACATTGAGAAGGACTTTTTATTTATTTTTTAAACAATATGTTCGTAATTAAAAATGTTCCTGAAAAAAAATTTCAATATACTAAAAATGTAACAATTAAATGAACGTAAATTTTCAAAAAGTCATACAACAATTGAGAAAATATGTTCAACATTTCCAGAAAATTGGATTTATTCGAATGAGCACAAATTTATATATGCAGAAGCGCACCAACATGTTTTACAATACGTGCTTGCAACGGGTGTTAACGAACGCGGTTAAGCTCGTTGATAGCGAATGTAATTTTATAGCCCAATCGGATCAAGAGATGGTTACAATTGTTCCAAAAAAAACGGACTTAATTTTTTACTCTTTTAAAATAACGTCAAAAAAAAATGAAAAAAAATACTGTTGAATAAATTATTGAAATAAAAATACAATGATACATTACAAGAAAAATATAAATAATAAATTAATAATTGAGAGTGGAGGATAGTGGGCTACATTGAACCAGTGTATACATTGAAAAATTTCCGGCACGTAGGTTTATTATTTAAGTGCATTGTTGATTATTATAAATGCATTTATAATGTTTTAATAGAGATGGTTCAATGCAAACACAGGGCCTTCAAAATAAGACTAGTGTAACAGGTTAGAAAAAAATTAAATTTTATTATTTAATCATAATAATTTGTGTTTGTAACGTGTGTATTAACTAAAAGAGTAGGGGAGACCGGGGCGTAATGGCTCAGGGGCGTAATGAATCATTTCAATTTATTCAAAAGTGATATGTCATAGTAATTTCGGTCTCCGCTCAAAATAATGTACTTGGTATACTGTAAGTTTGTACCAAGTTTCATTGTTATTCATTTATTATTGTTGAAAATATGGTAGAAAAAGTGATTTTGACGCTTGAAAGTAAATTTTTAAAGTCTTTATTTTCTTGTTATATCTTTTTCAAAAATAGTTGTAAAAAATGTTTGAAAATCAAGTTTTGAGCTTAGAACATTTGTTTTTAAGGAACAATTGACAATTTTTGTCTAATACTTACGGTATTGATAAAAAATAACAAAACATTCAACAAACGCCTCCGGGGCGTAATGGATCACTTTGCCCGGGGCGTATTGGCTCTTTTATTCTACTAAGAAAAACCTATTGTTTTTAAAATTTTAATAAAATAATCCTGTCAAGTTTAATTTCTTGTAATTTATATATTAATAAGTACAAATGATAACATTTTATTAAAAAAAAATTGGAGAATAGATTTTTTAAATAAATGTAGTTTGTATTTTGCTCCAACTTTATAAAATTTGATTATTTCACGAAAATGTTTAAAGTTTAAATTAAATATGTTTCATTTTCAATATTGTTTATTATAAATATACAGTAGAAACCAAATTTGTGAATATTATAATAATATTTCATGTTTTAAATTATAATTTCATTCCTGATTCAATACGCCCGGCCCGGGGAGTAATGGCTCACCTTGCATTTCTCCAAAAAAATTGTTCTAGAAAAAAGTATGAGTGATATTAGGACGTATTTTTTTTAATTGAAAGCTGAGATATTGGGGTAAGTTTTCCATGTTAAAAAATTTTAATTAATGCAAGAATGACGAAGTTAAATAACAAAAAGTGAAAAACTGATCAAAATTTGTAAAATTTAATTAGTTCTAGGACTTTATAAAAAAACCCGGTTCAATGTAGCCCACTCTCCTCTAATTAATAATAATTCATAACAATTAATTAATAATTAATAATAATTTAATTAAGTTAATCACTATTCAAACAAATTTTCATTAACTACCAAAAAATATATTTTTTCGCTCGACAACAAATCATTGTAATTAAAAAATTGATTGTCATCTCTATTATCTCTTCACACATGGAGATTAAAAAAGAGGACCTCCATTCGCGAAAATTCTTTTATTCCGAATTTGCAGTAAATCAAAATTTCATTCGGTGTATAAGTTCCAGTGAATCAAATTTCATATCTCGCTCAGAGGATTTTATTTAATGAAGTTTAAAATAATGAAAAGTTATATTTAAACAAAATTTATATTGTAGAACAATTTTCCAGTGTAACGATATTTTTTTTATTTATTCAACGATTTATATTTAATTGCATTTTAATTTAAATAAAATTAACCTTAATATCAGTAAATATTTGCACAAGAGCTGGAGAAATAATAATTGAGATTTTAAACTTAATATTTGATGAACGATACAAATTTCTATGCGATATTCCATATATAATAATATACGTTTATGTTTTGAAAGGATATAATTTTCTCTATTAAATATTAAATCTATTAAATAATAACAATCACCCATTATTATAATTACCAGTTGATGTCGAGAGGAAGTGAACATTATAATATTTCTTCGAGATAATCAATAGTAGAATTCTAAATATGAATTTTCAAAGTTGCTAGGTTTTCTCTTCCCTTTCTGCTTTGGACCATTCACGTTCGTAATGAATCAATCATAGTCAAGTTATTATACGTGTGAAGAAATCTGTTGATGATTCGCGGAAGCTGTAGATGCACACCCATTTGTGTATGGATATTAGTTTGTCTTGCAAATTTTTTTAGAACTAGAGCGATGTGTTAAAAGTTTATGATTTATTGCATAACGTGAGGATTATCTTTCATGTTCGTTATGGATTGCTAATAAATGAACTAAACCATTTTAATTTTTTCTTATGCTTTTTTTACAGAAAATGTTGATGATTGTTTCAGTGAAGGTTAAGAAAGAGGTCTTCTAATTGGTATGACTCCTAATGAATCATTAATTTTAGGCTAATTTTAGCCTAATTAATCATTAGGCCTTTTAAAAATTCCTCTGCAGAAATTTTGTTTATATTAATAAATTTTCATTTAGCTATCTTTTCTTAATTTTGAACAAAATATTGAGTTATGAAAAATTCAAGTCTCAGATAGTATAACTTTTTCGACTTTTCTTCAACAAAATGCATCAAAATACCACTTTTTTGATTAAAAAATGTAATTCATTACGATTTGCATAGTGTGATAATACATGAAAATTTCTAGAAATAATAAAAAAATTCTGATTTACGGTGTACTTTAAAAAATTTAAAAAACCTTAACTTGTCCTTGAACAACAATTTTTATAAATAATTAAATTTCGAAATGTTTCAAATTAAAATTTTTAAGAATTTTAATTGTAAGTAACTTTGATTAAAAATTCTAAAAAAACTTAATTTTTTAATACATCAAATGTTTTTGAAATTAGTTAAATTTTGGAATATATATTATTATTCAATTAAAAAAACATTTGCATAATTGAAATTTCGTAATATTAAAATGATAACAATTAAATTTTAAACGAATTTTAAGTTAAACATTTTTTAAGAAGTATTTCTCGAAGAACTTATTTAAAATTATTAAAAATAATTGATTTAAAGAACAATTTTAGTACAAAATTTAAAAACTGATTGAAATTGAAAAAATTATAGTAACAGTTTTTACAAATAATTATAAGTTTCAAAACGTTTTAAATACAATTTTTTTGAAAATTCCAATTAATAATATTTAGTACCGCTTATAAATTTAAATACTTATCTTAAAAAATTATACTTTTGAACAAATTTATGGTAGTTAAAAATTCTAGAAAATTATTTAGTTTTTGAAAAACTGCAGATCTTATTTTTAGTTGAACATCTTCTAATCTAAAATTTAATAGATTCTAAAATCTATTAAATGAAAATTCAATTAAATATAAATCGCTTAATAAATAAAAAAAATTATATACGTTATACATGCAGAAAAATTGTACATAAAAAAATTTGGTTAAACTTAAATTTCCATTTAAATGATTTAATGTATATTATCTTTATTTTTCCGTTATCTTTCAACTTGAACGATCTTTATTTTTCCACATTATTCAAACAAAACAAAAAAATGTCATTTAAAAAAGAAAATATCGTTATTTTAATTTTAAAAATGCTCATATAGATTATCAACGTGATATTGACTCGTATTCAGTAAATCAATTCTTTTTCTTTTTATTCAAATTGTCGACAAAAAATTTTCAGTCCCATAAAAGCAAATAAAGAACGTTAATAGTACAGCAAACATGTGCAAAACCCTCGCCATGTGGGAAAAACCAATTGCCAATTCACCTTTTGCGTAATTACACTTAGCGAGAGAACGCCTGCCTGCCTATCGTGCACCCGAACAGTACTTTTCATGGAGACATGATCGTTATCGGGGGAGTGAGATAGACTTCCATTCGCGTATTGTCGAATCGCGTTTATTTACACGCAATCGGATTTGCCAAACCCTAGTCATGTTTATAAATCCGAAAAAAATTCAGTTACAAATAGAAATTCGAAATCATTTTTCAAAATAATCACATTTACAAATTCTATGGATAAGTTGCGATAAAGGTGAGTTAAATTTTTTCTCTTTAATTTCATAGCATCCCATTATAATAATTGAAGTTTTGAATAATTTTATTTAAAATCATAAAAATAAAATTGAGTTTCTAAAAAAATTTGAAATAATTTAATTTCCTCTCTAAATTTGAATTAGTAAAAATGTTTACTAATTTGAATTAGTGTCTGACTTTTTGCTCTTAAATTAGTACATTTTACTAACAAATAGCAATTTTTAATAATTTATTAGTAAAATTCACTAATTAAAAAGCAAAGTCTTAAAATTAGTAAATTTTACTAATAAATAACAATTTCTACTAATTTATTAGTAAAATTCACTGAAATTCACTACTAATTTAATAGTCAAATTCATGAATTCAAAAGCAAAAAGTCACACACTAATTCATAATTAGTAAACAATTTTAATAATTCAACTTTTGAGAGTCACAAAGGGCAGAATTAAAAATATTCACCTAATTTTCCATATTAGGTTTCAAGGAGAACATTAAAAAATAGAAATTGCATAAAAAATATGTGAATATTGGGAGTTACAATTAAAATCTTTAGCATTTTTAATACAATATCCAAAAACTGAAAAAATCAAGGAAAAATAAAAAAAATTTGTATGACAATTTTTTTGCTATTTCGGTAAAATAAGGAAAGAATTTTTTTTTTGTTTAGTGAAGGGAAAACTTGTTCCAATTGAGACAAACACTCCAAAATGTAGATATAACTTGTTCTTTTTTTTGGACATTACGATAGATATGTACATGTATAGAATCGTGTGTCAGAATTTGAAATATGAAATGGTAAAGGGAAGTCCCTGTGTTTTCTCACGTGAATAACTTCAGGTTTGGTAATCTCGAAATAGTACTTGCAGTGGCATATATTAATAAGGACGAGGGATTCAGGGGCGGTAAAATAGCGCATGAACCGCGCGAGGTGGAGGAGGGAGGAAAGGGTTGGTTGTGATTCCCTCGCCAGCTGCTGTCGTCCCGATATGCACTGTATTAACGGCATAATATGCCACACCACGCTCGTACCACCCACATCCAACATACCTAACCAAGCTCTTACCGTCCTACTTCTCTCTCTCACTCACAACACCAACTCCACCCTTACGCCATCTTCCAACAGACACTATACGCTGTACATAATTCCCCATCTTTCGTCCATCATGAAATATTTAAGGGTTCATCCTCTGTCCTCTCATTATCATCATTATACTTATGCAAACATCCCTACAGCAAAAATTTACATCAAGACACACTACTGTTACGCCACGTCATTTTTCAATTTACTGCTTCAAGATGCAGGAAATTATAATATCTGTCCATTTTTACGTATTCAAAAAAGTCTTCATTTTGTATGATCCACAAGTTTTGAACGTTCAAATGAACGAAACAGTTTTTATTAGAAATGTTTTTATAATTTATTGTTTGCAATAAAAATTAAAAACTTAAATTTTACACTTAGAAACTTTATAATTCATTTATTTTATATCGACAAAAATTATTGTAATAAATATTCAAATTAAAGAAGAAAATAAATAAATTTCGTTCATTTGAACGTTCAGAACTTTAGGATCATCATTTTGTATCGATCTGACGATTTGTAAAAAATTGCAAAATCGAGAGTACCGTGATTTTATTTAGAGAGCTACTTGTAACTACTTGAATACCAATTTCAATAAATCGTGTTTATTATACACAATAAGCATATACAAGTGTTTACTAATCTGTTCCAGAATACTATTTGTAAAGATGTATATAATGTGACGGATCTTGAAATTCATTTTACTGTGGAGTTGAAGATGAAGAATAGATATAAGTTGGCAGAGTGTGTTTGCCATGGACTGAATGGAACCATCCGCACAAAAACCTTTCGATTTTCTGAGAGGAAAAAAAGAGAAAAAAATACGCATGCCACTTTCCGTCTGATACAAAGTGGCTATATATATATATTGATTCTGCAAGCCAAGTGCCACATAAATATTCATGATACTGTTAGGAGGATCAAGCACCAAATATTAATGCATAATAAAGCACTGCTCTTGAACAAACAAGTTAAATATACAATAACCTCACCACGCACTCTTTACATATAGCTGTATACTCTATCTGAAAATTAAACAAAAGGAATTTTATTTATACTTTGCGATTATATTAATTTACTCTCCTGATAAAGTGTACAGTGTATAATTTACAGAAATAATTTTATAAAATTGGAGCGAAATACAAACTACATTTATTTAAAAAATCTATTCTCCAATTTTTTTTAATAAAATGTTCTCATTTGTACTTATTAATATATAAATTACAAGAAATTAAACTTGACAGGATTATTTTATTAAAATTTTAAAAACAATAGGTTTTTCTTAGTAGAATAAAAGAGCCAATACGCCCCGGAGGCGTTTGTTGAATGTTTTATTATTTTTTATCAATACCGTAAGTATTAGGCAAAAATTGTCAATTGTTCCTTAAAAACAAATGTTCTAAGCTCAAAACTTGATTTTCAAACATTTTTTACAACTATTTTTGAAAAAGATATAACAAGAAAATAAAGACTTTAAAAATTTACTTTCAAGCGTCAAAATCACTTTTTCTACCATATTTTCAACAATAATAAATGAATAACAATGAAACTTGGTACAAACTTACAGTACACCAAGTACATTATTTTGAGCGGAGACCGAAATTACTATGACATATCACTTTTGAATAAATTGAAATGATTCATTACGCCCCTGAGCCATTACGCCCCGGTCTCCCCTATTATATTAATATTAGGAAATTTTTACTCCCAACTCCCGATGCTACTTACTCCTTATATTTTTCAGTGTACTTGAAACAATTTCTATTCGAACCACTAATTTCAACTTGAACAAATAATATCTTTTGGAACGAATACTAACTATTCAAAGCAATAATTTCTCTTCGAATTAACAATTTCTATTCGAACCAACGGAAGCTATTAAAACAAAATAATTTCTATCCGAGCAAATATTTTCTGTATTCTAGGCTAACATACTATTTAATTAATTACAAAAATGTATTTGATGTAAATAAATAGGTTTTTATTTGACGTACTCAAGTAATCTATTTGTTGAAACGAGACGCATTAAATTTCCTTAAACGTAACTTATATAGTACCTATAGAATTGTTATTCAACCAAATTATCATTAAACCGAATTGTCAATTGTCCAAACTAACATTTAAACGTATTGTCATTTAACCGAATAGCTATACGACGAAATTGAAGATTGTCTAAAAAGACATTTAACCGAATTGTCATTTTTCCAAACTGACATTTCACCTAATTGACAATATGTCAATTAGGTAACATAACTGTCATTTTTGTAGATAGACATTCAACCCAATTCCTATTTGATTCTACAGGAATTCAATCGAACTGTCATTAAATAAAAATAATATTAAAAAAATTAAATAAAGTTGTAGCAATTAACATTAACAGAATTGACATTTGTCCGAACTAATAGTTAGCTGAACTGTCATTTAACTTGATTACCATTTGTCCAAACTGAAATTTAACGGAATTGTCATTTAACCGAACCGTAATTTAAACAAACTTTCTTTTAATTGAAATAAAAAGACAAATTTCTAATTTATCTGAAAGTACATTTGAACATCATCACTTTTTAGAAAACTGATATTTAATCACTACACGGAGAAAAAGGAATAGTTGACACATCCAGATACATGGATATCACAGCCATATTATATTGAAAAATACGGGATATCCATAGTTAAGGTTGCTGCTTCCATATTCTATGGCTGGCTGTATATTGTTGGAGCAGCAAAAGATCTATGGTTGGGTGATCCATTGTAATGGAAATGGGAAACAAAAAAATTTGAATCACTCAATTAATTCAATTCAATGTCACTTGAGATATTTTATACACATTTTTGTTAATTAATACACACCACTTATTGAATAACCGCATATTTACGAAATAAATTATTAACCGATGGGGGAGACACGAACCCTAGACCTAACGCATACTAAACACCGACGCGACGGACAAATTGAGACGACCATTTTTAAATGGATGACATGATAATGAATTGCGAGCATCATGTATCGAAATTTTGAACTAACTATGGATCTCCCAACCAAAGTTTATATGGATGAGGCAGCCATACATATGTGAAAATCCTTAGCATGAATTGTAAGCCCAACCATGCCCATGGATGTCACATTCATATTTGATTCAACAATATAATATGGCTCCCTCATCCATTGAATATGGAATGTGCTTCCGTCCTAAAAGATGTCTTTTCCATTGAATTGGATAACACAACAATATTCTGCTCAACAATATTTTTATGGATATCTCTTCCAGACCTTTTCTTTCCGTGTGCATTTTCCGTAATTTGTATTTATCCAAACTACAAAATTTAACTGAATTGACATTTAATCTAATTGCTATTTGTCCGAATTAGCATTAACCGAACTGTTTGTAAATCGAATTGACATTTTTCAAATCCGACACTTAAATAAATCGTAATTCAACCGAACTGTCCAGCTGGTAATCACTTACTTCAAAACTTTTTATTTTTTAAGTAAAATAATTACATTTTAATCAATCTGAATCTGCTTTGCTTTGTAACACCTGCTGGAAAAAAGTTACTTTTCTTTAACATAAATGCAGCACGAAGTGGTTAATTTCTGCATTTCTGTATTCGGTATAATATATACACTATAATCAACATAAAATTATATTTATTGATTAAAACAGTATAAAAATGACGTTTTTGGTAATTAGGTGTTACACAAAACACCGTGTACACCTCATGCGGAAACAATGTACTATTACTAGAGCAAGAAAAGTAATTTTGCCAAAAAGCGATAATAATAGGGTTTCGTACGGAAACATTCATGATTTTGTTTTAAAACAGATTTTAAAGTTTTTAACGTAAAAAATATTTAATGGAGATTTATTGTTTCCAAATTTACAAAAGATAAGGTTCCTGATGTTAGCATCGAAACCTAGGGTAAGTGCGTCAATTGCTGCGGGTGCTTCAGTTTCTGCGGCATTTTAATAATTTAAGTGAATACATTTGTTCAGGGCACAAATAATTTTGAAATTTTTTTTAAAAATTACTTAACGATGTAAGTTTTAAAATAGATATAGGAAGTATATACCAAAACTTAATATTTATGTATTTTATTTTAATTAAAAGTTGACGTGTTCAAGGTTTTATTTATTTTCATTGCTAACTTTGCTGGCGGTGCAAAAATACCTACATAAAAAAGGCTTTATTATTGTTTTTAGACTTAAAGTGGTTATTATTATGATGATTTTAGATAAAGAAAACCTTGTTTTAAAAGAAAAATTAAACTTTACTTTATTTTTGTCTGTTATTATATTTTATTTTTAAGAGTAGTAATTAACACAGAATTTGGGCTTGATTTAATTTCTGCGCCCTCAGAAAATCAACTAAGACTGGTTACAATAGACTATCTATTTTGAAAAAGAGCAAGAAAAAATTATTAAAATGAAAGAAAAAATGAAGATTATGGAGGAAAAACTAAAGAAAATTTAATAAATACATAAATTAATTAAGGAAGAATTCTGTTATTAAGTTTTAACTAAATGTTTCAAAAATGTGATAATTCAGAAATTATTTGTTACTTTTGTTAATATATGATATATATTTATTTTTAATAAATTTATATTCTATTCAATTAAACATTGATTAAAATCATTGTCCCATTTTGATTTCATAGTAGTTTGCGGTATTATACACATAAACACGAAATTATGCGCAGAAACTGACCCACAGGAATTAAATTCGCGCAGCAACTGACTCAAACGCGCAGAATTAAACGCATTGAATATTATTTTTAATTCATTAAATTTATTAAAATAAATTATATTTTAGAGATGTTATTTATTGTAAACATATCTTAATAACACAAACTACAAATTTAATAAGACATAAGTTCAATTTGATCAATATAAAAATTATATTTTATAGTTAAAAGACGTCTTGACCAAAATACCGCAGGAATTAGTACACTTACCCTATTTTTTCTTATTTTTAGTGATAAAATTTTAAAAAATTTCACTTTTTTCATTCATCTAAGAAGTAAAAAACTTTTTCATACCTCAGGCACAAAATAGGCGCTTTTAGATAGCAGCCGACAGGAACTAAAAGCCATTCATTTGTCCACTTGAATGAAAATGGCGACCCATGGGCAAAAAAAAACAGCTAGTCCCATGCGTTATTTTTGCTCATGGGAAAAAAAGGCCGCCATTTTCATACAAGTCGAACAAGTAAATGACTTTAACTACCTGTCGTCTGCTATCTGAAATCGCCCCTTTTGTGCCTTTGGAATAAAAAATATCGTAAGTAACACGGGACTTAAAGGCTGCCAATTTATTTACGATGATTTTTATGCCACTCGTTACGGTCTCGGGGTGCCTACGGTGCCCTCGACCTCCACTCGTGTCACAAAAATCACCGTAAATAAATGGCTGCCTTTACGTACCTTGTTGCTTAATATACTATTTAACCCCTTCGCAGTCTAGTTAAAAAAATCTCTTGCGGTCCAAAAAAGGTCCGAAAAAAGTGTACAAAAAATATGCTTTCATTGTATATAAGCTTTTTGGGGTCGCTGAATTCAAATTTGAGGTCAGTTTTTTAACATTCAAAATGTCGGATCCAATATGGCGACCTAATATGTCGGATAATTTTAAAATTTATGCGCTTCAACAGAAATTCATTTCTCGGGGGTTTTCGGGGTCGCTGATTACGATTCTTATGACAGATTTTTAAAATTCAAAATGGCGGTTCCAACATGGCGGACGAAAAAATTAAAAACCCATCGGATTTGCTTAAAACTTGCTACTTGAGAGGTTGGCGGGTTCGCTAATTACGAATATAATGTCAGATTTTCAAAATTCAAAATGGCAGATCCAATATGGCGGATAATTTCAAGATTGATGCGATTCGATCGAAATTTGTTTCTCGGAGGTTTATGGGGTCGCTGAATTCGAATTTGATGTTCCTTTTTTAAAATTTAAAATGGCGGATCCAATATGGCGACTTTTTTTTTAAAGTTGATGAATTTGTCTAAAAATATTTATTCTTGGGTGTTTTTGAAGTTTTTGAATAAAACAAAAAAAACATAAAAAGATTGAGTCATTTAAAAATCCCTGAGTAAACATTTTAGAAAAATTCGTCCACATTCAGAAAATTTGGTCGCCATATTGAATCCGCAATTTTGCATTTAGAAAAACGAACTTTGAAATTATCCGTCATATTAGATTCGCCATTTTGAATTTTGAAAAACGAACATCAAATTCGAATTCAGCGACCCCAAAAACCTCCGAGAAACAAATTTTTCTGACCTTTTTTACCATCTTTGACTTTCCATTGAGTTTCCTAATTTCCTTGATCTGTGGCAACACTGAAAAATTCACGTTACAGCTGAAACACAGTCGCTACATTCTGGTAGATACTATTTTAAAACAAAAATTAAAAAAAAATCTCAATTTTACGTTTAATGTCACTAATTATATAGGTATGTTTATTTAAATTTTTAATATATAATTTCTAGCGAACAATATCCCCCTTTACATGTAATGCCAACAATGCCATGTGACTAAAGAAGCAAAGCCATGCGCGTGTCGTGTTTCGAGCATTCCTCCATAAATTAAAGCTAATGAGGAACGGAGGTCCACAGAGGTACAAATTCCAAGGAAAGTTTTGTGCTCGTCACGTAAACTAGGCACATTCGGGAATCCTATCCTGTAAATACTCAACAATAAACCGTCAACGGCTACCAACTTTTCCCATTATCCATTAACCTAATTAGTTTTGGATTTTCCTAGTGTATTGAGAGTTCGACGTTCTTAGAAGTTGTCGGTTTCTAGGCTCTCCGCTATATATATATATATATATATTTATATTTTCGTACCAAATAGGGTGAACTAGTATCGCAATTGCGACGTCTTTCTAACTACACAAATAGATGGTCAAGTCTGAATTTGGAAAGTTAAGCTTTTCGGGAGAGAGGGAGAGAGAGAGAGAGAGAGAGAGAGAGAGAGAGAGAGAGAGAGAGAGAGAGAGAGAGAGAGAGAGAGAGAGAGAGAGAGAGAGAGAGAGAGAGAGAGAGAGAGAGAGTGCAGGTCAAAGTGGTTAAACAACTACTTACTCCAGAGAAGATGAAAGTACAGCAATTGGCAAAAGTTTTTCTCCTTTTTATTCCTTTTTCGACTCACGGAAGAAAAATAAAATCAATTAAAAATTTAACTCGTTATATTACCCCCAAGTTTTAATGAACAAACATTTTTTTCTATTTCCCTCTCTTTATGATGCAATAATCATCCAAGTTTGTTTTAAAACGTTTGGCTTTGACAAAATAATTGAAAATATTATTTAAAATCATGTATTTAATCAAGTGGGGATTTTCGCCAGTCATGCTTGATGCATAAAAGTCAGAGAGGAGGATACAGTTGTATCAAGTTGGGTTAGTAAGGTGCACCTGTGCTCAAGACACTTGTTTATGTACGTGGAAGAGTAAACAAGGGCGATTACAGTGCATTTGCGTTAACATGTTACATAAATCTACTTCACGGAGGAGTGCAGATTTCTAAAATGTAACAATGAAGCACAGACTTTTCTTTTTTCGTGGAAGAATACAAAAGAGTACATGCACTGGCACTGCAAATTTCTATACGACAATTCGGTTAAATATCAGTTCGAACAAATGGCAATTATATTGAATGACAAATCAGTTAAATGTTATATTTGGTTAAGTATCAATTATAGTAAATGTCAGTTTGGTTAAATGGCAATTAAATTTAATGGTAGTTATGTTGAATATTAATTCGGACAATTCATTATAGGCCATACGATTCGGTTTGGTAGCCAAAAGTTCAGAATTTAGAAAAATGAAGTATATCATCAATTTCAATCAGTAATAGCTAAAATAGTTTTTACAAATTTTATTATCTTAAGCTTATGTATTACACAGGTCTACAAACTTTAGACCCACAAATTAGAATAGCCATTTCTAATGCAATTTTTTAAATCTATAAAGTCAATAAAATTCTATTTTGAGTTTTGGTTCAAATTTGAAAATGAAGTGCTATATTTCACCTTTCGAATTCATTTTTTGTATTTCGATCCGATTTTTTTCGACGAGCCTCAGCATTTTGAATTTTATCATACATGGCCAAAAAATCTAATGGAAAAAAATAAAATTGTAAAATATCTGAGCTGTAACTAATTCTGGTTTGTGGGTCTAACAAAATCCAAAATTTTGTAGACCTGTGTTATTAATAACCATTTGTGCGAAGTTAGGAAGTCACTTATACCTAATTTTTATCCAATGCATTTGTAATAAAAATTATTTGCATTTTAATTATTCAAAAAAAAATTACTTTATCTTTTTTTCTAATCCTTCCCTGTCCTTCTCCATGCGTAGAAATAAAAATAGAAATTTATTCATTGTTGTTAAACTACCACATAGGGTAATAGGCACAATGATTAGCCCCCCTACAATGCATAGAAAATATGTAATTTTTTATTGTAAAAATACTATTTTGAAAATTTTTTTTATAATTGCTGAAGGTGATTATTATATTTATTGTTATTTTTATTATAATACTTGTCTTATTACAAAAGTAAATACAAGAGGAGCTTCGCATTACAGAGATATAAACTAATTCTCAAAATTGATATTCAGTCTATCATTTAAGGGGAGACCCCACCTTAATTTTGACCCCTTTAAAATAAAATTATTAAAGGAGGTAATATTTTTTTTCTTGCATCATTTTTAACCTGAAAACATATAAGATGGTCAAAAATATTTAATTTTAATTTTTGAAGAGGTTAGAATTTTTTTCTTCTGACCTATTGCTTATTATTGCAAATCCATGCGAGAAGTTGTTTAGAATGGTAAAATATGCATGGAAAAAAATTTTCGTTAAAAAATATTAAAAACTGTAAGAGAAGATCGATTTTTAATATTCAAATGTTTAAATTTTGCCGAAATTTCGGAAGCCGTAAATCTTTAATTTTTTTCCAAATTGTGTATATTTACGTAATTTGATGCTACTATTAAAAAACATTGTTAAAATTTATATTTAGCTCATTTTCGTGGTAAATTCCATAAAAATCATAGTCCGAAGCTTTTATGGTATACTTTATTATACCGAAATAAATGCAAAAAGGCATGATTTTTATAGTATTTACCATGAAAATAAGCTAATCGTCAATTTTAACGATGTTTTTTCGACTCAGAGCATCAAATTGGAAAAAATAAAGGTTCAGGACTTCCGAAATTTCGGCAAAATTTAAAGATTTGAATATTAAAAATCGATCTTCTCTTACAGTTTTTAATATTTTTTAACGAAAATTTTTTTCCATGCATATTTTACCATTCTAAACAACTTCTCGCATGGATTTGCAATAATATGCAATAGGTCAGAAGAAAAAAATTCTAACCTCTTCAAAAATTAAAATTAAATATTTTTGACCATCTTATATGTTTTCAGGTTAAAAATGATGCAAGAAAAAAAATATTACCTCCTTTAATAATTTTATTTTAAAGGGGTCAAAATTAAGGTGGGGTCTCCCCTTAATATTCGCAAAATCATACGTGTAAAGTTCTTAATCAAAGTGTGATCGGTCGACGACAATACTGATAACCAACAATCCCATACATCAGTCTAACCGTTAACAAATGGAAAAAATTCTTTACAAATGTGCAAACATGATGGACAATACATTAAAATATGGTACAGGCTCTCTTCATCTAGCCCACAAGAGGGACAATTCCTGTAAACATGAAAAGCATATTTATTTTTCCCCAAAAACACCCTACAAACATGCCTATTCAAGAGACGAATCTGAGCAAAAATTCTCTTTAAAAATAAAGGCAATCGCATGAGCAAGTATTGCTGGGTTCCCGCCTGTAAAGTAATTTGAAGATAGAGAAGGAGACTCTTTGAATTATTCTTACTATTAATATCTTTGTTTTTTAAATAGTTTCCATATTTATTGAGAATTATCCCGCTGTCTAGCGCTATGGAGTCTGAGCTTAAATTTCTCCACATGTCCACCATATCGCAAGCTTCAAAAAAATATCGTATATGCAATACCTAGTTAAATTTATTCTTTTTGTTTGACAATGCTATCCCTTTCAGCCTCTCAAAGCATCGTCCGGGATACCGAGAAGATTCCATATTTAAGACTTTGTTTAGCCAGATCATCGCTCTTTTGAGGACCGAAAGGGACACATGTGATACTCCAGACTCCAATCTGACTGCATATCCTGGTGTACATGTGGGTAAGAACAAAAGTTGTTTTAAAAAAGACTGTTGAGATTTCTCTAAACTATTTAAATGATTCAAGCCCCAAACTTGGACTCCATAAAAAAGATACTAAGGGATAAGCTATTAAGCAGTTGCGCGTAAGTACTCCATGAGTCAGCTCCAACAGTCTGGATAACTCTCAGAGTGGAACCAATTGCCATGTTTGCCGAACTAGAGGGCTGAAGGTGATTAAAGATAATAATAAATAAATTTTATATTTCGGACATTCCACGTCAACACGGACAGAGCTCTAAACAAAAATTGCTTTGATGGATTTAAACGTTCTAGGGCTTAAAAGATTTCTACGTTCATGTACTTTAAGATGCCGATGGGCGTTTTTTGCAAAATTCTATTTATTTTATTTTATTTATTTATTATTTTTATTTATTTTTTTATTTTATTTATTTATTTTTTTTCTATTTATTCTATTCTATTCTATTGAATTCTATTGAACTGTCAAAAGTCAAAAGGTCCAAACATCTCAAAATACTTTTATGAATTAAAAGCAAAAAACGAGGTAAATTATTCTGTAACTTATTCTTTATCAGTTTTTAGGGTTCCCGAATATAAATCTAAAGTTTTTTTTTAAAAATCCAAAATGGCGAATTCAATATGGCGGACAAAATTCAAATTTGATCAGATTCGATGAAAACTTGTTACTCGGGGGTTTTTAGGGTCGCTGATTACGAATCTGAAGTCACTTTTTAAAAATTCAAAATGGCGGATCCAATATGGCGGAAAAAATTTTCAAATTTGATCCGATATTCTTAAAACGTGTTACTCGGGGGCTTTTGGGGTCGCAGATTATGAATATGAAGTTACTTTGTAAAAATTCAAAATGGCGGATTAAATTTTTTAATTTGTTCAGATTTAATTAAAAAGTGTTACTCGGTGGTTTTTAGCGTATCTGATTATGAATTTGAAGTCTCAAACACAAAGTCCCATTTAAAAATATAAGATTTTTAAAAAATGTTTAGTATGTCAATAATACTCTTTTCGAATTGTATGAAAACAATGATTAGTCAGGTTGCTTTAAAAAGCCAGTGCCATTTATTGTGTGTTTAGGGGCAATCAATATATTTTTTGAAAATAATATTATTTTATTTAAATATCTATTATTTACAATTTTTTACGCTTGTCTCATTATCAACATTAAAAATAGAATAAATTTGCTTTTACTTAGTGCTTTGTAAATACATTTTTGACAGCAAGAGTAAACTTGGCAATGAAATAAACTTAGAAATTTTCTTAAGGGACCGATCGTTGTATCGATTACCCTAGTTTTATAAATTCACGATGTAGTAAATTTTTCAATAATTCAGTACTTCCGAAAGCAAACTCCCCGAGATTTCACTAGATTTCCAATTGTCAAAGCTTTCTTTATTAGACTCTATATTATAAGAAAAATCCTCCCACTTTTGCCCGAATTTAGAACCTGCTCTAAACTAAACAAGAAGTTTTTTGCTATATCAATACACTGAGAAAACTGGAGAGTCAAATTCAGAGGTTCAAAAAGTGTATGTTTCCTTTGCTTATGAAGAGAGTTAAATAGTCCTTCTAAAATAAATTTTAAATTGATAATGGAAATCTACTTGTATATTCTCTCCCATTATATCTGAGGATTACACTGCAAAAACAAGTGTCTCATTTTGAGACGTTTTGTCCCATATTTGAAACACATAAGATGTCTTAGTCCACATATTTGAAACAGATATGTGTCTCATTTTAAGACGTTTCAAAGTGTCTTTCACATTTAGCAATGCATTTTGAGACACGAAATGTGTTTCGAGTATCCGTCTCACACTAAGAAGACGTTTTACGTGTCTTATACGCATTGAGTTACCTTTAATGTCTTAAAATGAGACACGAGATGAAATTAAATGTCTCAATATAAAACAGATTTTGTATCTCAATGGTTTAAACACTTAAAGCAACTCATTTTAAGACACGAGTGAGATACCAGTTTTTGTAGTGTAAAAGTTGCGCAGAAAATGTGTACGATCTGATGCGCGCGAAATTATTTTTCTGACATTTTATGTATTTAATTTAGGGGTTAGGTTGCCATATTTATTCATTTCGCGCCGGATAAGGAAGGGATTTCTCAAGATGGTTAATTTGTCCCTCTGTTAGAGAAATGGCACGAATATCTGTCAATGGTGAATTTGAACATTTAGATTGTTATCCAATAGCTAACTCTCAAATATGAACGATTTGTCCCTCCAGATGTTTAGTCCAATACTCCAGTTTTCTCAGTGTAATGATATAACAATTATTTCTACTAAAATTTTATGTAAAATTAGTATAAAAATTAAAATATCTGAGAATTGATTTGATTGTTAAGAGCAATTCCTTTAAATATCAGTTATGAAAAATAAATCACTTTAATAACAGTTTAGTGAAACAGCTATTTATTTAAATGACGAATCTGTTTAATGTCAGTTAGAATAAATATAAATTAGGCTAAATGACAATTTAGTTAACAATATCCAATAACAATTTTATTAATGTCACTTGTAAATTTTCTTAAATGTAACAAATAGTAATTCGATTTAATAAATTTTGTAAAATTCTAGTTTGGTTAAATGACAATTAAATTAAATGTCATTTAAGGGGGTCACCCCGTGTGACGGCCTGTTTTTTTGGCATTTTTTGGGAATTTTTATTTTGGATCCATAAAAACTTAGAACTTCAAACTTTTTTCCTATTTATTGAGTAACATTTGAACTACAAAAAAAAAATTTTTAATTAAAAAATACTTAATTTTGTACGACTTATAATACTCTAAAGTGGCTTTGGTGAAAAATAAGTGGTCCATCGGTGACCACGATTCCGACTGATTGACTGAACTGAAATCAAAAAATGAAATTGCTTCTTAATCTGTGATTCTGTGGCTATGGCCGGAACCAGGATATTTTGAAAATATTAAAAATTGAATTTTTTACATAGGTTTAAATTTTTTTTTTTTTTTAAATGCGATTTTTTGTGTCTATTTTGTTGCATATAAAAAAAACTACTTGACCTTTTTTAATTATCCTGGTTCGGGCGATAGCCATACATGTACTGAATATACTCTATAAATTTGAACGAAATCGGTTAAGTAGTTTTTGAGAAATCATGGTCACCAGTTCGAAAAACATGGTTTCGAGAAAAACGCGTTTGAAAGTTCAAGTACGAATAAAGCCATGAAATGTTTCATTATTGACTTACGATTAATCTGCTATGCCTGGACCATAAAGGACACCTTCCTGCTCCTCATAAAAGTCATTTAAAGTTGCCTGATTCTCTCGTGCATTCATCCTGGCTTGTCGGGCGGCATCGCTCACGCGCTGCTCGGAGCGAGTGATTCGTTCTTAGTTGCGTCGGTGTACGTAATTGTGAGATTCGCAGCCAATTTGACAGCCCATCACGCTAAGGGTCTTGATAACAGTTTCAAATCCTTCGTTGAAGATCATAGTCGCCAGAAATGTTGAAATCTCCACAATTTTAGCTCCTGAATGAAGGTGTTTAGGAGAAAACGTCCAGATCAACGAATTTAAAGATTCGTTATTATTCTGTGTTTCTGCTCCCAAGCATCTGATTAGTAGTTCTTCTTTAGAAAGATCTTCGTACACTGGTTTTATAGCTGTTTGAACTTGTAGTGTCAAAGGTGGCTTGTCGTGATGAAATTGATTAAGCTCCTCCTTAGCTGCAGCCTGCTGCCATTTGCACCAACTTTCCTCGCCTAATGGGCAATTTTGGTGTTGCGGATTTTCATCGGACGAACATTTATGGAAAAGCGTGGCCCAAATTTCTTTTCTCATTTCTTCAACGGAATCTGAATGTCGACGAATCGCCAATCCGTAAAATTTTGTTAGTTCGTTGATGATTTTATCCGTAAGTTTTCCAGGGCCTTTACCACCGATTCCCTTATTGTTTTTTTTTGCATTTCGCAATCGTGTGCCCATTCGTTTCTCAACGTGCCCTACACATTCTTTTTTCGTTACTAGAGTTTCATCATAGGGCTGAGTGTTTAATATTCCATTAAAAGTTTTGCTGTCGCCGTCACCGACGTATGTAACGTATTTAGCACCATGCTTCTCCTCAGACCGCAAAAACATTTGCACAATGGCATCGATTTCCATTTTACCGGAACTTCCAGTGTGATTGGCACTACACACAGCTTTATGAGATTCATACCAAGTTTCGAAATCTACTGGATTACTATTTTTTTTCTTTTTCCACATATTGCAACCACCACAAAAGCTACTCATGACCATTGTATCCATGACTTTTCCGGTATACTTACCGATTAGGGTAGAAACGCCAAACAAAGATGAAAAACCTCGTTTTTTCCAAGTTCCATCACCGGAAACTGTCAAATTATTTCGCTCATTTCCAGCTTTTTCATTCATGTCTTTTTCTTCTGTAACAGCAAACGAAGTAACAGAATCGTAAACAGCGGATGCGGCAGTATGAATATTTTGCAATATAGAAGCATATGTTGAATTTCCGATACCTTGACAAATATCCATTAGACTACAGAAAAGATTCACTCCTTCGAGACCAATACCTAGCAAGCGCATCACAAAAACAATTCGTCTATTAATTTCACACGCATTTCCGATCATAGGGCATGAGTTTATCGTTTTTTGTTTCTCACATTTGCAGGACGAAATAATTTTAAAACCCAAACCGCGTAAGCTTGACTGAGAAAAAAACACTTCACTTTTGCAATTTTTGCATATGACATTTGAAGAAATAGCAGCAAATACAGATGCAAAATCCAAAATACAATATCCAAAGTTTTCATCAGCAGGAACTTCCATTTCAACATGCCCTATTTTTTGCGCTGAGGCGGAGGTAAATTCTGTGTCTTCTGTGTCACTCTGAAGTGAATATTGATTTCCATGATACTTTCTTTTCTTTCTTCTATTTGCATGTTGGTGGTTGACTCTACTTCCCTTTTTATCACTCATTGTAAGAAAAATAATCACCCGCACAGTAAATATAGATTAGAAACAGATTAGGTTTGAGGAACGCTTTTCAATTCCGAACCAATACTAAGATAACCGTTTTTTTCGAAAATATTTTTTTTTATATATTTTTCTTCTAAATGTATTTCTTCATTACTTATACATATATGTATGTATGTATGTAAAATTAAAAATCGCGGATAAAAAACCGAAGCGACCCGGAAGGTTCCGTTTTGAAAGCTCGTCGCGCGACCGCCCGCTCCAACACTTTGCCTTATCAGTGTTATAACTTTTTAAGGATGTTATATATCAAAAAATCGCTTTATCCACATATTCTACATATGTTATAGATGCAATTTATGCAAAAAAAAAAATTCGATTTTTTGAACCCATCACACGGGGTGACCCCCTTAAGACAAATGGCAAAAATTTATTCAAGTTGTTGCAAATAAAGCAGAAAATAGTGAATTAGCTGAGCGAATCAGGTTTCGTGAAATAGAAATATCACACTGCTATTAATTTGACTAATTAGTTAAGTAATGCTGATGTCGAATGTCTCGAATGCTTCCCAACGTTCGATATTTATACTCGCGTAAGGTCGGTACTCGATTGGTCAGTCTTAAGCCAATAAGAGTCTCCTGTCATAATTATCGGTGGGAGAGGGCAACGAGTCCCAATAGGAAAAGCCCTCCCTTTCTTCAAGTCCGTGCTCTCGATGTATTCTCCATTCTTTACGTGTAGAAATTCGCAACAATGCACAGGCTCAAACAATTATCGTTCGACGTAACTTCTTTCCTGCGAATTTCTACATTTTGTCGACAATCTTCATAAGATGAAAAGATGATTTCATCTTAATTAATTATAGTAAGAACTGAGAACGTGGAGACGACAGCATTCCACGAATTTCTCACGCTGGATGACGCTAATTAAATCCCAGCAAGAACTTTCGGTATCCAAGAGAAGTGATGAGGTTAAAGCTCAAGAGTTGGTGTAGACGGGTTTAAGCGTAATTTGCATTTTATTAATTTTAGTGAATTTTGCCAAAAAAAAATCACAAAATAAAAACCAAACGAAACTGTCAACATTCGAAATAATGTGGACCGAATATTTGGAGAAAAGTCTTCGTTAGAATCCTGTCACAGAGCTCCTTTTGTTTTCTTATTTAGGTGCAGAATACAAAAATCTAGACATGTATTAGATTGTTTTCTATGTAAGTCTTGTAAAGAAACATTTACAGTAGGGGAAAATTATTTCAAAAAGTCAGTAAGATGGATGGATGCGGATAGATGGGATTTTTCTAGAATCGGTACCTGGACACATTATTTGATACCACAGAATTGCATGTCCTAATTGGTAGGGAAATATGTTAAAAACAGTATTTTTCGAAAAAGGAGATAGAAGAGTCTTCCACAATATCCAAATCATAAAAATCCAATGACTTTAAAATCGCCTATGGGTTTGAACCCGGATTTCTTTCCCAGTAGTAGAAGTACTTTGTCTTGGGGAACAGTCTTGCGCCATCATCGGAGGATAAAACAAAGGACTCTCCTATTAATACAAAAAAGAAAATCTCTGCGTTGGTTAAATGGATGAACAAAGACAAAAGGCCCTGATAAAGAAAAAGGGTTTAGATATGCAAAAGCTCTATAAAAAAATTATAAAAGAGAATCCTTCAATAAACGACTTTTTCAACACAAACCCAAAAGATTAACGCCGCATCGTACATTGTAGATTCAAGATTCCTATTCTTTCTAGAGCAACGCGAGAAACTAAAGAAAACTTGACAAATACGTTCATTTGACAATTCGACTTTTTTTTGGTAATTCACAAAAGTCTTTTATGCGAATTGAATTGTTCACTAACTGAAAAACTAGTCAAAGGGTGATAAGATTTATTTCAAAATTTAAACAAAATGTAAATACATTCTATTCGATTTACTACCTTATATTTATTTTTATTTGATATCAACATTTTATAAAAACAACTCAATCGAAAGCCACAATACGTAATTAAAGCACGACGAACGTGGAGACGACAGCATTCCACGAATTTCTCACGCTGGATGACGCTAATTAAATCCCAGCAAGGACTTTCGGTATCCAAGAGAAGCGAGGAGGTTAAAGCTGAAGTTGGTGTAGGTGAGCTTAAACGCAATTTGCATTTCATTAATTCACCGCCACGCGAATTTTTCTTGTCTCGCCTTGACAGAACGCGACCTCAACTGTACACTTTACATTTACGGGAAAAAGGGGTTCATTTCGTTTTCAAGTCGTCGCGTTCTGATTTCGGCTATATAAAGAGAAAAACCACATTTAAAAAGAAAAAAAACGTTCCTTTATTAATTTAAAAAATAATAATGATTTACTTGTTTCTATAGCAAAATCACGAAAAATATACCACATCAAGCAACCATGGGTCATTAAATATTCTCCAACGATGAGAAAAATAGCTTCCTTTTTATAATACCCTATAAAAAGTAGTTACTTTAGTGGCTTGATACAAAATTCATAATATAAACACTCTTCTTTTTTCTTTACTTTTTTAACAGCGCATTCCATTACACTGATAGAACGAAATTTCCAGTATAAAAATTCACCGCTCAGATAGAAATGATAGAATGTGATTTTATGTCAGAATAAAAATTTATTCTACGCTAAATTAAAATACTATATTCAAGTCGAATTTCAATTTATCTTCGAAAAAAATCCATTTGAAGGATTGCAATATTTATTTTTTTATCAACTATTTTGCAATAATTTTTTTCCAAACAAAGCGGATTGAAAAAATGACACTCTATATTCAAGTATGAAAATGAGTTATTTTTTTATATGCGGGATAAAAAATGTGTGATTTATATATTTTTTTACATGACAAAGCCAAACTAAATCCTTTAGCAAGTAGGAGAGAGGAAGCGATTCACGTATTACGATTCAACCAACTCTCTTATCTTTTGTGTTCGCCATCCACCTGCAAAATTTACTTCCACTCCCGCAGTGACCTCTCGTCCCATTAGTATTTTTCATGGAGTTGGTTGAGTGTGTCTATGTAGGATGTGAACTGCTATTATGCTCAATCCCTTATCGTTTCTACCATGTCATATATCTTCGAGCATCACTTCCTTTCTCTTTCACTATAACCCAACGTATATGTATATATATAGAAAAAGACAGAGAGAGAGAGAGAGACGAAGAAGAGTGTGCAGAACGAAAATTATACGAACGGAACAAAAATGTGATTGGGATTTTCAGCTCTAAGGGACCGTCGTCGTAGTCGTCATTGAACATCTTTCAAACCATTCAGATACTTTGAAGAAATGTTGAAAACACGTTTTACGAGTCGTTACCAGAAAAATCAGAAGAATATAGTTTACGATTCTTTGATAGAAAATATTTTCCCATCAGCGGAAAGACATTTCATGGTACATCATTTTCACCATAAATACAATTGTAACAAAATAAAAGAAATTCAACACTTTTCATTAGGACTTATAGAAAATCTTACTCTACAATGGTAAAAATACAATTGGCTAAGACTGCAAATAAAGAAACCAAATACCAAACTCCGAATTTAAACGTTATAGTCCAAAATTTATATTTTTACTTAGTTCACTTTCTTGTTCCATTAAATTTGAATTTCGCTTCAATAGTTCTTTAAATTCCCGTCTAGATTGCATGAAAAATCGCTCGTGAACGAGACGAAGTGGACAAGGTATATATTTAATAATAATTGTAAATAATTAAGTTATTATTAATAATTAATAACATAATTAGGGTCATTTGGGGTAAAGGTGAACAGAATATCTATTTTTCACCAAAAACGTTAGTTTTTTTCATTAAAAGGTAAAACTGACGGAATTTTTCTGCATGAACTTGTTACTTCACTTTTCTAAAAAAAATTTATGAGGTAAAGAAACTATTGGGGTTGGGACAAGTCACACCCAGAAAGTCTCCCCCGGACAAGTCTCCACAGAGACATAACTCCCCATCACAGAAAAAAACCTGACTCACTTTTGTTGCAACGCATTTGGAAGTCGGTGTCGAAATGAGTAATCGGCAACTTCAAGTGACTCAAAATAGAAAAAATGTCAGGTTCTAATTTTTGTGTGTGTGTTATGTTGGCAACAACTATAGAAAATGTCTGCTGCGCGTTGCGCCGTTACTTTTTTTGTGTTTCGCATGTTTCGTGTTATATGGTTGCCATCCCTGTCAGTCAATTCACAAGTGACTAACCTAAAAAATTGCTTTTAATTTCTCATAAATGCGATAAATCGACTTCAAGTATTAATGTTTTGACAAGTCCAACGTGTTTATTCATTATATACAATTATTTTTATTCATATTTTTATGAATTATTCCCAGCTATTCTAATGTTATTGTAATTTTTTCATAAACTCAAAATGATCCCGACTTTACTCATTTTGAGTCTTTTCCCCAGAAACTCAGAATGAGTCGAAGGGGTATCATTTTTGTTGCACTTCAAAATGAGTATCATATGATACTCATTTTGAGTAAAGTTTTTTTCTGTGATGGGACAAGTCTCCACAGAGACATAACTCCCCATGGGACAAGTCTTCCCAAGGACATCTCTCCCCAAATGTAAATATTAAAAGTAAATAATGCCATGGGCGGACAAGTCTCCCCGGGACATCACTCCCCAGTAAAAATTATTTATTAAAACAATGGCAAATTCAGGACAAGTCTCCCCAGGACATCTCTCCGCAGTACAACTTTTTTTATTAAGGAGGAAGTCTACTGTGACAAAGGAAAAAATTGGCCGATTTTTGCGGATTTTTTTTTCTAACAAAATATGACTTCGACACTAAATTAAATTAAACCGTCCTATATTATATATTCAAGTATTTGTAAAAAAAATTTTAAGTCGAAATATTCAAAATTGTCGTCGTAGCACTCCTTCAAGCGCAATTTCGCTTCCTTCAAGCGCAAAAAAAACAAAATATGTTTCTTTATGTTTTCGGGGTCGCTCTACAAGATTCCGGGCGCAGATTTTAAATTTATCGCAAAGAAAATTAAATATGGCGAATTTAGTGCATCAAATTTCAAAAAAAATAAAAAAAACTTTTAAATAATTATTTCTTACTGAAAACATTTTTTTACACGAATACAAGTGTCACAATTTGGCACAAACTTATTGAACTTTCAAAATATGCAAAAGCGGAAATTAACCCCTACGGGCTCGAGCCGGGTCCCTCGGACCCGGAGAAAAGTTTTTTTGATCTACTTCCGGTTAAGAAAATATTATTGGAAAATCAACTTCACATTAGGCTTGGGAACGTAAAAACACACATTTTTCATCAGTTTAAACAATTTTTTATTTATAAAATACTCTGGTAAATTACCTTTTAAGTCGAACATACGTAAGGGCTCAAGCCCTTACGTATTTTAGCCCTTTTTTTTGAAAAAAATTTTTTAATTTGCAATTTTTATGCAATATTGGATTTATTTATGGTATTTTTATCAACAACTGCCATAATAAGTGATAACATATGCTTAATACATCGGTAAATTTAATAGAACAAAAAATACAAATTAGAAAAATCTTGCTTGATAAGTATGTAGTTCGATTTATTCAAAATGACTCATTAAATTTATTAAACAAATTTTTGTTATAACTTGATTACTTTTTAATATTTAAAATTTTTTATGCAATTATATCATTAAAATTTATTACATATAGAAAATATGAAGCACTCGGCTATTAAATTTTATTTTTTATTGCATTGAAACATCCGGGTCCCTCGGACCCACCTTGTGCGGGCTTTTCAAAAATCGAACTCGAGCCTGTGAGGGTTAAAAAACAAAATGGCGGCTCCAAAATGGCGCTAATTTGAGGAAAAAATGATTTAATTCTTTTTATGGTGCACCGATATTTACCATGGCTATGAAATATAACAGAACTCAGTGTTTATATGTTTTTGAGGTCGCTCATGACGAATATATAATCGTATTTTCAAAATTCAAAATGGCAGATACAATCTGGCCGACAAATTTTTTTTTATTTACTCGATTCGTTTGAATTTTGTTACTCAGGGGTTTTTGGGGTCACAGATTATGAATCTGCAATTGTATTTTTAAAATACAAAATGGCAGATCCAATTTGACGGACAAAAATTATTTAAATTTACTAGATACGCTTGAAGATTTCCTATCTGTCATCTCAAATTGTTTCATCAACATTGTCACGTTTTAAGTTTGAAAATATTAAGTCTTATGATAGAACAGTGTTAAAAGAATTTTTCAAAGCTAAGCCAATTAGATTTGGAACAACAATTTTTAGATTGTGTGCTTCTGATGGATTTTCTTTGTATTTTGTCTTATTCTGCCTTATTCTGACTATTCTGCCTAATAGATGGTCAGCATTTTCAAATTTCAGGCGACTAGAATTGATTAAATAATTTTTGTCCGCTAAATTGGATCCGCCATTTTGTATTTAGAAAATCCAATTGCAAATTCATAATCTGCGAATCCAAAAACCCCTGGAGTAACAAAATTCAAGCGAATCGAGTAAATTTAAAAAAAATTTGTCGGCCATATTGTATCCGACATTTTGAATTTTGTAAATCCGATAGCAGATTCATAATCTGCGACCTCAAAAACCCCTGAGTAACAAAAATTAAGCGAATCGAGTAAATTTTAGAAAATTTTTTGGACATATTGGATCCGCCATTTTGAATTTTGAAAATCCGATTATATTTTCGTCATGAGCGACTTCAAAAACATATAAACACTAAGTTCTGTTAGATTTCATAGCCATGGTAAATATCGGTGCACCATAAAAAGAATTGAAAATTTTTTCCTCAAATTAGCGCCATTTTGTTTTTTAATTTTCGCTTTTGCATATTTTGAAAGTTCAGTAAGTTTGTGCCAAATTGTGACACTTGTATTCGTGTGAAACAAATATTTTCAGTAAGAAATAATTATTTTTAAAAAAAAATTTTTATTCTTTTTGCAATTTGATGCACACAATTCGCTATATATAATTTTCTTTGCGATAAATTTAAAATCTGAGCACAGAATCTGGTTCAGCGACCCCGAAAACATAAAGAAACACTTCAGTTACTTACAGGGAGTATTTTCAGTATATGAAATTAAATCTTTAATTAATCACAAATTTCCAGAGGTTTCAGGCGTTAATGGGTTAAATAAAAAAAGATATCGACAAAATCCTTCGTCAGACGAGAGTCAATACTATGTAGATGACAACTATATTTTGTTTGTTTTGGTTTGGATCAACCAGACGTGAGATTTCATGTACACCGTTTGTGCACCTACACGGAAAAAGTTTCGGCACGTCAGATGTACAGGTTGTGTCAAATTTTCTTCTACATTTATTTTGCACGCCATCTGTGCCAGTTTGGCGTATCTGACGTGCATTAAGTACGTCTGATACAGGAAGGAAGAGTAAGGAGACCGAACTCTGTGTAGAAAGCGCTTTAAAAATCTCAGAGAAATATGCACGAAAAGTGCCAGGCACTATGTAATATTTACCTTGACATAACCACACTTTTCATCTATGTCAACACTGAACTTTAGTTCAATGCGCATGATCGACTTAATTGGTGATCAACTAGAACACAGTGAGTCTGGCACTTTTCGTGCATATTTCTCAGACATTTGTAGAAGCAGAGTTCGGTCTCCTTACTCTTCCTTCCTGGTCTGATATCTCTAAATGGCACCTCAGACGTGCAAAATGAAATGTACTGCTGTTGACACTGTCCTCGACGCATCTAATGTCCCGGAATTTTTTCCGTGTACCCGTGTAGAAAAATTGTTGGGTTCTAGTGTGGTGCCAGAAAGACAGTCTATTCTCTAACTGGGCGCTGAAAAGACTGTCTGACCATGGGCTAATCAGACCAGTGACGATCGAACCACGCGTTGGTCCAGACTGGACGAGCTAATCAGGGCTAATGAGCAGTGCTAATATTTAAAATTTTAGGTTCGATTTCAATATTTCAGTTTTTTAATTTTAAATAATTTACCCAAATTTACTCGGTTCTCACGTTTATTCAATGTAATGTGAAAATATGAATTATTAATAATAATAAATATATTATTGTTATTCATATATATGTGTGTTTATGTATTTAATGACAATAACTTATTATTATGATAATTATATAAATTTTCAAATAAATAATATACTGCACTAGCAGCAAATATCATTTAAAATAGTAATATTAAAAAATAATTTTAATAAAAAAAACAATTCGCGTTAATTGGTACATTTTTTAAATTCATTCTTTAACAGGCCTTTAACATTATTTACAAACATGTTTACAATTTTAATTTATAACACTTATACAGATTAAATACAGTAATTTTATTATTTTATATAACACTTACAATGAAAAATATCCGCTCGCATGTGGGATCGAACTCACGCTCCCCACCCTTGACGACCCGACTCGAAGCATTTAAACCGCACGACCATTGAAGTCTGGGTGTGAACTCTCCTAATTTACTATATCAATGCCAGTGTCATATATTCTGTTGCTTATAAGGACGAAGTGAAAACTATGACTAAAATTATTACACATAATAATCCTAATTATTTTAATTATTATATATGAATATTTAAATAAATAATTCTTACTACAATTATAATCATTAAACAATTTTTTAAAGTATTACTTTCAGTTTTATCAAACATTTTTTAAATAGTTGAATTCTTATGACGAATTTCAATAGAATTCTCAAGTATAATTATACACTTTTCGAAGAATTCGATTAAAATTGTATTAAAAATAATTAAGAAATTCTGAGATTAACTAAGAAATGTTTAATAATAAAAAAATTCTGAGAATTTTATTAATTATAAAAATAATTGAATTATTGAGAAGAAACTTATAAAAAATTTGTAAATACTTATTAAATTTTTGTGAAAGGTTTTTTATTTATGAAAGTAATTAAATTTTTGCTTACATTTTATTTTGCCAAGAATCTTGTTAAAAATTTGGAAAATAATTGAATTTCAGAGAACGATTTTATTATTTATAAAGATAATTGAAATTTTGATGAGAATTTAAACAAATTTTTGAACATATAAATTGAATTTCTATGTAGAATTTTGTTACTTTTGAAAATAATTAAATTTCTACAATAATCTGTAACTTCTCCAACACTCAATTGTTTATAGTGTTTTTAACTAAAATTCTTCTACAGATAAATTATTTTTAATAATTAATCAAATACAATATGTTAAAAAATTTATCTAATTTCAGGAGAATTTGAATTATTAGGCATTTTTCAAAAATCTAAGATCTTTAGAATTTTTAATTAAACTCATTGAAAATTTTATTTATAATAATTCATATAAACCTACAATATTTATTTTTGAACGATTCTTTAGATTGACTAAATTATTCCATTGAATTTTAAAGTGACAATCCATGTATAAATTAAAAGAAGACCGACAAATCGGGCACTAAAGTCTTGATTGTACTTTGATTTGTACTTTAAAAATTTTGAATTCTAGTGATTCCAATAAAGTCCCATATAGCATACAGTTAGACAGTCTAAATTAGACCGTCCAGAAAAATCCCATGTATCATACAGTTAGACCGTCCAGATTAGACCGTCCAGATGCGTCTAGTTGGGGCAATCACTGGACTCCAGACTGCCCCGAAATTTTTCTACACGGGTAAAAAAAGGCGAAATTGCGCTTGAAGGAGTGCCACCACGGCAATTTTAAATATTTAGACTTAAAATTTTTTTTATTCCTAATGCACAAAAGTGGCGAATTCAGATAGCAGACGACAGGGAGTAAAAGTCATTCACTTGTTCGACTTATATGAAAATGGCGGCCGTTTTCTCCCATGGGCAAAAATAACGCATGGGATCAGCGGATATGTTTGCCCAAGGGAGAAAACGGCCGCCATTTTTATATAAGTCGAACAAGTGAATGACTTTTACTCTCTGTCGTCTGCTGTCTAAAATCGCCACTTTCGTGCATTAAGAATAAAAAATATCGTAAGGGAGCGTTCACAAATTACGTAACATTATAAAGGGGAGGGGGGGGTCTAGCTATTTGTTATGTACAGCAGAAAAAATGGCGCTAATGTATGTAACAGTGTGTTACATGGGGGGAGGGGGGGTCAAAATGTTCAAAAATTAGCGTTACGTAATTTGTGAACGCTCCCTAAGTAACATTGGAATAAAGGCAGCCAATTTGTTTACGATGATTTTTGTGACACGAGTTTTTTACAAATACTTGAATATATAATATAGGATGGTTTAATTTAATGTCGAAGTCGTATTTTGGTAGAAAAAAAATCCGCAAAAATCAGCCTATTCTTTCCCTTGTCACAGTAGACTTCATCCTGAATGTGCCCCCGTTTTAATAAATAATTTTTACTGGGAAGAGATGTCCCGGGGAGACTTATCCTGGGTAGACTTGTCCTGCATTTGTCACTGTTTTAATAAACAATTCTTCACTGGGGAGAGATGTCCCGGGGAGACTTGCCCTGAATTTGCCATTGTTTTAATAAATAATTTTTACTGGGGAGACTTGTCCTGGGGAGGCTTGTCCTTAATTTGTCACTGTTTTAATAAACATTTTTCACTGGGGAGAGATGTCCACCCATGGCATTATTTACTTTTAATATTTACATTTGGGGAGAGATGTCCCGGGGAGACTTGTCCACCCATGGCATTATTTACTTTTAATATTTACATTTGGGGAGCGATGTGCCTGGGAAGACTTGTCCTCTGGGAGGAGCTGTCCATGGGAAGACTTATCCAATGGGGAGTTATGTCTCTGTGGAGACTTGTCCTGGGAGGACTTCTCCGGGGGAGACTTTCTGGGTGTGACTTGTCTCATATTCGAAACTATTAATGAGCCTGAAACGCATAAAACTGACAGTTTACATTTACTCCTACATTTTGAAATTTTCCTAATATTTTGGGGTAAATGTAAACACCACTGTAGTTAAGAAATAGTCAAGAAAAACGTTATCTCAAGTGATGCGAAAAAAATGAAAAAATTTGTAGTAGATTCAACCAGTTGATTGATAATGCATCATATAACACCAAAAATCAACTTTTGGAAAATATTATACAAAATATATTAGAAGTGCAATTGACTGACACAATCTCCTTTCCTACATAATTTTACATTGCCAAAAAATTGTAGTTGTGAAATAAAACCAAATTCTCCGAGTAAATGAAAACAGTTTATTATTTATTATCTACACTGAGAAAACTGGATAGCCAAACTTAGAGGGTTAGGTTTTGAGTGTTAAGCCTGATTCTCTGGATAGTTAACTTTTCTCTCCGAGTTAGTCAAATTAATCATCGAAGTGTCTATTTATCCCTCCGAGATGGTTACGAAAAATTTAACCTCAAATATAGTCTGTTTGTCCCTCCAGATAGTAAGTTGAATACTCCAGTTTTCTCCGTGTAAATTAACAAAATTAAAAAATCGAAGTAAATGTTTGTTATAAAAATAATAAGAAATAATATTAAATTTTTGTTTGAATTTGTAGTTTATTTTTATGCAAATGCGAGTCAGAATACTAAAACTGTGAAACATTGATTTTCAAAATTTTATGTGTTAAGAAATAGATTAGAGTACAACATTGGAAATTGCCAAAATAAAATATTGGCAATACTCAGAACCTCTTACAGGTGAGCTGAGGTTAAAATATTGTTGTCTTACTTAATTTTAAATCTTTAAATTAATCTGAAAAATTAACTGTTTACATTTACCCCAAATGACCCTATTTTAGATAATAATAATAATATAATATAATAACGGTTAGTAGTTAGTTTTTCCAAGGATATCAAGTTAAGACAAAAAGCGAATTAAAATGTTTCTTCGCAACACTTTTGATTCGTATTTTGTCTCAAGTTCCTTAGAAAACTGTGTTTGTTCAGTATTGGTTCAATATTTAAAATCGAGCCACGGTTTTCAGCCTTGAGCCAAGATTAACTAAATAAAAAATCCATACCTTGCTAATTTAAATTCACATCACCAATTTACTGACAAATTATCTGCAATTAATGAAAAAGTCATTCAAAATCGAACAATTTTTGTTCACTTTACAAACTTTACTTTGTAAAATCAACAAAATATAGTTCGAACACGAAAGCTTTTGTAAAGTAAACAATATTTTTCCCCGCTTTATATGTAGTTTAAAATATATAGCGTTCGGTAAAGCGTACCCAGTGAAACAACAATAAAAGCTTTTATTTGACAACCTCGGCAATAAAATAACTTTATGTAAATAAATATAGGGAATTCATTTAACGCAATAGTGAATAAATCTGTTGGCTGTCTCTTTGAAAGGTTAAAATGCTTTTTTTCCACCCCAGTGAATGAACTGTCTATATTCTTCCTCGAAAAAAGAACCCCCCACAGTCCCCATTTCAACAGATTTCCCCGACTGCATATGCCTAATTCATGAAAACATTCCGTTGGTGAAAGCAGTGGCATATTAAGTCCAGAACAAGCAGAGCGTGATAAAAAGCACGAAATGATTTTATATCTCACATATGTTGAGTGGTTTAAGAGTTCACGAATACATTCATAGAAAATAGAAAACGTTGAAATGAACACACGATGAGAGTACAAATACACTGTGTCTTGTCGTATTCGGGTTGTGTATCTGTGCGCACATACATCTATACCTCTTCCTAAATAAACTTCGCAGCGCTCCAGTTTGCAACCCAGGACGAAATCCTTTACTCTGCATCCATAATATTATTGCCCGAATGAGATATCAACATTATTAATTTCTAGTGCCGTATAGTGCATCATCCCCTTTGCCATCTCAAGCTCAGTTTATATATAATATGCATTTCACGTGGAACATTCCATATCCGTATGCTTACTTGTACTGGTACAATAATCCAAATTTATCTGCACTTTTCTACTTAAATAAAATAGATTACTATTTTCAGACAATTTTCCCAAAGAGAGAAACTTCAACAAGGAGAAAAGAAACGAGAGATACTTTCTTTGTTCTCCATTTACCTTTTAACATTAGGTACTTACAATTAGAATTCAAATTCTAAACTTTTATCCAGACATTTTCAACTTGTAGCAATTATCAAGTGAAATGACTCCATCGATTTACAACTATCCTTGCAACAGAACCTTGTAACCCTTGTAACCCCCAGAAAAACGCTTCGATTGACCTATTTTTGAACCTAATTTGATCATAAATTTCGAAATTATTGGTATTTTAGAAACCAAAAATTGTGGAAAATGGCATTTTCTCAACTTTTTTGTTTGAAAACTTTTCTCTAACTATTAAACTATTATAACAATATTGTAGGGTATTTAAAAATACATTGATTGACCCAAGATTTAGTTACTTTTACCATATTTATAAAAAGTTATTCATACATTTCTATTATTATTATTATTATTATTATCTTTATGAGGAAGCAAAGTATTCATGAAATGAGTAGGAGAAAGGCTTGCAAGTTGCCACTGCTTGCAGGTTGTCGTTGTGTCACTTGCGTTTTTCTTTATTCTAGAAGTGCCATAATTAAAAATGCGACATAATGAAATTTGACAACAATATCAGTCGCGTTTTTAATTATGGTACTTCTAGAATAAAAAATATCACAAGTGAAAAACCCTGCAAGCCTTTCCCCTACCAAAATTATAATAAAAATGTACAACTTGGCAGCGGTTTATATTATTAATTATAATAATTAGTTGTAATATTTCATTGGCTTTAAGGATCAGATTAAAAGAAAAAACTAATTTTTCATTTAAAGTCAAACGTTTCAGCTCATGTGGGAGCCTTCTTCAGTGACGTTTATTTTCTAAAAATTATTTAAAAAATATATACTTTTTATATAACGACGTGATAAAATTATGTAAAAGAATATAATGTAATAATAAATTATTTAAGATATTAATATGAAACATAATAAAAATATTTTAGAGATTTTTTTTTTTTATTTTATTTTAATTATTTTTTATAATTATATAAAGAACAAAGAAAAAAGAAGAAATATCCAAATTATAATATCCCAAAACATTATATTTACGAAACTTAAATAAACACTTTAATCCATAATTATTGCACAAAGTAACAGAGAAAATTTGTACATTTTTAGAGAAAACATTTCTCAAAAACTGTTAGTCTTCCCTTTTGAAGGGTACAAGCGAAACTGACTTTTTTGTTTTGTGGAAGAGATGTCAAAATGTGTATTTGTCAAGTGTTGTTTGTATGTGTAGAATTAGAAAAGTGTGAGATGAGGGCGGAAACCGATTTTTATTTTTTGATCTGTAACTGGAGTGGTCGACCGTGACCATGACGAATTATATGGTGAAAAGCATTTTTGAACTATCTTTATTTTTTGAAATGTGAGATTTTATGCCCTTTGTAACAAAATTTATTTTAATGGTTTTATTTTGACAAATTTACGTTTAGGGTTTTCTTGTGATTATTGAAAATTAATCCTTATAAATGTAATTGTTATTTAAAGGTTGTTTGTTAATAAGGCTTTGTAAAATGAGGATAGATTGTCCGTATCGCTTCGTTTATTTACTGATTTAGGATTACTGACAATATGTGTCATTTCAAGGATCATTCTTTTTTTATAGTTATCAGATTGATCAATTATTTTAGTGTTGTTGTAATCAAATGTATGGTCCCTATACCAAGCATGTTTAGTTAATGATGTCCACTGTTTAGGGGGTTTGTAAACATCTTTCTTGTGTTCGTTATTTCGCGTTTTAATATTTCTTTTTGTTGTGCCAATGTAGGAGGAATCGCAATTTGAGCATGGTATTTTATAGATTACATTGTTAATTTTTTCTTTTGGAATTTTGTCTTTTTGTGTATTGAAAATTTGTTGTAGATTATTATTTGAGCGGAAGGCTGTTTTGATGTTAAATGGTTTTAAAATACCACTGAGTTTTTCTGACAATCCTATTACATAAGGTAAAGGTAAAAAATTTTTTTCTGTTGTGTTGTTTGTAATCGGTTGTTGAGGTTGTACGTTGTTTGTAAGTTTTTGTTTAATTTTGACCATTCTTTCTTTAATAATTTTATTAACGAAATCGGTTGGATAGTTGTTTTCTGACAAGATTAATTCAATTTTGTTAATGTTATCCGAATGGAATTTTTTATTTGAAAGAAGCAAACTTCTATCAACAAGATTGTTAATAACGTTGATTTTATATTTAAGAGGGTGGTGTGATAGAAAATTGAGGATCCTATTAGAGTTTGTTGGTTTTTGATACCAATTAGTTATTATTTTTTCTTTTTCTCTTATAAGAAGTATATCGAGAAAAGGAATTTTACCGTTATTTTCTCTTTCCACTGTGAATTGAATTTTGTGATTGTAGCTGTTGAATGTTTTGAGAACATACTCAATTTTATCGTTTGGTACCGCAGTAATTATGTCATCAACGTAACGATAATAGAAAGGTATATGAAATTGAATTTTTGATAAACATTCAGTTTCAAGATCATCCATTACTATGTTAGACATTATCGGTGATAGTGGTGATCCCATGGGAAAACCTTCTTTTTGTTTGTAAGTTTTGTTGTTGAAATTGAAAGAAAAATTGCTAGTGCAGGCACGGAGGCCATTTATAAAATATGACATTGGTATTTTTGTATTGTTTTTAATTTGAGGAAATCTCTTTTTTAAAGTGTTGTGAGCTAGTCCAATTTGAACATTTGTGAATAAAGAAGTCGCGTCCAACGAGATAAGTGTATATCCGTCCGGAATTCTAACATTTTTTATTTTTTCAACGAAATCGAAGCTGTTTTTAACTGATTTCTGGGGGGGAATAATATTTTTAGAAATAATGGAACTCAAATATGTTGCAAGTTTGTATGTGGGGCTATTTATTGTTGAAACAATTGGTCTGAATGGAATGTTTGGCTTATGAATTTTTGGTAAGCCGTAAAGTCTAGCGGGAACGCTATTTTTTGCTAATAATGAATGTGAGGTAAATTTATTAATATCCCGAGTCGAAATTTAGACCCTACTTAGCCTCTAAAAATGTAGGGCTTATTCAGGTTTAGCAGTCGTAAAGTAGGGTCTGATTTCAATACAATTTTTAAAAACTAGACCCTCCTTTGACTCCCAAAACAGGCTGAAATTTGCCAATCTTCCATTTGGAGAAGCAAAGGAGGGTCTACTTCTAAGAAACCTATACCGTACTTTTATACCTCGTAGACCCTACTTTCATACTCCTAGACCCTACAATTAGAAAAAGAAAAATTTGAAGATTTGCTCAGATTCAATTGAAGCACTTGGGATGAGTAAAAGTGGAATTTTATGTGTTTTATAGCGTCTATATACACGAAGTGTATATAGACGCTATAAAACACATCAGTATTTATGAATTTGGAGTACTTTTTGCATTTGCAGTGTTTCAAGTAATGCATTAAAAAATAATTCAAAATTTTCTTTTAGAATGTAGGGTCTAGGAGTATGAAAGTAGGGTCTACGAGGTTTAAAAGTACGGTACAGGTTTCTTAGAAGTAGACCCTCCTTTGCTTCTCCAAATGGAAGATTGGCAAATTTCCGCCTGTTTTGGGAGTCAAAGTAGGGTCTAATTGTATTAGAATTAGACCCTACTTTACTTCTCCTAACACTCAATAGCCCCTGAAAATTCAGGGTGAAAGTAGGGCTTAAATTTCGACTCGGGATACTTATTTGTTTCTCATTCTTTTATGATTTTATTAACCCTTTTTTCAGCTTCTTTAATATTATCATATGATAATTGTTTGTAGGTTCTCAAATCAGACAACATTTGACTTATTTGGTTATTGTAATGTGTTTTATCAACGGCAACAGTCATATTTCCTTTGTCAGATTTTGTTAAAAAAATATTAGGATTGTTTTTTAAAAAATGTTTCGTTGTAGATATATTAGACAGTAATTGTTTTTGAAAGGAAGTGTTTTCAGTTTGATTGTTATTTGTGTTTGTTTTTTTCCAAAAAAGTGTCAATGCAATTACCAAATTTAAGTCTTGCAGGATTTCTTTTGTTTTCATCAATTTTGTGTATGTTGGATTCAAAATCAGCTATAAGTTCTTGTATTGGAATTTTTTGGTTTGAATTATAAGGAAGACCAAAATTTTTACCAAGACTAGCAGTTTTTTGAACTAATTCCGGTATTTCAATTTCAGTTGTATTAAAGAACCATTTGTTGTTAAAATCATGATTGTCTGTAATCAGATTATTCTGATTATTTTTCTGTGCAATGAGATATTCAAATTTGGATTTACATTTACTTTTGTGTTTGTAGAAAACTAAATTTGATTTTTTTAACTCTAAATTGAAAAACTTTTGATAAATATTTACAGGAAAATTTTTTTTAATTTTTTGTTCTAAAAAATTTAATTTTTTGTTTAAATTGTGTAATGTAACGCAATTGTCATTAATAATTAATTTTACAGTTTTAATTTGAAAATTAAAAATCGAGTTGTTGTGTTGATCGTTAATGTTGTTGTGATAACTATAAAAAAAGAATGATCCTTGAAATGACACATATTGTCAGTAATCCTAAATCAGTAAATAAACGAAGCGATACGGACAATCTATCCTCATTTTACAAAGCCTTATTAACAAACAACCTTTAAATAACAATTACATTTATAAGGATTAATTTTCAATAATCACAAGAAAACCCTAAACGTAAATTTGTCAAAATAAAACCATTAAAATAAATTTTGTTACAAAGGGCATAAAATCTCACATTTCAAAAAATAAAGATAGTTCAAAAATGCTTTTCACCATATAATTCGTCATGGTCACGGTCGACCACTCCAGTTACAGATCAAAAAATAAAAATCGGTTTCCGCCCTCATCTCACACTTTTCTAATTCTACACATACAAACAACACTTGACAAATACACATTTTGACATCTCTTCCACAAAACAAAAAAGTCAGTTTCGCTTGTACCCTTCAAAAGGGAAGACTAACAGTTTTTGAGAAATGTTTTCTCTAAAAATGTACAAATTTTCTGTGTTACTTTGTGCAATAATTATGGATTAAAGTGTTTATTTAAGTTTCGTAAATATAATGTTTTGGGATATTATAATTTGGATATTTCTTCTTTTTTCTTTGTTCTTTATATAATTATAAAAAATAATTAAAATAAAATAAAAAAAAAAATCTCTAAAATATTTTTATTATGTTTCATATTAATATCTTAAATAATTTATTATTACATTATATTCTTTTATATAATTTTATCACGTCGTTATATAAAAAGTATATATTTTTTAAATAATTTTTAGAAAATAAACGTCACTGAAGAAGGCTCCCACATGAGCTGAAACGTCTGACTTTAAATGAAAAATTAGTTTTTTCTTTTAACCTGATCCTTAAAGCCAATGAAATATTACAACTAATTATTATATAAGAGGATCAATAAAAATCAAAATAAATAGAATTAATTATAATATTATTATCGTTTAAATTATCATACATTTACATGTAAATAAACATATATAGTTTACTATCGTAATTGAAATTATAAAAATGATAAGTTATCATAATTTATTATTATTATAAGAATTGAAATATGTATTATAAATTAAATTTTATTTTATAAAAAAAAATTTATAAAATTTTGTTTCCAATTTTAAATAGTTAAAAAAATTCAGTTTTAGTAACAAAAATAAATTTCAGTCAGACAGACTTTACCTTATGTCAATTAAATTAAAATAAATAAAAATAACTTATGACTAAAAACCATTTTTTTTTTAAATTGTACACAATAATAAAAATCCCTTCTGATCCACACATTTTCTAGAATAAACACAATCAAATTAAATCACTGTATTTATTTGTTTTGTTTTTTTAATCACGCTTTTAAAAAAACATTTTTGTTTTTAAAGGTAACAATAAAAAGCAAAATCATATAAAACTCATTTTCTAAAATAAAAAAATTTCAACTTTCAAAACACAATATTCAATATAAAACATTGAAGCTTTTAAAAGTGTGGTTAAACAACAGTACAAATGAATGCGAGAGATAAATTGTTAGTGAACGTTTTTTAGAAGTGGGAAGGGTGAATTTAAAGACAAGCAGATATTAGTGATGTAGTTCAAGCGGATCTCATCTCGAAAAATGGGGATTCTCGCGAAAAAGACAAAGAAAATAATTGAATGTAATATTTTTTTCTTTTTCCTTTTATGAAAAGACATAGTACTAGAAGTTTGTCGTGCATAACTGATGGATATTAAGAAAATTTTTTTAAAATACATGTTATTTTCAAAAAATTTACATTTTACCACAAATGTAACAAATTAGTTACTTTTGATTAGAATAATATTCATTAAACTCTAACTACAAAAATAGAATTTAATGTTATTTTAATAAAATTATTATATTATACTAAAATTTGATCACTTTTCGAAATTGAACAAATATTAGAATAAAATACAGCTAGATACATGAAAGTTAATTTTGTATTTATTGGAATTCTAGTTAATTTTATTTCTTTTCTTCATAATTTTATATTAGAAAGTTTAAAATTGATTAACAGTACTCATAATTTTTTATCAATAAATAGTAGGAGTAAATAAAATTTCTATTCATTGAAATTTAGATTCTTTGAAACAAGGGGTAATTTATGTCCCTAAAGTTCTAGAAATTTTAAATTAACAAATTACAGCACGTTTGAAAAAAACAATTTTATAAACTTGACAATGTTTTATTTAGGTTTTTGATTTTTATTGAAGTCAATAATTTTTTAAATTGCTTTCTCATAGAGGAAAGATTGTATTTATATTTTAATTTATATCGAAAAAATATTTCGTTCATTTAAATGTTCAGAATTTTGGGAATATAGCAAGTTTTACACACTCAGAAAAAGCTATATTTGACTCTGAGTCAACTAAACTTTGTTTTTGGTTTAAATAAAACTTTTATTTGTGTCGACTTAATTTTTTATTTAAAACAAAAAAATAATTTTGGAGTCTCTAAGACAAATATACTTTTATTTAACTCAAATAAATTATATTTGAGTACCGTCAACTGGGGCTATTTTGTGCACCAAATCACATCCTTCTGAAGTTTTCCTATGATTTGGGCAATGAAAAAAATTATCTTGTCTGAGTTGTAGTTATTAAAAGTCGTACACAAAATATCAAACTTTGTCAGCAGATATACAGGGAGCGTTCTATATACAGATGCCTGCACCGACATGTTACCGACACTTTTAGCCCAGACTCAAACCATTTAGCAAAGACTCAAACCATTGGGGGGGGGGTAAGAACTTGATGACTAGGCGGAAATGACGCCATTCACAGATTCCTGCATCGACATGTTACCGACACTTTTAGCCCAGACTTAAACCAGTTGGGGAAGGGTGCGATTCAGATTATGATGCTAGGCCGGAAATGACATCACAAGGGGGGGGGTAATATTCAGACCATGATTCTGAGGCGGATATTACATCACAGGGAGGGGGGGGGGTAATATTCAAATTATGATGCTTAACCGGTAATGACATCACAAGGGGGGTAATATTCAGACCATGATTCTGAGGCGGATATGACATCACGGGGGAGGGTGCGATTCAGACCATGATGCTGAGATGGATATGACGTCACACTTCCTAGAATTTTTGCTTGTGTAATTTGATATCTTGTTGATTAGATTCTTATCTAAGGAATTTTTACCATTTACTTGTTGTTTATAATGTCTTTGATTTATTGCTTTCGGTTTAGGATTTATCTAAGAAATTTTTCCCACGTGTAATTTGATACCTATTTATTTCTTGGAATTATTGTCTTTATTTAAGCTATTGTTTTACATGTAATTTGATATCCTGTTTATTAGATTCTTATCTAAGGAAACTATAATTAACTTCAAGGTTAAATAGGTCATATCTTGTGTATATAAAGAGAGCAATTTTTCTAAACGAAATCATTCCTGCAGTTTAAGTTGGTTGATGAACATATTATTAGGAAAGCATAGTAAAATTCAAGTGCGATTAAACAAATTAATACAAGAAATTGATAAAGTTAAAAGCTTAATTGAAGAAAGGTCACAGTTAAATATTTTAGTAAAAAAATTTGAAAATTTAAATTTAAGTGATAAAAATGAATTTTGATAAATTACACAGGTTTACAAATTAATAACTTTTTTTTGTCAATCAAATAAAACATTTTTTTTTCGAATAGTAGGTGTTTTTTGAGTAAGAAAATCATAGTTTTAATTTTTTCCCCTCGTGCAGTTTTTCTGTAGCTTCAAATTTTGCATTTTCGAGGTTAAACGTCACTTAAACTTACCTGTATGAAAATTAGCTTATCAAAATATTACACAAGCAAAAATTCTAGGAAGTGTGACGTCATATCCATCTCAGCATCATGGTCTGAATCGCACCCTCCCCCGTGATGTCATAACGGCCTCAGAATCATGGTCTGAATATTACCCCCCTTGTGATGTCATTACCGGTTCAGCATCATAATTTGAATATTACCCCCCCCCCCTCCCTGTGATGTAATATCCGTCTCAGAATCATGGTCTGAATATTACCCCCCTTGTGATGTCATTACCGGTTCAGCATCATAATTTGAATATTACCCCCCCCTCCCTGTGATGTAATATCCGTCTCAGAATCATGGTCTGAATAATACCCCCCTTGTGATGTCATTTCGGCTTAGCATCATAATCTGAATCGCACCCTTCCCCAACTGGTTTAAGTCTGGGCTAAAAGTGTCGGTAACATGTCGATGCAGGAATCTGTGAATGGCGTCATTTCCGCCTAGTCATCAAGTTCTTACCCCCCCCAATGGTTTGAGTCTTTGCTAAATGGTTTGAGTCTGGGCTAAAAGTGTCGGTAACATGTCGGTGCAGGAATCTGTATACAGAACGCTCCCTGTATATCTACTTTTGTCTTTTCATAATGTAACGTAAACATTTTTTTGATCGCTTCTACTTCATAAAATCCTTTGTGTAGAAATTTCAGAGTAAATTAAGACAAGAATGAGCTCGTAAAATTTTTTTTCGTATATATTATACAACAAAATTTAAAATAAAACACTAAGATTTTGATAAAATCTGGATTTACTAAAAATTAACAACTTATCTTTAAATTATATATTACTCAGATATTAAATAACATTTTTTCTTTTTTAATAATATATATTTTATAATAATATATTATTATAATGATAAAATTATCATTTAAACACTTCACTGAGAAAACTGGAGAGTCAAATTCAGAGGTTCAAAAAGTGTATGTTTCCTTTGCTTATGAAGAGAGTTAAATAGTCCTTCTAAAATAAATTTTGAATTGATAATGGAAATCTACTTGTATATTCTCTCCCATTATATCTGAGGGTTAAAAGTTGCGCAGAAAATGTGTACGATCTGATGCGCGCGATATTATTTTTCTGACATTTTATGTATTTAGTTTAGGGGTTAGGTTGCCATATTTATTCATTTCGCGCCGGATAAGGAAGAGATTTCTCAAGATGGTTAATTTGTCCCTCTGTTATAAACTCATTTTCCCTCCAAGAGAAATGTCACGAATATCTGTCAATGGTGTATTTAAACATTTAGATTGTTATCCAATAGCTAACTCTCAAATATGAACGATTTGTCCCTCCAGATGTTTAGTCAAATACTCCAGTTTTCTCAGTGTTGTAAATAACTTTAAAACATCATTTCAATAGGAGCTTTTTTAAAAATTTTTGAATTGGACAAACAAGATTTTTTACAGGATCAACGGGTGAAACCTTGCAGTGTTATTGCTGCATGTCTTGCTGCTGTTCTCAAAGAGATGCCTTTGTCGGGTACATTTTGAGGGAGAAAGAAATGTCTCCTTACAAACATCGAATTCTGACCTAGAAAAAAAATTATTTCATTTTACAGTGATTAGATAAATTATTATATTTTATTAAATAAATTAATGAATTATTCAATACTACTACAAAGAAATATATATCAATTAATTTTCAAAATAAACCAAATAAAATAAAAAATAACAAAAATAAGGAAAGTAGTTATGAAACTTTATAAATAAAAGAAATGATAGCTTGCCTTGCCGCAATAAATGATTTATTTCGAGTTATTCACAATTTGGAATTATTTATTATTATTTCGGCTTCTATGTTTCAAAATATTTTTTTACATTTTTAACATTTTAACATACATGCGTGTATCTGACAAATTATTTTTATATTATATATCGCTTTTGAAATGTTGAAGATAGTTTAATACGTTTATTAAAATTTATTTCCGCGCTTCTGTGTTTAATTGCAATCATCTTTTTTAATTATTTTAATCATTTTCGTCAAAACTAGTTCTGACTAGTTAAAAGTAGAAATAAAGAGCAAGATTTAGTTAAAACTAGTATTGCCTAAACCGCTTTAGTCAATTCTAGTTTTGACGAGAGGGCTATGTCAAAACTAGTTTTGACTAGGCAAAACTAGTACTGACTGATTTCGGGTTTTGACGGTAACATATATATTAATTTCAAGTTTTTGAAAAATATCATTCAAAAATTCTTTAAAAAGCTCCTATTGAAATGATGTTTTAAAGTTATTTACAAGTGTTTAAATGATAATTTTATCACTATAATAATTTATTATTATAAAATATATATTATTAAAAAAAATTGGACAAGCGCGAGTTGTACTCGCACTGCAATGGCGGGTTCCGTACACAAATATCAAAACAATAGGTACTTGCAACATTTATCGGTAATTGGTAGAATTAAAATAAACAATTAAAAATATGTATTAAAATCATTTGATAAAAAAATAACTAAAAAAATTAAAGTATTGTATATATCTAATATTGTAAACAATAATAAGCAGAGGAACAAAATTTTCAAAATTATAAAACTAACTTTTACATTATTTGACCTAATAAGCTGAAAATTGGTATCCTAGTGTATCATTACAGTCTGACGACAAAAAATTTATTTAATGCCACGTGTTTAAACTAAAAAAAAATTTTTTTTTAATTTTTTTTTTAAAAGGTTTTTAAATAAATTTTTTTTTTGTCAACCGACAGATTAGCTCGGTCGGATAATTGCCTGGCTCGGTGGGCGGACCAAGGGTACTTGGTTCGCGCCCATTAGCCTGGGATTTTTCCGGCACGTGAGATAATCTGAGCGGGAGGTTTGACATCGAAGTATAATGATGTGCACCGTCGATTATTGTCCGGTACACACCTTTAGAATTCGACTTTCGATAAACCGGTTGTACTCGGAGAGGTTTTTTACAGTTTCCCTCTCCACTGGCGAGAAAACCCATTAGACGGGTGGTCCAGGCAAATGCGAGTACTCCTAATTTTCAAGTCGCTCTGTAGGCGCAAAATTTAGTATTAAGAAATGTTTGTAAGGAATGTTTTACGGTTGTAAAAACACTTGTATAGCCAAGATTGTAGGCTTAAGACGTGTGTATAAACAAATAAATAAATAAATTTTTTGTCGTTAGACTGTAATAATACACTGGGATACCAATTTTCAGCTCATTAGGTCAAATAATGTAAAAGTTAGGGAAAAAGAATTTTTTTAAAAAATTTTTTAGTTTTTCCTTGGCAACGCTATGGCCATTATTACATATCAAGTTCTCTATATTTTTCCTGTAATATTCGAGTAAAAATACACCAGCATGCAAAATAGCCAAAAATCTTGTTATTTCCTTGACAACGCTATGACCATCACGTCCAATCACATTCGCTATATTTTTCCTGTAATCTACGAGTGAAAATACATATATGGACCAAATTTGAGCTCTTTATGTCAAATAGTTTAGCTGCTAGGGGGGGGACATGATTTGGCTACGGACACAAGAGTCTCACCAATAGGGTTCCGCCGATACACCGTAGGTGTACGGAACCCTAAAAAAGAAAAAAATGTTATTTAATATCTGAGTAATATATCATTTAAAGATAGGTTGTTTAGATAGCTCATTCTTGTCTTAATTTACTCTAAAATTTCTACACAAAAGATTTAATGAAGTAGAAGCGATCAAAAAAATGTTTACGTTACATTATAAAAAGACGATATTTTGTGCACGACTTTTAAGGGGAGGTTCTCATTGCGGAAGTCAAAAAAATTAATTTATTTTTTGTTGTATTTTCTGACAGCTATATATATGTAGAATATGTGTGTATACCGATTTTTTGATCCGAAGAATACTTTCGATTTTATAGAGTCTTGAACTCACCGGCGTCCCGAGCACTAAGTAACAAATCTCAGGCAAATCAAATCGATTTTTAAAAATTTTGCAATTCTGACCTCAGAATCGTAAAGAGCGACCCTAAATACCTAAAGATATTTATCATACTAGCTCCTCCGACGGCCGCAAGCGGCCGTCTACGGTGCTAGTTTTTATATGTCCATTGACCAAGTCCATTATTAGTGATTCATTCGGACGATACGACCCGAGAGGCGATCGAAATTTTTTTTTGTTTTCGTTTTAATTATCGAACTGTCATTTTGAATATCGTAATAGGACGAACTTCTCACCGAATCGAACAATCCGATCGAACAACCGAGAAGCTCGTTTATAATTATTCAAAATTTATTTCGGAAGTTGTAAACAATTAACTGAAAGGATGTTTTATAGTCGTAGTTTTAATTCCTTTTTATTATAAAAAATATTTTAAAGCTCACACAATTATTTTGCTACAATTATAATTTTTGAAACATTATAAGTGTACCTGTTTTTCACTAAATCCATTGATTACTTCAAAAATAAGACAATTTTATTAAAAATGATCTTTTTCAAAAAAACTTAAGTTAAAGTAAATGTAGCATTTCTTATAACTGAACGTTAAGAATTTAAAAAATGTATTAACATTATACTTACCTTTTTCCTAAATGAGTTATAAGAAAATATATTACAAAAACATAGTCTCTTAAATTTTTATCGTTAGAAATAAAATGACAACATTAAAAAAGACAATAATTTATTACTAATACAAAACATTAAACTAATAGCAAAATAATTTAAATTGATCGAACTCTATTTTTGAACATTTCATATTTTCCTTATTGAAATCTCAAATTTTTAATGACAACATTAAAAAAGACAATAATTTATTACTAATACAAGACATTAAACTAATAGCAAAATAATTTAAATTGATCGTACTCTGTTTTTAAACGTTGCATATTTTCTTAATTGAAATCTCAAATTGAATGCAATTAATTAAAATGAGATTTTTAAATTAACTCATATAATCCGCCTAAATATCAACCGTCTTTGAAAGAACGGAAAGTTAAACATTTTTTAACAATTGTTGATAGTTCTTGGAATTGTTTTTTCGTAAGTAACATAGTGTCGAGGATTAATATTTAATGGTAACAGTTATTACATTATTATAAATTACGTAATAACATAATAAACATCGAAGTAGAAATAAACATTTTCAAGTAGAAGATGATTGAATGCACTTAAAAATTGAATAATCTTTTTTGTTAGTCCAATCGTTAATGCATAATAGTTCTCTAGCAATATCTTTTCCCAAACGATTTCGATGCTTTCGAATAATTAATGATGAGCGGGAAAAGAGACGTTCTACAGGAACAGATGTAGCCTGAATGCTAAGGAAATCACGAGCCATGCGTGATAAATTAGGATAAATATTTTGATGATTTTTCCACCAAAGAAGAATATCCGCAGTTTCATGAGCACGATCTGAATTCACATAGTCGTCTATTTCTTTTCTCCAATTTTTGTCCATCTGGTTTTTGCGAGTTTGCTTTTTAGTTTTAGGAGTATCTCTTTTATATAATTGGAAAAGATCAATTTCATCATCACTTGAATCATCATTTTCAATTTGCTGATCAGAAATTTCTATTTGAGTATTGACTTCAGGAGGTGTTACATAATAGTTTTCTCGGTAAATTTTTTCAAAAGTTTTAACGGATTCTTTTTTCATCATTTTTCCCCACTCGCTTTTTTCGAATACTTCAATTTTATGTCTAGGGTCAAGTACTAAAATAGAACAGTAAATCCAATTAAATTTTCTGTAATGTTTTAATAATTTTGTTTGAGCTGCGTACAGAGCGTTTCGAATATTTGAGTCAATTACAGTCGCATCTTTATTATCAATTTCATGAATTCCTTCGTCAATTTTGTCCAATAATAGATTAAAAGCGATTATAACTAAAGGTAAAGTTGAATACTTCTCTCCTGAAAGAGCCTTTGAAATATATTTAAACTGTTTCAGGTATTTGTGAGCTGCAGCAAGGAGAGTCCAATCATTTTCGTTTAAGCAATAACTTTTAAGGTTTGCGTTTAAAATACATAAATGGTTCAATGCTGTTTTCATTTTAAGGGCTTTTCCAATCATCTCATCAGTAGAATGCCATCTTGTTTTTACGTCGATACCGGGTGCTACAAATTTCGTGTTTGTGGAGATACAGCAACATTCTAGTTTTTGTCGTAATTGCTCACTATACTTAATTTTAATAAATAATTTCTTTAATTTTTTAATTGGAGAATAATTGTCAATAATCAGATCATCTGTTGTCATTTCATCATCGCTATCGGCATCATCTTCTTCAATTTCATAAATTGAATCGCAAGCTTCCTCTTCTTTTATCAAATCTAATGCCTTCAGGAAATCTTGAGCACCTAAATTCTCAACATGTGCAACACAACGAAAATGTTGATTTTCTGCATCAAATCCAATACTTTCTTTATCCATTAATAATTTTAGTTCCGATATAAATTTTGTGTTGCTTGCCGCATTATCTAGCGTTATTCCTTCTACTTTTCTTTCAAGATGACATTCTTTTAAGAAATTAAGAAATATCTTCGCCATATCATTTCCTGTATGACAACCATTTGCAGGTATGAAATCCAATGTCAAAGATTTTAATTTCCATTCAGCATCAATATAATGACCTAATCATGGATATCAAAATTAATTTCTCTACTAAGTCAAAATTTTTACTATATCAGATTTAAAATAAAACACGAGCCATTAAAAAGTTAAATAAAAATACAAACTATTATTTTGCAAATTTTTTAAATATAATATTCAAGGTTACTTAGGTTTTTTTTATCAATTTAATTAACCATTTAATTAATTAAATAATTAAATCTGTTAATTTCGAATTATTTCTAATTATAGGCAAGAAAAAATATAGAAAAGTACACGAATAAAAGAATTTAGTCAAACAAATTTAATTATTTTCGAAAAATCTGATAAAACTCTTCGAAAGAATTCAATTTTGTAACAATATTTTGATAAACTTTAATAAGAAAATTGCTAATTTTGAATAAAATCTATTATTTTAACAAAATTCAAAGACATTGTTCAAGACAATTAAAATATTTTCAAAAGTTTGGGAATTTGATTATTTTTAAAAATGTTGATAAAATTCTCATTCAATTTTTAAGAAATAATCCATTATTCTATTAATTATTTATTTTTGTATTTAAATAAGTGAATTCTTGTGGTAATAAAGTTTCTATTTTTTACAGAGAAAAAAGAAATATTAATTTTACTACTCAATATGTGTGACTATTAAATATTCTATAAATTATCTAAATTGTATCAAATTAGATTTTTTTTAATTTTCTCTGTTAATTATTGATATTTTTTCTGAAGAATGCAAGTTTTCTAAATTTCAAACCAAAATTTTTGTTATATCGTTACTTTTATTATAAAATTTCGCATGAATCTAACTAAATCCGAAGTAGACAGTGAAAATTAGTAATATTTTGTTAAAAATAGTAAATTTCCTGACTTTTTAAGATTTTTTCTAATTAAAAAAAATTTCATGACAATTACAGGTTTTCCAGTGCTACGCTCATTTTTAATTAATAATTAATTTAATTAAATATATTTTTTTTTATCATTAAAAAAGAATTAGGAAAAAATTAAACAATAGAAATAAAGTGAAAATATTCAATTGTTAAATTAAAACAAAGGGCATCGCGTTGCCATGACGAAAATAGTTGTTTCATGACATTAGACAAAAACAAAGATTTCGTTACTCTTCCTTAACTCGCGATTCTGAACGGACGTTCAAATTGTTCTTTCTTTCTCGAAAGTGACAAATAAGGAAATTGTATTGAAGATTATTCAAATAAATATTACAATTATTAGAATATAATTAAATATTTTTTCTCCTTTCTCATTATTTCCAATATCAGAAGATATTTAAGGACTCTTCTAGAAAGAAGAAACTTCACTGAAAAAACATCCTTCATCCATAGGAATTTCCAGGTTTCTTTCTTTATTTCCACCTTTTCTAATCTTTCCTTTCCTATCTTTACGATCCTCTCCGTAGGATCGAAAAGTAACTTTTTCCTTTCTTCTTTATTTCACGATCCTCCCGCAGGATCGGAAATTGACTTTCCTTCTTTTCCTTCATTATTTCTCGATCCTCTCCGCAGGATCGGAAATTCTCTAATCTTTTTTTTTTCTTTTTCTTAAAAAAACTCATTCTTTTTTCTCTATTTCACGATCCTCTCGCAGGATCGGAAATTGATTTTTCTTTCTTTTCTATTTTTCTATTATTTCTCGATCCTCTATGTAGGATCGGAAATTAAATTATTGAAATAATAACAAAGAAGAAAAATTCTGGATAACAATTTTGGCGCCCAACGTGGGGCCTTAGGTCATTTGAAAATAACCCGAACCCTGAAATCTAAAACTTTTTCAACTTCACTTCCGGGAGTGGGATACAGAAAATAAACACCCGGTGGCGCCTGACGCAAAAATTTTTTTTTTATTCTACATACAAGAAGTTTTTGAAATGTTTTTTAATACTTCAATCGAAGTAAACAAATCGCCTTACTCCGTTCCTGTCACTATCATCAGAAAAGAGTCAAATCAACGTTTTTACATAAAATTTAGTCAATTAAATTCCGAAAAGAAATTTTCCAAATCAACTCCGAATCTGAAAAAATAAATCATCGATTAAATCTCAACGACATTTTTACCTGTTTATGGATCAACAAAATTATATCTTACCAAAGGACAACACTGGCTTTGTGAACGTTTATACCGACGGTGCATGTTCAGGCAACGGAAGGACATCTCCAAAAGGTGGTATCGGTGTTTTCTTTGAAGACAATCATCCTTTAAACATATCTGCTCCTCTCATTGGTAAACAAACAAACAATCTTGCCGAAATACAAGCTGCCACTCAAGCCGTGATCCAAGCAAAGAAAGCTGGTATATCGAAACTTAGAATAAATACAGATTCTAAGTATCTAATAAATAGTTGTACCGAGTGGATTCCTCGTTGGAAAGAAAACGGCTGGATTTCATCATCTGGAAGACCTGTAAAAACAGAAAGGCAGTGGAAATTTTAGAAAATACAACAAAGAATTTAGAAATCAATTGGACACACGTACCTGGACATCAAGGTCATCCTGGAAATTCTAAAGCTGATGAACTAGCTAGAAAAGGAATTGAAAAACCTATTTCTGATGACTTCTAGAACACCATTACTAGAAAGAAGAATTCTTCGCAACCGAATTATCGAAATAAATCCTCCTGTATCACACGCAAACATGGAAGAACTAAACCCTCAAGATAACTTGAGAAATTCTATCTTTGAAAATCAAAATGGTTTCGAAAATGACTCAGAAACCAATTTCTCCGGCGAACTTATAACTACATTTACAGAAATACCGATCACTAGCACTGCTGCAATCACCACGTCAGCAAATGGTCCTCACAACAATGAAAGACGACCACTTACATTTTTCTTCGATCAACAAACAAATTCGAATCAAATTTTTAGTACAGCACCTCAAACAACAACTTCCATCAATGAACCTCGCATATCATCAAGCGTTTCCGACAACATTGTAATCTAACCACCTTATGTCCAGTCATCGTATCAACCGCCTTCAACTGCTGATCCTCCAAGAACATCATCATCTTACTATCCAGTAGCTGCTCCTTGGTATCCTCCTGTTGATCCTAATTGGTATGCTTGGAGAAACTCTTTGGAAGCACAAAGAAACTCACTTCCCGTTCCAGAATTTTATGGAAAAGATCACGAGAATCCTTCAAATTTTTTGAATGAAATGCAGGAATATTTCCGTTTGCGCGGAACTCCTGAATCAAATAAAACCAGATTGGCCTGTCAAGCTCTGCACGGTGAAGCAGAAAAATGGTGGGAAATTTATAAAGGTATCCCTTTTGAATGGAACCAATTCCAGGATTTACTTCTTCGCCAATATGATTCACCTTCAGTACTTGGAAGATTACAAGCACAACTGTATTCACAACGTCAACACGATAAAGACCACGTGGGTGTATTCCTGCAAAAGAAGTTTTTATTATTTCGACGATTAAGACCATTAGAAACCGAAATCATTATGGTACATACCTTAATAGAATTATTAAAACCAAGCATACGTCATGCAATTCGTGCTTCTAGTCCACAGGATTGTCATACTCTTCTCACACGAGCTGTCGAAGCTGAAAGGGATGAATTCGACATGCTACGAACGCAACCACGAAGAGAGGAAAAGAAACCTTCGGAAAAGGAATCCAATACAAAAAAGACCCCCCCTGATTGTTGGTATTGTCCTGAAAAACATTTCCATCGTGATTGTCCTGTTTTTCGGAAACAAGTTGATGATCGCAAAAAACAAAATCAGGAAAACTGGCGAAGGGCGGTGGAACCATCCACCACCGCCAACCAGAAAAACAACCATTAATTTCTCTATATCTTAACCCTCAAGATTGTCATAGACTGCCACGTATATTAACGTTTCTAAATGATCAAGAGATTCCAGCAATTATAGACACTGCAGCTACAGAAAATGTTATACATTCTTCCAATTTAACTTCCAAGCAATTACAAGACCTCGATCCGTGCATCGATAGCGTAGATTTAGCTGCACCTGGAACAACAAAGAGAGTATTAGGAAAATTTGCCCTGAAAATCAAAATTAGTAGTCATACTGTCAATATAGAGTTTCTAGTATGTAATGAACTTAGGGAACAAATGATATTAGGCATACCTTGGATGACGGAACAACAAGCGATTATCGATATTCCAAGTGAACGTATCTATGTTGGGAAAGACACAAGATTCACTATTTTCTTTCTTCAGAAATCTGGTCCATTAACATCGACTTCACCAGAAAAAGAAGAAAAAATTAAGAATTTTGACCACGGATTTCCAGCAGAATCTACAGATGAATTCCTTAATGTTTTGCGTCGTTTCTCGAAAACTCTTATTCCTGATCCTTACTTAACACAAACTCGTTCTATTCAACACGTAATTGAATTAACTGACTCAAGACCAGTTCGACAAAAACCTTATCCTGCATCTCTCGAAAAGCGTCGAGAAATGTTAAAACAGGTACAAGAAATGCTGTCCAACGACGTGATAGAGCCTAGTACGTCACCATATTGCTCCCCCGTGGTTCTAACCGTGAAAAAAGACGGAAAGAAAAGGTTCTGTATTGATTACAGAAAACTAAATGCTATCACCCAAGATGTAAACCATACCTTACCTAGGATTCAGGATTCCCTTAAAGAACTAGGAAAATCCAAAATCTTTTCAACGTTGGATTTACGTTGGGGTTATTGGCAAATACCACTGGAGGAGAACAGCAAAAAATATACTGCCTTTTCCATCCCAAATGGTGGTACGTACCAATTTAAAGTTATGCCGTTTGGATTAAAATGTGCTCCAAATACCTTCCAAACACTCATGAGTCAAATAGTCTTACGTGATTACATCAACAAATTTTGTATATCATACCTAGATGATATTATTATTTATTCAAATAGTTGGATAGAACATATTCAACACGTCAATTTGGTCCTCGAAAGATTAGAAATACATGGATTAACATGTTCCTTCGATAAGTGTTTCTTTGGACAAACAGATCTTAAATATCTTGGTCATAATGTTCGCTCGGAATATAATGAACCTCAAGAACAGCATATTCAAGCTATCCTACAAGCTGCTCCACCTGCAAATAAAAAGGAATTACAGAAATTCTTAGGAAACTGTGGATGGATTAGAGAATATGTTCCTGATTTTTCTATTCTATCTAGACCACTTACCAACTTGCTGGGTAAAAAATCAGGTAAATGGACATGGACCACGGAAACCGACGAAGCTTTCCAAAAAATAAAAGAAGCATTTAAAAATGATTTGCGTTTGAGTCGACCCAATCCGAATTTTCCACTAAATTTACAAACAGATGTCAGTCCAAATGGTATGGGAGCGGTCCTTTATCAAATCGTCGATGGTTTACGTAATGTCATCAGTTATGCAAGCGCTAAATTTAGTCCAGTGGAAACTCGTTATTCTCGATTCGAACAGGAATGTCACGCAGTAGAATGGGCCATCAAACGTTATCGTCCTCAACTCGAAGCTGCACAATTTCATCTATATACCAGCCCCAAAGCCTTAAAATGGTTGCAAGTTTCTAAGGAAACAAAACCAAAATTAAGTCGCTGGGCTCGATTCCTGGATGATTTCGATTACATCATTCACGCACGTACAAACGCTGATTCAGAGTTGGTTTCTGCTTTGGCTCAAATACCAACAGAAGAAAACAATAAAGTTGAAGACACAAATTTACTACTTCCACCCGAAATTCGACCTCAAATAGAAACACCTTTTCTAGCTCAAATCACTTCATCAAATTTCTTCGAAGAAATCATTTCGTTACAGCAAGACGACGAAGACATCACTGAGCAGGCTCGAAGATGGATGACTCTGAAAAATAAAGTAAATTTAAATAAAACTGAGAACAAATTCGTCGAACAGCATCAATTAACCAAAGAAGGATTCTTTCAGAAAAAAAATTCTCAAGGTTCTTGGGTGATAGTAGTACCAAAAGTTTCTTACCAGAGATTGTTGTATGAATATCATGATTCTGGTCTTGCAGGACATCCTGGAGAAGAGGAAACTTTACGTGCAATCCAAGAACATTTCTTTTGGCCAAAAATGACGAAACAAATTATCGAGTACGTAAAAAGTTGTAAACTTTGTTCCTGTTGTAAATCCTTTCGATCACAGGGTACCAACGAAGTCCGTCCACGTCAACCAAAAACTCCATGGGAAACAATTGCTGTGGATCTGATGGGACCTTATCCTCGATCTCCTCGAGGAAAACGGTTTTTGCTCGTGGCAACGGACCTTTATTCGAGATGGGTTGAAGCCTTCCCCTTAGCTTCCTCCAAAACTCATCAAATTACTGCTCTACTGGAAAGAGAAGTATTCAGTCGTTTTGGTTACCCTAAATCTATCATCTCAGATAACGGATCTCAATTTACCAGTGATAACTGGAAGAAATCGTGCGAAAAGTGGAGTTGCATTGCGTGGTATACACCTATATACCACCCGCAGGCAAATCCAACCGAACGAAGAAACCAGGAACTAAAGAAAGGAATGAGATTCCGCCTGATCAATTGTGAGCACAAACATTGGGACTCTGGACTCGCCGAAATTTTATTTAATATAAGAAATCGACGCAACGCGGCAACCGGACGGACGCCGAGTCAAGTCTTGTTTGGAACGTCGATGAGAAAACCTGGAGAATGGGTTTTATCGACTAAAGAAAACTCTTCCTCACAATTAAAGGAACAAAATAAACAAATTGATCAACATCAATCCCAATATATCAAAAGATATGCCAAACCTGATAAATCTAAGAAAAGATTACAGGTCGGTGACTTTGTCTATGTACGAACTCATCCGTTATCCGACAAAGAAAAGGGATTTAATGCAGGTTTAGCTCCCCGTGGAGATGGACCCTACGAAGTAAAAAGACATCGCGGTGGCGAAATTTATGAAATCGAACTAAAAAATCAAATTGCCAAAATACATAGTAACGACCTTCGTTACGCCCATCCTCGTAAAAAATCATTCCTCGAAACACCTCGTGAGTTGGACACCACACAAGAAATCGACAATCAGGAAAATGAAATGCTCGACAAAATTGATCAACAATCAATTCCCGAGACAATTTTGATTCCAACGCGAAGAAAACCTGGTCGACCTCGAAAGAAAAAAGTACTCGAACCACCTGAAAAAATAAACAAAATTAGTACAGAAATTTCAAATTTTACACCCTATAACTTACGTTCAAAAAAAAAAAAATAAAAAAAAAAATATAAAAAAAAAGGAATAATACATTTAAATTCAATAATAAACAAAAAAAAAAAAAAAAGAAATAAAAAATTAGAAAGCCCTGCAACTTCATGTTATTTGAGACACATTTGTTTAACTTGACAACGGAAAAGGTTACAAATAACAAACAGTTGTCATCAATCATGGACGCAAGCAAGGAAGCTTCTACTATTCAAAAAGTGAAAAAACCCAGTCAGAATTAAAGAAGGACTGAACGTAGAAGGAAAGCGTTTGAAGAACAATTAAAGAATCCTGACAAATACGTACCTCTGCCTGTTGCACGACGTAAAAAGCCGAAAAAGAATTCTAACCCTTCTACTCTAAAAATGCAATCTTCTTTCAAATCCGGTACAGCAAACATCCAAACAACTTCCAAAATTGTAAGTAAATGTGTTCCTAAAAGAAATAAAGAAAATGTGTTTTGTGTTTTAACAGAAATTTCGAAAACAATTACCTCGCCAAAAATATCACTTGTTCCTTCCGCATCAACTGACGATCCAGATATTTTGGAATTGAGAGCGTCTCCAATAAATTTTTCACCCGTCCGTCCAAACTCTCCACTTACACTAAATGAAGTCGAAAAAATTGATTTGAATAAATTGCCTCCCACGCCAGGAAAAAATATAATCTTTCCTCCTGTTAGAGAGAGACAAACTACCGGAAACAACACGGAATCACGAAATCGAAAACGGGTACAATCCTCATTAAAAAATTCACCTGCTAAAAAATCGAAATCTACACACAGGGTAAAAAGGACACCGACCAAACGTTCACCACGTTCAAGCCAAACCGAACATCATCCGAAGAACAAGGAAGTTTCGAGGCGATTGAAGTCGGTAATATGTGAACCAACGGTCCGTAGACAACTTTTTTAATTCATTCATTTTCTTGAGTTAATTTTTCCTTTTTATTTTATTATTATGAATGCGATTTTTTCAGGTTAACTAAAATTTTTTTTTTCTTCTCAAATTACGTTAATTATTTAAATTATTTAATTGTTCAATTTTCTTCGATGCACATTTATATTTCAACGTTAATATTCTTTTTTATGATAAACCCCGTGGAATTGCTACGCTCATTTTTAATTAATAATTAATTTAATTAAATATATTTTTTTTTATCATTAAAAAAGAATTAGGAAAAAATTAAACAATAGAAATAAAGTGAAAATATTCAATTGTTAAATTAAAACAAAGGGCATCGCGTTGCCATGACGAAAATAGTTGTTTCATGACATTAGACAAAAACAAAGATTTCGTTACTCTTCCTTAACTCGCGATTCTGAACGGACGTTCAAATTGTTCTTTCTTTCTCGAAAGTGACAAATAAGGAAATTGTATTGAAGATTATTCAAATAAATATTACAATTATTAAAAAATAATTAAATATTTTTTCTCCTTTCTCATTATTTCCAATATCAGAAGATATGTAAGGACTCTTCTAGAAAGAAGAAACTTCACTGAAAAAACATCCTTCATCCATAGGAATTTCCAGGTTTCTTTCTTTATTTCCACCTTTTCTAATCTTTCCTTTCCTATCTTTACGATCCTCTCCGTAGGATCGAAAAGTAACTTTTTCCTTTCTTCTTTATTTCACGATCCTCCCGCAGGATCGGAAATTGACTTTCCTTCTTTTCCTTCATTATTTCTCGATCCTCTCCGCAGGATCGGAAATTCTCTAATCTTTTTTTTTCTTTTTCTTAAAAAAACTCCTTCTTTTTTCTCTATTTCACGATCCTCTCGCAGGATCGGAAATTGATTTTTCTTTCTTTTCTATTTTTCTATTATTTCTCGATCCTCTATGTAGGATCGGAAATTAAATTATTGAAATAATAACAAAGAAGAAAAATTCTGGATAACACCAGGACCGTAGCAACCCTGAATATTAATATCAATTCACCAACCTGTAATTCCATAAAAACAAGTTGCTGCAATAGACGTCCAACTGTCGACTGTAAATGATATTTTAGACGAGTTTTCGGAAAGTGTTTTGATAACATTGGCAAGCATTTCCTTAAAAGTTGAAGAAATCAATGATCTCAAAGAATTTCTCTGAGGAAATTTTGCATTTGAATTTAAATAATTAAAAAATTCTTTAGTTGCCTCATCATCAAAAAAGTTTATCGGAAGATTTTTTTTTGAGACCCATTCCACTATCATTCGGTTTAAAAAGTTTTGGTCGAATTTCTAAAATAATTTATTGGTTTTTGTATTTTTCTTAAATTGTAAAAAAAAGTATAATTATTGTTAAAGCAATAACTACTTTTTTTGGTTGATCTGAGCTTTCCGGAAAAATTTTTTTGGCTTCTTCAATATGGAATTTTTTTAAATGACGAGTAGTTCCGGTAGTGTAACCATCTAACATCTTTATTACAACTTCTTTATTATTGGCAGCACAAAGTTTACATGTTGCAAATTTTTCCTTTTGAGAATTGAAGTGATATTCGTAAACGCTCTGCATAACTTCTTTTTTCATCTTTTTTACAGCGGAAATGGAACCATTAGAATGTTCACTTTCAAGAGAATTGAGGGGTTCATCACTACACAGCAAAATAATAAATTATTAACCAATAACCGGTTATAGTAAATAAGCAACTAGGTTAAATTAATCTTTCAAATCCAAAACAAAAACATATAATACGCTTATAAATGTATAAATGAATGTATATTACTGTGATAAACTCCTTTTATTAGTGCTGTCCATCTTTTCTTTACACTTCTCTTGAATTAAAAAAAGGTTATTCATCAGAAAAATTAAGTGTCAAATTCGATATTTTTCGAATGATTCGATCGAAGTCGTTTGAAAATAGAAACGATACGATACGAAAAAAAACAAAAGATTACTCGATATGTTCGTTTGACGAACAATGACAATAGCGATAATTATCCGAACGAAAAAGTTAACCATCTCGTATCGCCGTGAATCACTATCCATTATTTCATTAATAATAATATTCAAATTTTTTCAGTTAATAATTTGCTTATTTATATTTGAAATATTGACGTTTTTTGACAATGCAAAATAAGATTTGTTATGTGTACATTCTCTTAACAAAAATAAAATTTATATATTCGCGCTCTTTTTAAATAACATACGAGTGCAGCGCCCATTGGCAGCGCCACGTTTACATGTCCAAACAATTTTGAAAACACCCTTCTATTAAGATTTTACATTCTCATTGCCCATTCTTTACTTCGATACTTTTCGATACATTCGACCTTTCCACTCCATGTCTTTTTTAAGAAAGGATACGCAAATTGAACAAAAAATTGCAAATAATACAATTATTGCACAAAAATGCGTTTTCTCGAAAGAAGATTTTTCAAACTGGCGGGCATCGTAGCGTCTAAACTATTTAATCAATCAACTTTGGGTTTGCGGCTAATTAAAGGTAACTAAATTCTACTGGGGTTATACCTATAATATGATAAAATTGTTGACAATAGAGATTTTTTACAAGAGGTCAAACATGAAAAGATAATGCAAAAACGAACTTTTTTTTAAAAACTGTCTGCCATTTTGTCATTTGTTTAACTTTTTAACTATTTTATAGGTATAACCTATTCTTTAGGATGTCATCATTATAAAAAAATTTGAGTTTTTGTTTTAGACTCAAAATTGCGCAATGTAGAATGCCCACCGTTTTCCCTATTTAAAAAAAATTGTTTTCTAGAAGCGCCATATTGGCCGCCATTTTGTATTTTTTTAAAAATGGAATATTTGTTTTAAAAGTTCAAGGATGTATCTTTATCCCTAGTATTTTGTCATGGAGCCACTCGATTGTTCAAGTTACTGGACAGTTTTTGTCACGGACGCTGATTCTAGGCGGACTGGTAAATAACTGTAAAGTTACTGACCAACGCTCTTCGTCAAAGATTCAAGTTGAATTTGATATTGGCTAGACATAACTTCTGTCTAGTTTTTTAATGTTACTTTAAAGTACTCCTTGAAATTATAGTTCTAAGTTTGTCGTGTCAATGACACTGCAATAATGTCTAATAACTAGACAGCTCGACTGATTATTTGCTAGAGATAAATTTGTTCTTATTCTTTTCAATATTTTAAAACTTTTCATTTTAATTTGTTATTAATAAAAAATTTAATTAATTTATTATTAGGGTAAGACTCCGTCAGAAAAAAAGCGATTTGCAAGTCGTCTTCCGATTTCTTCGAAACCTTGGGAAATAGAAGTCTTATATGAAGTAAATTTAACCCTAAAAGGATTTTGAAAAATTTTTAAAATGGCGGCCGCTACGCCATATTGAAAATGAGTGTTGCGTTTTTTTCAAAAATTAATAACTCTGAAACTTTTTGATCGATTTTAATAAAATTTACAGGCGATATAGTTAAAAATACGTAGTTTAATTTGATATTATGAACAAAAAAAAATTTCCAAAATTTGTCAAAAAAAAAGTCAAAAAAATTTTTTGAATTAATTTTTAGTTCAGTTGGCCTAATTTTTGAATTTTCTAATAAGTAAATATCGATTCCTTGTAATTTCACCTTTCATTTCATAAAAAAAAATTTATGGAGACTCTAATAGTTCTCGAGATATTGCGACTTTAGTGGGAGCGCGTACCGCGGAATTAAACTCCGTAGCGAGGCGGAATATGAAGCGAGCGTACAAACGTGCACAATAGGGTGTCCGTAACAATGCGACTTTCGAATTTTGTTTACGCCACCCCCCAGTTTAGTTCCAATAAAATAAAAAAAAATTTCCCAAAATTTGAAGCTGATTGATTAATATTAACACGTGCCAGAGATCCATCGAAATTTCCCATTAAAAATACATAGGAAAAATGCACTTTTTAAAAAAAAATTTATAACTTTTTTAATTTTCATGCAAAAAATTCTCCAGGTCACATTTGCCTTCATTTTTAGCTGCACTATAAGATAGCACTTTGTCAAAAATTTAATTTTGAAAAATTTTTAAAATGGCGGATGATTAAAGTGGGTTATAAAAATGCACCACAATATATCCAAGGTTTTAACACATAAGTGTTGTCAAAAATTAAAAAAAATTACTTACTCGGGGCTATTTTCGATCGTTCATCATGAATCTGATATCAGAAATTAATTTTTCCAAATTTTCGATCCAATATGGCGGGTTAAAAATTTTGATTTTCTACATTTTTAAAGTAAAAATTCTAAAACAACGTCAAGGGCGATTTTTGGAAGCGCTATTTACACTCAGAGAAAAAGTTTATTTCACTTAACCAAACTGTTTAATTAACCTATTTTATTTGTCACGATAAAACAATTTTGTACATGTGTGAATTTAAAAATGGCGATCTCACTTGTCTACAGTCCGCGTTCGCGTCAAATTTATTTGTTAAATCGGTAAATCAAAGAAAAAAAATTATAAGTGTCGGTTAAATAAATATTAAATACATTGTGTTCATTGACTTACTGCATATTTAATTTGTACCAGTGAGAAGAATATTTACAAAAAGGTTTTGTGAAGTTTTCAGTTTGTTGTTTCGAATAAACTTTTTTCTGAGTGCACGTATAAAAATCATAATTATAATATGTTTAATGTAATATTCCAAATGTTTTTTTACAATTAAGTAATTTTATTTATATGAAGACATACATATATAATATTTTACTTAATTGTTATTTATTCTCCTCTAATAATGTTTGAGTTTCCTAATTTAATATTTTCTAGTATACATATTATTGGTTAATTTATAATTTATTATATGTATAATTTTAAAATATCAATAATTATATAATAAATTATCAATTAACCAATAATACGTACTAGAAAATATTAAATTAGGAAATTCAAATATTATTAGAGGAAAATAAATAACAAAATTAAGTAAACAAAAATATTTATTTAAATAAACCAAATACGTTTACTAAAACTATTTATTTGAATCAAACAAATCTTTTCTCTTGAAATAAACAAATTTTTTAGTTATATTAAATAAAATTTTTTGGTTAAGTGTAATAAGCATTTGGTTAATACAAATAAACGTATTGGAAGAAATTTTTTGGTTGAATCAAACAAACGTTTGGTTGACTGTATAGCAATGCATTTCTTTGGTTGATTCAACCAAAATTTGGTTGATTCGAACCAATTTTTTTCTGAGTGTACGAATCTAATGTTAAAATTTTATTTTTCAAATTATTCGATCCACTATGACGGATTCAAAATTATGATTTTCTACATTTTTAAGTAAATAGTCTAAATATTAATTTATAGATTAATATTTACAAAAAATAATTATTGGGATGTTTTCGAAACTCTTTTATAGAAATTTAACTTTTTATACCTCTGCTCTTAAAAATCGATTATTAAAGGAATATTTAAAAAAAAATTTGAATCCGCTATGCCATATTAGATTCGGTAATTTAAAAAATAAATTTTTAACATTAGATTCGTAAATAGCGCTTCCAAATATCGCCCTTGACGTTGTTTTAGAATATTTACTTCGAAAATGTAGAAAATTAAAATTTTGAACCTGCCATATTGGATCCAAAATTTTGAAAATTAATTGTTACGGACACCCTATTGTGCACGTTTGTACGCTCGCTTCATATTCCGCCTCGCTACGGAGTTTAATTCCGCAGTACGCGCTCCCATTAAAGTCGCAATATCTCGAGAACTATTAGAGTCTCCATAAATTTTTTTTTATGAAATGAAAGGTGAAATTACAACGAATCGATATTTACTTATTAGAAAATTCAAAAATTAGGCCAACTGAACTAAAAATTAATTCAAAAAATTTTTTTGACTTTTTTTTTGACAAATTTTGGAAATTTTTTTTTGTTCATAATATCAAATTAAACTACGTATTTTTAACTATATTGCCTGTAAATTTTATTAAAATCGATCAAAAAGTTTTAGAGTTATTAATTTTTGAAAAAAACGCAACACTCATTTTCAATATGGCGTAGCAGCCGCCATTTTGAAAATTTTTCAAAATCCTTTTAGGGTTAAATTTAATTCATATAAGACTTCTATTTCCCAAGGTTTCGAAGAAATCGGAAGACCACTTGCAAATCGCTTTTTTTCTGACGGAGTCTTACCCATTATTATTCATGTTTAGTTTTTCTATTCGAGTAGTAAGAATTCCAAAAATGCCAATAAAAAAAATTATGTATGTGTGTATGTATGTATGTATGTCTGTACGCAATATTTTGTCCGGGATAAACACAAAGACTACTTGACCGATTAAAACGAAACTTTACAGTCTCTTTGGTCTTAGTTTAACTTAAATTTATAGCCATATCCGATTGAAAAATATTAAGCTGAACGAAAGTTATAGCTTTTTTCACAAAATTCAAAAAATCAAAAAAATGCAAATTTTTTAATTTTTTGGCAAATTTATGTGACACTTTCTGTAGCTACTTTTTAATATAAATACAACTAATTTTCACTATAAAAATGAAATATAAATAATATATCCGAATTTTTAAGCCAAAATCATATTTTTGATTTTCGACAAAATTTTTAATTAATTTTTTTTGTTGAATATTGTTTAATTTTTTATTAAGTTGGTAGTGATATCGATTGATGTTTTTAAATTTTTAATTACATTCATTACATTTATTTTATTAAAAAGTTTAGAGTCATGAATTTGATGTCGATTACAAATTTTCTAAAATCAATTAACGTGAGAGTTTGCAAACAATTTCTATATTGATATTTTCAGGTTTTAAGTTTGAAAATTTCATAGTATGTATTGTCATATTTAACGTAGAAAATAAAATATTTATGTTCAATATAAAGGGTATACAGTAAAAGTATCAATAATACTGAAATTTGACTTCAGCGGGCACTGGGACACAGAAAGTCTTTAAGATGCCATTAGGGCAAATTGGGATTTATGAATCAAAATTTTCTTTTTTTTGAATTCAAGAAATGTTTTAGAAATGACTTTGAAAATAAATAACAAATTCCTATTTATGAATTAAAATTGTTCTTCTTGAATTTTAGAAATGTTTGGGGTATGTTGTTGCTTTCCAAGATTCTATCCGGGCATTACGCAAAAACGGGTAAAATGTAAAATCCCATGTGAAAATTTTTAATAGGGATATGGAAAAATTATACCATACGGTTTTACATAGGAATCAATATGGTTTCCTTTGTAAAAGTGGATCCCATGTAGATTTCCCATGTGGGAATCAAAAACGTGTTATAATTTCTACTAATACATTTAACAGAGTGTCTATTAATCGCAAAGGTATCCCGAGAAATAGCCGGGAATTTAATTCGACTAGAAAAATCGGGATTTTTCTTATCTAATTAAAAAAAGTTTTATCATATTAATTCATTTTTAAAAAATTGCTTTTTGCTTTAATTTCTATTGATGTAATATTTTTATTTGTCAAAATTTAAGACTTACTTTCAGATTACAATATAGGTCTTATTTTAGATTTTAGCAGTCGTAACGTGGGGCCTACTTGCAATACAATTAGTTCGAATTAGACTCTACATAACTCCAAAAGCTGGTGGAAAATTAGTATTAATTATTAATGCATTAATTGAAATACTACGAACGCATAAAGTACTACAAATTGACAAATACTGTTCTGTAAATCTGAATTAGTTGAAAATAGTATTTGATAGAAAAAGTCATTTACTGATTCAAATGGTAATATTTTGCTAATGTAATAGTTAATGGTAACTAATTATTAGTTTTTCCCAGTCAAATTAAATTCCCAATTGGTAGACACCTGTTCAAATATATTAGTAGAAACTAAAACCCGTCGAAGACGGGTACGACAGCTAGTTATTAATAAAATTAATTAATAATGGGTCAGAATTTCTCAAACGGATCACCTAAAACTAAAAAATTTTCTTTTTGAACCAAAATATTTTTTTTTTGACTCTTAATATAGTTAAGAAGAATCCCTAAAAATATTAAGCCAAAAAAAAATTTTTTGTAAAAGTTATTAACAATTGAATTTTTTAGTACTTCTGCTAAATTAAATTTTTTTCTCGAGTTCTAGTTGACGGATTTTAAAATTAAAATATGGGTTTTTTTCGTCTTAAATTGCACTATTTGAATATATTTTTTGTGTTTAAATTTTTTTATTTTTTATAATTTTTTATATAATTTGTTTATAAAATGTTAATAAACAAATATGTTCTTCACGTCCTAACAAAAAAATTAAAATTGTATTCTATTCCTTAAATGTCTCCGAGTGTAAAACCGTTTCGAAAAAAATGAGCCTCAATTAGAAAAAAAGTTATTAATTAAAAACTGCAGCTATGTAGGGCTTTATATGACGTTAAACTCGCCCCGCGCGCATTGGCATTTTTTACAATTTACTGTTCAAAATTGTCTGTAACCTACAAATTTTATCGGATTTTCATGGGCTTGGTCTTAAATTAAAGGGGATAAAATTTCTAAGAGATCCCACTAAATAAATTTTTGAATTTTAAATTGTTTATATTTTTTTTGTTACTCAAAGTTAACAATTTACAATATGTTTAGAAAAAATCATGTTTACTTTTTTATTTTTTCATTGCAGATGATTGGAATCAATTTTAATTAGTCCAGCATGACCACCAGACAAATAATAATGTATAATACAATTTATTTAAATTGTTGCAAACAATCTTAATTAACAAATAGATAACTTTGGTTCTTTTTTATAAACAAAATTTTTTTTTTTCAGATATATTTATATTTATTAAAGTAATCTATGTCGATTTTGATAAAAAATTATTTTAAATTTAATAATTACTATTGTTATTAACAATCATAAGGACAATAATCTAGTTATCAATAATCAAGTAGAGCTTTACATGACTTTAAAATCGTTACAATGCGAAAAATAATTTTTCTTTTTGCAGAAATAAGCCATTTATTTGTTTAAAAAGTAAATAATTTGTTTACAACAAATCTAATTGTTTATGCTAAGAAATTTTTAAAGTTTTTAAAAGAATATATATATTATATAGACATTTTATGTTTAAAAAATGCCTAAAATGTTTACAAATGTCAAAGAGACCAGATTATTGTTCATATGATTGTTAATAACAATAGTAATAATTAAATTCAAAATAAATTTTTACCAAAATCGACATAGATTACTTAAATAAATATAAATATATCGGAAAAAAAAATTTTGTTTATAAAAAAGAACCCAAGTTATCTATTTGTTAATTAACATTGTTTGCAACAATTTAAATAAATTTTATTATACATTATTATTTGTCTGGTGGTCATGCTGGACTAATTAAAATTGATTCCAATCATCTGCAATGAAAAAATAAAAAAGTAAACATGATTTTTTCTAAAAATATTGTAAATTGTTAACTTTGAGTAACAAAAAAATATAAACAATTTAAAATTCAAAAATTGGTTTAGTGGGATCTCTTAGAAATTTTATTCCCTTTAATTTAAGACCAAGCCCATGAAAATCCGATAACTCGAGAGAAAAATTTGTTAACCCTCCATCCGTCGCATGGTGAGAATTTCCCTCACCCAGTTTCTTTTTTTATTTATAACTTTTAAAATACAAAAAATTATAATTTTATATTCTCAGTACCTTTTACGGCACTCTTCTTCTTTACATTAAAACAATTTTGGTGTTTTTTTATATTTTAATTTCTTTGTTATTGAATTTGAAAGCAGCAAATGTCGAGGATTTTTGACGCGAAGTGAGGGAACTTCTCACCATGCGACTGACCGCGTATACTCGATTTCATTTGTCATTAATTTTTTATTTAAATAATTAACAGAAAATAAAAGTTAATTTTACTGCCAATAGGTTGTTTAGAAATTCTAATGAACATTTAAAAAAAATTTGGCATTTTAAAACAAGTTTGGACTAATTTATGAGGGTGAGAATTTCTCTCATCTGCGACGGATCGCGTTACAAAAAAAGGTGCGACGGATGGAGGGTTAATTTAGCAGTACTAAAAAATTCAATTGTTAATAACTTTTACAAAAATTTTCTTTTTGGCTTAATATTTTCAGGGATTCTTCTTAACCAATTGTAGTACATTTTTCCCAAAATACGATTTCCCAAAGGATATTTTTCCCAAAATCAAGTTTCCCAAACAATAGTGGTTTCCAAAGGACATTTTTGATTTTTCCCAAAATATTTTTTTTCCCAAAATCAGATTTTCCCAAATTAATAGATATTTGTGCAAGTATTTTTTTTCTGCGGAGTGAATGTGTTCAATGAACAATTGAAAAGCGGTTAAGATAGTTCCTGGCATAACGTTTGTTATTTTGGACGCAAAATCAATTAGTACTAATTAATAAATCAAATATTTACAATAATGGCTGAACTCATTAAAACCAATCGAGGCGTACTTCTGAATATTAATAATTTTTTGTATTATAAACATTATGGTTCATGGAGTAAGAAAGTATATTGGAATTGTCGGAAAAAGGGAGAATGTTCCGCAAGAGCGATAACTTTTGGCACAGAGAAAAATATAAATATTCAAAAAGGTCCAAATGAATCTGAGCATAAACATGCACCGAACGCAGAAGAAGTAGAAGCCTTGAAAATTTTGAATAAAATAAAGCGTACTGCCGAGGAACATCCCAAAGCACCGCCTGTCCAAATTATGCGCTTGGAATTACGCAATGTTCCATCAGATACATATTTTCTACTAGGTACATTTTTACTGTGCAGTGTGTACATTATTTATATTTGTGATTTTATTTTTAGAGATTTTAGCGGAACTTCCCGATCGCGTCAATTTGAGAAAAGGTCTTTTTTGAGAACGATTGAAAAAATTGCCTCCAAATCCTACTAGAATTCAGGATTTAAATGAGATTCCTGATCGGTTTAAACATTCTTCTGGCGGGATAAATTTTTTGTTATACGATTCGATTGACGACGACAACGTAGAAGAAAGAATTCTTGTATTTGCGATTGAAGATAACCTGAGACATTTATTTAAGAGTAAAATATGGTTTGTAGATGGCACATTTAGCGTAGCTCCAACTATTTTCTTCCAAGTGTTTGTAATTCTCGGAGTTATCACACAAAGGGATAGCAAGGGAAATGCCAATGACATAGCATTACCTTACGTATATGCTCTTTTGGAAAGAAAAGAAGAAAAATCTTATACGCAAGTCTTGAATGTCGTCATGGAAAAAGGACGTCACTTAGGACTTCAAAATTTACCGGATGTGGTGATGACAGATTTTGAGCTGGCTATCATAAACTCCATCCAACAGACAATAGGAGAAGAAACAGTCAAATTTTGTTTTTTTCACCTCTGTCAAAGTATTTATCGCCACATTCAAGGTGAAGGTTTACAAGCTTCGTACAATGATTCCACCACATCAGTAAAAAAAAGGAGCGCAAATGTTATGTGCTCTAGCTTTTGTTCCTGTAGAGGACATTTCTAATCATCTAGAATCTCTACAACCACATCTTGTCCAAGAGTTAAAACCTATATATGACTATTTTAAAAAAACATACGTAACTGGTGTTCCGGCACGTGGTCGCAGAAGAGCTGTTCCACCACGATATCCTCCAAAACTATGGTCGCAATACGATTCGGAGCAATACAGAAGAGCTCGAACGAATAATGCTTCGGTGGGCTGGCGCAATAAATTCCAGTTCGTAGTAGGAAAAAAACACCCATCCCTGTATACCTTTCTTACGGAATTATCAAAAGAGCAGTGCGATGTAGAAACAATGTTGCGTCAGATAGAACTTGGCCAAAGAGTGAGAAGAGGTTGGAATAGAGATAGAAAGCGAAGAGAAGAACAGATTTGGAACATTGTATCGTCCTACGGAGATTTTCGACATATAAATGATATGACTGGATATTTGCAAATTATTGGTTACAACATACAATTCTAAATTCTTCGTATTTTCACATTTTTATATTTTTACATTATTTTATTGAAATTGTATTTGTTTATTTTTATTTTGTAATTGTTTTATTTATATTTTTACATTATTTTTTTTTAATTTTATTTGTTCGTTATTATTTACAAATTGTTTCATTTATATTTTTATATTATTTTATTGAAATTATATTTGTTTGTTTTTATTTTGTAATTGTTTTATTTATATTGTTACATTATTTTATTCAAATTTTATTTGTTCGTTATTATTTTATAATTGTTTCATTTATATTTATACACTGGACATAATAAAAAAATAATTTACATTATAGCTCATGAACAATTTTATTTTGGGAAAATATGACTTGGGAAAAAAAAAATTTTTGGGAAAAAAGTTCTTTGGGAATGACACTTCTTTGGGAATACGATTTTTTGGGAAAAATCTACTTTGGGAAAATGAGTTTGGGAAAACTGACCCTCTACCTTCTTAACCATATTAAGAGTAAAAAAAACTATTTTGGTTCAAAAAGAAAATTTTTTAGTTTTAGGTGATCCGTTTGAGAAATTCTGACCCTAATATTAATAATTAATAAAATAAATTAATAATATTAGGGGAGACTGGGGCGAAAAGTTAAATTTTGTACAAATGATTTTTTTTGGCAATATAAGCCGCTTAGATGCAAATATTTGTATATCAATATTGTAGGGAAACTTGTCCTCTACAACTTTCAATAAAAAAGTTCCTGATATTTTCGCAAAAAATACATGTTTTGTCCTTTTTTGAAAGTTTTGTTTTTTTTAACTTTTCGCCCCATGCTGGGGCGAAAATTAATTAATAATAATTATTAAAATTAATTAACAATATTAATTAATAAAATTCATTCATAATATTAATAATTAATAAAATAAATTAATAACATTAATTAATAAATTATAACATTAATTAATAAATTAATAACATTAATTAATAAATTAATAACATTAATTAATAAAATTAATTAATAAATATTTACAATCATTTATAATAAATATAAAAATAATAAAATTAGTTAAAAATTAATTTTTTTAAATTCCATTTTAGTTTAATTATGATTTTCTATTAATAAAAAATTTAATAGATTTATTATTAATAATTAATAATCAATTAATCATATTAAATAATAAAATTAATTAATTAATATTTATAATAATTTATAATAAATTAAAAAAAATAATTAAGAATTTAATTACAGTAATCAATTTATTTATTAATTGTTAACGTTGCAAATTAAATTACTAAAAAGTTATAATAATTAAAAAATCATCTAAAATGTTTTGTTACATAGAAAATATTAAAAGTATATACCAATGTGCTTAAGGGGGTCACCCCGTGTGATAGGTTCAAAAAAACGAAAAAAATTTTTTTTCATAAATCACATCTACAATATGTGTAGAATATGTGGGTAAACAGAATTTTTTATTTTTGACATCCTAAGAAAGTTACAGCACTGAGAAGACAAGGAGTTGCCAAGCGAATAATGTATTACTTAAACTTTGACAGGCGTTTTTCTCAAAACTGTGTTTTTCAAACTGGCGTCCATGATATCTCGAAAACGACTTGACCAATATCGCACAAATTTTTAGGGCGTGTTCAGCACATATGTGGCTATCTCCCGAACTAAGATAATTGAAAAAGGTCAACTTGTTTCTTTTTTATACAACAAAATAGACCAAAAAAATCACGTCTTTTTAAAAAAAAATTTCAAAGCCGCGGAAAAAATTCAATTTTTAATATTTTCAAATAATCCTAGTTCCGGTGATAGCCACATCCTCACAGATTAAGATGCCTTTTGATTTTTCAATTTTAGTTTAGTCAATTAGTCAGTATCGTGGACGCCGATAAACGGCGTTTTTATGATCATCGTCACTTTCCAATTTTATAACTCGGAATCAGTAAAATATTTTTACTTGCAAAAATTTTAATCTGTTGTTAAAATGGAACTGAATATATGGTAAAAATTTTTAAGTCCTAAGTTTTTATTGTTCTTAAAAAGAAAATCCCAAAAAAACTCTTAAAAAACGTCTGCCACATGGGGTGACCCCCTTAAAATCTCTAGTTACGGCACTGAACTGAAACATATGTGCAGTGGTTATTAATTCTCAGTACCCATTGCGTTGAACAGCTGAGTGCGTTAAGCGGTGCGACTTTAGTCCAGCGGGACCCGGGTTCGCTCCCCGTTACCCCCCAAGATTTTTTCGGTGAAATTGCGTTATCGTTTTAAGGTTTATATAGATTATAATTGTTTATACTAATAAAAAATATTTGTTTCAGTGTTATTGTTAATAATAGTGTATTAAAAAAATTGAAGTTGTTTGAAAACAGTAAATATTTAGGATATTCGAATTTAGAATTTTTTTTTAATTAAATTAAAAATCAAAAAGTAATATAGAAAATTACATGTAATAATTTACAATTTACATTATTTTTATACAATAATTGAGGAGCCGGGAAGAAGAACTCGCCGAGCGCTCCACTGCACACGCTATTGCTAGTCAAGCGACCCAAAATGTTCAAAAAATCGAAATTCGAAATTTTGATTCTTAAATTATACTTCCTTGTAGAAAACAGAAATTCGCATCTTTTTTTCCTTTGACTTTTTTTTATAGGATAAAAACTGTAGATAATAAATGGAAAAAACTAAAAAAAATTTTTTTACCAATTTAATTAAATTTTGAAACATAAATCGTCGTATCTGTGACAAATATTAATGAAATCACTTTATATTTGGTATGCACACTTATTAGGGTACATAGAAGACAACGAAATAAAAAAATTTGAAAAATCATTAATTTGTTAATAACAATTAATTATAAATAGTGAACGGTCGGTAATAGGGTTTTCTTACCTTTGACGAAAAAAAGTCTGTGGGGAATTTAAAAGTTGAAAAAACTTTCAGTGAGACATTTGTTTATTATAATATAAGGAAGTTTTCTGGAAATTTGCAAACTAATTCATTCACAAGTTTCGAAAATATAAGCGTTTTTCGAAAAAGCGGGTGACGCGCTACCGCGTCTACACGTGGAGAATGATTCAAAGCATCTCGAATGAACGTGGAACGTTCAGGGCTGTTTTATTACTTAACTAATTTAAAGAGGTTTTAAATAAAATATTGTATGTTAAGTTTGAAATATTGCCAATTAAATTTTTTAAATTTATAATAATAAAATAATAAATTATTTTTAATAGATTTTACTAAATTTTGATGGTTTGGAAATTTTTTAAAATTGAAAAACTATTATATTTACCCAGGTGCGATTTTTTGGTCGGCCCATAGTTGGGCCAACTTTTACAAAGTCGGTCCAACTTCTCGTGCCAGAGGTTGAACCAACCATACAGATGATAACGGCGACCGTCTAATGGCGATGGTTGGCCCGACAACTCATAAGGAAGTTGGCCCAACTTACAATGCATATGTTGTGCCAACTATACATTTCAATGGTTGGTCCAAAGACTGACGCCAAAGTTGGCACAACTTTAGATGCGTAAGTTGGGCCAACCACAATTTTCAAAGTTTGGCCAACTTCAACAGCCAAAGGTAAAAAATTATTAAAAAACTACATTATTTAAACAATTAACACGTTATTATTAGCGGGAACATCAGATATAACCTTTACCTATTATTATTAAACACAATCTCATACATACATTTTCGAAAATATCTATCGCTCGCTGGGATCGAACCCCTAACCTAACGCACCGAAGACTTATACACTGACCACTACGCTACGCTCACATGGGAGTGCATAACGCAAAATGTATATTTAAGCTGCATCAGTCGGGCCAACCGTGGCCCAGAGTTCGGCCAACCAAGAAAGTTTAAGTCATTTAAACCGCATTTGACAAAGTTTTGCCAACCGTTGGGCCAACCGTGGCCCAGAGTTCGGCCAACCAAGAAAAATTAGGTCAATTAAACTGCGTTTCACAAAGTTTTGCCCACCGTCGGGCCAACCGTGGCCCAAAGTTCGGCCGACCAAGAAAGTTTAAGTCAATGAAACTGCGTTTCTAGAGTTTTGCCAACCGTTGGGCAACCGTGGCCCAGAGTTCGGCCAACCAAGAAAAATCAAGTCAATTAAACTGCGTTTCACAGAGTTTTGCCAACCGTTGGGCCAACCGTGGCCCAGAGTTCGGCCAACCAAGAAAGTTTAAGTCAATTAAACTGCGTTTCACATAGTTTTGCCAACCGTCGGGCCAACCGTGGCCCAGAGTTCGGCCAACCAAAATAATGTAAGTCAATTAAACTGTGTTTCACATAGTTTTGCCAACCGTTGGGCCAACCGTGGCCCAGAGTTCGGCCAACCGAAACTGAAAGTCTTTTAAACTACGTTTGGATAAGTTGTGCCAACCTTTGTCGCCAAAGTTGGCCCGACGGTTGGTTAAACTCTGCATTTAATGGTTGGCTAATTTTAAAACATTAATTTTACCAATAAAGGAAAAAAATTAAATATAATATTCTAACAGTTTTTTTGTCTAAGTATTTTCAAATTAAGAAAAAAATATTTTCTGCCAACATTTATACACTCACCCTGTCACACATTTTATTTAAAATACGATAATAGTTTTATATATATATTTTTTATTCGTTATACTATTGTTTTACTATAAACGTCCCGAAAAATAAAAAATAAACGGTTAAAATCGTCTGTTTACATTTGAAGGACGGCTCAAGGACAAGACAACAATGAAACTGCAGAACAAATATTTCACTTTTTTAAAAATTATTGTACTTCTAAAATTTTGAATTTTAAATTAAAATAAAAATAATATTAATTATATATGTATATTTAAACTTTTGTTTTAAATTGAAGCAATAAGTAATAAAACATCGTTCCACGTTCATTCGAGATGCTTTGAATCATTCTCCACGTGTAGACGCGGTAGCGCGTCACCCGCTTTTTCGAAAAACGCTTATATTTTCGAAACTTGTGAATGAATTAGTTTGCAAATTTCCAGAAAACTTCCTTATATTATAATAAACAAATGTCTCACTGAAAGTTTTTTCAACTTTGAAATTCCCCACAGACTTTTTTTCGTCAAAGGTAAGAAACCCCTATTACCGACCGTTCACTATTTATAATTAATTGTTATTAACAAATTAATGATTTTTCAAATTTTTTTATTTCGTTGTCTTCTATGTACCCTAATAAGTGTGCATACCAAATATAAAGTAATTTCATTAATATTTGTCAAAGATACGACGATTTATGTTTCAAAATTTAATTAAATTGGTAAAAAAAATTTTTTTAGTTTTTTCCATTTATTATCTACAGTTTTTATCCTATAAAAAAAGTCAAAGGAAAAAAAGATGCGCATTTCTGTTTTCTACAAGGAAGTATAATTTAAGAATCAAAATTTCGAATTTCGATTTTTTGAACATTTTGGGTCGCTTGACTAGCAATAGCGTGTGCAGTGGAGCGCTCTGCGAGTTCTTCTTCCCGGCTCCTCAATTTAACTAATTAATTAAAAATTATAAAAAATTATATAATTTTCATTCTATTCCATTTATTATGTATATATTATAATGGATACAGCAATTTTCCAAAAATACTTTTTATTGAATTTCTTTGGTGCTAAATAGAAATTTTATATTAATTGCATGAAATAAATGTGTTAACTACAGTTGGGTCAGTCCATTATATTTCACCTGAAGCCGTTGCGGCCTATTTTTTAAAAAATCTCATGATTTGTAAAAATGATGTTGAATATGCATAGAATTCATTTTTGAGAATTATTTTATAAAATTTTTTGAATTTAACTTAGAATTTTAATTTTTAAATTGAGTTGGACAGAAAAAAGGTTATATTGACAGTTATGAAAATTTTATAAAAAAGCATGGGAATAATTTAGATAATAGAAATTTCTTGAATGATATTTGTTAAAAATAAGCTAATTTACTTGTATAAATAGATTATTATGTAAACATTCTCAAAATAATAGATAAAAATTGATTTTCAAATTTACCTATGAAATGTCAAAAGTCACTACATTTTAATTACATTTTTCTAAAAAGTTTATAAATATTAAAAAATGTATTACTATTTAATGTAAAGTATTTTCAATTTACTTTCATAATATGTGCTAACATTTTAATTTTATAATATAGAAATAGGAAAAATTTTACCTTTAATATTGAGTGTTTCATGATTTTCCGTGATTTTAATTACTTATTTCTTCTCAGGTGCAAGACTAAAAAATCCAATTTTTGTCTTAATATTTAAGTTTGAACTTTATTTCCATTCTATTAAATTTTGGTGATGGAGAACGAGCTACTTTTCAGTTTAAATTTAGTTGAAAAAATCTACTGAAAAAACGAATTTGTTGGTTAAAATGCAAGTAGATTTTTGCATGACTATTGAGATAGCCAACTTCAGTGTTATAAAATTACCTGCATTTTAACCAACAAACTAGCTTTTGGAAGCAGATTTTTTAAACATGAATAACACTACAAAGTAGCTCGTTCTCCATCACCAAAATTTAATAGAATGGAAAAGAAGGTCAAACTTAAATATTAAGACAGAAATTGGATTTTTTAGTCTTGCACCTGAGAAGAAATAAGTGATTAAAATCACTGAAAATCATAAAACACTCAATATTAAAGGTAAAATTTTTCATATTTCTATATTATAACATTAAAAAGTTAGCACATATTATGAAAGTACATTAAAAATACTTTACATTAAATAGAAATAAATTTTTTTATATTTATAAACTTTTTAGAAAAATGTAATTAAAATGTAGTGACTTTTGACATTTCATAGTTAAGTTTTAAAATCAATTTTTATCTATTATTTTGAGTATGTTTACATAATAATCTATTTATACAAGTAAATTAGCTCATTTTTAACAAATATCATTCAAGAAATTTCTATTATCTAAATTATTTCCATGCTTTTTTATTAAATTTACATAACTGTCAATCTAATCTTTTTTCAGTCCAACTCAATTTAAAAATTAAAATTCTAAGTTAAGGGGTTACGCCACCCTGAACGCATGAAAATCGGATGGTTTTTTAGGAATTTTTTTGATAAAACTGTTTCAGGTAGGACTTCTTTACATTTATTGATGCTTTAGTACATATATTGAGCTTTATAAATATTTAAAAAAAAATTGTTTTTAATTAAAAATGGCGGAGATATAACTATTGGCGTGGATCAATTTTTCCGGAGCACTCCTTGATGGTGTACATGATTGGCAGTTCAATTTTTGTCAGAAACAAGTAAAACAATATTTTTCTTAAAAAGTGATAAATTTTGAACAGAGTGACGAAGCCATTTAAAAAAAAAAATTTTTTTACGCAAATGGGAGCACTTCAAAAATTGACATTTTTTTTTGGCTAAAATTACCGTATAAAAAATTGGATAAAAAATTTTCAAATTAATCAATCAAAAAAATCCCACGTCACTCTGTGGAAAATCTATTTAGGAAGATGTATATTAATTTTCAAGTCAATCGATTGAATAGTTTTTGAGTTATCGTGTACACCGTCTCGAAAATTGTGGTTTCGAGAAAAACGCAAAAGAAGAAAAAAATGAACTTTAGTGTATTATAACTTGAAAATTTTTCAATTTACTATTTAATCAGCAATTCCTCGGCTATAATTTTTTTTCTTTAAGAATGGAAGGGATACAATGAAAAGGACCCTTCTTAAATCATGAAAGGGCCCCCTAGACCATTCGAAAATAGAAAGTCGCTGCTTCCAGCAGCTCTTGGCGCGTCCCCACCGCGCTGACTTCTAATGACCATAACTTTTGTAATTAGTGAGACATTGTCTTCGGCGACATCTCAAAATATTCGTTAGAATATAAACTTTGAAATTAAGCAAAAAAAAAAAATAAATTTTTTTGAAAATTTCAGGGTGGCGTAACCCCTTAAATTCAAAAAATTTTATAAAATAATTCTCAAAAATGAATTCTATGGATATGGGGCCGTACACATAATACGTCACACGTCTAGGGGGAGGGAGGGGGTCTGAGAATTGTGACTAAGTGTGACATGGGGGAGGGGGGGGTGAACTCATGTGTTACGTCACAATCTTTTAAATTCAAAGATTATAAGAAATTATATGTGACAATGTCACTTTTTCTAAATAAAACAAGTTAAAAATGCTTTAAACTATTTAATATCTATTATGTACCTGTTTAACATCTATTGGCATATTATTTATAATATGATGATAAATAATATATTCTCTTAATTTGAATCAGTTAAAAATCATGGTTTTAACTGACAATCAGTAGTGACTGACTTTTTGCTTCTGAATCAGTTAAAAATAACTGAAAAATTATCCTCAAAACACCGAAATTTTTCTAAATATTGTATATTAAAGATTTGCTTGCATAATTCGAAAAATTTACTTGCAAAGTTTATTTTAAAATTGTGTAAAGATTTAAATTTCTCACTCCAATAAATGTCTATCGTCAAATTTTCTTAAAAATATAGCTTGAAACTTTCCTGAACATTTGAATTGCATTTTCGACTATACTTTCGTGAAAATTTTCCTGAAAATTTAACTTAAATTTTCAGGAAAGTTTCGCGCTACACATTTATTGAAGTGGGATATTTAAATCTTTACACAATTTTCACTAAACTTTGCATTTAAATATTTCAAAGCTTAATTGCGAGTAAATCTTTAGTAAATTTTTAGGAAAGTTTCGGTGCTATGTATAGGTAGTTAAACGTGACTAATTGAATCAATCAAAAACAATTGTATTGAAACATCAGTTATTTTCAACTAATTGTCAGAAAAAAAATATTACTATTTGAATTAGTGACTGACTTTTTGCTTCTAAATCAGGTATTTTTAACTGCGATTCAATAATTTATAGTGTAAGATATAATATATATATTGTCCAATGTATAAAATTTACAGTGAAATTTACGTGTGTGACGTGACGTAGGGGGGAGGGGGGTTCAAGATTTGTGACGAAGTGTGACATAGGGGGAGGGAGGGGTTAAAAAGGGTCCAAAATCGCGTGACGTATTATGTGTACGGCCTCTATTCAACATCATTTTTATAAATTATGAGATTTTTTTAAAAATAGGCCGCAACGGCCTTAGGTGAAATATAATGGACTGACCCAGTTAATCTTAATATTACACAAATTTTCAGTATTTTAAAAGAATTAATTTGTCTAGTTTTTCTACAGAACCGTTGACCAGAATTTATAAAGTTGGGCTAGATAATAACTTGATGAAAAAAGCGTGACACTCCATTCCAGTTATTAGCCTGTTGGCTTGTAAAGTAATTAGACAATTTCAAGCGCGAGTGGACAGTTCCTTTATAATAACTAGGACAAATTTCTACTAATTATTTAGAAAAAAAACTACATCGCTAAGTCATAACCGTTCCCCACAAAAAATTGTCAAAGATTGTGTTGATTTTAGCCTTCGCAATGAGAACCTCCCCTTAATAACTACAATTCAGACAAGAAAATTTTTTCTTACACTGAGAGACCTTTAAGACTGTAGCGGAACAACGTATGTGACAGCAGCTCCACTATGGTTTTGGTGCGCTGCGGTAAAATCTTGGGCGCGTGACAGTCCCAAATGTTGGTGAGCAGCTCACCGAAGTAGTGGGAATGCCGCCTTTGGTTTGCAGCTGAACAACTTTGGGACTTTCACGCGCCCAAGATTTTACTGCAGCAACCCAAAAGTATAGTCCTGTAGCGTTCCTCCAAAATGGTCAGTAGCAGCCTATCGAAAGTCTGCTGCTGACCCAAAGGTCTCTCAGTGTAGATTAGGGGAGAGTGGGGCTAACCGGCCCGGTGGGTAAACCGATTAACGTTTCGACGACACAATCGTCCTCTTCAGGAACTAAAATTTATTATAATAATAAGATTAAACAAGAAACAAGTTGTTCATTTCATAACCATTAAGCTTCCTCAATATATATTATTATATATAATTTTAAAAGTTAAATAATTATAATAGTTTATTGAATATAATTAATAAATCTTCTTTTTAATAATTAAAAAAAAAATTAATGTTATAGAGTTTATCATAAATTTTTTTTCCTATAATATATATATATATATATATATATATATATATAATATAATATAATAATAATATAATAATAATATATATATAATAATAATAATATATATATATATATTATAATATAATATAATAATATATATAATATATATATATATTTATTTTCTATATGTCTTTTTTACGAAAATCGAACAAAATTAATTTTTAATCGCATTAGCTATATTTCTCGTGTGATCTACGCGTAAAAATACACGTGTGCCAATTTTTAACTCTCTAGGTAAAAAAATGTGAACGTTATGGTCATTTTCATAATAGTTTTAATAGAAAGTTTCTACCGGGTAAAGTACACGGAGAAAAATTTATTCATAATGATTACAATAGTCTATATTACTGCTCGGATATGTGACCACTTTTTGTGATGATTACTATAGCTGTTGTAAGGAGTACAAACATGAAGGTATCCCTTACAACAGCTATAGTAATCGTTCCTACTCAATTCTTAACACATTACATAGTCTTCGTAATCATTCCAAAAAGTGGTCACATATCCGAGCAGTAATATAGACTATTGTAATCATTAAAAAAGAATTTTTCTCCGTGTACCCTGAAAAAAAATTAATTATTCAATTTTTTTATTATAGAATAATTATTTTAAAGTATTAAGATAAAATTTCAAAAAATACAAAATTTCAATTTTTTTATGAAAATCTAAAATATTTATTAATTCTATAAATATTGATAAAATATATACTTTATATACATGAATCGATTCGTTATTATGTCAGGAATGCAATTTTGACAAGAATTAATGAAAATTTTAATATAGAAAAAATTTATTTTAAAAAATCCAAAAATTAATTTTTTCAAAAATTAAAAAATTGTTGAAAAAAAATTTTTTTTTAGATATTTTTGAAAATCCTTCTGTCTGATTTTTAGTATTCATGACCGTAATACACCTACAAAATTTTATCAAAATCCGTCAAGACGTGTAAGAGAAAATTTGTCCACAAGAATCGGTGACACACACACACACACATACATACATACACACATACATCCGGACATTTGTTCCTCTCGACGAATTATATATACTACACTTGAAAATTTGTAAAAATAATTGATTCTAAAAAATTCGGAAATCGACATCACTATAAGGCTTCCTTTATGAGAAAGCAAAAAAAAATTTTTTCGTACATTTAAAAAAAAGTTTATAATTAACATTTACCGAAAAAAAAGTTGATATAAAATTTTTGTTCAATCAAATGAACGAGTACATTGCTGGACGAAGACTAATTATAATGTTTTGGTATTGGATAATGAACCTGTTTGGCGAAAAAGACTAATTTCCGAGATGATCCATATTGGATTACAGAAAAAATCCCTCAATAAAAAAGAGGATACAAAAAATCTAAGTCAAATTTATAAAAACTTTTTTTCTTCAAAATTATTTTATAGGAATTTAACTTAATTAAGAAAATTTATACAATTTATAATTTAGATTCATATTCATTAATATATAAACACAATAATTACACCTGTCATAGGTTCATCGACCTTTTTCAATAACACATATTTATTTCTATATATTTGTATTGATGGATTTTGTATTGTTTAATTAGTCTTCGTCCAGCAATGTACTCGTTCATTTGATTGAACAAAAATTTTATATCAACTTTTTTTTCGGTAAATGTTAATTATAAATTTTTTTTAAATGTACAAAAATTTTTTTTTTCTTTAATCTTATTATTATTATAATAAATTTTAGTTTCTGAAGAGGACGATTGTGTCGTCGAAACGTTAAACGGGGTGTTTTTTATTTTAACCTGACTTGGATAGATTGATAGTATTTCATCTCTACTTTATACAATTTTTAACCAAGTCACAGTGGGCCAGGAGAGGTCAAAAGTGGCAAAAAACAAAGTTTCATATGAGGCATTTCACGTCAGAAATATCACGATTTGCAAAGGGTATGCCGATTTTCGCAAAACTTCGTGGGAGTATAGTTCTATATAAGAGACTTCTTTCCTCCAAATTTTTTCAAAAAAAATTCAAAATTGTTGAAGATACGCCATTTTGAATTTTTATATTAATTTTATAAAATTTTGAATATCTCGGAATATTGTTTATGGATTTTTATGAAATTTACACATTTTTCAGGTAAAAGTATGTACTTTAAAATGCAAATAAAGTTAATAAAAAAAAATTAATTTTTAAATAGAAAAATAAAAATAATTTTTTTTAAACAATTTTTTGTTTATTTACTCCTCTCTGAGAAAAATGTTATTAACATACTTGGATTCCTCATGAATTCACCTTTAATTTCATAAAAAAAAAATTGATGGAGACTCAACTGGTTCCGGAGATATTGAATTTTTTGTAAAAAATAGTCATAGTTACAGCAGCAATGCACGACTGCGGTAACGTACTGCGCGACTTGTGCAGTATGGTGCTATGGCGCGGCGACGCTTTTTTTTACAAAAAATTCAATATCTCCGGACCCAGTTGAGTCTCCATCAATTTTTTTTTATAAAATTAAAGGTGAATTCATAAGGAATCCAAATATGTTAATAACATTTTTCTCAGAGAGGAGTAAATAAACAAAAAATTGTTTAAAAAATTTTTTTTTAATTTTTTTATTTAAAAATTAATTTTTTTTTTATTAACTTTATTTGCATTTTAAAGTACATACTTTTACCTGAAAAATGTGTAAATTTCATAAAAATCCATAAACAATATTCTGAGATATTCAAAATTTTATAAAATTAATATTAAAATTCAAAATGGCGTATCTTCAACAATTTTGAATTTTTTTTGAAAAAATTTGGGGGAAAGAAGTCTCTTATATAGAACAATAATACCACGAAGTTTTGCGAAAATCGGCATACCCTTTGCAAATCGTGATATTTCTGATGTGAAATGCCTCATATTTACAAAAAGTAATTACTTTTTCATAAAAAGTACATCTTAAAGTAGTTTTTTCGAAATTTACAAAGATTTTTATTAAAAAATGTACTGTTGGTAATAAAATACATTTGAAAAATATGCTAAAAAAAAAAATCGTATTTTTTCTAAAATAATAATATTTTTTTTATTTTGTATTTTTATGTAATTTCTATTGACCTCCTTTTACTAATAGGTATAAGGTAACGTAAAAAAATAGTTTTCTATATCAAAAATATTAGTAAGCTATTTTTTTCACTTGCCTTTACATCATTCTTTGAAGTTTTTATTCTTGTGCTCACTTTCAATTGACAGTTCCCCTAAGTTCCACTAGATACAACACTTTATTTTATGTCAATCTCTTCGTTAGACCATACAGTTTAAGAAAATGTTGCGTCTTTTTGCGCGTTTTCCTATTTAACTTAAAAATGAAATAAAATGTAGGTGCGCGGCGCATAGTACATAACACAGTTTTGAAACATAGAGCGCCTACTATACTAATTCCAAGCGTATTGTAAAAAAGAACAAAATAGATATTTACTTTGTTTTCTCCACTCAACTTGTTATATATATAGGGGAGAGTGGGGCAAGACGGGGTACCGGCCTTATTTAACAAACGAATTCACCAATCACGATTATATTTTACATAATAATGCACCGAGACGATAGTTTCTTGTTTACAAAACCTAAAAGCCATGAGAACAAATCTTTTATCTGTTTTACTAAAAAAACTGTTTTCGACAATTTTCTTGTCATTTTTTCACTTTTTTAGGAGGCGTTTATTATTTAATAATAACAGTTAATGAACTGTATAAATTTTTTTCTAACTGTCAAGGGTTACAGAAGAAGAGAAGCATATATGTTTTTTTTCTTTGTTGAATCGTAAATTGTATACAATTTACGATTCAACAAACTATATTATTACTAATATACTTATATTATATACTTATATTACTATAAGTATATATACTTATATATACTAGTAATATAAGTATATATACTTATATTACTACGATTAATTACTATAGTAATTAATTGTTTTATTAAATTTCGTAGGTGCGGGCAAGATGGGGTAGGGGAGAGTGGGGCAAGACGGGGTTTACAAATTAAGCAAAAAAAAGAGAAATAAGAGAAGTTAAGAAAACTACTAAAATCAAGACTGAATAAAATAAGAGTGACCAAAAAGAAAAAAGCTTGTCAGGTTAAATCATCAATTAGCGATGGTAAAATGGAAAATACACCTGTCTCTATTGTAATGGTTATTATTTAGACTCAAATGGAGGCTGGGCTGCTTTTTTTGTCTGCGGCCAATGGGCTCACTGCAGTTATGCATGAAGATGAAGATGCAACCTTTACTTGTGAAATTTGTCGACAGAAATAGGTTGCTTTCTTGAGTACCCAATCTTACCCGCCGGTGGGGCAAGATGGGGAGATTTGCAATTTTTTCAATATTATTAATTATAAGCTTTTTTAAGAAACAGATAGCCTTTGTACGCCTTTTTTACGAAAGACTGATTCCCAAAGATGATAATTAAAAATAATAATAAAGTATATATTCGATAATTTCCTTTTTTTGCGCTTTAAACCTTAAGTACCCTGTCTTGCCCCACTCTCCCCTATATATTTTTTTTCGTACAAAAATTGGACCAAGAAAAGATTATTAAATTAAAAATGGCTACTTTTACAAAGAGAGAAATTTTAGAAAAACTCAACGATCCTAAAAATGACATCGAAACTGTCATGCATATTATTTTAGAAAATTTGAAATGTGATCCAAAAAACATTTGTGTTAAAGCGATGAATCGCTTGAAAAAGTCTTTAATGACATTAAAATCTAAGTTTAAAATAAAATACGAAAAAGCAAGTAGGAAGTATGACAGATTCTTAAAACCACCCCTATCTATCTACATGTCGTTTTCCATTGAAATGCGTTAGTTCTTAGTGATTCCACATGGAACTAAACCAGCAGGTGGCGCCACATCTATGGTGTCCGCAATTTGTACATAAACTCATTAAAATGATTATAAAAATGCAAATAATTATTTTTTTTAAATTTTGGGACAGTTTCATTTGACATTAGCATAATCTACATTTTTTTTACAATTAATGGGATAGTTATTTAATTAAAGTATTATTTGAAAAATATTAATAAATCGACAAATAGTTGAATAAAATTTTATTTTGTATTTTTCATGTTAAATTTAATTTTGTTATAAATTTGAAATGTAATAAAGAATATTAAATTAATAAATTATTAATAATAATTAATAATAATAATAGTTAATATTAATAAATTATTAATAATAATTAATTATGAGACTTCAAAGCCAGAAAAAACTCGAAAAAGTGAGGTTATGTTAAGTAAAAAAAATCAAGTTTTCAAAACATTTTTTGTTCCACTGTTGGTTAATGACAAAATTATATTATAAATATATAAGTAATTAAAATGAATTGTTTAATCATTTTTTAGCTTATTTTTATTTTTACATGTAAAGTGGAATTCCTTCGAAGCAGATGTGCATTCGTGTAATTAATTTTTATTTTTGAGACCGAAAATTAATTATATTAATTTTATAATTTAGAATAATTTACTATATATTTGTATGTTTGTGTTAAAACTAAATTTTTGTTGATTCCTTCGTTTATGTTGTAATGTCGCTTATTTATATAACAATGTGGTGAGGGATTTCCTCTAAACGTGTGTAATGGTGTAATTATTTCTAAGGTGTGTGACGGAGGGTTAATAATAATTAACATTAATAAATTAATTCTTTTCATATTAAAATTTTTTAAATTCAACAGTTTTAAATTAAATTATTAAACAAATTTTAAAGGTGAAAGGATAAGATTAATAAAATATGACAGATTTTTTGGCAAATTTTGTAACCCGAATTACAATTAGGAACAATACATTTGTTTCCTTTATTTCGGCCCATATTGTCATATCGTATCTATCAACAACTATTCTTACTTTATTCTCGATTTAATTAAATTAATTTAATCTATATTTAAGAAATTCAACTTTCAAAACTGTTAATAAACATAGCAGACAACCGCGAAAAACATTGTAACCTCGGACACCACAGATGTGGCGCCATCTGCTGTTTTAGTTTCACGTGGAATCACTAAGAGCTAACAGAAATCTATGCACATCTACAGGGGTGCTTAAAACAGAACGAAGAGTGGCTTAATTCTGAATTTGATATTGAAACAAAGGGACTATTTGAAAAAACCGAAGTAAAAGGTGCAGGGCCAGGTCGTCCAAAAATGGAATTTAATCTTAAACAAGATCGTTCTCGAAGACAAGAGATTGCAAATATAAGCGCTGAGCACAAGCATGATCCACAAAAATTAATAATGGCTTGTCGCTACGCTGCAAAACATTCTAAGCAAGTCGACTTAAGCATTATTCTTAAAAAAAATTGTAAAAACCCCTGAACAGCCTAGGAAGATTCGCAAATTATTGGATACATCACATGTAAAAGTAAAAAAAAAATCTGTTGAAGAAGCTTTAGCATTTTTACTCAATGGACCAATGTCCAAAGAGTTATATGTAAAAATGCGTTTATCCTCAATAGACTCGAAAGCAGACATTTGGCCATCATATAATAGTGTTAGAGAAGCTAAATCTGCATGCAGACCAGCAAAAGAATCCATTTCAATCAGTGAAACTGTTGCTGAAGTTGAACTTCAATCCTTACTCAATCACACCTCTAAAAGGATTATTGAAATTCAGAATGAGTCTATACTTCTTTATTTGAAGGAAAATAATATAACAGAGATGAAAGTTCTATTAATGTGTTCATGGGGTTTTGACGGAAGTTCGGGTCATTCTGCGTATAAGCAAACCTATAAAACTTTATCAACAAATGAGGAAGTAAGTGATCAGAACTTATTCGCTACCACACTTATACCTTTACGATTATTGTTGACTGATAATAATGTTGTGCTGTGGAACAATGAATCAACTTAATTTGCAAGATTTTGCCGTCCTATTAAATTACAATTTACAAAAGAAACACAAGACGTAATTTTAACAGAAAAAGATAATATTGAAAATAAAATTAACAATCTAGAAGTTTTCAAAATTTTGCTTGACGAAAACCATCATATTGATGTTCACTATTGTCTTTTCTTAACATTAATCGACGGCAAAGTATTAAATATTATAACAGGGACAAAATCCATGCAAACTTGTGCAATATGCCATGCAACTCCAAAGACATTCAATGATATTTCTAATAAACAAAAAGACATTATTTTGCCAAACGTTAACTCACTTCAACACGGAATTAGTCCACTACATGCGTGGATTCGATTTTTAGAATTATGTTTGCATATCGCTTATAGACTTGACGTGAAAGTTTGGCAAATCAGAACTAAGTTGCAGAAAGATTCTTTTCAAGCTCGAAAAAATCTTATTCAAAATTTACTTTGGAAAGAATTTGGATTAAGAGTAGATAAACCGAAACCGGGTGGTTCCGGCACTTCGAATGATGGCAATACAGCTCGCAGAGCTTTTGCGAATCCACATTTATTTGCTCAAATTCTTGGCCTTAATTCACAATTAGTTTGTAACTTTCGAAATATTTTGATTGCTTTGTCATCCAAGAGTCCGCTTGATTACAACAAATTCGATATATTTGCTACTGCTACTGCAAAGATTTACATTAATTATTATTATTGGTACCCGATGCCAGCAACGCTGCACAAAATTTTGATTCACGGTTCTGAAATAATTAAAATGAGTCTGCTTCCAGTAGGTATGCTTGGGGAGGAAGCATCTGAGGCTCGAAACAAAAATTACAAAAACTACAGACAATCTTTTAGTAGAAAGCATAACCGTACGGTTAATTTAGAGGATGTTTTCAATCGCACAATGGATACATCTGATCCTAAGATATTATCCATAATATCATCTCTCTTCGCGTCTTAAATACAAAAAGTTATTATCAGTACCTAAAGAGGTAAGTAACCTATTTTTAAATTCTGAAACTGAAAATCAGCACAGATCAATCAACACTGATGGTGATGATGATCTCGATGGTGAAGAAAATGAGTTAGATGATGTTGATATTTCAATGTTAGATGGAATAGAGTTATCTGATAATGAAGATAATTAGATCGAATCTTAAATTATTTTAGAAAACAATTTTTCTTTTTAAACTTTGTTCTTTTTAAACTACGCTTTTATTCAATTAAACAAACTAATAAAATAAAAAAAAATAAAAAAAAATAAAAAAAATAAATAAATAAATAAAAAAATTTTTAAATAAATAAATGAAAAAAAATAAAAAAACGGGATGTTGAATCGGATTAGGAGCCTTCTCGTGCCACATCCTGAGTGTTTTAATAAAAGCAGCCAATCCTAACCGTCATCTATATTCAATGTTTACGAATGTAAAGTCAAATTGGCTAATATTTAAAAAAATGTTATCAATTTTTACTTTTATATACTAAGTTTTATAAAAAAGATTAATTTTTAACTTGTGATCGCCATATTGGATCCGTCATTTTGAATTTTGAAAATATGGCTTAAAATTTGTGACCAGGGACCCCAAAAACCCTTATATACCAAGTTTCATTAAAAAAGATTAATTTTTTTAATTGTTATGTTCGCCATATTGGATCCGCCATTTTCAATTTTAAAAATCTTACTTCAAATTCGTGACCAGGGACCCAAAAAACCCTTATATACCAAGTTTCATTTAAAAAGATTAATTTTTTAATTGTCATGTCCGCCATATTGGATCCGCCATTTTGAATTTTGAAAATCTGTCTTCAAATTCGTGATCAGCGACCCCGAAAACAATATATAGGATAATTTAAATTTTTAAATATTTCTTAATTTTGGAGTTATTAATTTTTGCCAAAAATTTTCGATTCTGGCCCACTGTGGCAAGTGATAAATTCAACATCATCATAATTATCGACCATGAATCTACAACGGTCATATACATCTATGGATATACAATTATCGACCATGAATCTACAACGGTCATATACATCTATGGATATACAAAATATCTTTTCATTTGCCAACAATGGAGACCAAAACAAACAATGGAGTCTTCTCAAAATTTGGATTAACACAAAGAACAAATACAACACATGTTCTGCTCAACATCGTTTTTTATTACACTAGCTCCTCCGACGGCCGCAAGCGGCCGTCTACGGTGCTAGTTTTTATATGTCCATTGTCCAAGTCCATTATTTCATTAATAATAATATTTAAATTTTTTTAGTTAATAATTTGCTTATTTATATTTGAAATGTTGACGTTTTTTTTGACAATGCAAAATAAGATTTATTATGAGTACTTTCTCTTAACAAAAATAAAATTTATATATTCGCGCTCTTTTTAAATAACATACGACTGCAGCACCACCTTCACATGTACAAACAATATTAAAAACACCCTTCTATTAAGATTTTACATTCTCATTGCCCATTCTTTACTTCGATACTTTTCGATACATTCGACCTTTCCACTCCATGTCTTTTTTAAGAAAGGATTGCCGGACATATGATTTGATTCCAAAACATATTGACACCATTTCTTCAGGTTTGAGACATTTTTCATTTCATAGTAGGACAGGAAACCGAACAATGAATAAATTCATAAAGTATATTAAAATAAAACTATTAAATGTGTTCATTGAGGATAATTGTATCCACCTGGATTTCTTAAGCAATAAATTAAATGAATTGAATAATCTACTTAGGAAAATATTTTCGAACGAAATTTTAATTCAGATTTATTCTGTTAATGATAATTACAATTTTAATTTTGTAACTAAATTAAATTTAAAATATAACAAAAAAATTGAACTACTTAAGAATAGAACTACTAACATTGGAATTGTAACTCAACCAAAATGGTTTAAGAATATTTCTGAATGCGAAATTCCGAATGATATTATAACTATTGCGTCTTTAGGTGAAAAATTTAATTTTGATAGTGAAATTTCAACTAAATTGTTAATTGATTATATAAAACCTATTGAACACTTTTTTATAACCAACGAATATGACAATGATATTACTAATGATTTTCGAAAAAAATTACTACACATTTTTTCACTGGGCCACAAAAAAGCCTCACACGAACATCTAAGCATAGATCATAGAATATTATTATAAAAATTGGATGATGCAATAAGTTTTCTTGGTAAAAATAAAAATCTAATGTTTATGCCTGCGGACAAAGGCAATACTACAGTCGCAATGAAAAAACAGATTATATTGGAAAAGTGGAGAGTTTATTTTCTGAAAATGAAACATATGTGAATATTGATGCTAATCCGCTAACTAAATTAAGATCTGATTGTTATAAATTACTACAACACTTAAATAATAATGAATATTTGGACAGAGTATATAATAACAAAGAATTAACACAAACAAATACTTGTTTGTCAAAATTTTATGGACTTCCAAAAATTCATAAAGAGGGATTTCCTATGAGGCCAGTAGTATCTACTATTGGTTCTCCAACATATATATTAGCTAAATGGTTTCACAAAATATTAAAAAATTTGATTAAATATCCCATCTCACATATTAAAAATAGTTTTACTTTCATTGATAAAATTAAAGATTTAAGTATTCCGGATAACTATGTATTAATAAGTCTTGATGTAAAGTCTTTATTTACTAATGTTTCATGTAATTTAGTGCTGAAGAGTATCGAAAAAAGATATGCTTCTACACTGAGAGAAGTCCGGGAACTAATACGTCCCGTGCGAGGCTTGAGTGATAATTTTGAATGTTCTTATGTGAACCCTCGATCGGGACGTCTCAAGCCCCGATAAAAAACGTGGAACGTCCCGAAGCGGGATTACTTACAACTTTTAGTTTCGGTCACGAGTTGTTCTCTCACATGCGGGAACAATGTTTGACAGACTCGGGGCGTCTGAGCCCTAGATTCGAAACATCTCAAACGCAACATGAACAGTAGCTTATAGCGACGTCTAGCGGGAACTATTACGCCCTGGACTTCTCTCAGTGTATGTCCAAAGAAATTGTTATCCCACTTGATGAAATACAAAATATTGTTCGTTTTCTTTTTGACAACACTTTTTTTCAATTCTGTGGGAAGTTTTATAAGCAAACTTATGGAACTCCCATGGGTTCACCTATTTCGGGTTTGTTTGCGGACCTTGTCATGATAGATTTGGAGGAAGTATGTTTAGAAAAATTATCCTTTTCACCATTGTTTTTCTTTCGTTATGTTGATGACATTATTACATGTATTCCTTTTGATAAAATTGACGAGATCTTGAATGTTTTTAACTCTTATGATGAACGCCTACAATTTACATGTGAAGTTGAAAATGATAATTTTATAAATTTTCTTGACGTACTTATTATAAAGCAAAACAATCTTTTAATAACTGACTGGTTTATGAAACCTACCTTTTCTGGACGTTTTTTAAATTTTTATTCACATAATCCGATTTCTCAAAAAATTGGTATTGTTTATAACCTCATTGACAGAGCGATAAAATTATCACATAAAAAATTCCATGAAAAAAATATCAAAATTGCCAAAAATCTTCTTTTAGACAATGGCTAAATTTTATTGATACCTAAATATATAAGAAAACGACTTCACATGATCAATATGAATGAAAGACCAATGGACAAAGATCTTTTTTACTACTAAAAAAATGTAAAAAAAATTGTTTTACCCTACTCAGAACATATTTATTATAAAGCTACAAAATTGTTACATGAAAATAATATTTTCACAATTTCAAAAATAAATAACAATAATAAACTTATTAAAAAAGGCAAAGATATTACTCAAAAAAACAATAAAACAAATTGTGTCTATAAAATTAATTGTAAGGATTGTTCATCTTGTTATGTTGGTGAAACAAAAAGAATGTTGAGTGTAAGAGTGGATGAGCATAAAATGTCGAAAACTAATGTTGTCGCGACACATAAACGTGATTTTAAACATTAATTTGATTGGGATAATGTTTTGGTATTGGATAATGAACCTGTTTGGCGAAAAAGACTATTTTTTACTTTTGTTTGTGGAACGCTGGGAGCAAAAGTCTATTTTTTAGTTCTGTTATACACTTTTACGAACCTGTTCTTAAGGAAATTCTAAGGAAATCGTGTAATATTTTCAAATATTAGGCCTTAGGTTTTGAAATAATTCATTTTAATAATTTTAATTTTTATAATTGTTATTGCAAATTTAATTGTTTATTTATAAAATAAACAATGTTCTTAACTTCGTAAGAAGTTCATTCAATTTTCATCGTAATGGATATTTTAAAACGATTTCATACCCGTTTGGAAAATTAGTGACCCGCAATTAGGAGAAAAGTTATTAATTTTTTTCTGTCGGGCGGCACGTTTGTTTACCGCGCGGCCACTATGACCTGAATCTACAATTTACTGTTCAAAAAAGTGTACAGCCCACAGATTTTGTCGAAATCTCGCAAATTTTTTTTAAAATACTCAAAAATAAATTTTTAAGAAACTTAAGGAAGCACTTTTTAGAATTTCGATTTTTTATTATTATATTTTAATGCAAACAACAAATAAATGATGACTTTAATAGATTTTCTTCTCATATATTTGGAAAAAAATTTGTTTCTTCTCGATATTGCATAAATCTTATGAGTATTAACTTATTAACCCTTTAACGACGAGATGTGCTACTTTTCAACATGAAATTCAATCTCTTACAATTAGTAGAAAAAAGCCATAAAAGTTTATAAAAGTCCATACCCTACTATTTTTGGGGTCGCTCTTTCGAATGGTGTGGTCAACATTTTCAAAAAATGATATTTAACCCTTCTTTTTTCAAAAATACTAAAAAAAGTCAAGTTTTTTTAATGTAATTTTTTTCAAAAGAATTTTTTTCTGTGTTATAACGCTTTTCAAATAGAACAAAAAGTATCAAAAACGTGTTCCCGATAATTGTACTTGAAAAATATTCATTTCTAAATTTTATTTTTTTCGATTTTGAATTTAAAATGGCGCTTGAAGGACAAAAATTTTTTCTTATTTTACGTAAGATGACAAACTTTTTCAAAATTGCTCAAATCTGATTCAAATTTGTTACTCAGGGTTTTTCGTGGTCGCTGATTACGAATCTGATGTCCATTTGCCAAAATTCAAAATGGCGGATCCAATATGGCGGATGACTTTTTTAAAAAATTGATCGAATTCGCTTGAAACTCGTTACTCGGGGGTTATCGGGGTCGCTGGTTACGAATCCGATGTCAGTTTTTCAAAATTCAAAATAGCGGATCTAATATGGCGGACGAAATACAAAAATTGTTCAGATTTGCTTGAATCTTGTTACTCGGGGATTTTTGGGGTAGCTGATTACGAATTTGATATCAGATTTTAAAAATTCAAAATGGCGGATCCAATATGACAGATGACTTTTTTAAGAATTAATCGGATTCGCTTGAAATTTGTTACTCTGCGGTTTTTGGGTTCGATAATGACGAATCTGACGTTAGATTAAAAAAATTCAATATGCCGGATCCAGAATGGCGGACGAATTTTTCAAAATATCTCAAACCTGATTGAAACACGTTACTCGTGGGTTTTTGGAGTTGCTGGTTGCGAATCTGATGTTAGTTTTTCAAAATTCAAAATGGTGGAATCGATAAGGCAGACGAGGTGTAAAAAATATCCTTACCAATTCTTATAGCTATTTTATACCAAGCATTTTGAATTTTTAAAAACGAACATCGGATTCGCAATCAGTGGACCCGAAAACCCTAGAGTAACAAAATTCAAGTGAATCCGACTAATTTTTTAATTTCGTCTGCCATATTCGTTCCGCCATTTTGAATTTTTGAAATCAGACTTCAAATTCGTAATCAGCGACCACGAAAACCCCTGAGTAACAAATTTCAATCAGATTTGAGCAATTTTGAAAAAGTTTGTCATCTTACGTAAAATGAGAAAAAAATTTTGTCCTTCAAGCGCCATTTTAAATTCAAAATCGAAAAAAATAAAATTTAGAAATGAATATTTTTTAAGTACAACTATCGGGAACACGTTTTTGATACTTTTTGTTCTATTTGAAAAGCGTTATGACACAGAAAAAAATTCTTTTGAAAAAAATTACATTAAAAAACTTGACTTTTTTAATATTTTTGAAAAAAGAAGGGTTAAATATCATTTTTTGAAAATTTTGACCACACCATTCGAAAGAGCGACCCCAAAAATAGTAGGGTATGGACTTTTAAAAACTTTTATGGCTTTTTTCTACTAATTGTAAGAGATTGAATTTCATGTTGAAAAGTAGCACATCTCGTCGTTAAAGGGTTAAGGACAAAAAACGATATTTCGAAAATAAAATTTTTTTTTTATATTTGTAAACAAGTTTTAATTTAAGTTAAATTAACAAATGAATAGCTCGCTTGTTTATAGTTGTACATAAATATTGTTCTCAAAATAGTATTTATTAATATTATAAACAAATTAAATTAGCAAATGAACTGTCCATTTGTTTATAGTCGAAATGGTATCGTTTTTTTCTAAGCGTTTTAAAATCACCTTACCAGTAATATTTTTTGTGGATATTTTTCATAAGTAATCATTTGTTTATGTTATAAACAAATTAAGTTAACAAATGAATTGTTTATTTGTTTATATATTTTATATATAGACATTTTTCATAGCCATTTCTCCTGTAATCAAATGAACAGTTCATTTGTTAATTTAATTTGTTTATAACATTAATAAATACTATTTTGTGAACAATATTTATGTACAGCTGTTGATAGTGACGTAATTCAAAAGCCATTAGAAAAGAAACAAATTTTGTTCTACTATAAACAAGCGAGCTATTAATTTGTTAATTTAACAATTAAAACTTGTTTAAAATTATAAAAAAAAAATTTTATTGTCGGAATATCGTTTTTTGTCCTTAATAAGTTAATACTCATAATATTTATGCAATATCGAGAAAAAACACCTTTTTCCCTAATATATGAGAAGAAAAGCCGAGGGGGTATTTTCTTGCGTATTGGAGTATACACATTCCTGGTAATAGCTATGTAATACCCGTAATAGTGCGTAATGGTGCGTAATAGTCAGTAATATAGCGTATTACCGAGTAATAGCTGTGTAATAGTAAGTAATAGTCGCGTAATAGTATTGTTATTTGCATAGTTCAATTTATCAAATAATTAATTAACTAGATTGTCAAACACAGAAATTTGACTCTTATAAATATGGATGTTCATGGGTACTATGATATTAAAAATTATATTTGTACAGTATACCACGCCATCAAATAGAGGAAAATAATTTTAAGTTACTATGTACATTAAACTCGATTTTAAATGCTTCAAGTGTTTCATGATTTAAAACAATGTTCTCGTTATTCTTGTAAATTAATGAAAATTTTTTATTTCGTTTCATGTGCATTATTTATTTATTTAGAGTAAATATTAGGGTAAGTGTGGGTATTACCGTGGGTGCGTGAGTTACCGTGGTTTCGCTATTTTTGTCAAATTTTACCATTTATATTCCAATTTGTTAATCAAAAAAATTCAGATAGTTACTTTCATATTGTATGTGTTTAATAAATAAAAAATTATTGTTATTTAGCTTACATTTCTCGTTTTAAAAAATTCTAAATTTTGTAGGTGCGGAAGTTTGATAAATTGCTCATTGTAATGCAAAAATACAGTTTTATATAAATCGCTTTTTTCATTATTAATACTTTTAAACTTGTTAATTTTTGTATATTCGATTAATTAATGTATTTTTAAAGTCAAAACTTCGTGGTAAATTATGATTTAACGTATTTTTATTTTTATTTTATCAACACGGTAATTCGATAACGTTTTGAACTTGTGCGCTAAATACCGTGGGTCGTTATTATCATTAAAAATAATATGTAAAGTAACAAATCGTGCTTTTCAAGTTAAAGGAGAACCGCAGGAATTAAAAAATAATTTCAAAATGATTTACACCAAATACTATTGTTATTTTAATAATAATTACTATTTTCATAAAAAATATTTAATTAAATACACAGGCACACAAAAAAATAAAAAAGTCAAAACCCAGAGGTTACACCCCCCTATCCCCATGTTTTTGGGGTCGCTGAAACCGAATATGACCATGAAAAATTTTTTTCATTGGCCATTTTTCCGCTACCACCCCCTTACACCTGCTCCCGGGGGTTGGAATTTCAGTTTAAAAAAAGTGGAGTAGGGTGTCTATTTCTATGTTTTTTGGGTCGCTAAAACCAAAAAAGACTTCCAAAAACAAATTCTTCTCTCCCTTAACCCCCAACAACCCCCTTAACACCCGCAGGGTGGGAGCTCGAAATTCGAATTTTCACGAAAAGTCGATTACGGTGTCTAAACCTACGTTTTTTGGGTCGCTGAAACCAAAAAAGACTGCAAAAATCAAATCCTTTCCACCCCCGACCCCCTACAACCCTCTGCAATAATTTTTTTCAAATAAAACGAACTGATTTTTGGGAAATTGAAAATTAAATATTAATTGTCAAAAATTATTGCAGGGGGTTGTAGGGAGTCGAGGGTGGAATGGATTTAATTTTGGTAGTCTTTTTTGGTTTCAGCGACCCAAAAAACGTAGGTTTAGACACCGTAATCGACTTTTCGTGAAAATTCAAATTTCGACCCCTCACCCCAGGGTTGTTAAGGGAGTTGTAGGGGGTCAAGGGAGGGAAGAATTTGTTTTTGGTAGTCTTTTTTGGTTTTAGCGACCCAAAAAACATAGGAATAGACACCCTACTCCACTTCTTTTTAAACTGAAATTCCAACCCCCGGGAGCAGGTGTAAGGGGGTGGTAGCGGGAAAATGGCCGATGAGAAAAATTTTTCATGGTCATATTCGGTTTCAGCGACCCCAAAAACATTGGGATAGGGGGGTGTGACCTCTGGGTTTTGACTTTTTTATTTTTTTGTGTGCCTGTGATATTATTAGGAATGTATGTACTTAATAAAGGCACTAAATAAAGTTATTAATAGATTTATAACGAATTCTGTGATTATTATTAGTATCTGCTAAAATATAAGAATATTTATTGTTAAATTAATAAACCATTGTTTTAAATTTGCTTAATTTCATTCAACCGTTTGCGAATTCTACAAGTTGAAATTTTCGCGGTATAAGGCACACGGTAACTAGATCATCCACGGTATATGGCACACGGTATTCCGATCATGAAGCTTTGTGCACCACGGTAATACCAGCACTTGCATTACTTTCAAAAATATTTATTATTTAATAAAATATACGCACTACGACATTCTAAATTTTTTTATTATATCAAATAAAGTCAAAGATCAATTTAAAAAAAAAATTATACAAATATCTTGTGAGGTTTGTTCACAATCTATTGACTAAGTCTGCATTAGATTTCAAACCACGGTAATACCCACATTTACCCTATGTACTTATAACTGAATTTTATTATTTATTTCATCCAAAATACTCATAATTAATGATCCTAAAGTTCTGAACGTTCAAATGAACGAAATTTATTTATTTCTTCCTCAAATTCAATTTTTATGACAATAATTTTGAGTTACTATCAAAAAAATTAATTTTTAAAGTTTTTAAATGTAGAATCTAAGTTTTAAATTTTTATTCGAATCAATAATTTATGAAAATATTTTTAATACAAAATATTTCGTTCATTTGAACGTTTAAAACTTGTGATTCATCAGAATTACACCTGTAACATTGTGTAATATTCCTGTAATATAGCGTAATATTCGGGTAATATAACGTATTAGCGTAATACTAGCGTAATAAGGGTATTAGTCATGTATTAGCCGTAATGTGCGTAATAGGGATTACTGTGTACACCATTTTTCTTAGAAAATACCCCCTCGAGAAAAGCTATTAAAGTCATCATTTATTTGTTATTTGCATTAAAATAATAATAATAAAAAATCGAAATTCTAAGAAGTGCTTCGCTTCCTTAAGTTTCTTAAAAATTTATTTTTGAGTGTTTTATAAAAAATTTGCGAGATTTCGACAAAATCTGTGGGCTGTACACTTTTTTGAACAGTAAATTGTAGATTCAGACCATAGTGGCTGCGCGGTAAACAAACGTGCCGCCCGACAGAAAAAAATTAATAACTTTGCTCCTAATTGCCGGACTCTGAATTTCCAAACAGGTATAAAATCGTTATAAAATATCCATTACGATGAAAATTGAACGAACTTCCTACGAAGTTAAGAACATTGTTTATTTTATAAATAAACAATTAAATTTACAATAACAATTATAAAAATTAAATAATTTAATTTTTTAATTATTTCATTTAAAACTATATCATTTTCTGCATATACATACCAAATTTTATAGCGATTCGTTTATTCTGTTGCAGATATTAATTTTTTAATTAAACATTGCAAAAAACTTCAATTATTTAGAACTAAGTGAAATTTAATTTTTGTGAAAAATCCTTCTAGGCATTTAATTATTTCATAATTTTGTTTCATTTTCATGTATTACCAAGTACAAAAAGTAAATCTCAAAATTTGCTGTTACACTTCAGGAATTTTTACTCAAATATAATTTTAAAACTTTTTCCTAATTATGATTTTTATACATTACAGTACATATATAATCTGAAAAATTATATTTTAGAAAATGAAAAAATAGTTTATCATATTCTGCTAAATTGTTCCTAAAATGTATTTGATATAAATTGAAATTTATATCAACTTAATTTGAGATCAATTAAAAATCAAATGAATAGGAATTCCAAAAATTAAAAATTTTGACGAATTAAATTCAGTCAACTAACAATAAGATTTTAGTCGAGGAAAGTTTAAAGAAAATAAAATTAAGATTTATTAAAATATATATTTGACGCGCTTTCAAGAAAGGTACCTAAGAAGCAAAAATTTTTTGGTTATGTTTATGATTTTTTGAGTAAAAATACAGAAAAAGAATCAATTACTATCATAAACTATTGATGTTCAAGTCTACATTACATCAAAAATATTTAAGTAAAACTGGTTTCGAATTTTTAAATAATTAAAAAGGAATTTTTAATCAAGTTAATCCTAATACGGACATAACATATAATTCGTTTGCTTCTTACACAGTAAAAAGTAAATTAAAAATGTTGCATCTTAATTTAAGACTGCCTTGCTGCCTTAAAATAAGACTTTCTTTTTACTGCGCGTCACAAATATATTAAAAATTTTTGAAAACTAAACTTTTAATTAAAAATTTTGGGAAAATTAACAAACTAGGTGACAAATGTAAAAAAAGATGAAAAAGTAACTGACTGTGATTCTTGTAAACGTATAATGTATTGAACAATTAACGAAAATATTTTATTTAGGTATGTGAAAAAATAATAAAGCTGGATAACTTGTTACATTATAGCCTCGTATATACATCGTCTAAAAAAAATCCCTTGCGTTCTTTTGTTCTTTTTCTGCATTTTTTTACCCCTTTCTCTTTTTTTCCATAATTAAAATCACAGTTGAAATTTAATATCGTTGTCATAATTTTTCCGACGCGTCTAGGAGTAGCGCGCCTGGCCACACGGGCTGGCGAATCTCGTTGAGATTCCTGACGCGGTTTTCGTATAAATCTGAAGGGGAAATATAATTTTATTATATGAAAAAATTCCAAACGTAGTAACCTATATTTCAAACCACCGAGAGAGCAAGGACGAAAGGCTCGTTAAAGTGGGTTATTTATTTTGACTTTCGCATATATGGATATCTCATCCTGTCACCATTACCTTCCCTGTCATCAGTCTATGTCGCGAAATCGTGCACTCACGTTAACATTTTCCGACTAGAAGATTTATGCCTTATTCACGTATTTTACACTTCCGAGAATATCGCAGAATGTCTACATTGTTCTCCGACTGTATCAATTCCACCATTTTCCACATTTCTCCCCTCCGCCCTCCAAAAAAGGAAGAAATCCTTCGACTAGGCGCTTGAATAGACTCCAACTTTGATTTTCCAAATAAAAATCATTATTATAATTTAAACTAATAATGTTTTCAAAAGCACGTTTCACAGACAATTGTGACGCTCCACGAGAAAAGGGACCTTATTTACTCTTGTCATAAGGTCCCTTTTGTCGTGGAGAAAATTTCGATAAATTAAAAAAATCTTTAAAAAATTTCTTCAAGAATGTAAAATTATTAATTTTAATTAATTTAATTAATTTCAATGTTCAAATTGTAGAGAAAATCTAGATAATTAAAAACTTTTATCTTAATGGCAGAAATAACTCACCGATTCCTACGGAGCAATTAATATAAACAGAAACATGCACTCACCTGAAACAAAAAAGAGACAAAAATATTTCTATTATAATTAATGACAGAAGTTTATAACAAAATATGGTTTGAAAAAAATAAAATCGTCTAAATGTGGAACATAAAAGGAATATAGAAACTCGGTTACAAGGTGGAATGTTCAGGTCCAATGAAATTCCGTTACATACGATGATTCCACAGCATCACGTAATGAATAGAATCACTTTAATCTCTACAATTTATTCGCCGATCGTATTCTAATCTTTGCATCTTTCAAACAGAAATATTGTCTTACTTATAAACATTATACTATCGAAGATACGGGACTGTAAATATTTTATATGACAAGAAAATATTCGAGTAATATTTTAAAATACTGTATTAAAACTTAAAAAGAAGTTCATATATATGAAAATTGCGTAGGAGAATCGAGAGCAAGAAGAGCAGTAATTGACTCTCTATATTGCATGTCAGCAACATTTACACTTACATAACAACTGCACTATCCTGTAAAATCAAAAAAAAAAGATAAAGATAACGCCTCTGGTTTATTTTTGATCTATAAAAATAGAAACGAAAAAGCAAAACTATAAGTAATCGTTATTTATTGAAGAAGATTTTTAATTAGTGGAGGATACCTCTCGGATTAAATGAGAATTTAGTACAAGGACTTAAGTGCCTCTCGCGTCTGACTATAATAATTCTTCTCTACTTGAAGGCATTTTCTCAAAGTAAAAAAAAAACAAATCCTTATCTATTCATTTTAATGTTTATTTGCCCTGCTGTTGAAATCGACAAGTTTTCCTACACTGAGAAAAATAGAGTTTGAAAAACTGGGAGTCAATATTGAAAAAACTGGACTCAGTCCAGTAAAAGTACATTAATTCATTTCCATCAAGCATCTTAGGGTGTTGCGTATAGTGTATAGAGGGCCTTAGTTGCAAATGTCACTGTAAAGAGCATTGAAACACAGGCGAAGATTATAAGGCGCGCTGCAGTGTGCATAGTAGAGAAACTGGACTCAGTCCCCTACTTCGAAATTTTCACAATGAGGGAACGCAGGCGCGGAACCTGTCAATAAATGGCCGACGCGACGCGAAACGAGTGTTTCCTTTTATTTACTTCGTCAATTTTATATAAAAAAAACAATAACCAATCATTAAAAAAAAAGAAAATCTTACAATCATACGGGATTGAACACCTACCTAACCATACAACTAAATATACGCATATAATTATAAATCGCACGCTTTTACATTAAGCCTCTCGGCTACGCAATCGATGGGGGAAATTTCCTATTTAAGAAACATCCCTTACCAATGAAATAAATTAGATCATGCGTGGATTTTACTTTGTAATTAATGTAAGTATGGATGTCAACAATATTCATAATATTGAATTAATAATATTGTCAACTAGTTTAAATTTGATACGGTTATTAGAATTTAATAATAAATAAATAAAAAACATTTATTTTTTCTTAACCTTTTTCAAGTTTGACTCTCCTCATGGTAAATTTGATTATTCTTTTTTTTCGGGTACAAAATAGTAAATTGACGTAAAATGAAATGTATAATTAATTATTCTCACAGCAATATTTAATAATTTAATGAACTTAACTGCACTGCATAATAGTTGAGAGTAGTAAGAGTAAGTGAAACGGTAAGATAAGTGAACGACCATTAGTGTGAGAGAGAGAGAATAACTTGTGGTTTTCGAGTAGGTATCTACTTTATGTGCACGGCATTCATTTTTCGAAAGAACTGGACTGAGTACTATTTGTTCAATATTCGCTTCTATTATTGACTTGTGTTTTGTACACTACTGCGTTCTTTTAACAATTACATGAGAAAGCAATTTCTCATTCCAATTTTTTATACTCTTATTCCCTCTTAGACTATATAAACAGTCTTGTTTAAGCTGATGAATGGGATAACTTGTGTTGAAAATTAAATGATCTTAAAGAGAAAATTAAAAGTTGTTTTAATCTTAAAGCAGTATAGTCTCCTTTATAGGCTTAAAAAATCGACTTTTTTTGTCTTAAATCTATTCCAAAACTATCGAAGAATATGTCTTTAAAATTTTAAAGGCCAATTCGACATATTTTCGAAGGTAGAACAGATTTTGTGACCGACCGTCGAGAACGTGTGAATGCTCGAGCAGACCCCAGCGCGCGCGCTCCGCCCCTTCATGCGTTCTATTCTTTACCTAACCTTGTATCACCTTGTATACACCTGAAAAGGTGTTTACACACACTCAAAATGCGAACGAAGCGTTCAATTCGTTTGCGTGGCGCCTAAACCCAAAACACGTCAATTCCGACTCTAAAATTGTCGAAATAGCGTCAAATTTGGCTGCAGGCATTTTTAACGAGGTGTACACTGTAAAAAATTTAGGGAGTTAACGGACTCGGGAGTTGGGAGTGAAATTTTTCAAGTTAAAAATCAACTCCAAAAGAGAGTTAATTTACTAACTCCTACTAACTCCCTTCATCAACACCCGCGCAAGTTATTTTTTCTATGGGGAGTTAGCATTTGGGTGTAAAGTTTTAACTCTCTTTATTTAACTCCCCTGGCATTAACTCCCCAATGGGTGCGACTTGTATAGAATCCCCTGGGGAGTTAAAATTTAACCCATGAATAGCTGATTACACCGAAAAAAAAATAATTTCAATTGTAGACTATTCCTCTTCTTTTGCAGCATTTTTTCCTCTTATATATGGGCACTAAAGTTTTCATTTCTAATTGAGAGGTTTTTCCTCTTTTACATTTTCCTTTAAATGTCACTTTTTAAGCAGTTTGAAGGTGCGTTCAGAAAAACAAAAAACAGCTTAAAAATCTTCTTTCTAGTATAAATTTGCTTCAATTTGAGAGGAATAATTTCAAACAAAGAAGAAAGGTTAAAATCCATCTTTTAGTAAAAAAACTTTTAAATATAAACAAAAATTCCTCTTTTTTGTAAATGAATATTCGCATATTAAAAATAAAATGTAAAAATAATTGTTAAGCGGAATTTTCTTCTCACTTTGAGATTTTATTTTTTTCGGTGTAACATTTAATTAGTTTAAGTATCCAAAAACTTATATTTTTTTGGACCGAAAACTTTAAAGCGCGTTTTCGCGAATTTTCTTTTTCACACGTCATAGAAAACGGTGCCGGCGATAGCAAAAAGAATATTTGTCTGATCGACAAAAATCAAAGTGATCTAGCTTCAGTATTATAATACTGAAGCTAGATTTTTTATAATTCAAATAGAAGATAATTTATAACTTATCTTCTATTTGAATTATAAAAAATTAAATTTCTTTTATTTATATTTAAATGATGGTTTTACAGATTACTTATAATTTTTTCATTATCGGCATTCAACGACTTGGGCATCTCATGAAATGCATTTTACATTTAGACGTATTGTGAAATTTTATTTACTTTCACAAAATGCATAATTGGCTGTAGCACTTCATGAAATGTCCAAAAATGTTGGACACATTGTAAAGTATAGTACATTGCGTAACAACTGTGAACTAGCGGCCTTTTTGGAACGAGCGCTAAGTTTTCGTAACGAGTCGTAGGTGAGGGCGCCGAAAGCGCCCTCACCGGAGACGAGTTACGAAAAAGAAGTGCGAGTTCCAAAATTTTGCCACACGTGTTGCGCACGATACTTTTCATAACAAAATCATAAAAAGGCGTTGACACTGAAAAACATATATAACTGAAAAGAATGTTGAGAAACGCGTACATAAGATTCGGAACACAGAACCACTGTCAAGCGTACTTACTAGCTGATCGCGCGGGGGGTTCGGGGGGTCTCCCCCCGACGGGGGCCAGGGGCGGAGCCCCGGTCAGGGGGCTCGGGGGGCGAAGCCCCCCGACTACACAAAAACCAACTCAAAAGAATAATAATAATATTCGACATTTCAAAGAATCGCATTTTATAATACCCCAAGCCACCGGACGCGTCGGAGGGCGAAGCCCCCCGAAACCTAGTCGTGTACTTCGACGTATTAATAAAAATAATATCATTAAAGAATAAAAACAGAATTTTTCACACGAGTGATCACGAAAAGGAGGTTAGAAACTCTCAGTATTTGACAGATACTGTATTGCTGCTGTAAGACACGGTAAATGTAGTTAACTGAACGAAAACATAATCACGCCTCTTTTGGACGGAATTGCAACTACTCGAGCGTTACAAAAATACTTGAACAAGCACAAACAAAGCTCTTTTTTGAACTGAACTGTCATTCGCAGTATTTTCGTAACTACGTACTAAAAAGAATAACTTTACATTGGCCTACGGAGAGACAAATAACGCCATTTTTATGATTGCGTTATGAAAAGAATAATAATAATTTTCGACATTTTAAAGAATCGCATTTTATAATACCTCAAGTCATCGGTCACCTAGTCATGTACTTCGACGTATTAATAAAAATAATATCATTAAAGAATAAAAACAGAATTTTTCACACGATCGATCTCGACATAAATCAAAATAGTAATAATCAACACGAACGAGCGAGTCTCTACTGGACGGAATTGCAACTACACGAGCGTTACGAATATACTCGAACAAGGACAATGCTCTTTTTTGAACTGAACTGTCATTCACAGTATTTTCGTAACTACGTACTAAAAACACTCACTTTACGTTCACCTACGTAGGGACAAATAACGCCTATTTTATGATTGCGTTAGGAAAAATATTTTTTCACAATGTGGCTGCACTTCATGAAACGTCTAGGCATTTCATGAAGTGCGGTTTTTCACAATGTGGCTACGACATATATACATCCAACCCTCTGAAATTTCTCTGATGGATTTTTTCATTTTGGAAAAATTTTATTTTTTAAATTATTAGAATTAGTAAAAATTAATTTTAAATTATATTGTTTAAAAATGTTAAAAAGAATTTCATCCAAATTTTGAATATATGTAATACATATAATCTTTTCCCTTTGAAAATTGTTTTTGTTGATTTTCTTTTCTCTAGGTAAATTACACTCAGAAAAAAATTTGTTCGAAACAACCAAATTTTGGTTGAATCAACCAAATAAATGCATTGCTATACAGTCAACCAAACGTTTGTTTGATTCAACCAAAAAATTTCTTCCAATACGTTTATTCGTATTAACCAAATGGTTATTACACTTAACCAAAAAATTTTATTTAATATAACTAAAAAATTTGTTTATTTCAAGAGAAAAGATTTGTTTGATTCAAATAAATAGTTTTAGTAAACGTATTTGGTTCATTTAAATAAATATTTTTGTTTACTTAATTTTGTTATTTATTTTCCTCTAATAATATTTGTATTTCCTAATTTAATATTTTCTAGTACATGTTATTGGTTAATTTATAATTTATTATATAATTGAGGAGCCGGGAAGAAGAACTCGCCGAGCGCTCCACTGCACACGCTATTGCTAGTCAAGCGACCCAAAATGTTCAAAAAATTGAAATTCGAAATTTTGATTTTTAAAATCTACTTCCTTGTAGAAAACAGAAATGCGCATCTTTTTTTCCTTTGACTTTTTTTTATAGGATAAAAACTGTAGATAATAAATGGAAAAAACTAAAAAAATTTTTTTACCAATTTAATTAAATTTCGAAACATAAATCGTCGTATCTTTGACAAATATTAATGAAATCACTTTATATTCGGTATGCACACTTATTAGGGTACATAGAAGACTACGAAATAAAAAAATTTGAAAAATCATTAATTTGTTAATAACAATTAATTATAAATAGTGAACGGTCGGTAATAGGGTTTTCTTACCTTTGACGAAAAAAAGTCTGTGGGGAATTTCAAAGTTGAAAAAACTTTCAGTGAGACCTTTGTTTATCATAATAGAAGGAAGTTTTCTGGAAATTTGGAAACTAATTCATTAAAAAGTTTCGAAAATATAAGCGTTTTTCGAAAAAGCGGGTGACGCGCTACCGCGTCTACACGTGGAGAATGATTTCAAAGCAATTCGAATGAACGCAAATGAACGTGGAACGATGTTTTATTACTTATTACTTCAATTTAAAACAATAGTTTAAATATACATTTATAATTAATGTTATTTTTATTTTACTTTCAAATTCAAAATTTTATAAGTACAATAATTTTTAAAAAAGTGAAAAAACTATCAATAAAGTAAAAAGAAATACGGTATGTATTTAAACTGTAACAGATAAAGAGAAACAAATATTTTTTTAAAATTAATCTTTTATAACATAAAATTGTTGTACTTAAAAAAAAACTTTTAAAAAAATTTCTGATGTGAAAATATTTTTTTCATAATTTAAAAATACTTAAATACTTTAATTTACTCTACTTTAAATACATTATTTAAAAAACAATAATAGTTTTATATATATATATATGTATTTTTTTATTTATTATATTATTGTTTCACGAGAAACGTCCCGAAAAATAAAAATAAACGGTTAAAATCGTCTGTTTACATTTGAAAGACGGCTCAAGGACAAGACAACAATGAAACTTCAGAACAAATATTTCACTTTTTTAAAAATTATTGTACTTCTAAAATTTTGAATTTTAAATTAAAATAAAAATAATATTAATTATATATGTATATTTAAACTTTTGTTTTAAATTGAAGCAATAAGTAATAAAACATCGTTCCACGTTCATTCGAGATGCTTTGAATCATTCTCCACGTGTAGACGCGGTAGCGCGTCACCCGCTTTTTCGAAAAACGCTTATATTTTCCAAACTTGTGAATGAATTAGTTTGCAAATTTCCAGAAAACTTCCTTATATTATAATAAACAAATGTCTCACTGAAAGTTTTTTCAACTTTGAAATTCCCCACAGACTTTTTTTCGTCAAAGGTAAGAAACCCCTATTACCGACCGTTCACTATTTATAATTAATTGTTATTAACAAATTAATGATTTTTCAAATTCTTTTATTTCGTAGTCTTCTATGTAACCTAATAAGTGTGCATACCAAATATAAAGTGATTTCATTAATATTTGTCAAAGATACGACGATTTATGTTTCGAAATTTAATTAAATTGGTAAAAAAATTTTTTTAGTTTTTTTCATTTATTATCTACAGTTTTTATCCTATAAAAAAAAGTCAAAGGAAAAAAAGATGCGCATTTCTGTTTTCTACAAGGAAGTAGATTTTAAAAATCAAAATTTCGAATTTCAATTTTTTGAACATTTTGGGTCGCTTGACTAGCAATAGCGTGTGCAGTGGAGCGCTCGGCGAGTTCTTCTTCCCGGCTCCTCAATTATTGATATTTTAAAATTGTACATATAATAAATCATAAATTAACCAATAATATGTATACTAGAAAATATTAAATTAGGAAACTCAAACATTATTAGAGGAAAATAAATAACAATTGAGTAAAATATTATATATTTCTTCATATAAACAAAATTACTTAATTATAAAAAAACATTAAAAATATTACATTAAACATATTTTATGATTTTTATACATGCACTCAGAAAAAAGTTTATTCGAAACAACCAACTGAAAACTTCACAAAACCTTTTTGTAAATATTCTTCTCACTATGGTACAAATTAAATATGCAGTAAGTCTAAAATAAACACAATGTATTTATTTAACCGACACTTATAATTTTTTTTCTTTGATTTACCGATTTAACTAATAAATTTGACGCGAACGCGGACTGTAGACAAGTGAGATCGCCATTTTTAAATTCACACATGTACTTTTTGAGACAAGCAAATATTTTTGTTTGACTCAAATAAAATGATTTGGTTGAATCAAACAAATTTGTGTGTTGTGTCGAACAAACTATATTTAACTAAACAATATTCTCTATTCAAAATACAAATTTGGTTAAATGAAACAAACAATTTCAAATAAAAAATTTCTTTCCAATAACTAAACAAATTTTACGTATTTATTAAAATGAACCAAATTTTTATTTAAATCAACAAAATTGTTTTATCGTGACAAATAAAATAGGTTAATTAAACAGTTTGGTTAAGTGAAATAAACTTTTTCTCTGAGTGTATTAATAAGAGTATTATACCTCTGTGAAATCTTTCTATTTAACAGATCAATTGGATGTCCATTAAATAATAAAGTTTTTCTTTGACAATATCAAGATTCTCAACATGAAATTGTTGATCTGACAATTTTATAGACCTACCCGGTAAGAAGGCTTGAATAAAAAGATATTAAAAATTATTTCATCATCAATAGGAAGACGAAAATTTTAAATACTTCTGAATTCCTTTTTTGTCCGCTAAATTTGACTACTTGTAAATCATATGCTTGCTGGTGACAAAACAAAAATTGACCAATCAAAATCCAAGTTACTTGAGAAAAGGATGAAAAAAGAAATAAAAGTGGCTCATCTGTTCAAAGTGATTTCATTGACAGTTGTAATGTGCTTGACTTTCTAACTGGTAATAACTAGCGTCAACCGCGATTGTCCACGTGCATGTAATCGGGTGCTAATTACCAAAGTGCAAATAAAATCACACACAGCACCGAGAATTTCTCTAAACTAGACAGGATCTCGCCCAGCGAATTTAGAAATATTGCGTGGTAAAACTCATGGAGAATGTGAGGTTATTTAAATATCTGCATATAGGGAAATATTGAATATCGAACTTGAGCAAAAATTTTACTGTAAATAATAACTTGCCTTGTTCAGGCAATATTGTATCAATGTTGCATGCAATATTCACCCAATTTATTATCAAATTTTCGTCTGCTAATATAAACAGAGCGATTTCCTGTCAAGTTTCAAGAAATTTTGGGTGCTGTGTGATTTTGATGTAAATCACGTATAATGTGAAACTTGCATTAAAACTTTATTTAATTTTAATTGTTACTTTCCTTTATTTCACTTACTCATAAAAAATTGACTTCATGAGCATCAAATTTTCCAAAAATACCTATATTTAAAATTGAATACTTTTCTACACCTAACCTAAAATTATGTGCTTTTCAATACCTTTCTATACTTTGGTCAACGTTTGTGTGACGATATTAAAGGGAATTAAAAATCTTTTATTTGTATACTCTTATTGGGAATTCAAAACTCAGGACAAAAAAGGAATTAAAAGGAATTCAATTTTTTCTATACTTTTTAATGCAAGCCTATTTACCGGGTATCAACTATAGTGTATATAATACCAATTTTATAACTTAAAGGTTGGTGTGCATAGAAATTCATATATCTGCCTGTCCATATAGATTTTCGGAACCAGTTAGTTTCAATAAAATTATTACTGTCAACTGAGAGGGAAAGATTTAGAAATACCTTCCATGACAATATTAGCTACACTGGAAGATATTGGAAAACCCATTGGTAAACCAAAAATTTGTTTATAAAATTCTCCTTGGAATTGATAGTATGCTGAATTCAAACATAGATTTAGAGCTTCAAGAAAATCATCCTGCGAGAGGTTTGTGTGTTTTTCTATTTCTGACCATTTACTTTTAATTATGTTATTGATTAGTATCTAAGATATGTTTGTATACATGGAAACAATATTAAGTGAAAAGATAGTGAAATTTGGAGGAATAAAAATATTAATAATATTAATACCAATAGTAATAATATAAAAAATAGTGTACATTTTTTTATTATTTGAAAGTCTTTATAAATTTTCCACACTAAATTAATTATCATGAAAATGTTTTAAAGAATTTAAGTTTTGGTATTAATTTGTTTAAATAATAATTGTTAAACAATTGGATTTTCAAAGTAAAGAATAATTTCATTCTATTTTATTCAAGTAAATTATAAATTATTATTCAATAAATTTAAATTATACTTCAAGTTTTTAAAAGCAATTTAGAACTTGAATTTTCATGTGGTGTAGTTTAGAGGTTAGGGGCCATTCAAGTATTACGTAAGCATATTTTTGAGGTTTTTAGACTCCCCCCCCCTCCCCCATCGTAAGATTTTTTATATGCATTAGCGACATATTTTCTAATGAAAGTAAGCAATAGCTAGATCCCCTTCCCCCTTAAATGCTTACGTAATACTTGAATGGTCCCTTGACCATTTAAGTTGAATTGTCCGAAAATTGTAGAATTTGACATCAGAAATGCATGGAAATTACAATCATGTTCAGACTTTAGTTTGTGAACAAAAAAAGCTGTTTTTTGTAATAAAAAGATAAAAAAAAGTACCAGGTGAGGACAAATTTTAAATTCCCACAAGATTCCTTTAAAGAAATATTCAACTTAGAAAATATAGGAAAAAAAGAAGAAAATTTTCTACATGAAACAATTTCTGTCGTCAAAGAAAGATTTTTCCCACTCTGGCAAAGAGAGAACACCGCGAGCGCAAAATTAAACCACAAAAATGTTTAAAGAAGGATTCAATGGATTTTGGTCCGATCGTCTATCTTACTCTCTTGACAGTATTCCGCAATTTTCTGTTATCTTCTTTCATCATATCCCGGGTTGACAATCCAATTTGAAGCGCATCAAGATAAAAGGGAAACACCCTCCACTTTCTCTCTCTCTCTCCATCGAAAAAAGGAAGCGTGAAATACAATAATGAGATTCGAAATAAACGCCTACCTTTGTAGAACAAAAGAAGCTTTTATAATAAAACGTGACCGCGATGCTCCTAGGCTTGCTTATATGTGAATTGCATAATGCAGTATATACTTTATCCGGTGATAACTTATCCAATCACCGCACTGTCAGTTACAATCTACCGACTCCATTACCTGTCGATTTATCTTAATGGAACGTGATCGTTATTTATCACTATTTTCAGTTGCGAGCACAAACACAATTTCTCCTCTCTTCGCTGCTGCCTGTTGTTATTCATGTGTGCAAAGACTTTAAAAAAGCGAAGAAGAAAATAAAAACGTCCAATATCCCGCCGAGTATACATTATAAACAACAAATCGTCCTTCCTCGTGGCAATCTGTTAGTGACTCTAGACGCCCTGGGGTGGTTTGTCTTTAACATGCCATATTCGATCGACAGGTCAATTCACGTTTCATTTTGAATTCAAATTTTCGATTTAACACTATCAACCACAAATTCTGATTCTGACATGTTGCAACCGCATGTTACATCAGTTTCTTTATAAACCCCTGAGGGATATTAAAGTGACCGTTGCCTCGGGAAAAGAAAATCAAACATGCAATTGCGTTCTCAGGAATATTACGGGGAGAAACTTTTTTTTTATCTGGCATATATTACAATATTATTTTCCTTACTTCTCTTTTTCCAATATCTATTCTACATCTTTATACGAAATTTATGTTTCTAGCAGTATGACGTCAAATGTAATCGAAAATTATTACCTGCAGTCATTTGAATAAGAAACAGATTTGTTACGGATGCAATTAGGGGCTATACACAAACTACGTAATGCTCAAGTTTAAATCTTACGAACAGCAGAAAAAATGTCACTAATGTATGGAAAGTATCTTACGATGGAGAGAGGGGGGTCAAAATTTCTCAAAATATGCCTTACGTAGTTTGTGTACGGCCCCTTAACAGAATTTTCGAGACATTCTGCTAAATAAAAATCCCGACTCACGAAAATTTTCCTGGTGGTCGATTATGTAATTTCATTTCTACTTTGAATTTCATTTTCACTTTTGCTTTGAAAGATTTTTATTTTCACCTTCATTTGATAGATTTTAATTTTCACATTCATTTTCACTTTTAGAAATCTTTATTTGCACTTTTATTTTTATTTTTACTATCACTGCGATAGATTTTTATTTTCCTGTTCATTTTTACTTTGTTACATTTTTTACACTTTCCCTTTGACAGATTTTTATTTTTACTTTCTATCAAAGTGAAAGTGACAATAAAAATTTTTCAAGCTGAAACTGAAGATGAGAGTGAAAGTAAAAATAAAAACCTTTTAAAGTGTCAGTGAAAATCAAAGTAACAATAAAGTGAAAATAAAAGTCAAAGTAGAAATGTTACATAATCGACTTCCTGAATAAAAATTGAGCTTCTCCAAAACAATTTGAGTAAACAACATAAAATCTCTATTAAATCAAGGCTGTCACAATAATTTATTTTACACTGATTTTTCATTCATTTCCAGTCCAGAACTTCGATAGGTATTATCCTTAATCCTAATGAAGCAACTTCAAAGAGTTTCAATTTAAAAAAGTCACTTTTAAAAATAGAATTTTAAGTATTCACAATTTTTATGGTTATAAAGCTGTTTTAAAAAAAACTTGTGACCTTGTTAAGATTTTCAAGAATCAAAATAAATGTTTTTAGAAATTCACCTTAAAATTAATTAGATATACAAAAAATAAAAAAGGCTTCTAATATATTAACGTGTGGTGACTTCAATGTAGACTTCGTAAAATTCAATAATTTTCAAAATTTTCAATTAAAATTCAACAAAAGTTCGATTATTATCAACAAAGTTGTACAAAATTTCAATCGCTAGAAAATTTTGAAATCAATTATTTTTAAAATTCGATCATCTTCAAAAACTTATTTTTTTAAATTTTGTATAAGATGATTTAAACTTTTTAATTTTAAATATTTAATTTAATAAAATTCTTTAAATATACTAAATTAAATTATTTTAAAATTTAACCCTAGAAAGAGTAACTGTGGAGTCTGAACACCCCACGCAATATTCAAGGTACGCCCCTGGCTTAACCAATAATTTTTTCACGCTCAAACCTTATTGATAATTCAGTTTGAACGTCTAACTGTTGACACCTGTAGTGCCACGAAAAGTTTTTAATAATTAGAAAAAAAAATTCAATTGTTTTCAAAATCGTGATTTTAAAGTTTTTCGGGTAAAAGAAATTGAATAACAATTTAAGATTTTTAAAATTTTCAAATCATAGTACACCGAAACCAAAGATTTTATAGCGTTTCTAGAAATTTAATTTATTTTTCTAATTCTTTTTATAAAATGACCTGACTTTTTACTGAATTCCCTAATTTTTCCAATCTCTTGTAATCGTTCAAGTGGAAAGGAGAAGAATCCCTAAAGGCTCACCTATATTCAGCCTCCTTGAAATGTTAATTTATATGATTGAAATATATTTTTTGACAAAGAAAAAGTTTTATAAACAAATTAATCTTTAGATAATAAGAAATTTGCTTAAAAAATGTTGAATAAAATCTGTAACTAATTTTCAATAATTCAAAATGGTAGATTCAATATGGAGGACGAATTTTTTAAAAATTGTTGAATTTTTATGAAATAATTTAAATCTGAGGTGTTTTGGGTCTCTGATTACACATTTGCAGCCAAATTTCAAAAATACAAAATGTCTGATCCAAATGGCATAAAAAAATTTTGAAAATGAATAAATTTTCTTGAAACTTGTTACTTGGGGTTTTTTGGAGTCGTTGATTACGAATCTATAACCAGATCTCAAAAACTCAAAATAGTGGATCCGTTTAATCAATCTTGGAATTAAATTTTCAAAATTTGTCAAACAGATTATTTTAAATTTGTAATCAGCAATAATATAATAATAAGTAATTAGCAAATCTGAAAACCACTGGATACTAAGTTCGATAAAAATTCAATAATTTTTTTTAAATTCGTCCGACATTTTGAATTTTTTAAATCGGGCTATAAATTCGTATAATCAGCAACCTCGAAAACCTTCGAGAACAAGTTTTAAGCGAAATATTTGCCGATTTAAAACAATTCTTTATAACATGTTTTCGCCATTTTTAAACAAAATTCCTTATTATTTAAAAGTTAATTTGTTTAAAAAACGCTCAGCTCTCCTAAAACTATTAAAAATTTACTTTTTTTTATCCGAGAAGTGCTCTAACCTTATTTGTGACAACGGACACCTAATTATTCTTAATTATTATTACTTAATTAATTCTTCATTATTGCCAAATACCCAAAGTACGAAGAATAACAGCAATAAGAAACAAATTCTTTTCTTTTTCAATTTCACAACAGACGTTTGAATAAAAGATAAAAAATATTGACCAAATTATACTCCAATTTCTGCCTAGTTACACATTCACCACGACATTTTCACAACTTTACCAGTAGTAATAGTTAGAACTCATCATCACTGTGTTCATAATGAATTCCGAATTCATTATACACTCATAATAAATTCACGAAGAAATCTAATTATCCAAAAAAACAAAGTTTAACGAATTGCACTGAGGGAGGGAGAAAAAAATTTCAAACAATATTCCATTTGAAAATCCAACATCAAAAATCACTCTTGATTGCAATCAGGGACCGCCATCGACACGATGTGACACGAAAATCAGTATCGTGTCGACGCCCGACACGATGCATCGTGTCGATGTATCGTGTCGCGACACGATACGATACCGACACGATACGAAATTGACGTGTCGCACATGTTACATTAAAAAATGCATTTTATCAGCAAATGACGCATATACGTCCATCTTGTAAAAACCAAAATATATATATTTTAAGTTGCGCAGTGTACAACTACAACTATAAGTGAACATGCGCAGAAGTGCAATTTAGAAGTGATTGTTGCGCAGTAATCTACTTTAGTAATTATTGCTGCGCAATAGTCTGCCACCACACTTGGACATGCGCAGTAGTCTAATTTAGTATTAATTGATGCGCAGTAGTGTAATTTGGTATTTATTGCTGCGCAGTAGTCTAATTTAGTATTAATTGCTGCGCAGTAGTCGAGTTTAGTATTAATTGATGCGCAGTAGTGTAATTTGGTACTTATTGCTGCGCAGTAGTGTAATTTGGTATTTATTGCTGCGCAGTAGTCTAATTTAGTATTAATTGATGCGCAGTAGTGTAATTTGGTATTTATTTCTGCGCAGTATATTAGTCCTACATACTGCGCAAGAATTAATACTAAACTAGACTACTGCGCATCAGTTAATGGTAGATTAGACTACTGCGCAGCAATTAATACTAAATTATGTTACTGCGCAGCAATAAATATCAAGTTACACTACTGCGCATGTCCAAGTGTTTTGGTAGGCTACTGCGCAGCAATAAGTACTAATTTGCACTACTGCGCATGTCCAAGTGTGGGAGCAACTACTGCGCAGCAATAAATACTAATTTGCACTACTGCGCATGTTCAAGTGTGGGAGCAACTACTGCGCAGCAATAAATACTAAATTGCACTTCTGCGTATGTCCGCTATATTGAATTTGTTACTTAGTTACCTAAGTTATTATATGTAATGTAATTACATAAATTACGTAAGACATTTAGGGGGTATGGGGGTCTGAAAATTCTTATAAACAATAAAAAATGGCGCTAATGTATGTAAAATATCTTACATGAGGGGGGGGGGGTTAATTAAAAAAAATTATCTTATGTAATTTATGGATGGCCCTCAATATTATTTTGTAATTTTGTATAATATGATTGTCCATATGTCATTTTTAATTGATTCGGCTATTTATGTATTGCGACACGATACGAAAATCGGATCGTGTCGGTATCGTGTCGGCATCGTGTCGCGACACGATACTTTTCTCCGTGGCTGAATCGTATCGTGTATCGACACGATACCGACACGATACCTTTGCTTCGTGACGGTCCCTGATTGCAATACAACCTTAATTTAATAACAGCAGATGACAATTCATTTAATCGAGCATAAAATATGATTGTCGTCGCAAAATTTTTCGTTCAAATGAAAATAACTATTTTTCACAATTCAACGACAGCTATATACATTATAAGAGAAAGAATCATCTGATATTTATTATCCTTGTGAAATGTCACAAAGCCCCTTTCATATAACTGGCACACCTTTATTACTATCTCGCACAAACTCACTTTTTTATTATATTTATTATTATTATTATTATTTTTATTATCATTTTTATTATTATTGACAATAATTACCACTTAGAATGATTTTTTCTCTCGATTCAATTAAGAAGAAAAAAGTAAGACGGATTTCGTGTTCTTCATCATATAGGGTAAGATTCTCTATTATTGTTGAGCATTTTCCACCATCTGCAACTGTCTTGTCGTCGTCACACATTAACTTACCAGCAACAGTTATCAGTGATGTTTCATTTGTCACCCTGTTGTACCATAAATGTCACCTTCGTGGCATGAAATGTCAAGTAATACATAAACTGGCACATTGTACGCGGAGTGCAAAGCATGAAAAATGGTTCCTGCACGCCATAATTGTTTGACAAAAATATAAGAATTTATCGAGAGGAAAAAAGGAGGACCTCAAAAATACATCATCTCGAGGAAAAAATTACTTTTTCAAGAAAATTTTCACATAAAACAATTTTTATAATGATAAATTGTTAAAAGTTGTTTTTTATCTTCTTTTGTAAGTCCATATACTTGTGTACTAAATAAACAAATTGTATACATTTGATTGTGAAATTTATAATCACAAATTTCGTATATAGAAACTAATATTTATATAGAAAAATTATTTCTAGAAATATTTTTTTTACTTTAATTTTCTTTATCATTGAAATTCTTCTTTTCGTAACAGGGAAATTTATCATCTTGGTTTAAGAGGATTTTAGCGTCTTTAAAATGTCTTTTGTTTAACGTTAAAAGTGACATTCAATAGTCTACGATAGAGCAATCGATAAATCGATTAATTGAATAGATAAGAATTTTATATTCGCTTTTTAGAGGGTAATTCTTCGTTTATGTCAAAAAAAAATAGAAGAGTAAGAAATAGAAGAGTAAAATTATATAACAATACTTATATTTAAATAAATAAAATGTTTTAATGAAAATTGTTTCTTTATTCAATTATTTTTTTCTTTTATATTTTTTCTTTTTATTTATTTATTAATTAATAATTTTTTTAATTTACTTTTATGTATTTCTTTAACTATTTTTCTCATTTATTATATGTAGACGTCCACATGAAAAGGGCCCATTTTGGCACTATTGGAGTTATCTATATGGGCGTATTTCTGGCAAAATTTGGAAAATTTTGAGTGGTCTTAGAACTTTTTTGGTTAAAAATTTGCTGAGTTACGGAATTTCAAAGTTTAGAACGCCAAAAACCACATTTCGAGAAAAACGGAAATAAAGATTGCGATACCAACTAATTGTTGTATCTCTGGTTCTTCTTGGAAGTTATTCAGATAAGAATTGTTTCCAGTTCAGGGCACCTTGAAGATAAAAAACCAACAGGTTTTAAATTTTTAAAAACATCCCCCCCCCCCCCTCTTAATTTTGAAAATACGAAAAACCGACAATATGGGCCCTTTTCTAAAAAGGACATTTTTTCTATTAAAAAACAATTTTTTACAAGATTAATGATTTGGTACAATTTTATTGTGTCATTTGAAGAAAAAGAATAGATATTAAACTTATTTAAAATTTTTTGACAGTCTGTATTATAAAAAAATTGACGCAATATCCAAATTTTCATTTCGACAATTACGAAAAAAAGACTTTAACATTAATATCTCTGGTTCTTCTGGTAAGTTATTCAGATAAGAATTATTTACAGTCCAGGGTACCTAAAAGATTAAAAAACAATAGATTTTTAATTTTTAAAACCATCCCCCCTCTCTTAATTTTGAAAATACGAAAAACCGACAATATGGGCCCTTTTCTAAAAAGGACAGTTTTTCTATTAAAAAACCATTTTTTTATAAGATTAATGATTAGGTACAATTTTATTGTGTCATTTGAAGAAAAAGAATAGATATTAAACTTATTTAAATTTTTTTAACAGTCTCTATTACGAAAAATTTCACGAAATATCGAATTTTTCATTTCTATGACTACAAAAACAAGGACTCTAACATCAATATCTCTGGTTCTTCTGGGAAGTTATTCAGATAAGAATTGTTTACAGTCAAGGACACCTTAAAGATGAAAAATCAACAGTTTTTAAATTTTTCCACACCTCCATTTTTAAAATACGGATTACTTTTGCAAATGACCGACAAAATGGGCCCTTTTTATTTTTCTAAAGAACCAATGAAATCATACAGTTAAATTATCGATAAATTAATGAAAACCGCACGATTCGACTTGTCAAAACATGTAGATTGATAATAAAAAATAAAAAAAAATTAAGATTTTGCTCTAAAATTACTTAATTGAGATTATCTCGAAAACTAGAACCGACAATATGGGCCCTTTTCATGTAGACGTCCACATATATATTTGTAGAGCGTAAATATATTTCAAAGTTAAGAAAAGAAAAGCAAGAAAGAGTTAAAAATTATGTTGTAAATCTGATTTTTATATATAGGTAAGCAAAATAGTTTTAAAATAATTTTTTTACATTTTTCTATTATAGGTGCTGTTTTAATTTTAATTTTTATATCCTAATAATGCATTTATTTTATTTTTTATTTATTTTTTTTCAGTTGTCACAAATATTTTCAGTGGGTAATTAGTTTTTTAATGGCACAAAAAGAAGAATAGGAAAGTCAAGAGAAAAATTATATCATAATTCCCATTTTTAAATTCTTTATTTATTTTTTATTTCTTAGTGTATTTATTTGTTTTTCTATTAATTTTTTTTATTTCTGTCAGTTGAAACAAATATTAAGTAGAGAATAATATGTTCTAGTGTCAAAAGAGTAAAGCATGAAAGAGATAAAAAAATGTTATCATTTTCAATTTGAAAAACTAATTTTTATATAAATTATTTTCTTTGAATGACTTTTTTATTTCCCTGATTTTTTTCAGTTTATAATAAAAAAAAAATAATTCATTATAAACTGAAAAAAATAATGAGTAATTTAACGAAAAGAATACTTTTTCATCGTTATTTAATTTTTGCAGCCAATTTTTGTCTAACAAAATGAAAAGTAAAAAAAAGTTCAATTTATTATCTAAATTGTGGAAGCACTCATTTGACAAAACCCCGAGATTGAGTTAATTAAATGTGTTTCGAGATTTAACGCTAAAATGACTATAGAACCTAAATGTATATCTCACTTGACTCGTGTTATAAGCAACCCCAACATCATGATAAGAGAACAAGGGGATGTTTCCTACCAGTGTTGACGAGATAAGTAGATATATAAAAAGAGTAGGGTAAACAAGAAAAATTTTATCTACATGTAACTCAAAATTACACCATTCTTTAATTATTTTTTTTCTTACTAAATTAAATCATTCTATTTTTTGAAAAAACAACATTCTCTAAATTAAAAATTAAAACATTATCCAAAGAAAGATTTTGTCTTAAAATTGAAGATTAAAAAACTTTTCTTTAACATAAAAGAAAAATTATTTATCACCTACAAACCTATAGTATTTTCGATTAATATTAGTACTAAGACAAGTAAAACTATTTATTATTTTTAACTATTGAGTTTTTCTAATTTAATTTTTCTACTCTTCTTCTAACTAAATAAATTTATTAAATTAGAAAATATGAAAAAATTTTAAGTTAAGAAACTTTTTTTATAGAAGAGAAGGAAGAGCATAGTTCATATAGGAAACTTATGTTCAACTAAACGAAGTGCTCAATGTTTCTAGACTCTAGAAATCTCAAGGACTCTTAAACGCTCAAGTGGCTTCTCACAAGAACAATATTTTTTTCTTTTTAACTGTTAAGTTGTTATAAAACAAGAACGTTTAAAAACAACTAATTCTCATCGAATTTGTTTTCTTCTACTTTTTTAAATAAATATTTGAATTTCTATTCTGCATCAAAAACGTTTAAATGAAGCTTGATCTATTAAATATTTAAAAAAAAATTTTAATTAATATTGTAGTAAAAATGACAACTTCTTCAATCAAAATAAAGTAAACTTAATAATTAAAACTTTATACAAAAAAAAAATAAACCTAATACTAATACAAAAAATGAATTGAAATTTATTATTAAGGGACTTTCAAGGTTTGCTATTACGAATCTGAAGCCAAATTTATATAGAAAAATCATAATTTAGGAAATCTAAATCCTTTTAGTAAATGTCGGATTAACTAGAGCTTTGTTAACTGTTAATTCATAAATAAATTTGTAATCTGCAACCTTAAAAATCTCAGAGTATAAACTTTCAAGGAAATTCTATTGATTTTTAACTTTCTCCCGCCATATTGGATCCGCCATTTTGAAATTTGACGTACTAGTGAAAATCTAGCGACAGATTCGTATTCAACGTAAAAAATCCATTAAGAAATGTTCTTGTCTTTTCAGGTTCAAAAGTTAATACCGATTTGTTTTCTAGTGTAATAATAATAATAATAATAATAATAATAATAATAATAATAATAATAATAATAATAATAATAATAATAATAATAATAATAATAATAATAATAATAATAATAATAATAATAATAATAATAAAATTCGGATTACTTTAATTAAAATATTTAAATTTTCTCTCTTTTTTCTTAAAACCATTTCTATTTTGTTACATTCACTTTATATCTTCTTTCGAAAGGCAGAAAAACATTCTTTATCAGATTTACAATCAATTACACTTTAGAAACACCACAAAGCTTTCTTAAGGCACAAAGAATTGGAAAAGTCAGGTAATTGTTACTGAAAAGGTCTAAATATCGTCTTCATCTTAATTAAGTTGTCGTGTAATTTAATCTTCCTCGAAGCAACCTCGTCACCAGTTTCATTAACGAGATTCTGTTCAATTGTTAATTTTGAAAAGCTTCCTTTTTGTTAAAAAAAACAGCACAAAATTTTTGCTTTTAATAAAAAAAATTCCATTTTCACTTTCATTGTCCCTATAAAGTTTCTTCTATCAAAATAAAAAAATATTCCAATTTTCAGAAAGCATAAAAAACATAAATTATTAATAATTTTCTTCTTTTTTAAAAACTTAAATATTAAAAATTTTTATGATAAAAAAATTGTAAATCTTAAGAAAATTTCAAACTAATATGAAAAAGGAAATGATGTGCACCATTAATAATAGTTTTATTTCATTACTTTAGCGAATAGTTAGATAATTTACTAGATTTATTTATTTTTTCTATTTCTTTTTTCAATGCATAAAAAGCATGATAATAAATTTTTATAATGAAAAGAAAAAAGAAACCAAGTGACAAGTTTTTTCTTTTCTCCATTTAAATGGAAAAATGGAGTAAATATGTTTTTGTCACATAAAGAAAAGAAAAATTACATGTAGGAAATACTTGTCTATGTTGAAAAAAAACTAACGACCTGAAATGGTGGATAGCTGAATAAGTTAACAGTAGAGACTGTCATGTAGTGACAAAGTACAAAACGATTTGACACAAGTGTCTTCGCTTAAGCATGAACAAACGGACATCAAAAGAGATATAAATGGAGATAATGGAGTGAAAAAAGCTGATAAAAATTCACCCCATATTGAGAAAAGATAAATTGATGTTGAATGTTACTGTAAATAAATTAATATGAAAAAACAAATTCAGTAGACAATCAACTAATAATTTCACAATAGAAGAATTGATTTCTTTTTCAAATTGTATTTTTTTCAATTATACTGAGAAAACGATTTATTTGATTCAAACATATTTTGTTTAAATCAAACTTAAAACATCTTTGCTATGCAGTCAAAAATATTTTTTGGTTCATTTAAAGAAGTAATATATTTAATTTAAACATAAGTTATGGTTGTTTTTAAATTATTTATAATCAACTTTTAAGTTTGAATCAAACATAAAATTTTTAAACATATTTTTTGTTTAAATCAAAGCAGAAAATAGGTTTGAATCAAACATAATTATTCAAACAAATAATATTTTTGAATCAAAGCAGTAGATACTTTCTATATATTGGGATTAAGTTTACAAACTAATTGAGGGGCTGGATGCTATAATGTGTTACGCGCCATTCACTTAACATAGCGCGTAACACATTATAGCATCCAGGCCCTCAATTTCGATTGGTGAACATTTTTCCCAAAAGTATAATGTTTTCTCAGTGTAGGAGCTTTAATGATTTTTCTATAACTATAACGAACTTCTCCGATACCAGTTAGAAGAATTTCAATAATTTAGACACTTAATTACCAAACTTTAATATGAGTAAGTTTGCAAGTGCCTTCAATCACTTACACTACCGTCGGGAATTATCGGTACGGCTGCACGCGCACGGCCCAAAAACATACCAATCTTTAAATCACGATTTTTTTGTAAATACCAATGTCAGAAAATTAACAAATATACCATTCGAAAGATTATTAAATTTTACGATTAATGATATATAACTGAAAATTTTAATAATTTATACAAAGATTGCAGCAATTGACAAATTTGACAAAAAAATTTTAAAAATACAATTTTTTCGGAAATTTTTTGAACCCCTGCACATTTTTTAAAAATTGCAAAAAAAATTTGAAACTTATATAGGTGTGATCATTCAAGTCTCATCTTTAATTTAAGACCAAAAGAATTCAAAAATCTTAATCGGTTAGCGAGATATCATTATAAACGGACGAGCATTTTCAGCCAAAAACCGTTCAAAATCGACTAATTCAATGCATTTGTCAAAAAACATGCTCGGACGTTTATAATGATATCTCACGAACCGAATAAGATTTTTGAATTCTTTTGGTCTTAAATTAAAGATGAGACTTGAATGATCACACCTATATAAGTTTCAAATTTTTTCTAAAATTTTTAAAAAATGTGCAGGGGTTGAAAAAATTTCCAAAAAAATAGTATTTTAAAAATTTTTTTGTCAAATTTGTCAATTGCTGCAATCTTTGTATAAATTATTAAAATGTTTAGTTATGTACCATTAATCGTAGAATTTAATAATCTTTCGAATGGTATATTTGTTAATTTTCTGACATTTGTATTTACAAAAAAAATCGTGATTTAAAGATTGGTATGTTTTTGGGCCGTGCGTGTCCAGCCGTACCGATAATTCCCGACGGTAGTGTATGTAAAATTTACTACTTTACATTTGCATGTGACTAGTTTTTTTTACTGAAAAAAACAAATTCAAATAATTTAGAGTGTGACTGCAACTTTCGTTTACGATAACAAAACTGAGAGAGAATTTGAAGCCTGACTACAAATGCTTTGACTCTTAAGACTAACAGTACAGAAAATACGAGTCTGATTGTTCTTGTCTTTTACTACTTTTAATACCAAAAGTAGAGCAGGGAAGCGTTCACAAATGATGTCACGCAATTTTTTGAAATTTTAAACCCCCCCCCCCCTCCACCTGTCACGCAATTTCACATGTGAAAAATACATTGTGTCACGTTCACAGGGAATAATGGGTGTTGTTTTAACACCGATTTAACACCGAATTTGGTGTTAAAATAACATGCAACAAATTTTACCCTCGTAGGCGGCGCCACGTTCTATGTCGTTTAACATTGGCTAATTTCACACGCAACAAAAATCACACCAAGTTTTTTCTGTGTTTAGTAGAGACCCCCTACCCCCAAAAACGTGACATCATTTGTGAACGTTCCCTAGTGTACAACATTTTGTCTGGCTAAAAATGACTTTCACTACTCTTACTCTAACTCTTTCCTTGTTAGAAAAATTTGAATGATTTGAAATTGAAGTCTGATTCTTATGATTTGAATTAGTGGAATTTTACTATAAATCAGTTGAAAATGGCTGAAATATCAGTCATTTTTCAATGATTGGACAATTAAAAAGTTACTAGAAATTTCTGTCACCGCATACCTATTGAAAATTTCAGTTATTTTTTAATTGTCCAATTAGTGAAATATGACTAAAATTTATGTCAATCATTTTTAACTGATCTTTAGTGAAATTTTACTAATTCAAATCACGAGAATAGAGTCACTGAAAATCAGTCAAATTTCACTGATTCAGTTTTAGAGAGTACGGTAAAAGAAAGCAAAACGTATGACTATCATTGACTTTTACTACTTATTTCAAAAGTCCAATAGATCAAAACCTTTTGACTGACTGAAATTGACGTTTACTACTGGTACACTTATTAGAATAATTTGATAAAAACGAAATGTTATGTTAGAAACATTCCAAAACCTTAAATTCTAATTGATATATATTTTTTACTGATATCGCAGAACAGAATGTCTGATTACAACTGTTTTCGACTTCTAACAAGAAAAGTACAAAAAATTCATGAATTTTACTACTAACTCTAAAATTACAACAACAGCTAAAAACTTTGTTTGATTGAAAATGAGTTTGAGTAGAATTAAATATTCAATTGTCTGCATTCTTTTGGATTGATACTAATAAGGAAATTACAAAAGTTAAAAAATGTTTAGCTGACAGAAACTGTCTTTCATTACTGTAACAAAAAAGTCAATTATTCCAAGGGTCTGCTTGCAACTTATAAATTTACAATTGATACCAAAACAACATGTTAAGTGTCTGACTATAACCGATTTCTACTACTGCTAAGAAAATGACACATGAAAACTAATTCTAAGCTAATTTTGTTACCTACCAAAATATTTTATTTGTTTATTCCTTATAAATTACTCGTTTAAAATTAAGGATTTTTATTTATTTATTTTATCAATCTTCTTCGATTCAGATTTAGAGTGTAACCTACTTTATTTCAGTACTCAATCATAAATTGAAATATTTTGTCTCCGATTTTCACACGGAGAGACCGAGATTACTAATTTTTGTATAAAATCACACTAGAATTTACTATTTTCACATTGCAACCACCGGAAATAAGGGGACTTTTTGTATTTTTTACTATTTTCTACACTAATTCATTAATCCGACAAATGTTTACCAAATTAGCAAAGTTTCTTACTATTTCGTCCAATAGTTCCAAACAACTGTAGTAAACTCAGAAGCATTGTGTACGTAAAATTACTATAGTCGTTTGTAAATGCAGAAAGAAAGAGTGAAAGAAAAAATACGGATTTTTGTCGCCGGTTTCCCGTCAATTCTTGACTAATGGAGGTAAACTGGAAGGATTTTTACATACACAGACACACACACACTTATATATTTGTTGGATAAATATTTGAAGACACACACATGTTTATTTCACTTATATGTATAGACGCGGTTAATTAATACACTAATACACAACTGCACGCACGACAACGAATTTCACTGAAAGTATACATCTTTGTTTCCTTATATATTGAATGATGAAAATTTACAGCACTTACGAGAAAGCAGTTTACTTTTAACAACTTATTATAAGACATAGTTCTTGGGACAGGAATAAATGCAAAATTTATTAATTTATAATGGTCAATTTCCGAGATAACGAACGACCTACGTTTCACTTTATATTTAATTATTGTACATTGTTTGTTTGTTTTGTTTTAGTGGCCTCTTGTATTAACAAATAGCCAGTTCGAATTCAAAATTGAGGTCCTGATAAGGATTATAGCCACTCGAAGTAGACGAATAGCAGATATTATTCCTGGCACAGAAAAGTCGTAGAAACTGAGTGTATATATTTCCTTCACTTTCCGTTGGAGCCTTTTATCGTGTTGAGTCGTTGCTTGAGATTATTTGGTTGGCACAGAGGACAGAGCGGGAGATTCAAATTTTGGTGGACGTTAATTCATTACTGGAAAGGAACAAGTATAGAGAACAATTTCAATCAGCAGTTGCCCTTATGACTAAACCCACTTAACCATGTAGTTGTTATACAATTATTTCCCCGCTTGAAAAGAATTTCCTCAGCTCCCGGACAACCTCAATATCCGGATTAAAAATTAATTCATCCAAGCTGAGATCATCCGGGTTGAAATTATGAATTCTTCTACGGAGGAATGGGAAAAAAGCAGGCCTCTTAAGAGCCAGGAGGGGGCAATTATTGTAGATAATATCCAAATTTATTTTACATACGCGAAACATAGTCACTGTCAATGATCGGATGGCATCGGCTCATTTACGGAGATTGACGAAGTTAGCAACCAATAGAAATGCAGGCGCCATATGACTGCACTCGCTAGCCACACTTGCTCACCAAAAATTACTACAGTGGATAGTAGGTTTTAGTGGAAAATGTTTTCATTTGTCAGATTTTGTCTAATTAAATTAGAGAAAACTATAATCAATTTTTGCTACATTTACAACTCTTACACAAAATATTAAAACTTGCTATTTCAATGTAGCAAATTTATGTATTTCTTTTGTAAATTTATCTAATTCTGTAGTACATTATGCTAAAAGTCCCCTTATTTCCGGTCATTGCAACCATTTTTAGTCATTTTTACAAATGTGGATCTCTCCGTGCAGAAATCATTCTCTTTCAAAATAGCAAAAAGTAGCCAACAAAAAAGAAGCATATATAGTTTTTACAATATATTTACTTGTTATTTTAACTCCAAAAGTGGTGTTAAAACTACACGCAACACTACATTTGGTGTTAAATATCACGGAAAAAAATATTCACCTGGAATAGCTACAAATTTTACTAGATTAGCCAAATTTTTAGTTGTTTCAGTTAAGACTTTCGCTATTGTATAGAAACTTATCGCTGTTCCAGATAAAATTTTTTTTTGTGTAACACTGAAGTGTCTAAAAAAGGAGAAGAAAATAATTACAAGAAGAAAAGCACGACACGAAATGAAATTCGAGGAGAAACATTTATTCAAGTTAATCAATTCCCAAGAATTCGGCATCACTTTTCTTTTTTTTAATCGCAGTAATTTTCAAGTTTTAAGTGAATACATAAATTATAACGGTTGTTTTAGGGTGAACGTAAAGGCAATATAAACCCAAGCGCCGGTATGTTTCTTTGTGCTTTATGGCCGTCGGTTGGCATCCACCATAAATGGGCTAATAAACAGGGGGCGAGGTCTAATACCCTCAAGACAGCTAGAAAGGGGTTGGGCACAAGTGAGAGAGAGTTTGCTGAATCGGCCGGGCCGCTTGCACTGTTCTCCTCTTTATGGAATTCCCTGTCACCCCCACCCTCCCCTCTCCTCCACCGTCTTATCCGCCTTTCCACTGATATCGCACAACCATAGGTATACCTTTACCAACCGCGAAAGCTTCTCTCTCTCTCTCTCTCTCTCTCTCTCTCTCTCTCTCTCTCTCTCTCTCTCTCTCTCTCTCTCTCTCTCTCTCTCGCACTATTGCACTATTGCAATACGCGAAGCTACCAACATTTCGCACAGGCTCGCTACTGTGAGACCGCATATAACCCCGAGAATCGGTGTGATATACGAGACGAATTAATAATGTCCCCCCTCTCCTCCGCCTTCACCTACCGTTGTATATATATATAGGTACAAGCAAGGTAACGCGCACGGATTACGGGGATGGCGATATACCGACCGCCAATTTTACCTCCATTTCGACCTCGTCTCGTGCCCGAGGGAAAGCGAAATTCCACGTTAAAGCTGAAACGCTTTTTCTTGTGGCATATCATGAACAAAAAAAAACCCAACAACAAAAAATGCCTTATCTTTTGCATGTTTTAACACCGAGAAAAACCATGCGATAACATCGTCAAACGGATTTGAGAGAAAGAGCTGTTGCCCTTCTTCTCTACTTTTTTACTGACAGATTACCCCCCTTGCTTTTGGGAAAAAAATAAAAGTAACCTTTACCAGCTATGAAATCACTTTAATATCGGTTCATCTCAATATATTATATATTTATCGATAATCGCACAAAATGTATTTTTCGATTAGAGAGATTATTTTCTCCTATTACTTTGAAAATTATTATCTTTATCAAATTTTTTTCAAAAAATACGGTCATATTGTAAAAAAAATGGATAAATGTTATATAAAATTATATTTATAAATAAATATAATTTAATAACACTAATAAAACAGTTTGTTTATTTTTATTTAAATTATTAATTAATTATCATTAAATAGAAATGTAATCTACTTTATTTAATTGTTTCGTGTACGAATTAAGTTTGCAATTGTCAGATTACATTAAAATGATGAATTCATAATGGTGAACGAGTTTTTTAAAAATCCATCGAATTCGTACCTATTGAATCCGCCATTTTGAATTTTTGTAATCTGACATCGGATTCGTAATCAGCGACCCCGAAAACCCCCGAGTAACGAATTTAAGACAAATTTCATCGATTTTTAAAAACTTGTCGGCCATATTGGATCCGCCATTTTGAAATTTTTAAAATTAACATTGGATTCAAAATCTACAACATCAGAAACCCTTAATTAGTGATTTTAGTCACTTTAGGTCTTAACTAAATTTTATTACTTGAATTTTTGTTGCAAATGTTTATGGGATACTAAAAATGAAGAAAGTAGTTTCGTTCACTAAATTTAGTGTAGAATTGTCATTTTTAATCCAATCGAGGTCCACAAGGGCTTAAAATTTTTGTAATTATATAGTCTATCAATAAAAAAATTAAAACCTAAACATTTTTTCCTGTTTGATGTAGAAAAAAATAGTAGAAGTTACTTAAGTGTCAAAAAATCATCAAAATTGGCATGAAATTTGATCTTTAATCGACTGTAACTTTCTCAATTTTCATTGTATTTTATTCTGTGACCTATGGATCGAAAGGTAGTTTAATAACCATGCCAATGATACCTCATTTATTACACTGAAAAAAAAATTTATTTGATTCAAATAATTCAAATTATTTGAAAAATATTTAATTGATTCAAATACTTTTTAGTTGGATCAAAAAAATATGTATTTGATTCAAATAACTTGAATTATTTGAATCACACTTATTTGAACCAAATAAATCGTATTTGATTCAATTAAATAATAAATTGAATTAAATAAATGAATTTGTTTAATACAAATAATAATGAGTTAGTTGAAACTATTCTTTTATTTATTTCACTCAAATACTTCGTATATTTGATGCAAATAAAAATTATTTGACACAATAAATTTATTTTATTGATTCTAATAAACTTAATTATTTAATCCGAATAATTCGTTATTCAAAGCTAATACACTATTTTATCAAGACAAATAAAAAAATATTTCAATCAATTAAACAATTATTTGAAACGAAAATAATGAATAACTTGAAACTGTTCATTTATTTATTTCACTTAAATATTTCATTTATTTAATACAAATAAAAAAATTTTCGACAAATAAATGTGTTATTTGGATACAGAATATACGGCACTGACATTGATATAGTAGATTAGCCCGAATTCTCACCAAGTCTCAGTGGCCGTGCGGTTTAAATAGGTGCGTTAGGGGCGGGGGGACGTGAGTTCGATCCCACATGCGAGCGAATATTTTTCATTCTTCGTTTTAAGCGTTATATAAAATAATAAAATTGTGTGTTGTGTTGTGAATAAAAACTGTGTGAACTTGTTTGTAAATAATATTAAAAGTCTGTTAAAATATCAGTTAATAAATATAATATATAAATATAATATAATAATAAATTAATAAATTAAAAAAAAACTAAATACTTAAAAAAAATTTTTGTATTAAATATAGAATGAAATAATTTTTATAATTGATTCAAATAATTATTTACTAGCTTGAAATATTATATTTATTTGATTTGAATAATTTGTATTTGATACAAATAACTATTTATTTGATACGATAAAACGAAATACTTAGGTTTAGTAAATATTTATTTGAGTTGAATAATTTATATAATTGATTCAAATAATTGTTTATTAGTTTGAAATATTCCATTTATTTGATTTGAATAATTTGTATTTGATTCAAATAAATAGTTATTTAATGCGATAAAATAAAATATTTAGGTCAAATAAATATGTATTTGGTTCAAATACACATTTATTGGATTATAACCAAATAAATGATTTATTTGAATCAAATAATTTTTATTTGATTCAAATAAATTTTTTTTTCAGTGTATATTTTGATAAGCTAATTTTCCTACAGGTAAGTTTAAGTGACGTTTAACCTCGAAAATGCAAAATTCGAAGCTACAGAAAAACTGCACGAGGGAAAAAAATTAAAACTATGATTTTCTTACTCAACAAACGCACCTACTATTCGAAAAAAAATGTTTTGTTCGATTGGCAAAAAAAAGTATCTAATTTGTAAACCTGTATTTTTAATAATTATTGAAACAGATCTTTGGAAATTTTCAAATCCATTTGCTTACAATTATTCAATTTTACAAAATTTCGATTATTCAAAAATTCTTTAATTAAATAATTAGAAAATAATACTTCAAACAATTTCAAAAAACAATTCAATTAAACTTTTTCAAAAAAATTACTTCTACAGAATTGTTAGTTAAAATTATAAGAAATTCAAATCTTCAAAGATTTTAATTTTTTTTAATGACTTTTAATAAACATTTTTAAGAATAATTACCTACATATTTTGAGAAATTCGATTAAAAATGTATTAAAAATAATTGAAATTTATGCGATGAATTTTATTATTTATGGAAATAATTGAATCCCTATGTAAAAAACTTTATTATAATTGAAATTTTGCAAAGAATTTTATTAAAATTTTTGAAAATAATTGAATTTTGGAGAATTTTATTATTTATAAAAATGATTGTAATTTTGACGAGAATTTTTAAAAAGTTTTTAACATAAATGAATTTTTACAAAGAATTCTATTACTTTTGAAAATAATTAAATTTCTGCAATCATTTGTAACTTCTCCAAAATTTAATTTTTTTTAGTGTTTTAACTAAAATTCTTCTATGAAATCCATTATTTTTAATAATCAATTAAATATAGTATTAAAAAATTTAACTAATTTCAGAAGAATTTAAATTATTAAAATTTTTCCAAAATTTAAGTTCTTTAAAATTTATAATTAAAATCATTCAAAACTGAAATTTTATATAAATTAAAATCTTTTGAAGTATATCTATTTATAAAAATTGTAAATGCAATTCTTTTAAAATTCAATTCATTTTGAAATATTTATGTAAAATTATTCATTAAATAATTTCTAAGTAATCATTTTACGATAGTTATTCAAGAATTAAGTTATTTAAAAAGAAATTATTTCCTGACCTGTGGCAACCCTGAAGAAGTAAAAAGTAGTTTTAATTAAATTACTGATTTGGATAATCTTAATAAATCATATGAAATAATTTTGATTCTTACCTCAAATAATCTAACGTAACTAACGTAATCTTTTTCTTATTTTGCTACTTCTCAGTTTTAATCTTAAAATTTCAATTTACACACGTAGCTGCGTTCAGGTAAGTGTAAATTGTTTAAATTACACAGGTTTACAAATTAGAAACTTTTTTTTGCCAATCGAACAAAACATTTTTTTTCGAATAGTAGGTGCGTTTGTTGAGTAAGAAAATCATAATTTTAATTTTTTTCCCTCGTGCAGTTTTTCTGTAGCTTCAAATTTTGCATTTTCGAGGTGCGACGCCACTTAAACTTACCTGTAGGAAAATTAACTTGTCAAAATATAATAAATGAGGTATAATTGGAAAGGTTATTAAATTACCTTTCGATCCATAAGTCACAGAATAAAATTTAACAAAGATTGAGAGAGTTACAGTCGATTAAAGATGAAATTTCATGACAATTTTGATGTTTCTTAGACATTTGAGTAACTTCTACTATTTTTTTCTACATCAAACAGGAAAGAATGTTTAGGTTTTAATTTTTTTATTGATAGACTATATCATTACACAAATTTTAAGCCCTTGTGGACCTCGATTGGATTAAAAATGACAATTCTACACTAAATTTAGTGAACGAAACTACTTTCTTCATTTTTATTGGATCACCCTTTTTATTATCCCATAAACATTTACAGCAAAAATTCAAGTAATAAAATTTGGTTAAGTGCAAAAGTTACTGAAATCACTAATCAAGAGTTTCTGAAGTCGTAGATTTCGAATGCAATGTTAGTTTTGCAAATTTCAAAATGGCGAATCCAATATGTCGGACAAGTTTTTAAAAATCGATGAAATTCGTCTCAAATTCGTTACTCCGGGGTTTTCGGGGTCGCTGATTACGAATCTGATGTCAGATTTCAAAAATTAAAAATGGCGGATCCAGTAGGTGCGAATTCGATGGATTTTAAAAAACTCGTTCACCATTATGAATCCATCATTTTCAATTTTCGAAGTCTGACATCGGATTCGTAATCAGCGACCCCAAAAACCCCCGAGTAACGAATTTGAGACGAATTTCATCAATTTTTTAAAACTTGTCCGCCATATTGGATCCGCCATTTTGAAATTTAGAAAACTAACATTGGATTCGAAATCTACGATTTCAGAAATCCTTGATTAGTGATTTTAGTAACTTTAGAGCTTAACTAAATTTTATTACTTCAATTTTTGCAGAAAATGTTTAAGGGATACTAAAATGAAGAATGTAGTTTCGTTAACTAAATTTAGTGTAGAATTGTCATTTTTAATCCAATCGAGGTCCACAAGGGCTTAAAATTTGTGTAATGATATATTCTATCAATAAAAAAATTAAAATCTTAACATTCTTTCCTGTTTGATGTAGAAAAAAATAGTAGAAGTTACTCAAATCTCTATAAAAATCATCAAAATTGTCATGATCTTTAATCGACTGTAACTCTCTCAATTTTTGTTGAATTTTATTCTGTGACCTATGGATCGAAAGGTAATTTAATAACCTTTCCAATGATATCTCATTTATTATATTTTGACAAGCTAATTTTCCTACATGTAAGTTTAAGTGGCGTCGCACCTCGAAAATGCAAAATTTGAAGCTACAGAAAAACTGCACGAGGGAAAAAAATGAAAACTATGATTTTCTTACTCAACAAACACCTACTAATCGAAAAAAAAGGTTTTGATCCATTGGCAATTTCACTGTAAACTAGTTATTTACTTATACATTTTTGTTTACATATATTTATTTACAAATTGAAGAAAAATAATAAATCGATAGCATTCGGACGTCTTAGATAATTTATAAACATTGTGTCAGTTAAAAACAATAAAACTAATATCAAAAAAAATTATATACAAATGTACATACATCTAGAAAAGGCTTGAAACAAATAAAACAAGAAAAAAAAATTTTGCGGTCAATATAAAGGGTAAAAAATTATTTCTTTTCCAATTTTTTCTCTCTCTCACCCTTTTTTTTGCATGAAATTCACTACCAAGCATTACCATATATTCGGATCTCAAACGAGCTACAAAAATCCCAACCTAGATATGATATTGATACCTTTGAGCGTGAGAGCTTTTTACAGATAACACATAACTAAAAGGGAGTTTTTTTTCGAGATCTAAAATTTAAATCGCCTCCAGAAAAATTTTATATACTATATATAAATGCCAAATGCATAGTTTCAATTGTATTCATATATAGTCACTTTATTACAAAAACGTATGAAAGTTATGTTATTATAAAGTGATACTAAAAAAAGGGAAGAAAAAAATTACTGTTCTAAAGATAGAAGTTTTTAAATTAAATTTTTATATTAGCGTAAAATTTGAAAATTACACTGGGAAAAGTAAAATAGAACAAAAGTGAAATAAAAGTATAAAGCTCCTAAAATTTTTACTACTGATATTAAAATTTAAAAAATATCTGGACAAAACTGTAATTGCAAAAATGACAAATAAAAAAAAAATTTGTCTGTATAAAAGTAATGTTTACTACACTGAGAGAAGAAAAGCACAGATTCTGAAATGGAAAAGTTCAGCATCTGTACTCCAATTGAACGCAGCAGCAGTGCCACTGTGTGATAGGTGTCGTGCTAAAATGTGAAACGGATTTTGACTTTGGCTTGAGGTACAGATGTTGTACTTCAAATGCTACTGTTTAGAAGTACAGTATCTGTCGGTCGCTATGAAACAGATCCTGTACTAATTAGTTCGTACCGCCGCCGCGCTGCTTGAGCATAGTATCTATATGAATGACACCAACTGAATAAAATTAAGAACGGGCACTGACACGCATTTTACACGACCGGTGTTTGTCACAGTACGGCTTCTGTGCTTTTCTTCTCTCAGTGTATTTATATCGAAAGTACTGAAAATTTTAAGGTTAGAAACGAAAATCTAGCATCGGATTCAAATTCAGCGTGAAGAATATGTTAAAAAGCGATCTAGCCTTTTTGGATCCAAACGTTGACCCGTATTTGTATTCAAAATGGCGGATCCAATATGGCTGACGAATTTTCAAAAATTGCATGCAATTTACACGAAACTTGTTACTCCGGGGTTTTCGAGGTCGCTGATTACCAATCCCATGTCAGATTTTTCGAATTCAAAATGGCGGATCAAATATGGCTACCATTTTTTTTAAAGTTGACAGATTTGTGTTAAAATATTTATTCGGGAGTTTTTAAAGTTATGAAATTCGAATTTAATTTAAAATTGTAAATTGTAAAATTTCTTGTTTTTATTTTTTCAATTACTGAACCTTAAGCTATATACTAAAATTATATATTTTACAAACCATTTTGCATTTTTGAAGTCTGATAGCAAATTTTAATTCATTTTTAAAATTTTGGTTTAAAATTTTGATATCAAATTTGGATTTTTGTTCCTTCCCCATTAGCTAAAAATAATTTGAAACACATATAATAGCAATTGATACCTAATAAAATTGGAAATAGCTAATGTAGCGAAAAATTAGGTAAAATGAATAACTCTCTTTCTCCATGCAAGAACGAAGATTTTCTTTTTGCTCTGAGTAGCCAAAAAAAAAAATCTTGTATAAACTTCTTTCTAAATTGAAAAAAGAGTATTTTGCATTTCATTCAACGAATTTTTTTTCACCTTTTATTCCCATTTCTTTAAACTCTCTCCAAGATAGCCTTTCAAAAACTTAGTTCATTGATAAGTTAAATACATACACTCTTCTTGTATTTATTATTATGTATATAGTATAAAGTTATTTTCTCTCTATCAGAAAATGTGTTTTTCTTATGCATACCCTTAAATGTATTTAATTTCCGTTTCTTCATTTTCCTTTTTTTCTCTCCCCTTTTTATGACTTAACATTTGAGTCTCACTTTATATCGATCAGAGTTTGTACTTCCTTGAAATTTTTATCGAGCAAAGAAGATCACCAGCTGTGCATAAGCATAGATACAGAGGCGGGATGTATACTCTTTCTCTCTATCTTTTTCTCTCTCTACGGAAGAAATTTTCGCTTCCATAATAGAAGCAAAAGTATTAGACGCTTGATGCAACGATGTACTGTTCAGCAAGTCATTCTGAAACCCCCTCGCATTTAATAAATCAAGTGTATCGAAACATGCACTATTATTGATCGACGATGGTCATGTACTTTCATTTTCTTAGACCACACGTTGGGCACTTCCATCTTCGTCTAATATTTTCTAACTCTCGCCACGATTATTATTCTAGTTCAAAGTGGAATTTAATTTAGCAGAAACAACTGTAGGTACATTTTCTGTTTTTTTATTGCATATAATACTTAATTTATATTAGTGCCTTCGAAATCTGGAGAAAAATCGTTTCTGCAGGGTTGTCACGCTTTTACTCATTTCAAATTTCCTAACTTTTACAGGATTTCCAGGTTTTTAAAATTATATTTAATTTTTACCAAAATAAATAACTAAAAACTAAATATTTATGTATTACTCAATCAGGGTTGCCACAAAATTTAATTGTCTTTTTCCTGATTCTCCCTGATTTCCAGACAAAATTTTGACTTTTTTCCTGACCCTAAAGAAATATTCTGAATCTCTCTAAAAGTAATTAGATAGTCAAAGAATGTTCTATTACATTTACTTACAAATTTCTTTAATTGCAAAATTATTCGAAAACATCAATAACTTCTTTTTTAAATAAATATTTAATCAATATTATTTTTCCAACGAAATTAAAATTTTCAAAATAATCAAATTTAAACCTTTATGAAACATGATAAAATAATTATTTTACATTATAAGTATGTAATTACTGTAACGTCTTCAAAATTATTTTTATCATTTTAATTCAATTATTATTTTTTAGAATTTCCAACTAAAATTCTCCTTTAAATCAATTATTTTTAATAATTTTTGAAAAATTTTTTTAAGAATTTTCAAATCCATTTGTTTACAATTCCATTTTACGAAATTTCGATTATTTGGAAAATCTTCAATTAAATATATATATTGGAAAATATAAAATTTGATTATTTATGAAAGTAATTGAATTATTACGAAGAAATTTATAAACAATTTGTAAATAAATGAACTTTTGTGAAATTTTTATTATTTATGACAGTTTATGAAATTCCTTGACATTTCCAGTTTGCGTGGCAACCCTGTTCTGGGACAAAATAAGGTCAAAAAAAATTTCCAAAAAGAATATAATTTAGTCCATAACTAAATATTTTAATATTTCATTTAGTAGTTTCAATTTTTAGGGTTCCGTACCCGGTAGGAACCCTATTAAAACGGTTACGAAAAATGACCATGTACCCCCCCCCCCCTAGCGCTCACAGTTTTTCATCTAGAGAGCTAAAAATTGGTACACGTATGTATTTTTATGCGTAGATTGCACGAAAAATACAGCGAACGTGATTATAGTTGATCTTCATAGAGTTTTTCGCGAAAAACATCAAATTTTGGCCGTTTTTCGCAAAAAAGGCATGTACCCCCCCCCCCCCCCCCTAGCGCTCACAGTTTTTTACCTAGAAAGATGAAAATTTGTATGCATATTTATGTTCAAAAATGGATTACAGGAAAAATATAGCGAACATATTTGGTATTAATCTTCATAGTGTTTTCATCGAAAAACTCGAAAATTTCGAAAAAAATTCATGTACCCCCCCTGGCGTCCACAGTTTTCTATCTAAAGAGCTGAAAATTGGCATACTTATTCGTTTTTACGCATAGATTACAGAAAAATATAGCGGAAGTAATTAGAATTTATTTTCATGGTGTTTTTATCGAAAAACTAAAATCTCTTTTTGCAAGCTCGAAAATTCTTTAACCCTTGCTGGTTCTCTCAATTCGTAATCTAGTAGACTGGCGTTATACATTTTTATTTATTTTTTCGTGTAGATTTCAACAAACATACAGAAAAAATTATTGGAGTTCATCTTCATATTTTTTTTGCGAAAAACTCAAAGTTTTTAAAAATTTCGTCAAAAATGCGTGTTTTTTACCCTAGCGCCCACAGTTTTTTATCTGAAGAGATGAAAATTGGTTATTTATTTATTTTCACCTGTAGATTACAGAAAAAATACAGCGAAAAATATTGGAGTTTATCTTTATATTTTTTCAGCAAAAAAGTAGAAGTTTTAAACGCGTGGGTACGGAACCCTCGGTTTTAGTACGAGTTCTACTCGCACTTGTCCGGTTTTTATTTTTATTAGAGTTTTAGTGGAAAGTGACTGAGAATTAGTAGAAATTTTCACTACTTTAAATTAGTGGACTTTTCACTAAATCAAATTTAGAAAGCAGATCCAAAAAAAAATATTTGAAACAAGTAAATATTTTTCAAATAATTTATAAATTAATTGAATCAAAGAAATCTTTATCTCAGTGTAAAGTTATTGAATTTCATAATAGTAAATCCAATATGGCCACCAAATTTTTTAAAAGTTGACGCATTTGTATAAGAATGTACTTTTGATTAAAAATTTTGTTTGCCCAATTTTAATGTTTTTATCAAAAGAGGTAGAAATTAGTAAGTATCTTATAATTTTATTTTTTCTAACAAACAAAAAGTCAGTCACTAATTGAAATTAGTAAACATTTTACTAATTCACATTTGGAGAGATAAAATTAAATTTAGAGTGATAAATTAAATTTATAAAATTTAGAAGTTTTAAACAATTAAAAGATATAAAATCTTTAATTTATCTGTAGGTACGGCAGCTAGTTTTCTATAACGATAAATATAAGGAACTTATAGGGGAGGAAAAAATTTTTGCGTCGCCTGACTAAAATCGTATGTTTATTAACGCACTAAAAAAAGGAGATCAAAGTAAAGCATAAAGAAAGGAATTTTGATGAAAGAAAGTTTTATAGAAGATGATGCTTTGAAAGAAGGACTTGTGAAAAAAGGGAGTCAAGAAAAGTTGTGAGGTAATAAGCAAGAAGCTTGTTCCAGGCATAGAGTTTTATTATCGCCTGCTTCTTTATTCATGACACCAATATATAATAATCGATGTATAAGAAAAGTCCAAAACTCGTTCAACATTTTCCCTAAACAAGAATCGATTCATTCTTTTCAAAAGAAGCCATAATATCGAATCTGTGTAACTTAAAAAACGCATTTGTCAATTTAAACTGAAATTCTCATTTTCAAATATAAAGTAAAGTAGTTTTTAAACTGGACAATAAATTTTCAAAACTTAAATGGTTCCAAATTAATCTACATTTGTACACAAAAAAAAAAGTGTTATTTCAACACCAAATGCGGTGTTAAAACTACACGCATCATTTTTAACCGACATTGTATGATTTCAACATTACATTTGTTATTAAAGTAACACTCGAGTGTGTTAAATATTTACTTAAATATTCATTAGAAAAAAATATTTCCCCTTTAATTGAAAAATAACGTTTGATAGATAATTTTCCATATTTTGAATTTCAAATTAAAAAGAAAACGTGTAATAAAGTTGAAAAATCAATAAAGGAAACTTTGAGAAGAATTTAGGAGATTTTACACATGACAGCAAAAGCAGAAATAGGAAAAAGAAATTCGAAAGTTAGTGAAAAATATACTGTCTCTGGGTGTGTATTTTACTTTTCTTGCACAGAGTAAAACTAAACTCAAAATGAGTCGTAAAAGTGACTCATTATGAGCTGCAACAAAAATGAACCTCGCAGATGGCGCCACGTTCTATGTTATTTAACATAGACTCATTTTGAGTTGCAACACAAATGAGCCCGATTTTTTTCTGTGTGGAGGATAGATAAGCTTTTAAGGGTATTACACTAGAGATGCTGACGATGGGTTGAAGCTTGATTCAGTCTTGAACGCCCAGCGTGGGTAACCCAGAGTTGAAGCAGTCTTTATATCATTGTCTCTCAATATTGGTTCAGCATGGGACACCAATGTTCAACCCATGCTCGATTCAAGACTCGGTCAATCTTCGTGAGTGAAGCTTGAACATCCCATCTTTATTCAAGTTTGAATCAATCTTGATAGCTTATTTATTACCGTGTGCACTTAACAATATTAGACATAAATATTTATAAATTATTTAATATTAAAATATTTTTTATGATAATTTTGTATACTATTTAAAAATTATTATTAATTATTATTATTAAGATATCAATTGGTAAATAAATATTAATATTTATTTAGTGTATTTTTGACATGGGCGAATTTCCCTTTTTTACGGGTAGGGAATTTCTCGTCAAATTTGTTCACAGAAGAGTGCTGCGAAACTTTTAAAAGGGTAGATTGAATTTTTAGTATTTTAAGAGTGGCCGGTTGACCCGCGAGAATTTAGGGAAATGAAAATTTAACCCTTATGGGGAACTGCATGGGGAACCAATGCAACCCTCGGTGCGGCGATGTAGGTTAAATTTTGGTATCGTCGTTGAGCGGGGGGGGGGGTACGTGGCAGTGAGGCGGCCGATGGGGGCCTTTGAGCTGACATCGTGGTTAGGAGAGAATTGGCAGGCGGTGGGGGACCCAAGGCGGCTGGGGAATAGCTTCCATCCTTCCTTCCTTCTCCGTCTGGCTGCTAGTCGAGGCTCGTAGCATGGAAGATAGGAAAATGGGTATAGGAGAAAAATTAAGCTAGCTTGTGTGATTTCAAGTTTGCTTTTATTTCTTAGCTCGAACCGGTACCTCCCCCTCCAGGCAATGAGAGGTCGGGTACGGTTGTCGAAGTACATTTCTCGGTGATCCGCTTATATCTACGCACTGAGCGAAGTCATATTCGTACGAATCGCGTATGCGCACCACACAGCACTTCATGTAATTAATATGGAAAATTGCGTAGCTTTACCGGTAAGTGGCCGAGAACAGGCGCCACCTACGGTGAAAATACCGTAAGGTCGCTCATTTTTCCGGATCGATCAAAAAATTAAAAGTGAGGAAAAATCCCTCACGTCAGTATAATATTTATATTAATTATTAATAATAATAATAATAATTATTATTATTTTATATTATTATTATATTATTTATTACTATTAATTATATAAGATTCATATAAATAAAGTTAAATTATATATTATTATTTTTTTCTTGCACAGTGTCAAATTATTGTTTTTAAAGTTCAAGAGTTTCGTTTTTCTGAAAAATTTTCAGTGAAAAAAATGTTCATTAGGGTGTAATAAATATTTATGCCTAGTAGTTGTACACTAGGATCAACTGTTTAGTAAATATTATCAAAAAACTATTTTTTGTCAAACGCGTGCGACTAAATACAAATAACCTTGAGACTTTAGCATTGCCAACTCAAGAGTTTAACGTATGTGTTGAGTTGGTAATGCTGGAGTTTCAAGGTTATTTGTGTTTAGTCGCGCGCGTTTGACAAAAAATAGTTTTTTGATAATATTTACTAAACAGTTAATCCTAGTGTAAAACTACTAAGCATAAATATTTATTACTACCTAATGAACATTTTTTTCACTAAAAATTTTTCAGATAAACGAAACTCTTGAACTTTGAAAATAGTAATTTGACACTATACAAGAAAAAAAATATATATATAATTTAACTTATAAAATTATCATAAAAAATATTTTAATATTAAATAATTTATAAATATTTATAGATAATATTGTACAGTGCACACGGTAATAAAGAAACTGAATATTGTATCAAGATTGACCGAGTCTTGAATCGAGCATGGGACGAACATTGGTGTCCCATGCTGAACCAATATTGAGTGACGGCACTAGTATTGATATAGTAGATTAGGCGAGAAGCCTTCCAGCCTTCTGTGGCCGAGCGGTTTAAATGCGTGCGTTGAGAACTTCCGGTATGCGTTAGGGACGGGGGGCGTGAGTTTCGATCCCACATGCGAGCGAATATTTTTCATTCTTTGTTTTAAGCGTCATATAAAATAATAAAATTGTGTGTTGTGTTGTGAATAAAAAATGTGAACATGGTTTGTAAATAATGTTAAAAGTCTGTTAAAAAATCATGAAAAAACTGTATCGATTAACAGAAAAATTGTATTTTTTTACTAAAATTATTTTTTTAGTATTGCTATTTCAAATGACATTTATTGTTAGTAATATATTATTTATATGAAAGTAATATAATTATTATAATAGTAACTTATTGTCATTAAATATATATATACACACATACATGAATTAAAATAATAATAATAATATCTTTGAATAGTGCAGTTCTGAACAGTGCAGTCATTAGTGAGTTGAGTAGACAAGGGGATTCGGGGGGTAAAGGGAAAGGGAATCTATGACGTCAAATACAGTGCCGTCGCTCATTTGATTATTTAGTATCATTTAGTGGTGCCCGGCATTTAGTAGTGGGGGACCCTTAATTTTCTTGACACGGACCTGAATATTTTAGTTTTTGCACGCTTCGAACAGTGCACAATATTCCCGACGACTGCACTATTGAAAGATCCTACTGTATTATTTATATGAAAGTAATATAATTATTATAATAGTAACTTATTGCCATTAAATATATATACACACGTACATGAATTAAAATAATAACAATAATATTTATTATTATTATTAATAATTCATATATTCACATTATATTGAATAAACGTGAGAAACGAGTAAATTTGGGAACAGTGGAAGCAGTCTTGTTTCAGTCCTGCATTAGGCTTCCGCAGCATTGATTGAGCATTGGTGTCCAATGCTGAATCAAGGCTCGCGCTGCAGTCTGGAATCGGTGTTACATTAAAGCTTCGATCATTCCTGCTCTCGCTGATTCACTCATGCTCAATCAATGTTGACCAATGCTCGGCCAATCTTTATAAAGCCTTAACTCGGCGTCACTTCGCGCCTGGGTATATATACAGTACGAAAACCTACCACGTCAATCATGTCCCATGAGTGGGAGTGAGACAGACTTATGCGATTCCCATACTTTCCTATGACTGACGGATATATATATAGTATATGAGGCATTCCATTTCAAAACGACCCCTTTCGTAAACAATTGCCAATAAGAAAAAAATATATTTTTTTAATAATTTAATTCAAATAGAAAATTGAGTTTAAAAGTTAAACTTTGAAAAATTTCAAAACACGTTACCTCCGATTTTAATAAAATTCATATCAAACGAAAGCTTGAATATTCTTCTTTTTATTTATTAAACGATAGTAATGGACATTTCAGTAAATTTTAATTAATTAATTAAAATTTACAGACATTTAGAAGGTTATTATGCATAAATTGAGAAAAACAAATGCCGCCCTATACTTAATAAATGGTTTTCTCAATATAACCTTCGAAATGTTTGTAAAATTTAATTATTTTCTCAAAATCCACTGAAATGTCCATTATTATCGTTTGATAAATAAAAAGAAGAATATTCAAGCTTTTGTTTGATATAAATTTTATTAAAATCGGAGGTAACGTGTTTTGAGATTTTTCAATGTTTAACATTTAAACTCAATTTTCTATTTGAATTAAATTATTAAAAAAATATATTTTTTTCTTATCAGAAAGTTCAGAAATTCTACTTTCGAAATCACTAATATAAAAAGTAATTTGGTTCTACAGAATGGAAGAAATATTCATTTAAAAATTGTCTTACATTGGCAATTGTTTACGAAGGGGGTCGTTTTGAAATGGAATGCCTCATATAATATGACAAGACACGATGTATTTAAATTCAATCAGAGCAAATTGTTAAGTATCAATTATTTAATTATTGAAATTTCACTCGAGATCGGGGCAACCAACTTCGGTTAGCATTAATTATAAGATCAAAGGATCACGACTGGTACGTGAATAATCTATAGGAAACAGCTAAAGGGATACCCGAGAAACTATGATGCTTACTAGGCAAAGCTCACACAGATCGTTCTTCCATATAACTGACCTTTTTGATCTACATTCGATCAAGAGAGGCTATTACAAAAAGCCAACTTCAAAATCACTCTCTAAATTTGAATTAGTAAAAATCTTTACTAATTCCCATTAGTAACTGATTAATAGAAAAAAAATTGTTAAAAAAATATGTTTTTGAAAAATTTGACAAATGGTACGAAGTTGAAGGTTAGTTAGGATTCAACTTCGTACCATTTGTCAAATTTTTCAAAAAACACATTTTTTTAAAAAATTTTTTCTATTAATCTTATTAAATGTCCATAATATATTATAGGGGAATGGAAACTAGAAAAGTTAAGCTTTATTTTCATATAATTTTGATAAAAATCGACGGGGGGGTGTTTTGAGATATTAAGAGTTTAAACTTCCAAACAGGAATTTCTCTACGAAATTGAGAGAAATTTTAAAAAATAAAAATAGCACTAGAAAGTTTATGAAATTCTCTTTCGATTCAGTGTATAATATTTTACAAATAATTAAATTTTTATATAATAAAATTTATTAGAAAATCGCTCTCCTTGCGATTATTTTTTGTTAGTGGAATGATTTGAAATGAAATGCCTCGTATGTTTCTACTATTACTGACAAATTTCCATTATAAAAATTTGAAAATTTTACTTTAGAAGTATTAGTAAAATTTACAGTGGGAATAATAATATTTAATTATAATAGGTTTTAAAATTTCAAAAAATTAAAATCTTTCCAAAGTTTGCGAAAAATAGAAATTTCTATTCCTTGGTTGGCCCAAGGTTGGCCTAACTTTGACAAGCGAAGTTTTGGTTGCCAGAGTTTGCCCAACTTTGGCAAGTACTTGTGCCCACAGTTGGCCCGACTTTGCAAGCCAACCATTAAATGCAGAGTTTAACCAACCGTCGGGCCAACTTTGGCGACAAAGGTTGGCACAACTCATCAAAACGTAGTTTAAAAGACTTTCAGTTTCGGTTGGCCGAACTCTGGGCCACGGTTGGCCCGACGGTTGGCAAAACTTTGTGAAACGCAGTTTAATTGACTTACATTATTTTGGTCGGCCGAACTCTGGGCCACGGTTGGCCCGACGGTTGGCAAAACTATGTGAAACGCAGTTTAATTGACTTACATTATTTTGGTCGGCCGAACTCTGGGCCACGGTTGGCCCAACGGTTGGCAAAACTTTGTCAAATGCAGTTTAAATGACTTAAACTTTCTTGGTTGGCCGAACTCTGGGCCACGGTTGGCCCGACTGTTGCAGCTTTAATATACATTTTGCGTTATGCACTCCCATTTGAGCGTAGCGTAGTGGTCAGTGTATAAGTCTTCGGTGCGTTAGCCCAGGCGGAAAAGTCGGACGAATGTCGGAGTTTACAACCGGCTGGGATCCGCGCCCGTACAGACCGCAAGTACCGACGGTCTGTACCGATTCGGATCTGAAAAAGCAACCGGCGCGGTACAGATTATGCTCCGACTGTCGGAACCGTCTTCCCACTATTGTCAGTACTGGCTCGGTACTGGATTTCTTCCGCCGGCGGATCTTATTCTTCTGCGGCGTCGGAAGAATGACGGATATGTTGAGTCTGTACTGGCTCGGTACTGGAACGGATCCGACTGCGGATCTCGTCATTTATTGTCACATTATAAATTAAATAATTATTACAAGTAATTGCATTATTTTAGAAAATAATTATTAATAAATGAATCTAATCAATATATTAAGTAATTATTTATTGAGACTTTTTTAAAAATTAAATAATTAGAAAAATTCGTTATTAATTAATATTATAAATTATAAATTAATAATATCTCAATAATAATTGAATAATTGTTTCTCAATATAATAATATTGAAGGTAATGATATTAATAATTTTAATTAATATTAATATTGATAATTTATTATTAATTCTCAATAATATTAATGTTAATAAATTAATAATATATAAAATTAAGTAATAATATCTTAATAATAATAAATTTATTATTATTGAGATATTAATTAAAATTATTAATATTATTACGTTCAATATTATTATATTGAAAAACAATTATTCAATATATGTATTATATAATAATAAAAATATAACAAGTTTCTTTTTTAACGAAATATTGAAATAGTCCTAAATATACATTCAATAAAGTATTGAAAATATAGCGGTAACATTGACGCGTAGTAATTCTACAAGTTTTATTTCAGCTTGTGACACTTGAGAGTATTTAAGATTTGAGAGTCCCATGCGAGCGTAGCATAGTGGTTAGCGTGCGAGATTTCGGTGCGTAAATATTCGGTTAGGCGTAGGTTCGTACCCCAAGCGTTAGGATTTTTCAAATGTCTATTAGAGTGGTCGTTAATTTGCGAAATTTTGAATTTCTTTCATTCCACCCCCTAATTCGCTTCCAAATGTGATAAAAATGAGCTACGCGAAAGAAGAGCTCATTTAATTAATATTAACCCGTGCCTGTAGAGGGTTAAAGTTTAAATGGGGTTTAACATAGGTTTAGTGAATTTATTCAGACTTTATATTCTAACTTTTGTTTTTATTGATTTTTTTGTTTACAACTCTGCATACTTACAGTTTAGGATGTGCTAAAGCCGAATATGTAGTCAAAAATAAGTTTTGACAGGTGACAGCTGTCAAAAATGCTGTCAAACTTTTGACAAGGAGTATTTAAGTATTTTATTTAATTATTTTACATTCATTTAAATAAGTTTAAGTATTTTCTAGACAATTGAGATCAAACTAATTGGCAACATGTCTTTTTGACAGTTGACAGCTGTCAAAAAATGTCAAACTTACAAAATTTTAGTTTTTTTAGAAATTTTACCTTTCTTTTTTCAAGTAAAATTATTCTTTAGACTACTGAGATCAAACCGAATAACGGAATATCATTTCAACAGATGACAGCTGTCAAATATGCTGCCAAACTTTTGAAAATGAGATTTTTTGAAGTATTATGCAATATTTTACTCAATTTTAATTTTTTTAAACACTAAGATTTATTTAAATGCCAACATGTTATTTTGACAGATGACAGCTGTCAAAAATGCTAACAAAGTTTTAAAAACGAGATTTTTAAAAGATCCTTAGGTCAAATAGACAGTAATTATATTTTGCTATTTATTTACTTGGAAATATGTTGACAGTGGAAAATAAATGAAACGTAAGTTAAATATGATTTATTGTTTATTAGAAAACTTTACTAAAATAATAGAATTACATGGTATTGGGCTGCGCTATTTATGGTTAGTATTAATAGCACTAGCTATCAACAGTTGAGCCTTTTTTTTCTTTTAAAATCTCGTTTTTAAAACTTTGTTAGCATTTTTGACAGCTGTCATCTGTCAAAATAACATGTTGCCATTTAAATAAATCTTAGTGTTTAAAGAAAATTAAAATTGAGTAAAATATTGCATAACACTTCAAAAAATCTCATTTTCAAAAGTTTGGCAGCATATTTGACAGCTGTCATCTGTTGAAATGATATTCCGTTATTCGGTTTGATCTCAGTAGTCTAAAGAATAATTTTATTTGAAAAAAGAAAGGTAAAATTTCTAAAAAAACTAAAATTTTGTAAGCTTGACATTTTTTGACAGCTGTCAACTGTCAAAAAGACATGTTGCCACTTAGTTTGATCTCAATTGTCTAGAAAATACTTAAACTTATTTAAATGAATGTAAAATAATTAAATAAAATACTTAAATACTCCTTGTCAAAAGTTTGACAGCATTTTTGACAGCTGTCACCTGTCAAAACTTATTTTTGACTACATATTCGGTTTTAGCACATCCTAAACTGTAAGTATGCAGAGTTGTAAACAAAAAAATCAATAAAAACAAAAGTTAGAATATAAAGTCTGAATAAATGCACTAAACCTATGTTAAACCCCATTTAAACTTTAACCCTTTACAGGCACGGGTTAATATTAATTAAATGAGCTCTTCTTTCGCGTAGCTCATTTTTATCACATTTGGAAGCGAATTAGGGGGTGGAATGAAAGAAATTCAAAATTTCGCAAATTAACGACCACTCTAATGTCTATGTAATAAAAAATTGCGTTTAAGTGTATAAAAAAAATGTGTAAAGTGAACTGTCAATGAATTGTCATTAGTATTTATCTTTTGCAATTAATTATTATTTTTTGTATTGATATTTGTTGAAATTATCATTTGGATCCGACCCGGTTGTCAGTCGGTAGAATGCCAGCGCTCAGCTGGCTATTAAATGAAAAATCCGCGGTCGGTAGAATGCCAGATCCCAGCCGGTTGAATTATACACGGAACGGCTTCTCCCGGCCGGTCAGCGGGCGGTAGAATGCCAGTTCCGAGCCGGTTGCCAGCGCGCTCCTGGCCTAGTCACTATTCGGTAGAATGCCCGTTCACATTCGGTTGGCAGGCGGTTCCCAGCCAGTACAGTTACACCGGCGTCAGTACGAGCTAGGATCCGCGCCGGTTGGAAATTTCCGCCTGGGAGGTTAGGGGTTCGATCCCAGCGAGCGTTAGATATTTTCGAAAATGTATGTATGAGATTGTGTTTAATATTAATAGGTAAAGGTTATATCTGATGTTCCCGCTAATAATAACGTGTTAATTGTTTAAATAATGTAGTTTTTTAATAATTTTTTACCTTTGGCTGTTGAAGTTGGCCAAACTTTGAAAATTGTGGTTGGCCCAATTTACGCATCTAAAGTTGTGCCAACTTTGGCGTCAGTCTTTGGACCAACCATTGAAATGTATAGTTGGCACAACATATGCATTGTAAGTTGGGCCAACTTCCTTATGAGTTGTCGGGCCAACCATCGTCGCCATTAGACGGTCGCCGTTATCATCTGTATGGTTGGCCCAACCTCTGGCACGAGAAGTTGGACCGACTTTGTAAAAGTTGGCCCAACTATGGGCCGACCAAAAAATCGCACCTGGGTAATAAAAAATGACAATTTTTGTAAGTTTTATTCTTTAAAAAAAGGGGGAATAATTGCTGTATTTACAATACTTTGTTTATAATGTAATTGATGAATTAAAGGGATAATAAATAAGTAAATAATTTCCTTGGATCAAGTAATTTTCATTTGATCAAAACAAATTTTTTTTCCATTGTACACAGAAAATAAAATACGAACATTTGAGAAATAATTAAAAATAAATAAAAATAACTAAAATAAAAAATTTATGTTTTTCTACCTTCTATTGATCGAATTTACTTTACATTGAAAAAAAAACTAAAGATAAGTGAAAACAAATTTTTATCTGATTTAAAATCTGATGACAATTTTTAAATTTCAACCCGAACTGTCTTTTTCGTTATCTAAAAATGTCACGTAGTTTTATTTTTATTAAGAGAAACGACGGTATAAATATTCAGATCTTCATAATAACCACAAACGAGGACCTGTACATCTCATTACGGCAAACGATTTTTTTCTAACTTGACACATAAAACAACTGGGTCAAAGTAGTAGGCATCTAACTGCTTTGATGTTAAAACAAGTAATCTTATTAAAAAAAAAGAACTAACCAATTCAAAGCGGAAATAATCCACGATAATTACAACACTCGATACTTCCTCTTTTTCGAGAATAGTAACCAATTTTCGAAAATTGGCAAAACGATGTTTACGTTTTGTTCAAATATTGGGCATTAATTGGCTATTGTCAACTCCATAAACTGAAAGGAAAACGAAACATTGATTATGGTCGAAACTCAATTTTCGAAAGCTTTTTACACACGCGAATCATCGAACTGTTTTCAAGCTTTTTTTCATCGAACAAATTTTCTCTCATTTGTCATGGAGAATTGCATTAAAAAAAAGGAATATTTTACATTTAAGCAATAAACTTATGTATTAAATTATGCGTTTGATAAAAAACTTGCAATAGATTTTGAAAATATTTGAATTAATGAAGTAAATAAAGACTGAAATGATCCTCAATCAAAATGTATCTTGAATATTTTTTTTCAAGAGGATAGAACCTGCACCTGTTTCTTTTTAACGTGAAGACCTTCAACTAAAAACTTATCTGCATGAATAGAATACTCGTATTTCATGATATCCTTCTTTTTTCAAATAAAGTGCAAGTCACAAGGATGCTTTCCTACACTTAAACCACCTTCTATTCGCATGTTACAGTAACTCTTGGCATACTTTCAAAGAATTCCCACGAAATTTATGAAGACTTCGAAATCCTCCTAGTACTTTACGAATTTATCATTCAAATACCCGAATCCCCCTTCTAAAAGGAGTGTCGAAAAATCTTGTCCCGGCTATTTCTTGTCTATTCTATAAAATTTACATTCAAAGCAAACTTGATATACAACAAACTAAAATCAATTTCCAAATTGTCTTTTCACAATGTGCATTCTACGTCCTAGTTTAACAATTTTGAAAAAATATATTTGGAATAAATGGAAACTATTTTTATTGACTGAAACTAAATTTTTGCTATATTTATATGAAAATCACTATAGGATTAGAAATTAAATATGACTAATAAAACTGCAGTCGAATATGAATATAATTATTACTCATACTATTCTTACACTGTAAAAAATTTAGGGAGTTAACGGACTTGGGAGTGAAATTTTTCGAGTTAAAAATCAACTCCAAAAGAGAGTTAATTTCTAACTCCCTTCATTCAACACCCGCGCGAGTTATTTTTTCCATGGGGAGTTAGCATTGGGTGTTAAATTTTAACTCTCTTTATTTAATTCCCCTGGCATTAACTCCCCAATGGGTGCGACTTTTATAGACCCCCCGGGGGAGTTAAAATTTAACTCCCTTTTTTTATAGTGTATTTGAAACACATAAAATGTCTTAGTCCACATATTTGAAACAGATATGTGTCTCATTTTAAGGTGTCTTACACATTTAGCAATGCATTTTGAGACACGAAATGTGTTTCGAGTATCCGTCTCACACTAAGAAGACGTTTTACGTGTCTTATACGCATTGAGTTACCTTTAATGTCTTAAAATGAGACACGAGTTGAAATCAAATGTCTCAATATAAAACAGATTTTGTATCTCAATGTTTTAAACACTTAAAGCAACTCATTTTAAGACACGAGTGAGATACCAGTTTTTGCAGTGAAGTCCCTCTGTAATTTACTCTTACTACACTGAGAAAAAAATCACAAAAATAAAAAAAATTTTATTAGATTAACATTAGTTTTAAACATTTAAAATAACATTAACATTAATATTTTTTTTTTACCTAAATACATTTGACTTTCACTACTCATACTAAAACTGAAAGATAATTTTAAAAGTCTGACTGCAAATGTCCTTGACTACTGATGCTATAATAGTACAAGAAATAGAAGTCTAAATATTTTTGGCTATAACTATACTAATACTAAAAAATAAAAGTACATTTAAAAGTTTTTGTCGAATTGAAACTGACTTTACTATTGATACAGAAATTATAAAAATACAGAACTATTTGAAACTTACTTTGACTACTGAATTTAAATTGTAATTGTAATTGGATTCGAAAATTTTTTTTTTCATTCAAATTTGTCTTTTAATGAAAACTCATTTTTTTACTTTCTGAAGACGAAATTACAAGAATATTTAAAAAGTCTGACTGTAATTGCCTTCGACTACTACCCGTGTAGAAATTTTAGTTTGGCTGTAATCAGGGCCAAATCGGGTAAAATAGGGCCGAAATCAGGGAAAACATGAAATGAAACGCTTTATCCGATAGGGACCTGCCGAGAAATTTTTAAATAGGGGCCTATTCGGGTTGTGAAAGGGGACACACTTATCTTAATTAATTGTAAATTTGACGGTCTTTTTCGCTGTCATCAATGACATTCTTAGTTTATTCAGTAATAATTTATTTTAAATAACATTTTTTAATTTAATAAATACAAGAATAATAATAATAGTAATAAAATTCAAAATAAAAAGTGCTGAGCTTTCCCGAGTCGAAATTTAGACCCTACTTAGCCTCTGAAAATGTAGGGCTTATTCAGGTTTAGCAGTCGTAAAGTAGGGTCTGATTTCAATACAATTTTTAAAAACTAGACCCTCCTTTGACTCCCAAAATAGGCTGAAATTTGCCAATCTTCCATTTGGAGAAGCAAAGGAGGGTCTACTTCTAAGAAACCTATACCGTACTTTTAAACCTCGTAGACCCTACTTTCATACTCCTAGACCCTACAATTAGAAAAAGAAAAATTTGAAGATTTGCTCAGATTCAATTGAAGCACTTGGGATGAGTAAAAGTGGAATTTTATGTGTTTTATAGCGTCTATATACACGAAGTGTATATAGACGCTATAAAACACATCAGTATTTATGAATTTGGAGTACTTTTTGCATTTGCAGTGTTTCAAGTAATGCATTAAAAAATAATTCTAAATTTTCTTTTAGAATGTAGGGTCTAGGAGTATGAAAGTAGGGTCTACGAGGTTTAAAAGTGCGGTATAGGTTTCTTAGAAGTAGACCCTCCTTTGCTTCTCCAAATGGAAGATTGGCAAATTTCCGCCTATTTTGGGAGTCAAAGTAGGGTCTAATTGTATTAGAATTAGACCCTACTTTACTACTCCTAACACTCAATAGACCCTGAAAATTCAGGGTGAAAGTAGGGCTTAAATTTCGACTCGGGTTAATTTAAACACTATCTAATAATATAACTAATTGTGGTAAAATTGTGATACCAATGAAAGAAGAAATACAAAATATTCTCTTTTCTCAGCATTACAAAGGTTAATTATTTGAAGATAACGATTAGTTTCCTTTGAAAATAAAAATTACCATTTTAATTATTTTTTTATTGAAAATTCAAATTTTTTTAAAATTATTTTAAGATGCTTTAAATATTAATTCTTCTATCACTTTTTTATTATGAATAAAATATGTACTTGAAACTGATTAGCCTATATATGTAATAGAAATTATTTTTTATTTTAATTAATATGAATTTTAATAAATTAGTTATGAAGAAAAATGTAAATAAAAGCAAATAAATATATGTAAATATATAAATAAATAAAAAATTAAACAACAAATAAATAAATTGAAACAAATAAAAATAAATAAAACAACCAATAAGTAAAAGTAAATAAATAAATTAAAACAAATAAATAAAATCAAATAAATAAATAAAGGTAAATAATTAAAAAAATTAATAAATTAAATTTAAAAAAATATAAACGAATAAATATATATTTATTATAATATAAACATAACATGAAATGACAGTATATAAATTTTGACAATATAAACTTAAATCGAAAATGTATTTTTAGTGTTTTTTGAGACAAACTAGATCTGAAATTCTATAAAAAAAATTGTACATTTTACTTACTTTTATTGGCGTTAATGTTTAATTTTTGGAGCTGTTTTATAAAACGATATTTCCTCACACGTTTTAAACTGTTATGTTTTCTCATTTTCAAAGCGTGAAAACGGACTGACATCTGTTAATAATAATTAAATGCAGTTGGAAATAAAAGAAATAATAAATGTTCCGCATTTTAAAAATGACATCTGCAATATGGGTCCCTATCAGGCCCCGAAAACTCCCAGATCAGGCTATAGTGAGGCAGTCCTCATCGGGGCCACATGACAAACAGGATTTAAATAGGTCAATTTCTACACGGGTAATACTAATAATACAAAATATGCAAAAAACATTGACTATTGTTGCCTTTGTTAATACTAAAAACATAAGGTGAGTTAGTTTTAAAGTTTCTGTCTGACTGACACTGCACTGACACTGCACTTACACTGTAAAAAATTTAGGGAGTTAACGGACTCGGGAGTTGGGAGTGAAATTTTTCGAGTTAAAAATCAACTCCAAAAGAGAGTTAATTTCTAACTCCCTTCATTCAACACCCGCGCGAGTTATTTTTTCCTTGTGGAGTTAACATTTGGGTGTGAAATTTTAACTTTCTTTATTTAACTCCCCTGGCATTAACTCCCCAATGGGTGCGACTTTTATAGAATCCCCCTGGGGAGTTAAAATTTAACTCCCTTTTTTTACAGTGAACAATCAAATCACAACTTTAGACTTAGAATAAATTTTTTCTTAAATTATAATTGAATAAAAATTTGTTGAAATAAATTTTAGATATACATTTTTTTCACCAAAAATTATTTTTTAATTAAAAGTTTAGATATTCATAAGGTGTTATCTTTTTCAATTTTCAAAGAAATAAGAAAAGCCGTACCATGATTACGAAAATTCTCTGGGCTGACACTAATTCTCCCATTACCCCACAGAATTCTTACAGGTCACAATTTGGATAAAAAAATTAAAACATAAACAAATTTTATTATTATCTCAATTTTTATACATGTTTTTTATATACATCATATTCACCTGTAATATAATGACAAAACATAACTGAATAATACAATTTTAAATATTTATTGTGATTTTTGGAAATATTTTTCATTTAAGGCGACTCCAAAAAAAAATTGATTTGCGGTGTACGCTCTAACTCGCGACAGAATCATCCAAATCAAAAAAATCAAAGTGCATTTGTCAAAGGAGATGTTTTTTGAGGTAACGCTGTGAGCTTTTTAAAAAAAAAATTACCAATTTTACAATAACAAATTAATCGATTTTTTTTATAGCGAAAATCGACTTTTTGGCTTTCAAATGCTATAAAAAATAGAAAAATAAAAAAACAATTCCTTCCAGCGTTACCTCAAAAAACATCTCCTTTAACAAATGCACTTTGATTATTTTGTTTTAGATGATTCTATTGCGAGTTAGAGTGTACACCGCAAATCAATCTTTTTGAAGGTGCCTGAGGAAAATCTCATTATCTCGCTCAATTCTTAATATTTTTAAATTAAAATTTAAAATTTAGAGAAATATTGTTCAAATGTTGCAAGATTATATGCAAAGCGATAAAATAAATTAACTTTCTGCGTATCGACAAAAAAAATTCTTAAAAACATGCTTTTTTCACCGTTTAGACCTTACCCCCCCCCCCCCCCCAACAACGAAAACTCAAAAATACATTTTCCCTTGTCTTTATTAAAAATTTGTCAAAAATGTGATCGTTTGTTTTTGTATGGCATAAATAAAGGTTGTCGAAGATTTTCCAGGCATTACAGCAAATTTTAATGCCTCTAAGTACCTACGTGAAATTTAAAAGCTCCATTACCCGCACGGTCTCCTACATAATTGTCTCATATTCGGGATAGAAAAAATTGCAAATTATCTCCTTGCTCCTTGCAAACTTTTCTCCTGATTAAAAACTTCTTTTTTTACAATAATCAAAAAATTGCAATAATGTCGATCGTCTGACTGCAACTGACTTTTGCTACTGATATCAAAATTTACAATAATATGAAAACTTTTGTCCGACTGCAACTGACATTTATTACTTATTTCTGAAATAACAAAAGTCTGAATGCAACTGACGTTTATCACTTAAAATCTTTGATATTTACTGATTTTTAAAAAACCATGACTAAAATAATATATATTTATCCTATATTATAGGGTAAACCATTGTAAAAATGTTGTTTTTGGTATTAGGGGAGACCGGGGCGTAATGAATAATTGTAATTTGTTTAAAAACCGTAAATCGTAATAATTTCGCACAATAGACAAGTTATTGTACTTGGTATACTGCAAGTTTGTCGGAAGTTTCATTAATATTTATTCATTATTGTAAGAAATATAGTAGAAAAACTATTTTTGACATACGAAAGTAACTTTTCAAAATTTTCGTTATTTCGTTCTATTTTTTTCAAAAATAGCTTTAAAAAAAACTGAAATGAGGTTTCGATCTTGACACGTTTGTTTTTAAGGGACAATTCGAGATTTTTGATTCACACTTCCGGTATTGTTAAAAAAAAGCCAAATATTTGCCGAGTACCCCCGGGGCGTAATGGCTAGTTTTTCCCGGGGCGTGTTGGCTAATGCAATACGCTATGTATAAAGAGCAAACCATATCGGCGAAGTGTAGGTTTGTTTTCGCGGTTACTTGTCACTTAGTTTAAGTATGATTAGGTGTTTTTATCAAAATTTTTAAGTTTACGATTATAATGAGAAATTACAAAAAAATGAAGAGAGTGCCAATATCACAGGACATTATTGAAAAAGCGATAGAAGAAGTATTGCTAAATAAAAATTGCATTCACGGAATACCCAGGAACCTTAATTTACAATATACAATAAGATTGGAAACTGTAGATAATAATTAGCAATCATTATTAATTACGCCCCGGGAGTTATCCATTACGCCCCGGCTCGGGCCGTATTTTGGAGCTCTGCATTGCTCCAGAAAAACTGTTGTAGAATAAAAAGTAAGAGTCATATCGGGACGTTTGTAGTCTTAAAAGAAAGCTGAGATACCAGAGTAACTTTTCTGAAAAATAAACATTCAATTCGAACAAAAATGTCCGAGTAAAACCACAAAGAGTGAAAAGTTAGCCATTACGCCCCGGTCTACCCTACTAATTTCTCAATTTTTTTTCAATAATTTTCCATTTTTCATTCAGAAACTGATTATTCCTTAAAAAGTTAGTTACTTTTCAATAACTTACAAGATGAAGCTAACAATAAGCAAATATTTTTAATCAAATTGAATATTTAAAACCACAAGAAACAAAATTTTCGACAGATTCACAAAAAATTGAGATATTCGGTTCTTAAAATAAAATTCATAACTCTCTTATTTTTATATCAAGGTAGTTAATTAAAATAAGATCAAAATGGGCAACATTCTATCAGTAATCGAAAATGTCTTTAATAGTTCTATAAAATTTCCATAATTTTTTGAAATAAATTTTTTTGACAACTTGCATAATAAATAAAAATAAAATATAGCATTAAAATTTTGATATTTCTTTTAATGGTTAAAAAATTTTGCAGCAATGGTCAAAAGAACAAAAAAACATTCAGAAATTTCTGAGATTAAAAAATTTTCCAATATCTGTCGCAAGTTTTTGGCACTAGTCCATTTTGTTAGGAAATTCCAAACTTTAAAAATTTTCCCCAATGATTCTCAAAAAGTTTGGCAATGAAACGAATATTTTCGATTAATATTAATTCTAAAAATTTGACCCAATTTTTTCTTTCTGTAAAATTTCACCCATCGTTCCAATATCACGCTATATACAATATAATAATTCCGCATGGATATGAAAAGATTTAATTTGTGACTTTGGCAGAAAGTTAGAAAGTGGTCCAAGGAGGATAGTATAAAAGGAATATGACTCAAAAGAAAAATATCACTCATCATACCGAGCGAAGGAGCTCTAATTGCACTTTTTTCTCTCACCTCTGGTCACAGCGCTTTTTCTTTATTCTTTCTAATATCAACTAATGTTAGCCCACCCATCCCACAAGTGCATCAGTCTGTTGCAGTTCCTGGTCGATATTCGCGTCCGTTTCTACTGTAACTATAGCAACGCCTCTTGCAAGGAGGATATACGTCTATTCGAATAAGCTTCATCTTTAATTATATGTAATACTGCCTCATTCCAATTCCACAATTCAAGCTTTTTCTGCCTGTCGCATCGGAGAGAAAAGTACTCTTATATATAAAAAGCAAACGTCTCCCTTTTCACCCGATTCGATACAGGGACGTAAAGAATCAGGATATATTGACTGAATAGTAGCAACGGACATCAGTTATTACTTGTGCTGAATAGCATTACTCTATAAAATAAATCCTATTTTCATTTTTCTTTTATGCTTCGTAAAATCTGCTTTTCTCCCTGTAAGAATTAAGAAATCTGTCAAGAGACTTTCTTCACATTATTCTCTTCAACGAAGCATAAAAAAAATATTATCCCCCAAAGACAAATAAGAGTAGGCAAAAGTACCGGTGAAATTGGCGGCGACGCTGAATGTCAAAATTCGTTTTTCCCGTCTAATTAAAAAAAGACCTCCTGTTCTCTCTAAATTTGAATTAGTAAAAATGTTTACTCATTTGATTTAGTGACTGACTTTTTGCTTTTGAATTTGCAAATTTTAATATAAATAGTAATTCCTACTAATTTATTAGTAAAATTTACTAATTCAAATTTATATAGCTCTAACTTAATTTATGTTAAAAGTATTTTAATACGACTTTTAACTTTGCTTCGTCTGATTGCTCTTTAAGCAGTGTCATTTTATTAATTTTAATATGGCAGATCTAACATGGCGGACGATAAAATTAAATTTCAACAAATTTGATTAAAACTTGTTACCGAGGGTTTTGGGGGTAGCTGATTACAAATATGTTGTTAGATTTTGAAATTGAAATTGGTTAATTCAATATTTTAGTCAAAAATAAATCCCCAGAGTAACGAATTTCAAGCTAATTCTTCTAAATCTAACATCATCTTCCAGGGATCATAGTGATTTTTTCATCCTAATATTAAGAGAAAAGGGAGATTTTATTTTCCAAAAAGGCAGGGTGTCTACAACTAATCTGAAAAAAATTTCCCTTACATTTCCAGGTTTTCCAGGCCTTCTAAAATTTTTTTTCCAGGTTTTAAGAATCGACATAATAAGAGGTTACAAAAAAATACTGGTTAAATTTTATTTAACCTATTTTTATTTATTTTTTTTTTATTTTATTTTATTTTAACACTTATAAATGACGTGGGAGAAGTATTCACAACGTTTGTTATCAACGACTTAAAGAAAAAAACTGTTTTTCACTCAGAAAACAATATTTTACGTTTATAAAATTTTCCTTTTTTAACTTTTTGTTCAAGAAACATTGTAAAAGTTTTATTAAGACAAAAAGTTTGAATAGAAAATTATGTTTTCTTCTAATAAATCATCGAAAACGTCACCAATGTTATAAATTATGAGTATAAAATGAACATTTTTAAAAAAATTATCAGGGCTCGAACCAGTGACACAGTTTTTAAAAATACGTACTTTACGGACCAAAAATGAAAAATTACGGACCATTTACGAACAAAAATATAACCAGTCCTAGTCAAATAAGAAAACATTTTACTTAAAAATATAAATTTAATTTTTCATAACTGAGGCTCCTGATCTTAAAAGGTCACTTTCAGCATTGATTTTAAATGGTAAATTCGATTCGAAGTGATCGATTTCTTCATGTATTATAATAATTAAAGATAACCGAGTGATAAAATCATTATCAATTCAATTATTATTTTCAACAATTTTAATATTATATTAAAAATATATATATTAAAAATCGTTATTTCCAGAGAAAATTTTATAATAACCGTCGTCAATTTTATTGAAAATTAACAAAATATACTTTGAATTTAGTAAAATTTATTCTGGACATAATAAAATTTGTCAAAAATGCCAAATTATGTTGATTTTTCTTAGAAGTAAAAGTTATTTTATAATTTCTTACCTTTTATAAAAAAATTTCTAAGTTTAAAAACTCTGAGAAATAATATAGAAAGATATTTATGTTTTAAATAACTAAATTTTTCTAAAGTTTGCGAAAAGTAAAAATTTGCTTCTTCAAGCATACAACCTAAAAAAAGTAATCTTGATTTTATACGGATTCCTCTAAACTTAATGCATATTTTCCTCTTATATATTATAGTATCAAAAATAATACACTGTAAAAAATTTAGGTAGTTAACGGACTCGGGAGTTGGGAGTTAAATTTTTCGAGTTAAAAATCAACTCCAAAAGAGAGTTAATTTCTAACTCCCTTCATTCAACACCCGCGCGAGTTATTTTTTCCTTGGGGAGTTAGTATTTGGGTGTGAAGTTTTAACTCTCTTTATTTAACTCCCCTGGCATTAACTCCCCAATGGGTGCGACTTTTATAGAATCCCCTGGGGAGTTAAAATTTAACTCCCTTTTTTTACAGTGTATTTATTTATTTACTTCATTTGAATTCAATGTTTTTTACATTTGAACCTCAAAAAATTGTTTTGTTTTATTATTAACCACCAAAGAATAAAAATATTTTAAATTCAAGTGGAATATTTTTGTTTTGAGAGGAAAAATTGAGACGATATTAGAAGAGGATTCTTCATCTAACTATGAGATTACTTTTTTTAGGGTGAAACTAAAAATTTTTCTAACTTACAAAAAATTATAATTTTAATAAATTTTTATTAAAAATAAAAGGAAAAGGGGAGAAAATGTATAATTTTAGGTGTTTTAAGGGATTTTAATAATTTAAGGGGGGTGGAAAAAGGGAAAAAAGGAAACTCGAACTATTTTTAATACTCTTTTCAAAGAATTACCAAAGAGTTAATACACCAAGCAATTAAGTAAGAAAATTTTTTAAATAATAATTTACGTTCAAATTTCGTTTGTAATAAAAATAAAATACCCCTTCTTTAACCATTATTTTCAAGGAGAAAATTCTAACTTTTAAACCTTACAACTTGAAAACTCTTAACATTCTTTCAAGTTTAAAAATAATCAAACTTTTTAGCTTTTCAATTTAAAAGATTTAAAAGTTTAAATGGTCTAAAAAGTTTCTAAACGTTTTACTTACATATACATACATATACGAAAGATATTGAATATTTAGCTATACGTTTTTCTAAAATGGAAAATATATTTAGAATTATTTACATATTTTAAATATTCGTAATATTTAAATATAGAAATATAAAAAGAATACTTAAATATAGAAAATATTAAAAGAATAGGATTTACTAATCGTGTGTAAAAATGCATTTTTACTGTAGGGGAAAATTTTTTGAACTAAAAGTTTTTTTAGTTTATTATACTTCTGCTTTCAACAGCTAATTTTAGAACTTCATTTACAATCGACTTATCGAGACTATATGCGAGCACAGTTTATCAACAACAAGAACCGTTTATCATCAATGTAATTATCGACATTTTTAACTGCAAATTTATATATTTTTTTTTATTAAAAAATTATTCTCTGGATGATAAATTGCATACTCTTTAATTACACACTAATGATGAAAATATTTTATTCTACTTCCATAAATTAATATCAAGTCATTACGTTTTAAAAATTTAAAGATTTAAAATAAAAATTTTATATTCAAAATTAGTTATCAGAAAGATATTATTTTTGTTTATCACCACAAAAACTGTTATCCAATTTTCTACTTTGACGAATCAATAAATAACGAAGAGAAATAATCTCATATTTTACGTATTTGGGGAACTGAATCAAAATCTTTGGTCAAAATTTAAAACTTCAAAAAGGCGGTTCAAAATGGCCAGATTCAAAAACTTTTAAATTTTTTGGTCCCTATTTATTAGAATTAACAAATTTGGTTTGTTATTATTCCTATATTAACAATTTCTTTTTCTCCGCATGTATTCAGTGGATTTAACAAAAATTTGGTTGTTTTAAATAAATTTGTTTAAGTGTGCGCAAAAATTCCAGACATTGTAAATATTGGTTTGCAAATGGTAAAGGTATAACTTAACATTTTTTCCATGTAATACAGTACCGGCCAAAATTGTGAGTCAACCCTTTTTCAAGGGAATGAAAAAAATTTTTTAACATAAAATTAATGAAAACTAAATTTCTTTTGGTATATGTTTTGAAAGATGATAAAATTTTGAAAAGAATAAGACTTTACAGAAGTCATTTGGACAGTATTTTATTTAAATATTTTTAAAAAATTGTCAGTTTCAATGTTTTACAAAAATTTAAATAACTTCTAAAATAATGAACGCTTAAAATGAAACACATATCTCTTTCAAATATGGGGACAAAACGTCTCAAAATGAGACACTTGTTTTTGTAGTGAAAGCATTAACCTGTAATTTTTTTCTTAGAATAAGAAGGACGTCAAAGTTAGACAAAAAAATTCAAAAAATTTGAAATACTCTTATAGAAACCGAATGCTACATCTATTTTTTAATACCAAAAAGTTTGGTATCAAACCAATACAATATGCAGTTGTTTTAAAAGAGACATTGAAAGAAACGAGAACACACATTTACGAAAGTGATGAAAAGAGAAGAAAACAAAGACAGCATTTATTTAGAAACAGAAATCTAAAATGTTTCATGTATACATATTTAAAATCCCTATTCTTGAGTATATGGATTTTAAAAATGCATAAAAACTATATCTAGGTGTACCTTATCGGAAAACTGTCAGCATTTTAAACATGCAGACAATGAGAGTGGTAAGTTTTCAATGCTGGAATGATATTATTCATTCTACATCTAAATAATATTGCAAGTTGTATGATTAGGGTTTGCTAACTCCTCTTACCTAATTAGACCGACACCGAGTTCAAAAGCAAACTTCCTGCAGGTTATATTCCAAACTAGACAATGGTGCTAGATCTCTATGCGCGAAATTATTAGACATTGTGTCGTTGCAGTAAATCCTAACCTGATCTTCAAAATCAGTGGAGGATATAAAGGGAGAAATTGTATACACACATACATATAAGAATGAAAGGGTTGTGTGTGCAATGAATAGAGGTTTGGCAGCAGTGCTGCAGTAACTAGAAGACGAAGAAGAAGAAGAAGAATCGACTACTCCAAGGGGGGTCGTAAACTAATTCCATTAACTTTGGTGTTGCATTAACGAACGAACTCTCTTTCACAGCCCCAAGCAAGAACCGTAATTAGAAATGATACTACTAGTGCGAGAGAACAATCTCGATATTGTATCATGACAGCCATTCAATTCAACACTGTCATTCTGCGAATATTAAACTTTAAAATAGTAATTAAATTTTATAATCACTGCCACTTCCAAGTCATTTATTCAAAATCTTTCCAATAAATCTCAATTGAAATTTATATCTATAATAGTCTCCTAATTTATATATGTACAAGCAACCAACATAATATATGTATGTTATACCGCAGCCATATTGTTTACCGCATCAAATTACAGTATTCCATTTCCTTCAATATTAATACAAACACAAAATGATCTTTCAAGGTATCTAATTAAATTTCCACCGTCTAAACATACATTATAAACACACGCTAATAATACATTTTCCATAAATGCATTTATGGAAAATGTATAAATTAATGTTGCCACAAAAATTTAATTTTGTTTTTTTTAATTATTAGAAAGAATTTTGACTTTTTCCTTGATCCTAGTGAAAATACTTTAAAGAGTTTTTCATTATCAAAAAAATTATTTTAACCCTCCTACGGTTTAATTAAATTGCAGAAATCGGTACCAAAAAAGTTCAATTTACCCTGCATAGACAATTTTATATCTTAACATGCTTTAATAGTTTTTGGGGTCACTGATTACGAATCCGGTGTCCATTTTTGAAAATTCAAAATAGCGGATCCAATATGGCGGAGCTTTTTCAAATTTTTTTTTATTTTAATGCCAGATTCGTAATCAGCGACCCCGAAAACCTCCCGAGTAATGATTTTCATAAGCTGATTTCATAAACTTTTTGATTAAATGTACATTATTTACTTATTAAAAAACTTGCTTGTTTACCTAAGATTTAAAGTTATGCAACTTTGATAAAAATTTATTTTATCATTGCTAACAAATATTTTTGAAAAGCTTATAGCATTAGCTTCAATTTCAACTTTAGATCATGTAATTCTGATGTATTGTTGACGAGTTATAAAATATTTAGTTACCCAAAGTATACTTGGGGTTAACCGTTTTGGCAGTCAATTTACCCCGAGTTAACTGGGGACAAACCGTAGGGAGGTTAAGAATGAGAGTCAGTCAATAAAAATTAATGGTTTTCAAGATTTTTTAATGTAGTTTAACACTAAAAACTAGAATTTACATTGTAGATATTTTATATTTTTTCAATACTTTTGATAAAATTCTCTGACATTTACCTGATTTATTTTTCAATAATAATTTCAAATTAATTTAATTCTAAACTTTCAATTATGGGTACCTACTAAGTTTGTTAAGTAAATTTAGAATTCCAAAAATTTTTCAAATAGAAACGCGGCGTTTAATTAGTTCGATAACAGATTATATTCGCGAAATCTCGACGAAAACTTCTCGACATTTTTAATTTCGAATTCACTTCATATCTGAAAGTATATAGTCGAATAACATCATACGAATCATTCCATTAATTAAATTCCTCTGAAAAGTTTCTCTTTCTTTAGGTTAAAAAAAAGATCGATAAACGTGGCCAGTTCATTAGAAATGAATGCCCGACATCGAAAATAGTTTTAATGCCCAATAGCTGTCTTTTGTGAAAGAAAGAAAGAGTAAAAGATAAAGAGAGAGATGTAAAAGTAATGCAGGATAAAATATTTTTTTCTTGTAAAATTCTCAACTTCCTGCGTGAAGTGTATGATTATTACACTCTCTAGGAGTAATTAGAGTAGGAAATACTTAAGACGAATATGGAAACTTCTTGCCATTAATAACTATTTCAAGTTGTACATCTGTTGCTGTTAGGTATTAATTTCTAATTAGCACCTAACTGGTGAGGCAATGTCAACGTACCTATATATACGTTCAGGATCGCCCGCCAACCCAGTGAACTCTTGTGGGATGTGAAATGAGATCACATAAGAGCCCGCAAGGGATTTTTAAGAATTTTAACAAAAAATTCACTACAGTATATTCAACATTTTTTATAACATGACATAGACATAGAAAAAGAATTCAGTGAAATAAAATAAAGAGTTGAGCTTTTCAAACTGACGTAACTACTAATTAGTTTTTCAGCCACAAAGAAAACATACAACTTTTTACCTCCAAGAAAAATTTAGGTATGGCCTCAAAAAAAGAGAGACTCCAGTCTATGAATTACTCATTTTGTTTATTGTAATACTAGAAGAATGTATTATAAACATTACACGCGGAGAAAAAGCACAATGATGTTTTTATACATTCATACAAGTAAAGCAGAAATGTCTTTCAAAAAAATCCAGAAAAAAACCTGAGAAGGTACTTTTTAATTACGTAAGACAATATTTACATTCTCTAGTTAATTGATAAATGTGTTTTTTCAAAGTATCGTGATTCATCATTTCTAATAGAAAAATTTCTGAACGATTTGTAATAATTTAAATAATATTAGCAACAGTTAATTATTTTTCTTGCGAAGTGTAAATTGTAAATAAATTAAATGTAAATACCATTTTTAATGGTTTGGCATATAAATGTTGTGAACTTAACCTACGTGAAACAGAGTGCATGCTCTAGAGTGAGAAAGAAGTTACAGTCTTTCCTTCTCACTCTCACTGGTCCCCACTCTTTCGCTTACATTCTCCCACTCCTCATTTACACACCTTATGAATTCCGTGCAACATAAATAGGCTCGTTTTCGCTTATTTAAAGCGAAATTATTATTAAATTAAATTGATAAAGATTCTGTTTAAACTTTTTTCAAATTGCAATAAAATTTTCAGCAACTTACAAAAACTATTCTTAATTAAGTACCTAATTTCCTAAAACCCCCAAAAACTACTTCAATAGTTTCACTATTTTTGCACTAATACACTTTTTACTAAAGCGAATTAAAACCATCACTTTTAAGAAATATTAAAAAATAAAAGAAACATTGAACACTAAAAAATCGAATTAAAGATAAAATAACAATTGTAATAACAATTAATATAATAGGATATTAAAATCAATTAAAGTGAATACACGTTTCAAAATAAGTAAATGAAATAATCTTGCAAACATTGCACTACCGAAAACTGCCAACCTTAATTCTCATCCCACCACAAACAATTACTTTGACCACAATACAAACAAACGGTTCTTGACCTTTCTTACTATTGTAGAATTTATCACCGCAATTAAGCACCAACCCTGACCATTCTGACCTATATTGTCCTTTACATGGCAAGACATTACAATAAATTACTACAGTTAAAATTATTACGTGCGTACGAGTTTAGTTTTCGGTAGTGCAATGTTTGCAAGATTATTTCATTTACTTATTTTGAAACGTGTATTCACTTTAATTGATTTATCAATCCTTTTTCTAATGAACAAATAAACACCATATTATACGGAAAAATTGTGTCCAAAAAAAATATTTTATTAACCCCTTCGCAGTCAAGACCAAAATCTCATAAGTGGGCTCAAAATGTCGACAACTTTTTAGAAAACTAAAATTTGCGCAAACGAGCATACTATTGTATTTGGAGTCGCTGATTACGAATCCGATATCAGATTTTGAAAATTCAAAATGTCGGATCCAATATGGCGGACATGAAAATTAAAAATCGACTGAATTGACTTGAAACTCAGGGGTTTTCGGGGTCGCTAATTACGAATCTGATATCAGATCGAAAAAAAAATAAATTCAAAATGGTGGTTCCAATATGGCGGACAACATTTTCTAAAATTCATCGGATTCACTTGAAACTTTTTACTCGGGGGTTTTCAGGGTCGCTGATTACGAAACCGATTTCAGATTTTAAAAATTCAAAATGGCGGATCTAATATAGCGAATGAAATTTTCTAAAATTTATCGGATTCATTTGAAAATCGTTACACTGAGAAAACTGGAGTATTGGACTAAACATCTGGAGGGACAAATCGTTGATATTTGAGAGTTAGCTATTGGATAACAATCTAAATGTTCAAATTCACCATTGACAGATATTCGTGCCATTTCTCTAACAGAGGGACAAATTAAGCATCTTGAGAAATCCCTTCCTTATCCGGCACGAAATGAATAAATATGGCAACCTAACCCCTAAATTAAATACATAAAATGTCAGAAAAATAATTCCTCGCGCATCAGATCGTACACATTTTCTGCGCAACTTTTAACCCTCAGATATAATGGGAGAGAATAAACAAGTAGATTTCCATTATCAATTCAAAATTTATTTTAGAAGGACTATTTAACTCTTTTTATAAGCAAAGGAAACATACACTTTTTGAACCTCTGAATTTGACTCTCCAGTTTTCTCAGTGTACTAGAGGGTTTTCGCTGATTACGAAAAACTTTTGAAACGATAATAAATACAAAATTTTCCCCCGCAGTCAGCTGTTAAGTATACTACGTTACTTACTACCCCAGAGTTTACCACGTGGAGGTATGTGGTCGGATTTTACACTCCTTTATTTATTTTCTTTTTTATATTTTTTTTGTTTGTTCTTATATTGGATCCGCCATTTTCAAAACCGATATTACATTTTTGATCTACGACATCAATAAATCCCAAGTAACAACTTTTAAGTTAATCTGATAAATTTTTTAAAATGGCGCCAGCCATATTTGAAATGCCACATTGTATTTTAAAAATCTTATGCTACATTCGTAATCAGCGTCCCTGAAAACCGCCGAGTAACAAGTTTTAAATGAATCGGTCGAGTTTTTGAAAATGTCGTCCGCTATATTGGATCCGCCATTTTATATTTTTAAAATCTGAAATAGAATTCGTAATCAGCGACCCTGAAAACCCCCGAGTAAATAGTCTCAAGTGAATCCGATGAATTTTAGAAAATGTCGTCCGCCATATTGGATCCGTCATGTTGAATTTTCAAAATCTGATATCAGATTCGTAATCAGCGACCCCGAAAACCCCTGAGTAACAAGTTTCAAGTGAATCCGATGAATTTTTAGAAAATTTCCGCCATATTGGATCCGCCATTTTGAATTTTCAAAATCTGATATTGGATTCGTAATCAGCGACCCCGAAAACCCCTGAGTAACAAGTTTCAAGTGAATCCGATGAATTTTTGAAAATGTCGTCCGACATATTGGATCCGCCATTTTGAATTTTTAAAATCTGAAAACGGATTCGTAATCAGCGACCCCGAAAACCCCCGAGTATAAATTTGTGGAAAAATCTGTTTGTTTTTGTAGGCAAAAATCTGCTTGCGTCTATACACGTCATCGATAGTTTGAGCCCACCTGAACCATGACGTGTATACACGTCATCGACTGCCAAGGGGTTAAAAGTATGACAGAAAAATTGTTTGTTCATTATTTCTCAAAAGTTGTTAATATTTTCAGAAAAATAGAACCTACAGTAACAACTTATTATTATTATTTATAAAATTGAATAATTTTTATTCGTATTATATATTTTTTATGTGTAATAAATCATTTTAATGTATCGAATAATTTTTCTTAGACAAAAAATTATTATTTGAGTCAAACAGATTTTATTTGTATTAAATAACTGCAAATTTTATTAAATAACACAGAAGTACAATCGTATGATTGTTTTTAAAAATTCAAAATGTCGGAACTAACATGGGGGCTGAAAAAGATGAAAATCACTCGAATTTGCTTGAAACTTATTACTCAAGGGGTTCTGGGGTCGCTGTTTAAGAATCTGAAGTCAGATTTTCAAAAGTTAATATGGCGGATTCAATATGGCTGACGAAAAAGTTAAAAATCAATCGGATTTGCTTGAAACTTGCAACTAGGGGATTTTTCAGTGTTTCTGATTACAAATATGATTTTATTCTTTCAAGATGACCTCAAAAACCCCCAAGTAATAAGTTTTAACCCGTTGACTGTCGCTGACGCATATATGCGCAAAACTAAACTGGCCAAAAGTGATTCATGACGCATATATGCGCAACTTAAAGAAGGTGATTAAAAACTTCTTAAATGTTCCTGAAACCGGTTACTCGGGGGTTTTCGAGGTCGCTGATTACGAATATGACATTAGTTTTCCAAAGTTCAAAATGGCGGATCCAATATGGCGGACGACAAAAATAAAAAACTAATTATAATGGCTTGAAACTGAATACTCGGGGGTTTTTAGGGTCGCTGATTACGAATCTGTTATTATTTTTTCAGGGTATTTATCGAAATTTGATTTCACAAAAAATTATCATACTGATGTCAGATTAACCAGTTTCAAACAAATTCAATAAATTTTAAAAAATTTTCCGCCATATTGAACCAGATATTTTGAATTTTGAAAAACTGATTTCAGATTCGTAATCAGCGACCCTGAAAATCCTCAAGTATTCAGTTTCAAGTCAATCTGATCAATTTTTTATTTCGTTGTCCGCCATATTGGATCCACCATTTTAAATTTGAGAAACTAATGTTAAATTCGTAATCAGCGACCCTTAAAACCCCCGAGTAACAAGTTTCAGGCAAATTCGACGAATTTTGAAAAAATTTCCGCCATCTTGGATCCGCCATTTTGAATTTCGAAAAACTGATGTCAGATTCGTAATCAGCGACCCCACAAACCTTAGGGTACCAAGTTTCATAAAAATCCATTAAAAATTTTTTCAACACACTTTTGGCCCAAACAGTGGAAATCTCGTTGACAGCCAAAGGGTTAAGCCAATGCGAGTGATTTTTAACTTTTTCAACCACCACATTGAATCCACTATTTTGATTCTTGTAAATAAACTTCAGATTCGTAATCATCGTATAAATAAGTTAAAAAGCGTTTTTGCCTTTCTGGGTCCAAAAGTTATCCCGAATTTGTTAACCTGTGTAATTAATATTCGTATCGGAAAATTATTTTTATTTGAGTTAAACAGTTTTTATTCGAATCAAATAGTTTTATTTGATTTAAATAATTTTTTTGTGTGGAATCATTTTTATTTGATTCAAATATTTTTTATTCGAATAGTAATGGATAGTCGAGAAATATACTACACTGAGAAAACTGGAGTATTGGACTAAACATCTGGAGGGACAAATCGTTGATATTTGAGAGTTAGCTATTGGATAACAATCTAAATGTTCAAATTCACCATTGACAGATATTCGTGCCATTTCTCTAACAGAGGGACAAATTAACCATCTTGAGAAATCCCTTCCTTATCCGGCGCGAAATGAATAAATATGGCAACCTAACCCCTAAATTAAATACATAAAATGTCAGAAAAATAATTCCTCGCGCATCAGATCGTACACATTTTCTGCGCAACTTTTAACCCTCAGATATAATGGGAGAGAATATACAAGTAGATTTCCATTATCAATTCAAAATTTATTTTAGAAGGACTATTTAACTCTCTTCATAAGCAAAGGAAACATACACTTTTTGAACCTCTGAATTTGACTCTCCAGTTTTCTCAGTGTATTTGAATTAAATTCTAAATATAAATTCAGCCAAATAATAACTTTAAAAGAATGTAACTTTAATTAAAAAAATGTTCTAATATGAAATTCTTACAAATAAAAATTTTATCTAATGAATTAATTCTGACAGTGTTTGGAATTTCTTGAAAAAAATGTTAAGTGATTGTTAAGTATTAAAGTCTTTATTGACTTTAAAAATTATTAAATTCTACACTTGCCATTGAAAACAAATAATTTTTCAATTACAACATTTTATAACCTCATTACAGGGAAAATTTAACATTACCCCACACAACTTACACTAAAACTTAAAACATCGTGTAATTAAAAATTCGTTAAGTTCTGTCTTTTTAATGTAAAACAAGAACAACTGTTACCCTCCTTTTGTTAGATAAATAAAAAGCTAATTAACAATTAAATTCGTGTATAAAACAGAAAATTATCTATGTATTAAAACCCAACTCTAAAATGTGATTAAGCAACGCTATATAGAGTGAATTGAAATACTATTCAACATACATATATACGTATGTAACAATTTAGAAGCTTATTAATAGGTGTTTTTAACGTATATAATGAAATTGAATTCATGTCAAAGTTAGTTTTGTTTGCCACAAAAATGAAATATTCACTTGGATGAACAAACCAGTTAAGTTACTGAATCGTGGATACGGTCATGTTGAATTTTCACGAGGCAATGCGCATTTCAGAAATGAGCTCTGATTCTCGACTGAATATCTACATCTACAGGTTGTTCATTATTCCAGTCGCGCTATTCGGTATGAATGTGCCGATTTCGTTAGACCTGTTTTTGGCAGTGATCCAGAGCGTTTACGGCAATAACTAGGACGTAACAAAAAAAGAAGAAGAAAAAGAAAGAAAAAAAGTTTCCAATCCCTCTCTTGCCCTCTTCTTGCCTTTTTTTCCCTCCAAGACAGCCAAAAAGAACTTGTCGTGAATACGCGACGCTAAAGCTATTTAAAAACTTTTTTATTCTTTGAACCAACCAAGAATACCCATTTTTACTTAAAACGACTTTTAGTTATCAATGAAAGGAAACGGGGAAGATGACGTAACACAATCCACTTTATACTGTTCTTTACTCATCGATTAAGTTTCCTTTCAGAAAAACTTTAAAGAAAATACACAGGGTTGCAACAGAAATTTAATTTTCTTTTTCTATAACTTTTCTCTGATTTCCAGATAGAAATTTCACTTTTCCCTGGCGCCTATAAAAGCAAATTTAAGAAGAATTCAAGTATAAAGGAGATCATTTTTAGAAGCAGAAATTTTAAGGGTGTCGTCTATCTATTTTAAAAATTAAATTAATTACTATAGCTATAGCCATAGTAACAAAACGATTTATTTGATTCAAACATATTTTGTTTAAATCAAACATTGACTACTGATATATCAGAGTGATCATATCTCACATTACATTACATTCTTAAAATTAAATTTTTATTCCACTTATTTTTCGTCACTATCTAAAAAAATAATTATAAAATTTCGAAATGTAAAATTTAAGTTTTCAATTTTTATTTAAATCATTAATTTTTGAAAAAAATTTTAAGAAAAAATATTTCGTTCATTTAAACGATTAAAGCTTGTACTGTATAAATTTAAATCTTTTTTAAAATTAACTATAATTAATAAAAATATTTTAATTGTAATACTTTCAAAATTAAATTAATTTATATGAAACTTGTACCCTTTGATGCTGCTTGTACTCTAACATAGAATACATTCAATTATGACTCTTGTTGTAAAATTAAATTATTTACCATTTAAGTATTAAATTAGTAATCGATTTTGTAAAAAATCTCTAATGAAATTCTTCAACAAATTAAATTACTGTCAATTCACTTTCATTAAATTTTTTAAGTGAATCTAGAAATTTGATAATTTTACAGTACTTTTAATAAAATTTTCTTATTTTTCTACATTATGTACTTTCAAAAATTCCAGTAAAATCATTTATAAAAAATCAATTATGTTTAAAGGAATTGTTGGAAATTTCAATTTTTTTAAAAATTTTCAATTATTTACTGATTGAAAATTCAATAATCTTTAAAAAATTGAACTGAAATATTTAAAAAAAAAAATAATATTATATAAAAAATATTTTAAAAACCAAATGTTTTAGAATTTTAAATAAAGTTTTTCGAAAATACAATTTAAATAAGTTTCGATTTTAATTTTTTCAAAATTTACTAATTAATAGAAATTTCAATTGTAACTCTTTCAAAATTAAATTATTTTAGATCCAATTTGAACCCTTTTATACTGATCTTACACTAACAAATATATGAATAGATTCAATTGTGTCTCTTTGTAAAATTCAATTATTTCAAGGTTTCTAAGTACTCTCGAAAACTGAATCAGTGAAATTTGACTAATTTTCAGTAACTTTATTGTTACGATTTGAATCAGTGAAATTTCACTGAAAATCGCAGTTAAAAATTATTAAAATATCAGTTATTGTCCACTGAACCAGAATTTTTGAAGTAATTCTAAAAATTTGGTATTTTTCCAGTATAGGTACTGTTGATAAAATTCCCTGATATGTTCTGATTTTTCTGACCAACTCCATTTTCCCTGAATTTTTCCTCACTTGTGGCAACCCTAATATGGGCAAATCCACGGAACCGTGTGATTTCATGTTACTCCTCATTTAAACAATTTTTTTTAACATTATATAATTTTTTTAATGTCAATGTCTCTTAGATAACATATAAAACAGAATAGTCAAATAAAACCATAATTTGTATAATCTTCATGTAAAATAAATAGTCATATGTGTACTTAAAAAATTAAATTTGATTTGTTACTTTGGGCTTCTCTTCGACTTAAACGTGTATAACTTTTTCAGCGTAAATTAAAATCGTCCAAGAAAAGTTGTAAATAATTCTTCTAATATTTTAAAATCTATTCCATATCAAAAGAAATATGTGCTCCTTTATTAAAACTAAATGGCAGCAATTCAAGCAATGTTACTCCCATTTTTCAGTAACAGGAAGTCCAAGGTTTTCTTCATTTTGTGCTTTCAGCGGTAATGCAATTCTAATTTTATTTTGAATGAGCTTATTCCTTATGAAAAAATAAATAAATTGAGACCTTACTTAACCGTGTGCCTTTAAAAATAAAGATAATAAAACAATATTTATGTCTACACCTTCAAACGTGAATGATTATAAATTTATACTTTTTTTTAATGGCACACTTACAGCTTAAAAATAATCGGTTGAAACTTTGTGTGAACGGTAGATATTATTATAAATATTCATAATTCTAAATGCTAAATATGTATTCCAATTAAAACATTTTAAAAATATTAAATATAAAAATGTTGTGGAATTTTCATCTTTAAAAGACTCGATCTCATAAGTGTGAATATATCAGTTTTCAATTATTGGAAGGTCGATATGTTTGTTTATATTCAGAAATGTAAATTTCTAGAAATACGGGTTAGAAAATATTTTTCACAATGGTAAGCAAATAATCTTTTGATTTTCAATTTAAAAAAGTTTTAAAAAGTAAAATGTTAAGAATATTTTATGAAAATAAAGATTTTGAATGGTTAAATACGTTATAATTTTATTGTTTGCACTTTAAAACTCGTAAGAGAAATATAAAATAAATATACAAATAAACAATCATTCCTATTGAAGTAAATTATAAGAAATAAATAAAAATAGGTAAAAACATTTGTAAAAACTTTCTACTTAGAAAAATCGACTAGAATATAATTGATTATTATACATATTTCAGTTGTCTTCATTTGTTTTTTCAGTTCAAAAATGACATCTTGCCAATCAAAATTTCAATATACTTTTTTAATTACAATGCTTTCAGCAGTAAATAAAAATGATTCACGCACAGAAAATTTTGTTCTTGAATAAATTTCGAACATATATATCTAAAAATAAAAAGTGTGCTTGTAATTTAAAAATATTTATATTTTTATGTTTAAGGGGTCTTGTAACTTTTTTAGCACTAAAATCGGATGATTTTAAAAAATTTTTTGCTAATAAGTTTTAAAATATAATTGATCGAAAGTTTTTACATGTCATTGTGTATGTTAAGAAGTTTTAAAAAAAGGATTTCAGATTGGAAAAAATATATATACCTTCCTTCTACAGAGGGCGCTTTGTCTACTGGTAAAAATTACTTTCAATTACGGTTGTCTATGTAGCTCATAGCAGAATCATTGAAAATAAAAAAATCAAACATAATTTCAAAATAGATGACTTAATACAGGACCTAAACCTCGAAATACTTAAAAATATCAAAAATTAAGAAAATGGCAAGCTTTTGAATCTAAGAATCTGAAAAAACACAATTTTTTTAAACATAAATATGATACACAAAAAGTGTAATTTTGTACATTAGTAGTAAATAAGAGGTTTAGGTCCTGTATTAAGTCGTCCATTTTGAAATAAAATTTGATTTTTTGATTTTAGACGATTCTGCTATGAGCTACAATGACAACCAATAATTTTTACCAGTGACCAAAGCGCCCTCTGTAGAAAGAAGATACTTATGTTTTTTCAAATATGAAATTCTTTTTTTAAGACTTCCTAACATACACAATGATATGTAAAAACTTTTGATCAATTATATTTTAAAACTTATGAGCAAAAAATTTTTTAAAAACTTCCGATTTTAATGCCTAAAAAAGTTACAAGACCCCTTAAATCGCACGGTTCCGTGGATTCGCCCATATACAGAATTTTTTTTTAAATACGTATATAAAAGCAAAATATATAAATTGTAAAACAGAAGAATTGGATTCCTTTCTAAAAGTGTATTTCTTACTAATTAAAAAAATCAGAGAGGAAATGACATGATTTGCGGAAGAGGAAAGAAATTAAGTTATCCAAATGGAAGAATTATCATCAATCATCATTGGAAAAAAAGAAAGAAATTTGACGAAGAGCGTAAAAAACATAAAAACATACGCAATAAAAGTAGTTTAATGAAGATCTTAAAGGTGGTACTTGAGCACAATCTTTAAGCACACTTCCGTTTTACGGTAACGAAAGAAAACGGGAAAGGTGGCGAGTTGCCAAGTAACGCTTCCTTTATAGCTGCAGAATCTAATGGGTATTACGTGCAATCCGCTTTAATTCGATAAAATTGGTAGTCAGTGTGCCTGGCCTATCCTTCGACAGAGACACATACACACATATTTCACAAAAAAAAAGAAAAACAGGGATTTTCGAGACGCTATGTGTCCCTCTATAAGAGGTTAATTTCACAATTTTCTTTTCGTTTTTCAACGCGATATTCTGCCAGCGTGCTTGACATTCCTACTTATATCCACCTATTCCTATTAGGGATGTAAATGCGGTAATTTCACACGGTAATTACTGGGGTCGGCACGAAAGTAATGCCTTTGAAGGAGACTGCCTCCAGAGTGTCCGGTGTGCCCACTGTTACCCTGAAATTACCCCATTGCACGACATTTAAAAAGAGCCTTCTCGTTTTCCAACTTAAATTTTCAATTTCTCTTCTTCTTCTTCTTCTTCATTTCATTCATTTCAATTTATTAGGTAATTCCATTATCATTTCTAGCACTCTTTTTTATTGTTTTTACATTCTCATCATATGAGAAGGTATTAGTTTTGTGCGAATTTTGACTTTTGCTAATTTTATGAAATCCTCACGTTTTGGGGTCCCCTGAACCCAAAAAACATGGTTTGGCGATGGTGTCTGTCTGTGTGTCTGTCTGTAGACACAAAATTTTGTTCCCACACGGAGAGAAAAATCAAGCTTTCGTAGTTGGTACGGAATTAGTACGAAAGATATTCAATTTTTTGGAAACATTAAAAAAAACGAACATTTTTGCATTTCATTATGGATTGCTTTTAAACTTTCTATACTTGAGTATTACATGTTATTTAGTCACATAATTTTGCAAAAAAATACTATCCTATAACGAAGATGTAAATATAAAAATATTTTCAAAAGATCGAAAAAATTATAATTGATACGAATTACTATGAAGCTTATAATTCAGTAGTATTTTTGGGATCTCTGATTGACATTTTGACGTCAAAATAATGCAATTCAGAATTATTTGCTTATTATTATTATTATTATTATTATTATTATTATTATTATTATTATTATTATTATTATTATTATTATTATTATTATTATTATTATTATTATTATTATTATTTGCGAAACAGTGGCTAATTTTCACTAATTCAAACTTTGAGAGATGATAGACACTTTTATCAAGTATATTCCATAAAGAAAATATTTTAATATTTGCAAATTAAAAATTGTTTGAAAGAATTTGTTTACGAAAATGCTTAAATAATTTTGAATGCAAATTAAAGAGTCATTAAAAAAGAGTATTTCTAACAAGCTAACAAGTGTTTGTGGATATTATATAAAGAATCAGAGGAATAAAATTTATATTCAGGACAGAAAAGTCCACTTGCGAAGTTACAACTAATCTTTTCACACCTTCTTTAGTATTCTTCGTCTTTTATATACTTGTGAATGTTGATTCAATGCTTGTAACTCTCTTTTAATGTTGGAAAAATGAATACAGGCGGTAAAAGATAACGAGGTACTTGAAAAACAATAATTTCCTAATTAGAATAAGAAAAATCCAAAGAATTGTATTTTTAAATAAACGCCCTTTTTCTCAATAAGGTACTCCAATTTAAAAGTAAAAATTATCAATAATGCTTTTCAATATTCTTCAAAAAGAATAACTCAAGTATTTCTATAAAATTGTTAAAAACTTGAATATTAATTTCTCTTTTATTTATTTTCATATTTCAAATTAAATAGACTTTTTTCATTTAAGTTTTTATTTAACAAAGAAAATTTAAATATATTTTTTAAATAATAAATTTTCTGTTTGAAATATGTTGTCTTTTTAATAGCAGTTGATCATAAGAGTTGAAAATTTTGCTGCCATAAAAGAATAAAATCGAATTTTTCTATCGGACAATGAATTTTGAAAAAAAACAAGAGAAGAAAAACACTTGATCCATAAAATGTAAAATATTGAAGAAAAGTTTTCTCAAGAAAGAGTAAAAAAGGAGCGAAGTGTAAACAAAAACCAACATGAGTGACAACATTGAAATAATGTTATAAATACTACTTCAAATGATATTCGAAATAATATTCTCCAAATATTATTGAAAATACTATTTAAAATATTACTCTAAATACCATTTAAAATACTACTCAGAATGTTATTTCAAAAGCTATTCAAAATAATATTTAAAAACTACCTAAAATATTTCTCCAAGATATTAATTTAAATATTGTTGAAAAACTATAAAAATACTATTCCAAGTACCAAAAATATTATTTAAAATAATATTGTTGCAAAACTATTGAAAATACAATTCCAAGTATAAAAAATAGTTTTCATTAAAATTGAAATCATTACCGAGAATTTTCTATGGGCAAATACAAATAATGTTTTCAATAAAAGAAAAAAAGATAAAAAATGGAATTTTGAGAATGCAGGAATAAAAAACATTTTACATGGATATAAAACGAATTTAAGAAAAATTCAACAACCGCTCAGAATTTAAGACACTTTCATTGTCTTAAATGTGAAAAATTAAAAAAAGATTTTCAAAACCCGTTCTCTCTGAGATTATGCAGTTATATTATCACACCAAGTGACGTAAAATTGCTAGCCGAGATATAGTATATGCATACAACATTATATAAGCTTGACGATAATCCTCCTTTATCAAATTGGATTTTAATGTTTAACGAATGAGTTTGCCGACCGAAACTTTCTATCGCTTTGCGCATCATTCCTCTTTCATTATCCAATGTAAACAGACCACAAAAATTTCACACCAACTCAATATCGCTTTTCTTGTTCGGAGAATATAATATCAATAATAAATTAACATTAAAGTCACCTCCCCCGCCTGCATGTTTTTTATTTTTGATATGGGAGTGGTTTTCAATGTATTTTTTACGTTGCACACGATTCTTGGTTTAAAATTTCTTAGCATGTTAGAAATTTGAGAAAAGTGGGGGTAAATAATGCAGAAAACAACTTTTTTGGAATTTATCTCCATGTTTTCAAAATCATTACGAGTTAGGCAATTTTGGGACCCGAAATCGTGTTCAGAGGACAAAAGAATATTGAAAACCACACCCATGTCAAAAATAACTAAAAAATTTCTTTTTTCGAGTTTTTACCTTCACTTTTCTCCAAATCATCTATTTTTTTGGTCTTGCGTAAATGGATCTTAAAGTGAATGTTTTAAGTTTTAATTGAAGATCTCATGGAAGTCCCTAGCATAGTAGGCTAAAGAGAAAAATATATTGAAAACCCCTAAAAACAACATTTTTGGGTCTTCACCCCCACTTTTCTCAAAATACTGACGTGCTACACAACTTTGGAGCCCGCAGGGCTCGAACCAGTGAAAGAATTTAAAAATACGGACTTTACGGACCAAAAATGAAAAATTACGGACCAATTACTGACAAAAATATAACCAGTCCGAGTTAAATAAGAGAAAATTTTATTTAAAACTGTAAATTAAATTTTCCATAACTATAAAACATGAAGATATCGATAACTCCGACGAGTCTTCGACTCGGAGTGATCGATTTCTTCATATTTTATAATCATTAAAGATGCACTGAGAGAAGTCCGGGAACTAATACGTCCCGTGCGAGGCTTGAGTGATAATTTTGAATGTTCTTATGTGAACCCTCGATCGGGACGTCTCAAGCCCCGATAAAAAACGTGGAACGTCCCGAAGCGGGATTACTTACAACTTTTAGTTTCGGTCACGAGTTGTTCTCTCACATGCGGGAACAATGTTTGACAGACTCGGAGCGTCTGAGCCCTAGATTCGAAACATCTCAAACGCAACAAGAACAGTAGCTTATAGCGACGTCTAGCGGTAACTATTACGCCCTGGACTTCTCTCAGTGTGACTGAGTGATAAAATCATTTACCTACAATTCAATTATTATTTACAAGAATTTTTACAATATTTAATTTTACGAAAATTCAATTATTCGTAAATTCTTCAATTAAAGAAATATTGAAAAATAAAAACTTAAAATAATATTTAAAAAAATTCAATTAAACTCTTTCAAAAAAATTAATTTCAAAATTCAATTATTTCTAAAAATTCACGCTATCTTGCTCTAAATATTAAATTATTATCTAAAATTTTAACTGAAATTCATTTTTAAATCAATTTTTATTAGAAAATTCTACGAGAATACAATTATTTTAATACAAAAATAAATAATTTATTCAATAAAATTGAATGTCTCTTAAAATTCAATTCACATAAAAAATTTTATGAACAAATTTTTAAATAAATGAATTCTCTCCACGAATTTTAATAGGATTTTTAAGAATAATTACATTTTTCGAGAAATTCGATTGAAATTGTATTAAAAATAGTTGAAATTCTTCGATGAGTTTTATTATTTGTAAAAATAATTGAAAAGAAGAATTTTATTATTGTTGAACAATATTTAATTTTTGCGAAGAATATTATTACTCTTGAAAATAATTGAATTTTTCCAATAATTTGTAACTTTTACAAAATTGAATTTTTTTTCGTGTTTTTAACTAAACATCTTCTATAAATCCATTATTTTGAATAATTTTTGAAAAAGTTCTTTAAGAATTTTCAAATTCATTTGTTTACAATTCAATTTTACAAAATTTCAATTATTCGTAAATTGTTCAATTAAATATATATTAGAAAATAAAAACTTTAAATAATTTAAAAAAAATCGGCAATTAAAGTTTCTCTAAAAAAATTAATTCCACAGGATTATGACTTAAAAATATGAAAAATTCAAATTTTCAAAGATTTTAATCTGAAACCTTTTCAAAATTCAATTATTTCTAAAAATTTACGCTCTAATGCTTTTAAAATTCAATTAAATCTAAAATTTTAACTGAAATCCATTTTTAAATCAATGTTTATGAGAAAATTCTACTAGAATTCAATTATTTAAATACAAAAATAACAATTTATTGAATAATTGCATGTTTCTTAAAATTGAATTCTCATAAAGAATTTTATCTATAAATTTTTAAATACACTGAGGAAACGATTTATTTGATTCAAATATATTTTGTTTAAATCAAACTTAAAATATCTTTGTTCTACAGTCAAACATATATTTAAGTTTAATTCAAACATGTTTTTTGGTTCATTAAAAGAAATAATATAAGGGAGACTGGGGCGAAAAGTTAAATTTTGCATAAATGATTTTTTTTAGACAATATAATCCGCTTAGATGCACGGAAAAAATAAATTCTGTAAGAATTCCTGAATTTGTTCCATAATTGAGGATTTGTGCAAAGTTCCAGAAATTTTTAGAAATTCAATGTAAGTATATCTGAATCGTTCCGAACTAATTACGAAACGGTTTTTGTGAGACTTTAAAAATCAGCATTGTAAATAAATTCCTGGAGAAATACAGGACTGGTCTATAATATTATCGAAATTTTGTCGTAGAAATTATATTTCTTCTAAAATAGTATTTACAAGCGTCTAATCAAGGAGAACTCTAGTTTAAATTTCATAATAATTCGCGAACTTCATCGAAAGAAAAGATGTGCCTACCCCGTTTCTCACAAGCGCTGAATAATAGTAAAGTCTAGTATATAAGAGACTTCCCAGGTCCCTACAACCAGCGTGCGATTCAATGCGTCGTGTATTTGCGTTTATTTGTGTATAAATTATGTGTGCGTTAGAATATATGTAGGTAGCTATAAGTGTATTATGTATGTATGTGTATCCTCCTCAACCAATCACAGTTCGCCTTGCTTGACGAATGTCGATCAAGTATATACGCGTATACAAAACTTCTTTTTTTTATTTTCTTTGCTACGGAATTGTTCCGGAACTATTCTGTAGCCCTTATAAGAGCTTCTTCATATATGAAGCGACCCTCTGAATTTTTCCCGAACTCATCGGAAGTTCAACCGTCCAGACTATCTGAAATACTCAGCCGCTACATTTCGTAAAAACTATCACATAAATACCGAGTTCTTACCATATAATTCCTGAATATCTATTTTGAAAGTTCGACATTTCTTCCAAATAACAGCTCTATAATAATTACCGACTTTTGCTCATATCCTCAATTTCGGAACGAATTCAGGAACTATTTCCGAATTATTTTTTTCCGTGTGCAAATATTTATACATCAATATTGTAGGGCAACTTGTCCCCTACAACTTTCAATAAAAAAGTTTCTGATATTTTCGCATAAAATACATGTTTTGTCCTTTTTTGAAAATTTTGTTTTTTTAACTTTTCGCCCCATGCTGGGGCGAAAAGTTAAATGGCTGGGGCAAAATGTTAAATTCTATTTTTAGCCTACTAAAACTATTTTCTGATAGGTGTTAAGTAGTAGATAAGTTAAAGTATACGTAAACAAGTAATTTAGTTAATAAAAGATCTGTGTTTATTTAACAAAAGCTTTAGAACAGTTATAAAGTTAAAAAAATAAAATTTCAAAAAAAATAAAATTTTTGGTTTATTTCACGTGAACGGTCTTGTTTTTTGACAGAGTACTTGCCTAATGTCAAATAAATCATTTTTAAACAAATAAACCCAAAAAAACGAAAAATAAAAAAAAAATTTAACAACATATGTAGGGGAAGTGCGCCGGTTGTGGGCACCCCTACGTAAACTTCGACGGCAAGCAGACTTTACTGATCTAAGTATTGCAAGTCGTGTTCGTTGACAATACGGACTTTTCGTATTGATAACGAAACAAATATATGCATTTGTGTAATAGCTGTGAGCATAATAAAGAAAATTTGCATTAAATAAATAAAAAAGTAATTTTGTATTGTTTTCGAAGAGCAACATATGGGTGTAGATTCGTTCAGAAAAAAAGGGTTTAATTTTTTTTTTGCAGTGTTGTCATTATATTTTGTGATTTACCTTCGTGTTTAACCAAAATCCTGCATCACAAAATGTGTTGGTCTTTTTAAAAAATGACTGTCATTCCCGGTTGTGGGCACCTTTATGTTAAGGAGGCTCTACCATCTGACAATGATGTGGACTACTGTCTCATCTATCTAAACTTTCTGCCAAGGAAAGTGACAGCCGCAAACTCTATTAGATGCGATAAAAATAGTCGTTCAGTGCATTAGAAGTGCGTTATGATATGCGGGCCAGCTACTTCACATGCTAGCATTATGCTTTTGTTAGCGATGAGCATAGTGTGAAAACGTGTCATCATTTTTGTTCTTTATTCCGGCAAAGTCTCTTAAAATAAAGAAACTTTAATTTCTTCTTTATTTGTGTTGGTTTCCTTTAATATTTTTCCATTTTTAGCGGATTTTTCAAGGGTGCCCACAACCGGGTACAAAATTTTTTTTGTCAAAAAATTCCCATTTCACTAAATTTCTAATAAAACTTTTTTATTTAAAGGAATCAATTTAATTCCTTCACTGACAGTCACCTTAGACCTCTAGCTTTAAATTCGTACACATATATTTGTATAATATGCACATGGACAAATGTTATGAGGCAAAAACAAAAGGGTGCCCACAACCGGAACACTTCCCTTAAAAATACATTTAACTTTTCGCCCCAGGGTGCGTTTTTGGCTTTAACAACAAATATAAAAAATCTGACTAAAGATATTTAGCAAATACCTTTAGGTATCTCTTCAGGGGACCCAAATAATTAAGTAAAAAAATCGGGGTGAGAATAAATGCAAAAAATATACTTAAAAGTTGATATTTTCTTTTACGAAAAAATTTTCAAAAGTAGGGTGAAAAAAAAAATTTAATATGGACACCACAAAAATTAGCAGAATATCACATAACTCCGGACATTTATTTAGGGTGATAACACCCTTCTATAATTAAAATTGCAATGCTCTAACTATTTCCGTTCGAAAGATAATGAATTTTAACTGTTTTCACAATTTAACTTTTCGCCCCAGTGTCCCCTATTTAATTCAAACATAAAATTTTTAAACATATGTTTTGTTTAGATCAAAACAGAAAATATGTTTGTATTAAACATAATTATTCAATTATTTGGACAATTTATAACGCTGGTGAAATTAATAAAATAATTAATAAAATGGAAGAGGTGGAAAATATGGAAGATAAATTTATAATTGGTGGGGATTTCAATATTAGGATCAGTGAACTGGGTAAATTTCATGGAGTAAATATGGGTTGGTACGGAGTGTTCAAGATGCAGTAAGGACAAAATAATTAGCAACGGGGGAAAGAATTTAGTTGAAGTGATTGAAAACAAAAGGATGGATTATATTAAATGGATGTGCCAAAGGTGATAAAGAAGGTGATTTTACGTTTATTGGAGCAAGAGGAAATACAGTGATTGATTATGCTATTGTTAATTATGATTGCTGGGAGGTCATTGAGGACTTTAAAGTGGAAGATAGAGTTGACTCGGATCATGCACCTATTTGTATAAAAGTGGAAAACAAAAATTTGACTGCGACAAAAGAAAAGAATTTGAAAAATAAGATGATTAAAAAGACAGTCTATTCATGGAGAGAAGAAGATATAAGTGAGTTTAATGTAAAAACAACAAGAATCAATAAAACATGGAATGAAGATATAAGTGTGGAAGAGTTATGGTATATATTAAAGGAGATTGTTAAAAATACAGTGGTTAAAAAAGAGATTAAAATTAAACAATGGAGGATTGGAATGAAGAAGTGGTGGGATAAAGAATGTAGCAAAAAGAAGAGATCAGTTAAAAAAATTCTAAAAAAATGGAAAAAAGGATTTGTTGAGAAAAAGTTGTACGTAGAGGAAAGGAAAAATTGGAGACAACTAGGTATGTAAGGAGAAAGAAAATGAGTTAAAGAAAAAAGAAGAAATGGAACTGAGAAATGTTAAAAATGAAAATGAAGTTTGGAAGTATCTAAATAAAAATAAAAAAAGGAAATGGAACGAAGAGAATAGTATAAAGGAGGATGTGTGGATTGAACACTTTAGAACTTTGCTGGAAGGATCAATGGAGAGAAAAGTAGGAAAATGCAGGGAACTTGAAGATGTGATGGGTGAGGAAAAAAAATCAAGGACAAGGAAATTAGGGAAATGTGGAAGAGATTAAAGAAAAAAAACGTCAGGAATAGATCAAATCCCTTATGAGGTATGGATGTATGGGGGGGTCGGGCTAAATGATTTAATAGTGGAAATATTAAAAAAAAGTGTGGAAAGGTGATGGTGTACCTGAGGATTGGAATGTGGCTATAATAGCCACAATTTTCAAAAAGGGAAATGTAAATGATACGAAAAATTATAGAGGTTTATCGTTAATGCCAACTGCTTACAAGATGTATACGCAAATTCTCAAAGAAAGATTGGAAAAAGAGGTAGAGGAGAAGAAAATATTACCAGACGGTCAAGCAGGATTCAGGAGGAAAAGGTCAACAAGGACCGTATTGAAGATTTAAAAAAGAAAGGCATGGCAGCGATGAAAAGAACGTGGGGATTGGAGAAAATAAACTACGAGGTGATTGGGGAAGAAGGCTGATGTTATTCAATTTTTTGGTCAAGGGTGTATTATCGTATGGTGTCGAAATATGGGGATGGGAAGAAAAAAAAGAACTGGAAAAAATATTAGTAGATTATATCAGGTGGATTTTAAGATTGGATGTTCATACACCGAGATATATTTTATATAAGGAAACGGGTATAAGAAAGATGTGTATTGATTGGGCTGTAAGAGCAATTAAATATGAAGAACGGACAGCTGGGCATGGTGAAGAAAGGCTTACGAAGTTATGTTGGATGGACAAAAGGAAAATCGAAAAAAATGAGAGATATTCAGAGGAAAGAGAAAAATTCTACAATGGGATAGGACTGAGTACGATGGAAGTAGATAGATATAGGATTGAAGAAAGAAGAATCGATAAAGAAGTCAAAAGAAGAGGAACAGATATAGAAAATCAGATCATATTAGGGAAAATTAATGAATCCAGATATAATGTTAAATATAAAGGTGTAATGTCGGAGAACCTACCTCACTACTTAAAAAAGCGAAGGGAAGGTTGGGAACAGGAGACATTAGCTAGAATCAGGTGTGGAAATGTAGATAGAATTAACAGATATTGGCTTAATGAAAATGTATGGATTTGTAAAATTTGTAATAAAGATTGGTGTTCTTTGAACCATTTATTAACAGAATGTGAGGGTACACAAAAATGGACAGTAGGATTAAATTTGAATAACTTGGACGTTAATAAGATTGGTAGTAATATAAATTATGATAGAGAAGTAATTAAAGCAGTGTATGCCATAGATAAAGAATTGAAACGTAAAGAGATTGAGAATTGATATAAATGTTTGTAAATATATAGAATATATACGTAATTTTTTATAATGTATATGTTTAAAATGTATAATATAAGTATGGTTAAAAAAAATGTAAACCAAGTCCGTTTCTGGGCCATTAGGCTGAAATAAACTATTACTAACATAATTATTCAAACAAATAATATTTTTGAATAATCAAAGCAGTAGATATTTTATATATATTGGGACTTAGCTTACAAACTAATTTCAATTAAATAAAATCACTTAAAATTATTTTTCTATTTAAATTTAGTATAATGTTTTCTCATGCTGTAACTGAATACTTTTGATGAATTTTAATTAAATTTTTAAGAATTTTTTTGAGGAATTCGATTAAAATTATATTAAAAATAATTAAATTCCTAAAAAGATTTTTTATTATTTATGAAAATAATTGAATGATAGCGAAGAAATTTATAAAAAATTTGTAAATAAGGGGCCGTTCAAAAAAATTAGCGCCATTTTTTCTGCTGACCGAAACAAATAGCTTGACCCCCCTCCTCCCAAAAAGCGTTACGTATTTTTCTAACAGCCCCTAATGAAATTCCTGTGAAATTTTTATTTTTTTGAAAGTAATTAAAAGTTTGTGTAGAATTTTATTAAATTTTTTTTTAAATAATTGAATTCTTTTGGAAAATTTTATGAAAATAGTAGATATTGAAAATCATTAAATTGAGGAAAATTTTTGAAAATAATTGAAATTTTGCCAACACTTTTATTAAAATTTTTGAAAATAATTGAATTTCGGAGAAGAATTTAATTATCTCTAATATAAAAATAATTGAAATTTTGACGAGAATTTAAAAAAAATTTTGAACAGAATTGAATTTCCGCGAAGAATTTTATTACTTTTGAAAATAATTGAATTTTTGCAATCATTTGTAATTTCTCTAAAATTCTCTAAATTATATCGTACAATTTACGAACCTTTCATCTTTTTTTAATGAAATTACGGACTTTACGGACCTTTTTTCAAAGGGGCGCATGATTATTCCTCAAATTTTTTGACATAGATTTTGTTTTTCCGAATGACTATTTGTCATAATTATTAATCCTCCGAATTGCCATTTGACATAATTTTCAAACCTTCGAAATATTTTACATAACTTTCATTTATCGAAATTTTATTTGTCATAATGTTCATTTACTCGAATTATCAAGTGACATAAAGCGCATTTACTCGAATTCTCATGTGACATAACCTTCAAATCTTCGAAATGTCCTCTTTAAGAAATTTCATTTATCGAAATTTTATTTGTCATAATGTTCATTACTCGAATTATCAAGTGACATAAAACGCATTTACTCGAATTCTCATGAGACATAACCTTTAAATCTACGAAATGTCATATTTCAGAAATTTTAATTTATAGAAATTTTATTTGTCATAATTTTCATTTATTCGAATAACCATTTAACATAAAATTTATTTGTCCAAAATTCCATTTGACATAATTTTCAAACATCCGAATTACTTTTTACCCTATAATGCAAGTCACAGAAAGTTCATTTGTCCTAAAAATAACAATAGAAATGAGAAAAATATTTGAAAATTTCATTGTTATTTTTAGGACAAATGAACTTTCTGTGACTTGCATTATAGGTTGAAAGTAATTCGGATGTTTGAAAATTATGTCAAATGGAATATCGGACAAATAAATTTTATGTTAAATGGTTATTCGAATAAATGAAAATTATGACAAATAAAATTTCTATAAATTAAAATTTCTGAAATATGACATTTCGTAGATTTAAAGGTTATGTCTCATGAGAATTCGAGTAAATATGCGTTTTATGTCACTTGATTTTCAAATCCATTTCTTTACAATATACAATTTTACGAAATTTCAATTATTCGTAAATTATTCTTCAATTAAATAAATATTAGAAAGTAAAACTTAAAATAATATTAAAAAAATTCATTTAAACTTTTTCAAAAAAATTAATTTCAAAATTCAATTATTTTTAAAAATTCACGATATATTGCTTTTAATATTCAATTATTATCTAACATTTTAAATAAAATTTATTATTAAATCAATTTTTAGGGTTCCGTACACCTACGGTGTATCGGCGGAACCCTATTGGTGAGACTCTGTTGTCCGTAGCCAAATCGTGTCCCCCCCCCCCTAGCGGCTAAACTATTTGACCTAAAGAGCTCAAATTTGGTCCAGATATGTATTTTCACTCGTAGATTACAGGAAAAATATAGCGAATGTGATTGGACGTGATGGGCATAGCGTTGTCAAGGAAATAACAAGATTTTTGGCCAAAAATGCATAAAAAGTGACCATTCCCCCCCCCTCAACTTCTAAACTATTCGACATGGAGAGCTGAAATTTTGCATGCTGGTGTATTTTTACTCGAATATTACAGGAAAAATATAGAGAACTTGATATGTAATGATGGCCATAGCGTTGTCAAGGAAAAACTAAAAAATTAAAAAAAAAAATTTGTTTTCCCTAACTTTTACATTATTTGACCTAATGAGCTGAAAATTGGTATCCTAGTGTATTATTACAGTCTGACGACAAAAAATTTATTCAAGAAACTTTTTGAAAAAAAATCAAAAAAAATTTTTTTTTAATTTTTTTTTTTCAAAAAAAAAATTTTTTTTAATTTTTCTTAGTTTAAACACGTGGCATTAAATATTTTAAGGAAGAGAGTGAAATTTTAAGAGAATAAATGAGAGATTGTTTTCTGACTTTAATTTCTTAACTAAAAATAACAAAAAATTGGACAAGTGCGAGTTGTACTCGCACTGCAATGGCGGGTTCCGTACACAAATATTAAAACAATACTTGCAACATTTATCGGTAATTAGTGGAATTGAAATAAACAATTAAAAAAGTATATTAAAATCATTTGATAAGAAGAAATAACTAAAAAAATTAAAGTATTGTATATCTAATATTGTAAACAATAATAAGCAGAGGAACAAAATTTTCAAAATTATAGTTTCTCTGCTTATTATTGTTTACAATATTAGATATATACAATACTTTAATTTTTTTAGTTATTCTTTTTTATCAAATGATTTTAATATATTTTTTTAATTGTTTATTTTAATTCCACTAATTACTGATAAATGTTGCAAGTATTGTTTTAATATTTGTGTACGGAACCCGCCATTGCAGTGCGAGTACAACTCGCACTTGTCCAATTTTTTTTATTAAAAATTTTTACTAGAATTCAATTATTTTAATAGAAAAATAAATAATTTATTGAATAATTAAATGTTTCTTAAAATTCCATTTCCATAAAGAATCGTTATCAAAAAATTTTCATATAATTGAATTTTATGAACAAATTTTAATAAAATTTTTAAGAATAATTACATTTTTCGAAAAATTTGATAAAAATTGTATTAAAAATAATTAAAATTTAGCAATGAGTTTTATTATTTGTGAAAATAATTGAATCCCTAAGAAGAATTTTATTACTTGTGAACAATATTTAATTTTTGCTAAAAATATTATTAATGTTGAAAATAATTGAATTTTTGCAATAATTTCTAACTTTTACAAAATTGAATTTTTTTCGTGTTTTTAACAAAACATCTTCTATAAATCCATTATTTTTAATAATTTTTGAAAAAGTTTTTTAAGTATTTTCAAATTTATTAGTTTACAATTCAATTTTACAAAATTTCAATTGTTCGTAAATTCTTCAATGACAGATATATGAGAAAATAAAAACTTTAAATAATAAAAAAAAAATCTGCAATTAAAGTTTCTCCAAAGAAAAAGTTAATTTCACAGAATTGTTAGTTAAAAATATGGGAAATTCAAATTTTCAAAGATTTTAATCAGTAATCTTTTCAAAATTCAATTATTTCTAAAAATTTACGCTCAAATGCCTTTGAAATTAAATTATAGGTAATTTAAAATTTTAACTGAAATCCATTTTTAAATCAATGTTTATGAAAAAATTCTACGAGAATGCAATTATTTAAATACAAAAATAACAATTTATTGAATAATTGCATGTTTTTTAAAATTGAATTCTTATAAAGAATTTTATTAACAAATTTTTAAATAATTGAATTCTTTTGACGAATTTTAATAAAATTTTTAAGAATTTTTTCGAAAAATTCGATTAAAAATGTATTAAAAATAATTAAAATTCTGCAATGAGTTTTATTATTTATGCAAATAATTGAATTCCTAAAAAGAATTTTATTATTTACAAAAATAATTGAATTCCCAAAAAGAATTTTATTACTTCCGAAAATAATTGAGCGGATGGGAAGAAGAACTCGATGTGACGCTCCGCTGCACGCTGTATTGTCAGTCAAGAGTTCCAAATGCCGATAAAATTAAAGTTTGAAATTTAAAATTTTAAAAAGTGCTACATTATAGAAAATAAAGAGGCGCATCTTTTTTTCCTTTGAATTTTTTTATAGGACAATTAGTTTAAATAGTAAGTGCAAAAAACTAAAAAAAATTTATTTTTATTTTTCATTCAATTTTAAAACATAAATCATCGTAGTTAAGACAAATATTGATAAAATTAATCGGTATTTGATATACAAACTCGTTAGGGTCTATAGAAGACGATAACATATCAAAAAACTTAAAAATTATTAATTGTTTAATAATATTTAATTATTATTAATGATCTACCAGCAATCACATTTTCTTACCTTCGCCGACAAAAAGTCAGTGGGGAAGTTTCGAATTAAAAGAACTTCCAGTGAGACATTTGTTCTTCAATGTATAAAGATGTTTTCTGAAAAATTTCAAATTGATTTATTGAAAAGTTTAGAAAATATCGAAGTTTAAACAAATTGCGCGTGGCGCGCTAGCGAGTCGCCGTGTACACTGCAAAAAATGGCGTCTAAAAATAAGACGTTTAGACGTTTATAAACGTCTTATGTAAATAAGGGTCTTATTTGAGCGTCTTAAATGAAAAACATAACCTCCAAATACATGCATTTTAGAAGGCAAATAAGACGCTTATAAACGTCTAAAATGTGACCACGTAAACGTCTTAAACCAAGACGCTCTTTTTTTACAGTGTATAGAGAATTATATTCTGTGTATAAATGATCTGCTTCTCATAACTTTTACATATACATTTATTTACTATCGCAAATAAATTGTTTTCAATTTATTTATATTGATAAATTAAAATTGATTTAATGTTTAAATTAATAAATTTTTACTAAATGAATAGAATAAAATATTATTTATATTACCTATATGAATAAATATTTTTCTTATTAATTTGTTATTTAAAAATATTTTTATGTATAAAATTTTCAAATATCTATAATAATAATGTGGACAAGAAAATATTTTCAAACTTTCCATTTTCAATATTTAAATTTCTTATTTACAAATTATTATTGATAGTTCGTAATTATTTCGTTATTTACGTTACAAATTATTGTTAAAAATTTTTACGCTTTACCCAGTAAAAAAAAAACTAATTCAAATGAATTGAAACGAATTAACATTTTTGGTAGGCTCCAATTCGTATTTGTCACAAAGCGGGATTCACTTAAGCTCTTTGTATATTCAATTGAATTTAATTCAATATGTACCAATTTGTCCAAACGAATTCGCATTCGAAAGAAATGGCCAAGGAATGCATTGAATTCGTGCTAACGAATTGAAAAAAATTAAAGGCTCAAAACTTGTCCAGTGAATTGGTACGGATAGAAGGTTCGGAAGTTCAATACAGTTTCACGAATTCGGGAAAATTGCATCATGGCTCCAATTCGTATTTGTCACAAAGCGGGATTCACGAAAGCTCTTTGTGAATTCTTTTTAATTCTTTTCAATTTGTTTTCGTTTACTGGGTAAGAATGTGAAATATTACCTTTAACGTTATTGTTAAAATATGTCATTAGAACGAAAAAGGAAATATTATGATGCGTCAAAAGAAAAGTGGAAAAATTTAATTAATGTATATCTAGTATTTCATTAAATATGTTATTAAAATGCCTTAACATTAGTTTGAGTTATTTATTAACATTTATTAGTATTTAAAAAATATTTTATTTATTTTTATTTTCACATATTAAAATGTGTTTAATTATAATAATTTAATATAAGGTTTCAATATTATATATTACATTTAAAAAATGTTTAAATAATTTTATTATTTATTATTATAAAAGTTTAATAGAATTGAAAACAATTTATTTGCGATAGTAAATAAATGTATATGTAAAAGTTATGAGAAGCAGATCATTTATACACAGAATATAATTCTCTATACACGGCGACTCGCTAGCGCGCCACGCGCAATTTGTTTAAACTTCGATATAACGAGTTTGTATATCAAATACCGATTAATTTTATCAATATTTGTCTTAACTACGATGATTTATGTTTTAAAATTGAATGAAAAATTAAAATAAAATTTTTTTAGCTTTTTGCACTTACTATTTAAACTAATTGTCCTATAAAAAAAATTCAAAGGAAAAAAAGATGCGCCTCTTTATTTTCTATAATGTAGCACTTTTTAAAATTCAAAATTTCAAACTTTAATTTTATTGGCATTTGGAACTCTTGAGTGACAATACAGCGTGCAGCGGAGCGTCACATCGAGTTCTTCTTCCCATCCGCTCAATTGAATGTTTGCATAGAATTTTATCAATATTTTTAAAAATAATTGAAATTTTGCTAAGAATTTTATTAAAATTTTAGAAAATAATTGAATTTCGGAGAAGAATTTTATTGCTTGTAAAAATAATTGATATTTTGCCAAGAATTTTATTAAAATTTTAGAAAATAATTGAATTTTAGAGAAGAATGTTATTGCTTGTAAAAAAATAATTGGAATTTTGACGAGAATTTTTATAAATTTTTGAACATACATAATTGAATTTCTGCGAAGAATTTTATTACTTTTTCAAAAAAATTTAAATTCCGCAATCATTTGTAGATAATTTGATTCTAAAATTCAATTTTTTTTAGTGATTTCAACTAAAATTCATTTTTAAATCAATTTTAAATAGTAAATTTTACGAGAATTAAATTATTTAAACACAAAAACAAATAATTTATTAAAATTTGTAAATAATTGAATTTCTGTAAAATTTTTATTATTTAAGAAAATAATGAAATGTTCTTGTAAAATTCTATCGGAATTTTTTTAAAATAATTAAATTCTTTTGGAAAAATTTATTTTAACAGTAGATATTGAAAATCATTGAATTGTGGAAAGTTTTTGATAATAATTAAAATTTTGACAAGAATTTGACTAAAATTTTTGAAAATAGTTGAATTTTGGAGAAGAATTTGAATATTTATAAAAATAATTGAAATTTTGACGAGAATTTTATTAAAATTTTAGAAAATAATTGAATTCCTAAAAAGAATTTTATTACTTCCGAAAATAATTGAATCCCACACGGAGAGATATCTGTTAGGATTAATGCTCGAAACTTTTTATAAACTTTTTCCATAGATTCTTTGATGCTAAGATCCTAACAGAGAGCCTATTTATTGCTCAAGTCCGCCTGAATATTAGGCGGAGTCGACTGATATTCAGGCGGACCTCTTATACTTTTCGCTAGTAAGTGCTTATGCTATATTCATAACCTCTACTCTATGCATTATTCGCAACAGATTTCTCTCCGTGCAGTAAAAATTTTATTATTTATGAAAATAATTGAATGATTGTGAAAAAATTTATGAAAAAATTTGTAAATAATGAAATTCCTGTGAAATTTTTATTATTTTTTGAAAATAATTAAAAGTTTGTGTAGAATTTTATTAAATTTTTTTTTAAATAATTTAATTCTTTTGGAAAAATTTATGAAAATAGTAGATACCGATTGAAAATTATTGAATTGAGGAAAATAATTGAGGAAATTTTTTGAAAATAATTGATTTTCGGAGAAGAATTTAATTATTTCTAAAGATAATTGAAATGTTGATGAGAATTTTTAAAAATTTTGGAACATAATTGAATTTCTGCAAGGAATTTTTTTTCTTTTGAAAATAGTTCACTTTTTGCAATTATTTATAATTTTTCTAAAATCATCCAAATTATATCGTACAATTTAAGAAGTTTTTATCCTTTTTGAATCAAATTACGGACTTTTACGGACTTCAAGCAAAGTTACGGACTTTTACGGGATTTACGGACCTAGTTCGAGCTCTGCAATTCGGGGGATTAATAATTATGACAAATAGTCATTCGGAAAAACAAAATGTATGTCAAAAAAATTTTCGACATATTAAAAATTATATTAAAAAACAATTCGACTATTTAAATAATAGGATAAAGAATAAATCGATAAATTAAAAATTATGTTGAATGAAATTTCGAAAACTGAAAATTATGCGAAATGATGTTTCGATGATAAGAATTTCGATGTTTTGAACATTAGGAAATTGAAATTTGAAGAATAATCATGCGCCCCTTTTTCAAAAAAAGGACTTTTACGGACTTCAAGCAAAGTTACGGACTTTTACGGGATTTACCCTGAGCCTGGGATTATGTTCAGTAGACAAAAATATATTATAAACCACTCTGATATAAAAAATAATTAAAAAATTTCTCTTTTTAGGGTTTTATGCTCTAAATTTCACCGTCTTTGTAAAATAAGTTGCACAAATATTTTATTTTCTCACAAGTTTATCTTCAAATTCAGACTAATCTTATTCTTAAGACTCAATTAATTTCAGCCTTATATCTTAAAATAAGATTTAGTTTTTACTGTGTAATAATCATAAAGCCAATTGATTATTTGAAAATATTCTACGAAAGAAAAATATTTTGTTTTTTTTTCTTGAAATAATTATATAATAAATATCAATTTAAAGTAATAAAATTAATCACGATGGAAAATGTGCGAGTAGTGAGAAATTTATGACAAAATTGAAGTTATTTAAGAAAGCGGAAACTCTTTAAAGTTAAAATGGCAGAAATGCAGGAAGGAAGATAAACATCAGAAGCTTCTGCACTTTCAACAGGAATTACCACCTATATATACAGTTTCGTACCGTTGTCGTCTACACGTTCCGGTACCTTTACGCGCCATTGGTCACCAATCTTCGGAATGAAACTACCGGTCTTCGGTATTCCAGCACTTCACGACTAAAAGTTCCCGAGGGTGAAAGGAACGAATAGTTTCACAGAATAATCACATATAACACCCCTACTTTTGTTTGATTGTAAAGAACGGCACGTCCCTTTATTCTCTTAATGAAAATAAATACACCCAAGCTACTATTTTATATACCAAAGAGTCAAGATTAAATTGATATTACAAGATTAAACTTTCAATCTTGGAGATAAATTTTGTCTCCAAACTTTATTCAATGTTTAAAGTCACTTTAACTTACATTATTATTATTTACTTCAACTGAAACAAATTAATTTATTCTATTTATTTTATTATTAATCATTTTAAATAGATTTCAATAGCCTTTAAAATTTATATTATTGGTAAATAGTTAAAAACATTTTTTTAAATAAAAATTTCTTTTTTTTATAAACCATACTTTTTAATTCGTAAGCAACATTTTTTTACTAATTATTAGCAGGATTTTCACAATAATTTGATATTATTTTTCCTACGTTTTAATTTGATTTTTTTTAAATTAAAAATTAACAAAATATCTTAACATTGATAGTTTGAAAAATGAATTTTGAATTTCAACTTTCAAAAAAAGCTACATAAAGCTCAGGAAGCAGAAAATGAGAAATATATCAAGTTTTATAATTCATTTCTACTTTATAAAATTGTTTTTATTAAAAAATTTAATTTAAAATATTGTTATTAAGCTTGAAGAATTGAAACTAATGAAAGCAACACTGAATCACGCTAGACCCACAATCAGTAGAAGAGATTAAATTTAGTCAGACAGAAAAAAAAACTTGACATACTCTTTTTATTCTTTCATTGTTTGTGGAATCACAGAAAATTAGGTAATTCTTTCTGCTTTACTTCATTAACTTTTCTTATATTATTTATGTTAGTAGAATTTTAGATAAAAATATTAATTTTAGTTGTATTAATTAATAATAAGAATAATAATGATACACTGTAAAAAAAGGGAGTTAAATTTTAACTCCCCACACTGAGAAAACTGGAGTATTGGACTAAACATCTGGAGGGACAAATCGTTGATATTTGAGAGTTAGCTATTGGAGTAGATTTCCATTATCAATTCAAAATTTATTTTAGAAGGACTATTTAACTCTCTTCATAAGCAAAGGAAACATACACTTTTTGAACCTCTGAATTTGACTCTCCAGTTTTCTCAGTGCAGGGGATTCTATAAAAGTCGCACCCATTGGAGAGTTAATGCCAGGGGAGTTAAATAAAGAGAGTTAAAATTTAACACCCAAATGCTAACTCCCCATGGAAAAAATAACTCGCGCGGGTGTTGAATGAAGGGAGTTAGAAATTAACTCTCATTTGGAGTTGATTTTTAACTCGAAAAATTTAACTCCCAACTCCCGAGTCTGTTAACTCCCTAAATTTTTTACAGTGTATTATTAATATTAATAAAATAAAAATTCTTGCCAAATATTTCCCAAATTTCCGAAAAAATTTTAATTTTTTTTATTCATGTCACAAAAATTTAATTTTGTTTTTCCCTGATTTCTAGACAAGATTTTAACTTTTTCCTGATCCTAAAGAATATTCTGATTCACTCTAAAAATTATTATACTTAAAAAAATGTTCTGTTACATTTATATAAGAATTTCTTTAATTGTAAAATTAGGTACAGAAGTCTATGCGAAAAACGAACGCTCCGTTCACAAATGATGTCACGTTTTTGGGGGGAGGGGGGGGTCTTCTAAACGTGACACAGTGTATTATTTTACATGTGAAATTGCATGAAATAGCGTGACAGGGGGTAGGGGGGGGGTCTAAAATCCCGAAAAATTGCGTGACACCATTTGTGAACGCTCCTCAACATATCTCGTGCGTTATTCGTAGCACATTTCTCTCCGTGTATAAAAAATTCAGATTTTTAAAGATTTTAATTTGTAACCTTTTCAAAATTCAATTATTTCTACAAATTCACGCTATAATGCTTTTAATATTTAATTATTATCTAAAATGTTAACTAAAGTTCATTTTTAAATCAATTTTTATTAGAAAACTCTACGAGAATTTAATTGCAATACAAAAATAAATAATTTATTTAATAACTAAATGTTTCTTTAAATTGAATTCTCATAAAGAATTTTATCAACAAATTTTTGAATAATTGAATTCTTTTGAAGAATTGTAACAAAATATTTAAGAACAATTACATTTTTCGAGGAATTTGTTTAAAATTGTAGGTTGAAATTCTGTGATGAGTTTTATTGTTTACGAAAATAATTTAATTCCTAAAAGGAATTTTATTATTTATGAAAATAATTGAATCCCTGTAAAAAATTTTATTATTTATGAAAATAGTTATTTAAATAGTTATTTAAAAAGAAATTATTGACAGAAATAGAAAATATTAAAGGTTTGATATTAAAATTCGTGGTAATTTTATAGTTTATGAGGCAAACAAAAAAGATACCAAAATTCAGAATTTCCTTATAAATTCTAAAAATTAAATTTTTTCCAATACTTTTATTAAAAACCCCTGACTTTTTCCTGAATTTCCTGACCTGTGGCTACGTTGATCAAATTAAAAGCAAAATGAAATTTTGCCATTCAATAAAATTGCAAATTTTGAAAATGAAATTAAGAACACGGAAGAAATTAAGGAAATTCCTATTTTGAACGAGACAGTAAATTTCATTCGAATAAATAAGAAAAGAAAAGAAAAGAGGGGAAAAAAGGTATTCTGTATCCCCTTTACTCTTTAGACTCTCGAGCATAGTTTACCAGATTCCCTTAACGAACTGAAAATGTACATAAAAGAACGAACAAAGAGAAATCACGGATCTCATCAGGACCGAAAGGCTCAATAGACCGCGTATCTTCTTTCTGTCTTCCGCTCTTCCTTCCGATTTATCAACCAACTTTTCGTTTCTTTCCATCTCTCTTTCCTTCCCTAGCACAGCTTTGCTTTGATCTTCAAAGCACAATTATCGACTTGTGTATATAGTTGCCAAAGAACGCACAAAAAGAACATGATCGCAAGAAATAAACGAACCACAGAGTAGTAGATGGGAAAAAAAGAAATTATTTGCTTCTTTAAATACCAGAGTCTAAAAGCCATAGGATCATATTTATATAACAATTAAAATCTACCATAAAATATTTACCGAGTCATAAACATACTGCAAATGACGCTAATTTCTTTTTCTATATTGATTTATTGCTCCTATGTTTAAATCAAATCGACTCTAATTATCGTAACGCGAAAGGAATTAAGGGGGATTGATTGTTACTTATTCATATAATGGAAGATTAAGTTTAATCGAATATCTACCTTCAGTAACTCTTAATTGTTCATTAGCGCCTGATCGTTATTGCTAATTGGTTCTCAAACCACGATCTTCATTCTTATAATTCTAAAGATCGGTCTCAATTTGCCATATTCAATTTTAGATGATTTACAATTATGAAATAATTTCAATATCGTTTCTATGTTTCATTGATTATTGATATTAATTCAATTAATGTTTATTTTATCTTCTATATTAATAATCGTTGTACACCAAATGTCTATTCGCAGTTTAAAGTTACATACTTGTTTTTGTTTGCTTTGTTATTTTCTTCTGACAATTTTTCTTTTCAAATGTTTAAAATTTTTAAATTAATGAAATTTCAATTTAATGTTTTGAAGATTAAATAATAACGATAATTAATTAAACAAAATTGCTTTGAATTAAAATTCGTAATTTAATTTGTAAATTTGTTCACTGATATTTTTAATTATGTCAGGAATATAATTTAAATATTCCATAAAATTATTTTTATAGTAATTTTTTCAGAGAAATTCCTAAAAGTTGATAGAATATGAAATCCATGCGTAATTTTTTAGAAAATATGTTTTTGTATACACACAAAAAAATGTATTTTTACTATTTTTAAAACAATTTTTTTTCAGAAAAAAACATTGGTTTTAGATTTAAAATGCTGAAAAATTCCATTGTTATTCAATTTTTTCATTAGAAAATTTATTCGTTTATTTTTCTAACTGATTGGAAATCATAATTTTTTTTTCTGAAGTATAGAAATAGTTTTTTTTTAATTCTTGTAGAAAAACTAATTTTTATTAGTGCAAGATATTCATTTTAATATCTTGTTCTTTGTAGAATTAAAAAATTAATTCTTAGAAATTTCATATCACTTTTGTTCTAATTAGTTAAAATTTTTAATAATTCAAATTTTGTGAGAATAAATTTTGTGATACTATTTTTGCAAGAAAATTCAGAATTTATTTAAATTATTATTGTATTGATAATAATTGAAATCTTTTACACAATGTTACACTACCGTCGGGAATTATCGGTACGGCTGCACGCGCACGGCCCAAAAACATACCAATCTTTAAATCACGATTTTTTTGTAAATACAAATGTCAGAAAATTAACAAATATACCATTCGAAAGATTATTAAATTCTGCGATTAATGATACATAACTGAAAATTTTAATAATGTATACAAAATTAGCAGCAATCGGCAAATTTGACAAAAAAAATTAAAAAATAAAATTTTTTCGGAAATTTTTTGAACCCCTGCACATTTTTTAAAAATTGTAGAAAAAATTTGAAACTTATATAGGTGTAATCATTCAAGTCTCATCTTTAATTTAAGGCCAAAAAAGTTAAAAAATCTTAATCGGTTATCGAGATATCATTATAAACGGCCGAGCATTTTCAGCCAAAAACCGTTCAAAATCGACTAACTCAATGCATTTGTCAAAAAACATGCTCCGACGTTTATAATGATATCTCACGAACCGAATAAGATTCTTAAACTCTTTTGGTCTTAAATTAAAAATGAGACTTGAATGATTACACCTATATAAGTTTCAAATTTTTTCTACAATTTTTAAAAAATGTGCAGGGGTTGAAAAAATTTCCAAAAAAAATAGTATTTTTAAAATTTTTTTGTCAAATTTGTCAATTGCTGCAATCTTTGTATAAATTATTAAAATTTTCAGTTATGTACCATTAATCGTAGAATTTAATAATCTTTCGAATGGTATATTTGTTAATTTTCTGACATTTGCATTTACAAAGAAATCGAGATTTAAAGATTGGCATGTTTTTAGGCCGTGCGTGTGCAGCCGTACCGATAATTCCCGACGGTAGTGTATATTTATTAATTGACCCTCTAAAGCAACCAAACTGCATTCTTTTTCGTAATCTCGCAATACTTTTCTTTAACGAATTTTTTATTTAAAATACAAAACATTTGCAATAAAATAATAATCATTTACACTTTATCAATATTGGCTGATTATAAATTGTGTTTAAATTTCATTGCATATGATGGACCATAAATAAAAAATGTATAAAACAAAATATGACAAGGTTAGGAAAAAAAAGTTCGAAACAATTCTTTTAGAGGTGCAACTTGAATACGAGCGATTCCACGTCAAGTGATCAAGAGGTCTTACGGTGCAATGTTTATTTTGATAATTTTTTACTCTTAAACAATTAAACATGAAAATTTGTCCGAGTACAGTTTCGAAAGGTTTTTTCATGCTCTTTCGATTGGAAATAAGCATTTTCAAAAAAAAATTTTTTTGACCTAAAAAAATCAAAATTAAAAATAAATTTTAATTTTTGGGGGGAAAGGATACGATTTTTTTTTTTTTATTTTTTAAACGAAAGCTGAGGTTTTTTCCTAAAAGAACATATATATGCAAAAGTGGGACTAGAATGTTTAAACATTGAAAAAAAGAGATTTCTGATGATCGGAGTGCTCAAAACCTGACATTTGCAAGGAATTTCATTCTTTATGAAAATAATTTAAATCTTGCAAAAAATGTTATTAAAACTTTTTAAAATAATTAATTCGATAATACCAGTCGGGTAAATTCCCGCGAAGAATTTTATTATTCATTAAAATAATTGGGTCAGTCCACTGACTTTCGTCTGAGAGTCGTTGCGACCATATTTTAAAAAAATCTAATTTTCATATATGTGAAACTCGATAATTTTCTGAGTTCATTAATCATAATATTATGTTACAAATTTTTATTTCGTTTATTAATATTAATTATCAAAAGTAGGTTCATGAAGTGATTTCGTAACCTTAAATTTTTCAACTTTTTAAAAGACGTTATTATTCAAAAACTATTAAATATTAGATGTTGGTACTTACCACAAATCGATACCTCAGTGTGATACAATCCTATCTTCTGGTAATACTTTAAACTGTCCCATCTCGAGGTGATGTTTTGTACCGTGCTATCTCTAATTTGACAGATTGTGGTATGAATAGAAAAAATAAATTACGGTACTTAAAATATTGATTACATACAAAACAATAATTTTTTTATATTTTAATAGATACTTTTTATCATAATATATAAAAATTGAGTGTGAATTAATAAAATTTAACCACTTTAATGCATTTAGAAAACAGCTAATACATTAACCCTACTTTTTGACAGCACGATACAAAGTATCACCTGAAGATAGGACTGTACAAAATATTACCAGAAGATAGGACTGTATTACACTGAAGTATCGAAATATAAATCTTTCCATTCTGCACGATCTAACGACCAAAATAAACTAAAAATTTTATTATTTGTAGACGAAAATTGCTTTTAAAAATTTATTTATCCAAAAAAATTACACTTTTTGTTTCACTTACAACTTTTTTTCGGACCTCTAAAAAATTCGGGGTTTTGCAAATATTTTTCTTAGAACATAATCTATCTTCTATTAAAATTTGACGAAGGTATTCTTCTTCATTTTTGAAATAATAATTATAAAAAATTTTGTTCAAAAAGGTTAATTATAATGCTTGAAATGAACAACGAGCATTGTTATTTTAGTGTCAATATCAACTTCAAGTCTTAGAACTAACCTTTTTGCATACAAAATTTTTATAATTATTATTTCGAAAACGAAGAAAAACACCTTCGTCAAATTTTAATAGAAGATAGATTATGTTCTAAGAAAAATATTTGCAAAACCCCGAATTTTTTAGAGGTCCGAAAAAAAAGTTGTAAGTGAAACAAAAAGTGTAATTTTTTTGGACAAAAAAATTTTTTTAAATCAATTTTCGTCTACAAATAATAAAATTTTTAGTTTATTTTGGTCGTTAGAACGTGCAGAATGGAAAGATTTATATTTGTGGTAAGTACCAACACCTAATATTTAATAGTTTTTTAATAATAACGTCTTTTAAAAAGTTGAAAATTTTAAGGTTACGAAATCACTTCGTGAACCACCTACTTTTGATAATTAATATTATTAAACGAAATAAAATTTGTAACATAATATTATGATTAATGAACTCAGAAAATCATCGAGTTTCACATATGAAAATTAGATTTTTTTAAAATATGGTCGCAACGACTCTCAGACGAAAGTCAGTGGACTGACCCAATTGCATACATAAATTTCCATTAAAATCTTTGAAAATAATTGTAATGTTTTTAGGGATTTTATTAAAATTTTAGAAAATAATTAGTTTCTTTAAAGTAATTTAATTAAAATTTCATTGAAAATAATTGAATTCATTCGAAAAATTTTATTAAAATTTTTAAAAACAATTGAATGCTTTTAAAAATGTTATAAATATTGAAAAGATTTGAATTCCAGCGAAGAATATAATTATTCATTAATAAAATGTCCCTTTTGTACAAAAGATATATAACCAGGTACAAATATTTACATTGAAAGCAAGAATCAATCAATTTTATCCATACTTTATCAAACGTGATAAAGTAATTGACATTTATAACTTTTGACTTTTTCATTTGAAAAAGCAATATAAAATCTATCGATTAGCACACTGAAAAAAATTTCTAGTATACTTGACTACTTTTTAACAACTCTGCGTGATTCAATATCACGCATTCCTCAACTGAATTTAAAAAGTTATATTGACTACCAAAAAGTAGTTAAAAGAACTAAGAATACTTTTTTTAGTCATCTGAACTACTATTCTTTAACTACATCAAAAGTAGTAAAATCAACTACACAAAAATTGTTAGCCTAACTAAAAAAGTAATTAATTTAACAACTTTCCACTCAACTAGGTAATAGTAGTTGAAGATTTGGACCAAATTTTTTTCAGAGCATAAAAACCTCAAAATTGATTTTTTATAGCTTAGCCGTATTTTGTCGTAGACTGTCACATATACCTATTTTTTTTATAGAAATGTATTTTTTTATCGGAAATATATATTTTTTAAAAATATTTCTTTAAGAATGAATAATAATAAAATGGCTAAAAAAAGATAATTGCCTTCTGATTGATTAGAGATCATTTGTCTTCCTTATAGGTGACAATTTTTTTTAAGGTGAAAAATACCAATTTTGAACGGCGCCCGTGCGGCGCTTTAGATGTATTTTGCGCGACGAGAAAGCATCATTAGTTTTACGATCGCGCTGTGAATTCAGATGAACTCCGTAAAAGGTCCTACAATGAGATGACGATAAATTTCATATTCTATTGCAAATACATTCTCGCCTTATGACATAACCGAGCCAGTTGTTGGTAATTTAATAGTTGTTTGCGAGTCAATTTAGAACTTCTATTATGTAAAATTTTAGCTGCCAATTTCAAACTTTAAAAAAAGAATTGAGTCATTTCCCGAGTAAAGAGAATTTAACAAACTATTTCACGCCATTGAAAATTAAATAAAATCTCAAAAGAAAGCAATAGAAAAAAAATGTTTTTCCCCTTATTTTTTAAATAAGGCAATTTAGATTTAAATATCCAATAAAATTTTCACAGCATAATAACAAAATTGAGAAAATAATTTTCTTTTTATTCCTCAAACATGAAAAATAGTAGTTGGATACTTTTATTGATACTTGCTTTCAATTTCAATTCAAATAAAAAGAATGAAATAAAATTATATTTTTACTATAAAACTTACCCTTAGTCGAAGATCGCTAACTGTCCAAACCCGGCTTGCAAAATCGTTCGAGGCTCCCAATATTAGTGTTCCTGTTGTGTCGAAATCCACAGACATAACGCCGGCATTACTTCCCACTAGCATTCCTTTACACTCAAAAGCACCTGCAATCATTTTTATCAGAATAAGAACAATTTTTCAATGCCTTAATTACTTTAAACTAGATTTATATTCCGAACCGAAATTAGGAAAATTTCTTTTGAATTTTATATGCAATTATGTCAAGAAAATTTAAACAAATATCTCAATTCTGAATTTCGATAAAACATTTTGTAATTGTTACTACACTTAGTATTCATAAAGAAACAATTTTTAGAAATTTTTAAGAATATTCATAATAAAAATCGATATTTTCCAGTAACGAGAGACAATAACACAAGAAAATATTTTCCTTTTTGAAAATTTTTCCAAAGCATTAACAAAAGTCTCCAGTGTCATTGCAATGCAAAGGAGAAAAAAAATTGAAAGGTAGAATAAAAACAAAAGTCCGCTTTTAATTGTATCTGGTGAAAGATAGCGACAGGGAATATTCAACCTGTTGATTCATTAATATACTTCATTAGGCAGAATGGGCAATGGGACAAGAGAAGACGCAAACTTTTTTTCCTTATTTTTTTGAAATTTTTGCATTTTTTCAATGCCATTATGATATTGATTCTGCGAAGATTGTCATTGTCTTTGAAAATGTTTTCCTTTATAACATTCGGAGAGCACCTGCACACACAAGTTACATGGAGCACTAAGATAGCTGTCGATTGTTTCTTTTCTTTCGCGTAAATGGACTTTGTTTAATGAGGATGAAACGAGGAGAAAGAACGGAGATGAAGAAGAAAAAAAATTGAAAGAACGAAAAAAAGAAGATGCCATGTAACAACTATCGCTGCGTTCCATGCGTACTTCTTCGTTTCGCACTGGAATGAGAACTAGTTCTATAATTCAGTCGACTTTGCGGCACAAATTTAAATAATAACAAGGCCATTAAATAAATTTCATCTAGCGACAATCGTGCTCTACAAGCCATTCTTTTGTCGTTAAATTAAACCTCTTCTTTCTTTAAGGCTCTTATCATGACTCAGATCTATCACTCGGCCTTAAAGAAAAATAAAAGAATGGAATTTATAGCTAGTTAAAGGGCTAATTCTGTATTTCTATGAAATTCCATTTTTTCAATCACTAATAGATAGATTAAAATTAATTGTTTAATATTAAAGATCAATACAATTTTCCTAGTATTTTAATTCATCAATTTCAAAGTGGTTTTTTTTACAATTCGAATTTTTTAGGAACAAAATTTAATCAGGGTTTCTAAAAATTTCTCCTTGTGAAACTCCATGACGATTTCATGATTTCCATGTGATCAATGATAGAATTTCCATAATAGATAATGCAAAACTCAATATAAACATAAACTAGATAGATTGTAACAAATTAAAATATTGAAAATAGACATAATCCACTTTTGATCGTTCAAAGGAACGAAATATTTCCAAAAATTACTAATTGCAATAAAAATTGAAAACTTATATTTTACCTTTAGAAAATTCATAAATTATTTTTTTTCATACATGACGTAATATTATTGTAATAAAATTTTAACTTGAAGAAATAAATAAATTTCGTTTAGAACTTTAGAAACATAAATAGACAATTTAGTAGAAACTGTCGGAATGAGACTCGATTTTTGAATTTTCTTTTACATTAAACATTGTTTGATAAAAATTGTTATTACTCATTTTTATAAAATTGTAAAAATATTATAAAATTGAAAAATCCGAGTGTCATTCCGATTTCAATAGTAAGAAAAATTTGCTATTTAATTAACAATATTTCTGTTAAAATCATTTGATAGAAGATTATTTCTTGTTTTAAATTTTTTTTTGTTTTATGATTATATTTAACACAATTTTCATAAAACAATATCTACTGAACGAAATTTCTGTTTAATCGAAATTAAATTATCCCGAACTTTCGCTGATCCGTATTTTTATTTAACAGAATTTCTATTTATCACAATTTTTATTTAAAAGAATTCCGATTTAACCGAATTTATTTAACTTACAAATATTTAATTTATTTATAATTTATTTAACCGAACTTTCATTAATTAGATTTCTCATTCAAAAAGAATTTTTGATTCAGTCGAATTTTTAAATGACAAAATTCTCATCTCACCTAATCTTCATTTGTCAGAATTTTTATTTGTGCGAATTGCCAATCCATACACGAAAAAATGTTTGGGACAGTATCTGTACCTTTTGGTGCATTGGTTATCCCTGTATAAAAAATTTAATATCCAATTCACTTCACACTAATTATTTCCAATTGTTTTTATATGAAGTGAAGTTAATTGTTGGATAAATTTTTTGAAAGGTAGGGGAACATAGTCGAGGTCGGCCCACTTTTGTTTATAACTTTTTTTTAAAAATGAATTTGGACAATTGAAGTATATATGGTTGGAAAGTCCTGTTTAATAGGAACATCTTTTCTGTACAAAGTAAATTGATTGGTTTTAAAATGAAAAAGCTATAAAGATTTAAAAAAAAAAAAATTTGTAGTCCAGGTTGGTCCTTACAGTCAAGATCGGCCATGTTTAAAATTCAAAGGGCATTAATCGTTAAAAAATAAAATAACATGTTTGGAGTTACGGAAAATTGATTCTTTATTGTTTACAGTTTGTAATTTAATGAAATAACAAAATAATAAAAATAAACAATATAAAAAAATAAATATAAATAAAAAAAAATTTTGCACTGAAATATTAATAAAATTAAATAAAAATATTAATAAGATGATCAATTATATTATGAGTTATACAGAATTGCAGTTTTTGCAAATGAAGTAGCTCGTCCTCATCTTTGCGCATTTTAAACACATAGTGGCCGACCTTGACAGTAAGTAACATTACCGAATTGTTGTAACCATAAAGAAATACGTTTCGGGATTCGATTTTTTACTTTGTTTTTCTTTCAACCATGAGTCCCACAAATTTTCTGCATACTTACCTTGACGATTCAATTTGTTTTTTATCTTTTATTAATGGTTTTTTACATGATGCACAAAACTTTTTTTGAGCTTTTTTTGTACCGACGTCACAGAAAACACAATTTTCGATTCTCCGAAAATGTAATTGAACAAAAAGTTAGGTTCCACTAAGACAAGCTTCGACAAGCATGCGCGTAGGTGGCGCTAGTGAACTTGACAAAAAAACGCGAATGGCCTACCTAGACAGTGGTCCAACCTCGACTATACTCCCCTATAGCATGTGCACCTTACATTTTTCCGTGTAGAATTCTTAAAATGACAAATTTTCATTTAAAAAACTTTCATTCAACCAAACAAATATATGACAGAAAAATTTTGTCAAAAATCAAAAAATTTAACAATTACAATTTTCTTGATAACATTTGATTATAGTTAATGAAGATGCTGTCAAATGAAAATTTATCATTTTAAGAATTCTGTTAAGGGGGAGTTACACCTTTGACTCGAAAAAAAATCGATTTTTTTTTTTTTGCTTAAACGATACTTTATAATGTGTAGAATAGAAATTATATCATGCGAAGTGATTTTGAAGTTATTTTATGTGAAAAAAATCAAAATCTGCAAAAGGTGTCCAAGAGCGCTTCAAGTGCTTTCAAAACTTTAAACGCGTTTTTCTCGAAATGACGTTTTTCAAAACGGTGGACAGTCTAGCTCGAACAGTTTTGATCGGATTGACTTCGGCCAAAGTTTTTTTTGTTCGTCATTTACTAATGCTTTAGAGTACGTAGCGGATTTATTTTTGGTTTGTTTTCTTTTTTTGGCAATAGATTTTTTGAGAAAATTTAGCCCTAAAAACCGACTTTTTCCTTCAAACAGCTACCAAATTCACAAAAATTAATATTTTTAAAATATCCTACGTACTCTAAAGCTAAATCTATCACAGATTCAGAAAAACTTTGAATTTTTGTTTTAGATTAAACGGTCTAACCGAAATATTGTCCACCGATTTGCTCTGCAGAGAAACAGGACCAACTTTGGCGCCCTCTATAGGCTACAAATTTAAACTTTTTTTAAGTGTAAATATATTTTTGTAAACTTCAAATCATAACAAATAAAGTCCCTGAAACCAAATTTTGTTTACTTTATTCCTGTGTGTTAAAAAAATTCTTGAAAAACAGGTTCAAAAGAGACCTCAAAGGTGTAACTCCCCCTTAAATGACATTTCGTGCTAAATGAAAATTCGCTTAAAGAGCAATTCTACTAAATAGAATTTCTGATGATTATAAATTCTGTTAAATAGAAATAATGCTGAATAAAGATTTGATGAACTAGATAATCTGCAGTAAAAATGTTTAATAAAACAGAAATTCTATAAATAAATAAAATCAGTAAATTAATATTCTTTTTGAATAAAAATTCGAACTATTTATTTAGAATTTTCATGCGCTCAAAAATTTTCACAATCTGATCAGAATTTTCATGAGATTTCTATGATTCCACGAACTAAAATAATTTCCCATGACTTGTAGACACCCTGATAATGTTTCCAAAAATCTCAAAACCATACGAGTAAAAATTATTCTAAATCGCAATTTCTCGAAAAATTATTATTAAGAATTAAGAAAAGAAAGATTTAAATATTACCTTTCGAAATGTCCCACAATTTTACTTTTCGATCAGCACCTCCAGTTGCAAGGATTCTATCGACAGGAGACCATCTCACCGCATTCACTTCTCCATCATGTGCATTCTACAAGATTAAAATTACTTGAAATTCTATTGTTGAGTAAAAGTATTTAAAGCACATGCCAATATTAAAAATCTAGCACAAATGAAAATGACAAGCGTGAGCGTTAAAAAAAACAGAAAATAGTTTCTATCACGCATTAAATCCACTTTTATGACACTTCAATAATTATATTATTCAAATAATACATAAATGATGATTTTAATACAACTTTTTATCACTACATAAAATGTTACGTCTTTTTATCGCGTTTATTCTATATTATAAAACGGTGAAAATGAAACTTCTACCAAAGTAAACGACTTTCATACGAAGAAACATAATGGCTTCACATTAAATTATTCTTATTACGAGACTACTTGAAACACTACATTATTACTTTTGAAAGTGGAAAATAGAGATTTGTTACCTTCAAAATAAACGACGTAAAAACTTTACAAAAAAAGTGTACAATTAAACATTTAGACAGCTACACACAATTGTAGAGAATTAATAGAAAAAGTTCAATTTCAAACACAAACGAAAAAACAAGAAAAAAATACTCTCGAACGTTTGTCATCCTTTTACACGGCTATTAAATTTTTTTTGACGATAAAAAAAACGGAAAATAAAAACTCGAGTATTTTATGATAATATAACAGTATAAAAATTATTTATTACAATTATTTCCCTACTTTCATTGTTTAAAAACATACTATTAACATTTCTTTCTTATCTCAATTTAAATTTTAATTATTCAATTAAACTATGAAATTATGCGTTTTCTTATTTAATCTCTAACTTGTTTATTTCTTCCAATGAATTTTAAAAATTAATTTCATTTAATATTTATAAACCTTTAAATGAAAATTAAAAATTCTTTATTATCATTGTCCAACAGTATAAATATAGTTATTTAACAATAATAATTATTAATGTTTAAATAATTTTACGTCCGTTTATTAAATATTTTGTCAAATTAATTATTAATGTTATTTAGAGTTTAAATATAAATCATAAAAAGTTTCCTGACATTTTTTTTAAAGTTATACTTCGCTTGTAAATTTAGAAAATAAATTACAGTTAATTTAATGGCAAATGTTCTATGAAACTTTTGGTAAAACAGTTGAGATTATGAGAGTGCCAAGTTTGGAATACGATACTTGTTGCTAAACCACACGACTTAAAGTCGCACAGTCTTTACACGATTAATGTCAAGTTATAACTTAATGTCAAAATTTACATGTATAACATTTCACACTTGCCAAAAGATAAATAAGTACCCAATGAGTCCCAAACAAGAAACTAGTTTTGGATTTCATTAGCAAAAAACTTAATATATCTTTTTTTTTGCATATCACAGAAGACTGATTAGTTTACTTTAAACCTAATTTCTATAATAAATTATTATCATTATTATTATTGCTATTACTATTGAAATTAATATTATTATTGTTAATCCTAGCATTGAATAATAAATAACAACTCAGAAGTGTTAAAGTACTTGCTGATTGGATTAATTAACACAAAATAATTTAACGATTTAAAACATTAGATATTAAAAACTGTGAATGAATGAAACATGCAAATTAGTTTCTAAATATTGAAAACTTTTACAAAAATCACATTTTTGGAGGGGAAATTAATTCCCCATTACACAATAAACAGATTTCAATTTTATAAAAATTTTCAATTTTTGCTGAAAATATAAAAATTATTCTGACATTATTTCGTAGCGTCGAAATTGTAAATGTGATTTCAACCTTCTTATAAAGTACAAATTAATAAAAAGTTCATTTAATTTTATAAACTACTCGTAATATATAATCGAAAATAATTTTAATGTCTAGAATTAATTTATTATTTATAATTAATTAACTAAAAGTAATTTCTAACATTCTTCAGATTAACATAAAACTACTAAACTATTTTTCAATCTTTATATTTTAATAAAAACACCTACTAAAGAGTAATCAAATCAGAATCTTTTTTTAAATAAAAACTTTCTCATATTTATCCTTAAATAAATAATTAGATTCCGCTTTGAATACATATTTTCGTGCATTTTTATGACAAACTAAATAGGTTATTATGAAAACTAAATTAAAACAAACATAATATTAATTATGAAATGAAAATTTAGTTTCTATAAAACTCACTCATTCTAAGAAAAACAAAAATTTTCAATACCAAATAATAATTTAAACAATAAAATACGTACCATTCAAAAAAATATATTTAAAGTTATCGTTAAACAAATTGTGCAGAAATACAAATTTTCATTTTTAAAAGTAGAATTTAACTCAACTAATAAACTTGACTTTTTAATTGATGTAAGAAACGGAATAAAGTTCTTTTTAAAGGTATGCTAGCTAATTACTATTTTAAATTTCAAGCGTCAGTAGTATGTGTCTATAAAACTGGTCTATTTACAAAATAAATTTCTTTGAAACTTTAGTTGCACAGTTTAGTTATAAATAAATAACATATTTAAAGGCAATATTTCTTAAGAAAAATTCTTAAAATCTAGAATCAATAACAGTTTTATAAAAACTTATATTATGAGATTATAAATATAACTATTTTTTAAATATTTCAAAATTTTCGAAAATTGTTACCTATTAATTTTAAACCTATATCGATGAAAATAATATGCAACATATAATTATATTTATTGTAGACGACTTGTGATTTAATTCAGATTATACATTCACATTCGCCGATAAATTAACGACACATTACAAAATAATGTACAGAACAACTTAAACTAATCGGCAATTGAAACTACTTATTTTTATTCTTGAAAATAGAACGAATTTAAAACAGTTAATAAACAGTTTTGACGTGTCGTATATAAGTAAATAAACTTTCCCTGTATATAACAATTAATTTTAAACAAACCTTGAAACATCAATTTTGAAAATGTTATAATACGTAGGTATTTTTGGAATTTTCGACAATTTTCTCTGAAGTTCAAGTTTGTAGAATTGTATTTACATTCAAAGATAATAGAATTCTTTTTACGTTCAATATTATGAATGTAATTATTTGCAAAAATAGTGACTTTATTGAACAATATTTAAAAGTATTTATAAACGAAATAGAATAAATAAATTTATAATTATTCAAAGAAAATTACTGGCTTCTTATTTTGTAAATTTTTTTCTCTTTTGAAAGCAGAATTATAAAAAAATATAAAGTAAAAAAATAATTAATATTTTTATATGAATTTTTGAACGTAATTTAATAAATACGAAAATTACTCTTCTCTTTTCTTCAAAAATTACATTTCTTCTCGCAAAAATTGTACCATAGAAAATATCACAGAAAATCAACAGCAATTTCGTTAAAGTTTTACAAATGTTTACAAATTCCAACGAAATTACAAAAATCACATTTAGATTTTATCAATAAATCTAATTTTGTTTTTACAACTTAAAATACAAAGAAAAGGTAGTAAATATTTTTTTGATATTTAGATTCAGTCTGCAAAAAGTCTATAATCAATAAAATAGACTTAAAATTTATCAATTTTACTACTACTTTACTTTTTGAAAAATATATATGTCGTAGGCAACTAGAAGAATCCGGCATTAAGCTTAATTCCTAGGCAATAAGCTTACTGCCGGCAATTAGACGAATACACGACAAAATCGTTCAGATTTGTCTATTTGCCTAGACAGTAAGCTTAATGCCCGGCAGTAAGCTTATTGCCCGATGAAGATTCGGCAATTAGACGAATCACATTAGAATCCATTTGCAGTGCACAAACGTCCTATAAAAAATTAATTAAAAACAATAATAATAATAAATCATTCTGGACAGAATTAAATATTTCTTGGGTAAAAAAAATATTTCTTGAGTCTAATAAACATTTCTTGGATCAATTAAATAATTCTGGACAGAATTAAATATTTCTTGAGTAAAAAAAATATCTCCTGAGTCAAATAAATAATTTTTTTACTTTTGCATAAAGAAAAATATTTCTCGACTAAAATAAATTTTGTTTAAGTCTATCAAACAATTTTTGACTAAAATATTCCTTTAGTGAAATAAATATTTATTGAGTCAAATAGAGATTGTTTGATTTAAATAAATATTTCTTGACTCAAATAAATGCTTCTTGACTCTTATAAATATTTGTTATCATTGAGAAATATTTCTTGAGTCTAATAAATATTTTTTGACTCAAAAAGAAATAATTCTTGGATGAAAAAAAATATTTCTTAGGAAAATATAAATTATTTATTTGACTCAGGAAATATTTTTTTTACTCAAAAAATATTTAATTCTGTCCAGAATTATTTAATTGATCCAAGAAATGTTTATTAGACTCAAGAAATATTTTTTTTACCCAAGAAATATTTAATTCTGTCCAGAATGATTTATTTCAGTTAAGAAATGTTTATTTGACTCAAGCAATATTTATTTTAGTCGAGAATTATTTATATGAGTCAAGGAATATTATTATCATTATTATTATTATTATCATTATTATTGTTTTTAATTAATTTTTTATAGGACGTTTGTGCACTGCAAATGGATTCTAATGTGATTCGTCTAATTGCCGAATCTTCATCGGGCAATAAGCTTACTGCCGGGCATTAAGCTTACTGCCTAGGCAAATAGACAAATCTGAACGATTTTGTCGTGTATTCGTCTAATTGCCGGCAGTAAGCTTATTGCCTAGGAATTAAGCTTAATGCCGGATTCTTCTAGTTGCCTACGACATATATATATGTATATATAGCCAATAATTTTCTTTTTGAAAAATTGACAATTAAGATTAATTAGAAGCTATCAGAAATTCATTAACGTACAAATTTGATGGAGACGTTGGTGGGAACTGCGGTGGGAAGACTAACAATTCCTTCTTTGACACTTAGTCGATCAGGACTAACTGGTCTTGTATCACGTGCTGCATCCTCTAATTCCTTCTGCATTTTTGCTTGCCTCTTCCTGTGAAATATCAAGCAAAATTAGTACAACAAGAATAGAAAAGAATTAAACAAAAACCTATAAATCAATCAAAAATATTCTTATACATGTGTATTATAGAAATAAAAAACCAATTCATGAGTCAAGCAATTTTAAAATTATTAAAACAAAAAGAATATATCTGGACTTAGAAGTGGAAAAAATCATTATTATTGAATAAGAAAATTTAAAAATACTATTGTATAGTTTTCCAGAACGAAAATAAAACTACAAAGTGTCACCTTTCTTTTAACACGCAACAAATAATTTAGTATGTAGAAATTTATTACAGAAAATACTTTGTAATTTTCAATCAATTTTTGTCGAATCAATAATTTATCGGAGTGAAAATTTCTAAAAGAAAAATATTTTAAGACTTTTCCTTTTTCAAATAAAGTTGTCCAGTTATTTTCAAAATTATTCTCATTTTTTTTTAAATAATAATGTAATGCAAAATAACAAGAAAATGTTATTTGCTACAAATTATTTTAAAAATTAAATTAACTTAATATTGTAAATATACAATTATGTTGGTAGAAATATTGTAACAATTCTACGTTGTTTGTGGTATAGCAATTTTTTCCAAAATTTTACAATTCTGCAAAAAAGCAGCAATTTCTTGAGCTTATACATAGAACATTAATAATAATTGTTATTATAATTATTATAAATTTGCTGACATTGCTCAAATGCATTTGCAGGCCTCAAATTGTAGTTCGATAGCAGGTAAATTTTACAATTGTTATTAAATTACATACAAAAGCAAAAAAAATAATATATTTTACATTACATAATTATTATAATAATTATTAATATACATTACATACATTACATAATAAGTTACAAAAACTTGTTAAAAGTACATAGTAAATATTTCTTTTCAATCTGAAACCACAAAGTTATTATAATTTTCCAATTGTCAGTGACATAAAAAAATCAAATTATCCTAAAAACACTTTTTTAAATAACTATTCTTAATCCTATTAGAAGACACACAAATTTCACTTCGTGAAGTTGTCAATTGCATGCGTTTCTTTAGAAGTACCTCATTATTTACAAAAACTAATAATTACTCAATCCTTCACCTATCAGAATGTTATTTTTTTCATGCAAACTGAAAGCTTATTTTTTTACAAATCGAAACACTTGCTTCTTTCATCTATTTAAATTATTAAATATTTTTCCTGTATGTAAAATATTATACACAATATTGATTTTTATTGTAAATTTTTTCAACTTTAAAATCAAGTAAATATTTAAAAAATAAATATACCTCTGTAAAATTACTTCAAAAAACTTTTATTTTTCATTATAAAAATAAACTTTCATAAATCATTCTTTTTCATTTCCTTTTAATCGGAAAATTTTACTTTTTTTATAACTGAAAGTAAAATTATTTAAATATTTAAAGAATATTATACAATTATTAATCAGGCAAATAAAACATGCAAAAATAAAAATAATTTACAGAACTTATAAAAAGCAGACTGTTAAATTATCAATATTTACATTCGAATTAAAAAAATTCTATTAGAGTGTAACAAAAAATCAATTATAATTTTTTCTAAGTTTTCAATGTAATCATAAAATATAAATAAAACAGACCTGCTTTTAATTTATCAACACATTTTTGTTAATACACATGTTAATAAAAATTGTAATATATACATTATCTCTTTTCCTCTGCGAAAAATCAATCCTAAATGGGTCTCCAGTGGAAAAAAAAATAAATAAAAAACGTGTATATTTTGCTGACCAGCCCAAAAGCTATTTTAGCATTAAGCATGACATTTCAATTCAATAAAATTTTGTCACTTCGTCAAACTTACCCAAACTTTGAAATGGTATGCATCAAAAAGGCTGTCGGGCTGGTAAAACTCTCACTGAAACGAAAATGTCAGGCAGTGTGAAGTAGCTAGAGCAGCAAGCTCTAGTGAAATGTTCTTTTCTTTGTATTCAGCCATGCTTCTAATATTAGAGGATAGAATTTAGCTAAACAGTGAAATACTAAAATTTTATAATAACCTAAGGCGACTCACGTGGGGAAAAATTAGATATTAATTTACAGGATGCAATCAATTATGTCACCGAAAAATTTACTTTTCATAATGTTCAAATTATCTTAAATCTAATCACCAACTTTAATTGTTTTATTTCACTTTTACATTGACAAATTATTATTTTATCATTTTCGAATTTTAACGACCAGCAATTCTGAAGAATGTAAAATGTTTAATTAACGCTAATTATTACCTACCAATCTAATTAATAGTTCAAAATTAATTAAGAAATTATAATTCTGTAATTTTTCTTAACTATTCATTTTGATAAAATTAGATAAAAATATACAAAATTTTATGAATTTTGAAAAGTGGAAACCAAAATGGTATAAAACAAACGACAGAAAAAAAATTAAAAAATTGGAGACAAAGTATTTAGAAAATCTAAAAATAGAATTAATTAACAACGTTGGTAAAATTCACGTTTATAATCAACAATTTTAAAAAAAATTTGTTTATATAAATTTTTGTTTAAATAATGTTTTACATATCACTCGATCAGTTATTTAAAAACTATTTTTTAAAACAAAAATTGTATAATTTTACGCTTGAGAGAAATTTTTTTTTAAATGTTAATCATAAACGGTGTGATTTTTACTGAAGTAATTAATAAACAAAGTCAAATAAATTTTAAAGAGTATTAAATTAGTAGTTTAATTAATTAACTATTTCTTTTTAATTTATTTTATTAATTATTTAATTCGTTATTAAAATCAAAATAATAAGAACATTATAAGAAAATAAAATTCATAAGTTACAAACCAATTTGTAAATTATTTAAGTATTGAAATTAAAATAGTGTAAACTTTTCAACAAAAAAATAAAAAAAGCTATTATTTATAAGAAAAATGAGTGGGTAAAATAAATTTTAAATCGTTACCATTGGAAATAATTGGTTTTAAAACGAAGGGTAAATAAGTATTAGTTAAACTATTTCTTTTCCGGGAAAATAGCTATTATTCGAACTATGTATTACAAACATGCAAACTAAAGTTATGCTCTCTATGTGGTATTTACAACCGTACTTACGAAACTTATCCCAATTCTATTTTGAAAATCACGAGCTATAAATGATTAAAAAGTAATTCATTCAAAAGTTAAAAATACCAACCCTATATTCTCCCTTAAGATTAGGTCTAAACGAGAACTCATAAAATACCCATAAGGAAATATCTAAAAATAACCGAAATTATCAAACAGCTAAAAATAGCTGCAATTGAATTTCTAGAAAGAATTTAAATTAAATAATTCAAAATTACTGAAATTAAATAAATGAAAATAACTAACTTAAATAATTGATAATCTAAAAATAGCTATAAGGAAATAGATAAAGATAAAAGCAATTAAATAATTATAAACCAGAAAAATAATTACGATGACCAACAAAAATATTTGTAAATATAATTTTGTAAATAAATAATTTAAATAACTTTGTATAAAAAAATTAATTAAAATAATTAAAAAATATCTGTATTGGTAATTTCCTTATCAGAAACCCATTATTTCAAGAAATAAATTACCATGCAGAATTAGTAACACGAGAAAACTACCACCCAGCAACTAGAATCAGTTTGCTTTTCAAATAACTAAAATTGACGTGACAATCTAATTAAGCTTTGCAACATAAAGGAAATATTGGGACGTATCGGAAGAAACGCTTATGAAGCAAATTCATTTTCTTTGAACTGTCAATTTCCATAAATCTGTGTAACTTCGAAGGTTGTGAGTAGAAAATCCTAAACGTCAATGACGATAACACGATATTGACAAAAAGTCACTAACACATAGTACTTGAAACAACATTCATTGATTTTCTACTTACTTCAAGAAATTATCATTTTCTTCATTCATTTTATCTGCATCTTTGGCTTTATATTTAATTAAACGCTCCACCAATTGACGATTTTCTTCCTAAAAGTTGTTAATAATTATATTTCCTTTTTTTCTTTTTAAAATTCAATTTTTTTAACAATACGTATTCAATGTTATTTACACTAGACTGAAGTCCGCAACGTTATTATTTATTAAAAACAAAAAATCAAAGAATACATTTTTTTCAAGTTAAATTGATCTCTAATCTTCAAATTTTTTAGAAATTAAAATTACTTAATAATTGTTATTTAAAAGAAAATTTTTGAACAATAACATGAATTTGAAACCAAAATGAAATAAATCGTCACTTTATTTTTTTGTTTTCGTATTTAAAAATGTTGCGGACTTCAGGCTGATAAAAATTACTGTATTTAAAAACTGAAAGAATATCTCTAGTACTCAGACTAATTTTTTAAATATTTAAAATTACAATTTATTATCTTAAAAACGTTGCGGACTTCAACCTTATGAAAGACTAATTTTTAAATTATTTAAAATTACAGTTTAATACTATATTTATACACTACCGTCGGGAATTATCGGTACGGCTGCACGCGCACGGCCCAAAAACATACCAATCTTTAAATCACGATTTTTTTGTAAATACAAATGTCAGAAAATTAACAAATATACCATTCGAAAGATTATTAAATTCTGCGATTAATGATACATAACTGAAAATTTTAATAATGTATACAAAATTAGCAGCAATCGGCAAATTTGACAAAAAAAATTAAAAAATAAAATTTTTTCGGAAATTTTTTGAACCCCTGCACATTTTTTAAAAATTGTAGAAAAAATTTGAAACTTATATAGGTGTAATCATTCAAGTCTCATCTTTAATTTAAGACCAAAAAAGTTAAAAAATTTTAATCGGTTATCGAGATATCATTATAAACGGCCGAGCATTTTCAGCCAAAAACCGTTCAAAATCGACTAACTCAATGCATTTGTCAAAAAACATGCTCCGACGTTTATAATGATATCTCACGAACCGAATAAGATTCTTAAACTCTTGTGGTCTTAAATTAAAGATGCGACTTGAATGATTACACCTATATAAGTTTCAAATTTTTTCTACAATTTTTAGAAAATGTGCAGGGGTTGAAAAAATTTCCAAAAAAATTTTATTTTTAAAATTTTTTTGTCAAATTTGTCAATTGCTGCAATCTTTGTATAAATTATTAAAATTTTCAGTTATGTACCATTAATCGTAGAATTTAATAATCTTTCGAATGGTATATTTGTTAATTTTCTGACATTTGCATTTACAAAGAAATCGAGATTTAAAGATTGGCATGTTTTTAGGCCGTGCGTGTGCAGCCGTACCGATAATTCCCGACGGTAGTGTATATTTATTAATTGACCCTCTAAAGCAACCAAACTGCATTCTTTTTCGTAATCTCGCAATACTTTTCTTTAACGAATTTTTTATTTAAAATACAAAACATTTGCAATAAAATAATAATCATTTACACTTTATCAATATTGGCTGATTATAAATTGTGTTTAAATTTCATTGCATATGATGGACCATAAATAAAAAATGTATAAAACAAAATATGACAAGGTTAGGAAAAAAAAGTTCGAAACAATTCTTTTAGAGGTGCAACTTGAATACGAGCGATTCCACGTCGAGTGATCAAGAGGTCTTACGGTGCAATGTTTATTTTGATAATTTTTTACTCTTAAACATTTAAACATGAAAATTTGTCCGAGTACAGTTTCGAAAGGTTTTTTCATGCTCTTTCGATTGGAAATAAGCATTTTCAAAAAAAAAAAATTTTTGACCTAAAAAAATCAAAATTAAAAATAAATTTTAATTTTTGGGGGGAAAGGATACGATTTTTTTTTTTTTTTTTTTTTTTTTTTTTTTTTTTTTTTTTTTTTTTTTTTTTAAACGAAAGCTGAGGTTTTTTCCTAAAAGAACATATATATGCAAAAGTGGGACTAGAATGTTTAAACATTGAAAAAAAGAGATTTCTGCTGATCGGAGTGCTCAAAACCCGGTTTTTGGCTCCATTTGGTAGAAATATCTTTTCTTCAGTGTTTAAACATTCTAGTCCAACTTTTGCATATATATGTTCTTTTAGGAAAAAAACCTCAGCTTTCGTTTAAAAAAAAAAAAAAATCGTATCCTTCCCCCCCAAAAATTAAAATTTATTTTTAATTTTGATTTTTTTTGGTCCAAAAAAAATTTTTTTTTAAAATGCTTGTTTCCAATCGAAAGAGCATGAAAAATCCTTTCGAAACTGTACTCGGACAAATTTTTATGTTTCATTGTTTAAGAGTAAAAAATTATCAAAATAAGCATTGTACCGAAAAACCCAAAACTTTCATCCCCTCCCCCTCGGAAAATATTTGACTAAATTAAAAAATATTTTAACCAAAAATCACTATCCACTAGTACTACAAAAGCCCCAAGTTTAGGCACGATTGGAGAAAAATTTTTTTCCACCTTGATCACTTGACATGGAATCGCTCATACATGAAACTGAAACTATTATTTAAATTTAGAAAAAAGTTTCTTAGAAATAATTTGTTACGTACTTTAATTCTTTCAGATTTAAAATATTGAATAATGGAGAAGAATTAAAATAGATTAACTAAAAGCAAACCTGAGCTTTCCTGAGTTTTTCTTCCAAAGAGGCGAAAGCAAGTTGTAAAGCTTGATGTTCGTCTTTCAGAGTTTGATTGATATTTTCCAATTCCTTCTCCTTCATTACGTACTTTGAAATATCAAGACGCAACGTATTGTTAAATTCCATAGTTTCTGCAAGACTAAATTTTTCCATTTTTATTAATACAAATTATTTAATATATAATTTTGATGACGAATTGAAAAATACGTCATATAAAATAAATTTTAATTATTTTAGAAATATTTGAATATTTAATAAAAAGTACCTATAATTAGAAAAATATATTTACTTTAAATAAAAAGTTTATTTTTTAATTTATAAATTTCTTGTTTAAATTATATGAATGTTATGAAAAAATAAAATACTATTACCTTGTTTCTTTAGTTTGAAGTTCTTTTTGAAGAACTTGCAATTTATTATTGAGATCTACTATTTGTTGTGTATGTTCTCCTCGTCTCCTGTGTAAAGTTGCCAATTCTTCAGCTTGTGCCAATAAACGTGCTTCGACATTTGTACCTGCTCCAGTACTTCCACCCACTGCAATTTCTCGACACAGCTTTTCATTTCTTATAGATAATTGTATATTCTCGCCTCTCAATGTGTTGGCACTCTCAAAGAGTCGATTATCTAAAAACATACCAAAAAAATTAGGACAATAGTAAAAAAAAGTATTTTTAAAATTAAAATTAAGATCTACCATGTAAAATATGAATAAATTTTTTTATAAATAAAGAAAAAGATATTAATTAGTAATTATTATATTAATTATAATTTATAGTAAAAAAATTATAAATATTAAATAATCAAAAGCAAATTACATTAATTACATTAATTAAAATTTCCTAAGACTTCTAAACCAATAACCAGTTTTTTTAACAGAACAAATTTATTTATTTTCAGTCAGAAAATATAAAAAAATATTAAATACTTACTTGATATTATCATAAAACAATCAATTCTATTTTTTTACAAAACAAAAACATTATTGACATATATAACACGTACATTAGTATTGAGAAATACAAAATAAAACGAAAAATATGAGAATTAGAAAATTGTAATCATTCTTGAAACATAATTATGTATAATTCTGCATAAGTAATTAATTATATACTTACGTAAACTAATAAGATCTTGAAAACATTGAGTCTGAGATCTATTTCGTTCTCTTAATTGAGAAATAATATCCTTCTTCCATCTCATATCTTCTCCAGAGTGATGTTGCATTGCTTCTCCACTAGCCATATTTTCACTTTTTTTTTGTTAATAATAAAAACAATTAATTTCTTGAAAAATTGTCACAGTGTCACGAAATTAAACTAAAAACTTAAACGACACGTAAATAAACACGAAACATATAAACGTATGTCAAAAATTATAAACGAAAAATGTTCTTTTCACAATAATGTTAGAATAAATTTTTCGGTAATGTCAGATTTTCATAAGTGTCACAATTTTTACTTTTGCTAAGTTTATAACATTCACGGGACATTCCGATTCCTAGATCACTTTCGAAATTCGTATTTATATTATATGATTATTCTAACCTAAACGTGAAAACACTAATAATAAAAATCCCAGCACCACCGCAATGATACCGAGTGAAGTATGTCGCAGAGCGATATCGATACTTGAGAATCGAGATACTGAATGGCGAAAGGCGCGTATTTTGAATTTATGTTTACCATAATTTCTCTGCCGGATAAGTGCACTATAACATTTCATCAAGCAATACCTAGAAAAATTTTGTCAAAATAACCCAAATGTCATTTAAATAAAATAAATCTAAAATTTCTACTTTTTCTACTCAATATTGAAATAATGTTGAGAAATAACCTAAAAAATCTAAAATTTTATATATTTTGGAAGTACATAATTCGAGACGCATGCTTATTCCCGAAATCTTTTTTGACCAAATAGTTATTTGATATAAAACTACTTAACTTAAAATTCACATAATATGCACATTATTTTACATAAATTTCATTGTACACAAAAACCATTTAACATAAATATCATTTGTCATAGAATTCATTAAACAGAAATATTATGTTACATAAAACTCAGATAACTTAATTCCCATTTGACATAAAAATTATGTAACATAAATTTCTATTGACATAAAAATCATTTAACATAAATTTCTTTTGACATAAAATTCATTTAACGTAAATTTTATTTGTTATAAAATTCATTTGACATCAATTTCATTTGGCATAAATGTCATTTAAAGTAATTCTCATTTGACATAAATATCATTAGACATAAAATTAGCTTGACATAAATTTCATTTGACGTGAATATCATTTAACATAATTATTATTTAACGTAAAATTAAATTTATATAAATTTCATTTAGCATAAATTCCATTTAACATAATTCTCATTTGGCATAAAATTTACTTGACATAAATTTCATTCGGTATAAATCCCATTTAACATAATTTTCATTTGACATAAAGTTCACTTGATATAAATTTCATTTGACGGATAACTCATTACACATAATTCTCATTTGACATAAAATTCAGTTGTCATAGATTTTATTTTACATAAAGATCATTTGACATGGAAATATATAGGCGCGCGAATTTCAAAATTGGCGAATCTAATTGTTTACTTTTAAAATTCGCGCCGATATTGTTATGTAAAAAGTAATTTGTGTAAAATGATTTTTATGTCAAATGAGAATTTTGTTAAATGACTTTTATGTCAAATCTGATTTATGTCAAATGACTTTTATGACAAATGAACTTTATATCAAATGAAAATTATGTTAAATGGGATTTATACCAAATGAAATTTATGTCAAGTAAATTTTATGCCAAATGAGAATTATGTTAAATGGAATTTATGCTAAATGAAATTTATATGAATTTAATTTTACATTAAATAATAATTATGTTAAATGATATTCACGTCAAATGAAATTTATGTCAAGCTTATTTTATGTCTAATGATATTTATGTCAAATGAGAATTACTTTAAATGGCATTTATGCCAAATGAAATTGATGTCAAATGAATTTTATAACAAATAAAATTTACGTTAAATGAATTTTATGTCAAAAGAAATTTATGTTAAATGATTTTTATGTCAATAGAAATTTATGTTACATAATTTTTACACTACCGTCCACGAGTATCAGGACGATTACACGCGACTCTATGAAAAAACATGTCATCACTTTTTCAATAATATCTCGTAAATAAAAGGAGTTACAAAAAAAACCTAAATATGGTTAGAAAGCTGATTAAATTTTACGTAAAATAAGCCGTCTTTGAAGTCATTTCGTTAGCTATTTTTCGAGTTGTAGAGTGAGAAAGAAATAAAAAAAATTATCAAATTTTCTCATTTTTGTCTCTTAACTTCAACTTTTTCAAAAATCTAGTAAAATTTAGATAAAATTTTTCTAAAAACACAGAAATCTTCGTTAGAATTTCAGCTTTAAAATAAGCCTTCGAAAATTAAAAAAGGTTAATCCGTCTTCGATTTATCATTAAAAGTGTGAAGCCGTGTTTCGACCGATTGGTGCATTGAAATTCAACTCTGACAACTCGATTCTGGCTTCGCGCGGCTGCGAATGAGAGAGAAAGCAGGGACGAATCCACGCGGGAGAACGATAAACTTTTGAGTTTCTTTATATTACTCGTGCAACATCATTATTTATTATTCCCCTGCATGAATCCGTCCGTTTTCTCTTCCATTCGCAGCCACGCGAAGCCAGAATCGAGTTGTCAGAGTTGAATTTCAATGCACTAATTGGTCGAAACACGGCTTAACATTTTTAATGATATATCGAAGACGGATTAACCTTTTTTAATTTTCGAAGGCTTATTTTAAGGGCTGAAATTTTAACGAAGATTTCTGTGTTTTTAGAAAAATTTTATCTAAATTTTACTAGATTTTTGAAAAAGTTGAAGTCAAGAGACAAAAATGAGAAAATTTGATAATTTTTTTTATTTCTTTCTCACTCTACAACTTAAAAAATAATCAACGAAATGACTTCAAAGACAGCTTATTTTACGTAAAATTTAATCAGCTTTCTAACCGTATTTAAGTTTTTTTTTGTAACTCCTTTAATTTCCGAGATATGATTGAAAAAGTGATGGCATATTTTTTCATAGAGTCGCGTGTAATCGTCCTGATACTCGTGGACGGTAGTGTATGTCAAATGGGAATTAAGTTATCTGAGTTTTATGTAACATAATATTTCTGTTTAATGAATTCTATGACAAATGATATTTATGTTAAATGGGTTTTGTGTACAATGAAATTTATGTCTAATAATGTGCATATTATGTGAATTTTAAGTTAAGTAGTTTTGAATCAAATAACTATTTGGTCAAAAAAGATTTCGGGAATAAGCATGCGTCTCCATAATTCAGGGTGTCTACTATATTTTTGTTCTGCGTTCAACAAAATTCCCGGTTATTTCCCGGCTATATCCTAATTTTTCCCCGTTTTTTTTCTTATCAAATTTAAATTTAAATTGGATTTCGAACATAAATAAATCTTTAAATTTTTTGAAAATATTGTTTTTTTCAATATTTTTAATTGAAAATTTGGAAAATAATTGAATTAAAAAAAGAATTTTTTCAATTTTTTAAAAATAATCTTCTCTCTTTATAATTATAATTGAAAATATGTTTTTTTAATTATATTAAAATTATATTGATAATAATTGAATTTCTGCAAAGAATTTTACTATTTTTAAAAGTAATTGAATCCTTCTAAAGAATGCTATTATTTATGAAAATAATTTAATTCTTGTGAAGAATTTTATTAAAATTTTTGAAAATAATAAGCAGCAATAATTAATTATTTACTTAATAAGTAATAAACATTTAATTTGCTCAAGAAATAAATAAATATCATTTATTTGAACATTCAGAAATTTTAAATTATAAAAATTTAAGAGAATTTCAATAATTATAATTATTGAATATAATAATACAATAATATAATTTTTGGAAGCAAAAAATTTATTTAAAACTGTTAGAGGGACTTTAAATTTTAAAAATCACATTATAATTACGGTCACTAACTTTCCTTGATTATTTTCAAAAAATTTAAATGAAATTCTTTAAAAGAATTCAATTATTTTTCAAAAAATGTAAAGAAATTTCAAAAATTTTCAATTATTTGTTTAGAAAAATTCATTTATCCTGAAACAATAGAATTGAAAAATTACAACAATCTTATTTTTCAGATTTAAAAAAAATTTGCGAAGGTTCAATTTTATTAAACAATTTTAAGTATATGTATATTTTTTAAATTAACTAATAAAAATTTAAGTTATTAATCTTCGCCCTTAGAAACATGAATACATATTAGAATATGACTCTTTATAAAATTCAATTATTAAATTAAAATACTTTGAAAATTCAATTTGTTGAAAAGTTTCTAATGAAACTCTTTAAGAAATTTCATTACATATTTTCAGTCGAATTTCACAATATTTCTATTAACTCCATAATTTTTTTAAATTTATTTACATAATATGTTTGAATTGGTGACTGATTTTTTTATTATCAAATTAATTATTTTTAACTAATTTAAATTTAGAGAACAGAATAAATATCTATAAAAATTGAAATAAAATGTGATTTTTTAAAAACAAATTAAAATAATAAAACTTTTTTAATTTTGGTGAAATTTTATTCAAATAGTAGAATATTGAAAACTATCGAAATGAGAAAAAGTTTTGAAAATAGTTGAACTTTTGCCATGATTTTTATTGAAATTCTTGAAAATATTTGAATTCTTGTGATGAATACTATTATTTATGAAAATAATTGGATTTTGCACTGAATTTTATTAAAAATTCTCAAAATAATTGAACTTTGTCGAAGATTATTGTTATTTATTTATAAAAATAATTAAAATGTTGACCATAATTTTTGTTTAGATTTTTTGAAAATAATTGAATTTCTACGAAAAATTTAATTAATTTTTAAAATAATGAAATTCTCGTGATGAATATTGTTATTTATGAAAATAATTGTATTTTGCAATTAATTTTATTGAAGATCCTGAAATATAATTGAATTTCGGCGAAGAATTTTTATATTTATTCCTAAAGATAATTGAAACATTGACAAGAATTCAACTTAAAACATCAAGGAAATAAATCTCATTTTTAAGAATTTTAATTTTTCAAGGTTTTGTCATAAAATTCAAGGTATTTTCAAGGTTTTCAAGGCATCTGGACACCCTGAACTTATTTTTACGCCAAAAAATGTTTTTACATTTCTAAACAAAAACGTGTACGCTAAAAAATGACACGCACATAACCTAATAATAATATATTTAAAAAAACATACATATTGCCTTCTGAGGCATGAAAAATATCAATTTTACCATGAATGAAAATAATTTTTTCACAGTTAAAATAAATTTTTTTTAAATGGAAAATTTGAGTGAAGATCTTTACTATATTCCGTCGTTTTGCCTCTTTGAAACCATCCTGTCGATCCTTTTTATCTGCATTACCATCCTGGTAAATAAATGAATCTTGAAGATGACTCTTTTGGACACTGAAAGAAAATTCCATCCTGGGAATAACTGCAAAAGAAAAAAAAAAGGATATTTAATACGTAATTCTTTGATGATACTGCAAAGAAAGTAAATGACTTGAAATGACAAATTTCGTTACAAAATATTATTGTAAATAGTTTTATTTATTACCTCTTTTGTTATTTCTTGTTAAACATATTGTTTTCTTATCGAACATACTACTTTTACACAATTTTCAGCAGAAAATATTTCTAAAATTGACAAAAAAACGTTACTCACTTTGACAATACGACAGGAATATGGCGAGTATGACTTATGAAGATGGCGCTGATAGTTGTTTCTGGCGGGAACCGCAAATGTGCTCTGCTTGGTGGACAAGTTCTACGATTTTCTAATATTAATTCAAAATTCTAATAATGCAATTGGCGCCAATTTACATTTATTGTTGTCTGCTAGACTGTCAAAATAAAAACATTATTCTTTTTATAAAAGTGATCAAAGTTTTCTCTTATTTATTATAATTTATAATGTAAATAAAATTTAATAATATTACACAAATCAAACACAATTATGAGTCAATTTATTACAATTCAAGGTAAAAAGTCTTTTTAATTTTGTTTATCCACATGGGAGTACATAACCTTAAAACTTAAATCAATACACATGCATTTATAATAATTTTCACAATTATGTCTAGGTCAAATTATGTTATTTTTTAGAATCGATAAACAATTGTATTTTTAAATTTTTAAATATGTTAATTACCATTGTTATTTACATTTTTTTTTTCATATTTCAGTCGGACAGTGCGGAAATCAAATTGGTTCTGCTTTTTGGCCATTAGTATTACACGAGTATGGAATTCAAACAACAAGTAATGAAATTAATTTTCTTAAAACTCAAAAGAACTACAACAAGAATATAAATGATCTCTGTGATGCGTTCAACAGTTTCTTTTATGTGCCAAAATTTAACAGTGATTTAGCCTTTAAAACAGTTTCTGAATTAGTTTCAGCAAAAGTTAAAGCGAGGGTAAGAAAGTTTGCTTATTATTTTCGATTATTGTGTTTATAAAAGATTAAAATTTTATTTTATTGTTGAATTATAGGCAGTTTTGATTGATATGGAAGATAGTGTTGTCGCCCGTTTTAAGCAAGGTCCATTACGAAATTTATTCGATCAAACTTGTACGGTTACAAATTATCCTGGTTCAGCGAACAATTGGTAAATATATTTTGAAAATATTATTATTAATTGAAGAATTTTTCTAAAATAAATCATTTATACTTAGGGCTGTTGGTTATCATACGCATGGTGGAAATTATCACGATGAAATTAGCGAAACAATTAGAAAAACTGTCGAAAAATGTGATTGTTTACATGGATTTTTAATAACTCATTCTCTCGGTGGTGGAACAGGTTCAGGTTTAGGAACAGCGACTTTAAAAATATTAGCTGATAATTATAATCACGTTGATAGGTATTTATTAATTCATTTTTAAATTAAGTAACTTTTTATACAAACAATGAACTCTTGAATTCATTTAATTATTATTATTATTACTTTTTGCTGTTTCATACTTGGAAATTAATCTTTTTTTAAAAAAATCGATAGATTTGTGACGTGTGTATATCCTGCTGGAACTGAAGATGTAATTACGTCTCCTTACAATGTTCTCTTAGCAACAAAACAACTTACAGATTTTGCAACTTGTGTTTTCCCTGCGGAGAATAAAGCTCTTCAAGATATTTGCTATGGACACACGAAGAAAAAGGAAAATTCTGATCAAGCCAAGTACAACGCTTCATGTAGACCGTTTCAGGATATGAACAGTATTATCGTTAATATGCTTCTGCATTTAACGAGGTCTGTTAAAAAAATTGTAAAATTTACATTTTTATTATTTTAGATAAGAAAATTGAACATTTTTTTACTTTGGTGAAATTCATAACGTTTTTAATCTACGATTTATAAGAAAAAAATATTTTTCTATTCAATTTTTTGTCTAAAAGAAATTTCTACGATGTTTTTTAATTAATAACTTGAAAAAGAAAAATTTGTAAACTAAACATAATATTGTTGTTATAATTGAACCGTCATAATTTAATTGTTTCATTATTTAAGAGGCCTTGTACGGTTAATATTGTTGTTATAATTGAACCGTCATAATTTAATTGTTTCATTATTTAAGAGGCCTTGTACGGTTAAATGTTTGCTCTTTTTCTGTAATCGGTTTAGTCAAAATTAATTCTGGTTGTGAAGTTTTATGTAATTTTGGTTCGAAACCGTACAAGGCCTCTTAAATAATGAAACAATTAAACATAATATTATTTTCTGAGTAAAAAATATTTTTCTTCTTCTAATCGTCGATTAAAAACGTTGTAAACTTCACTTACGTATTCTTTTTTGTTTGAAACAGTGGTTCACGATTTTCGGGAAGTCTAAATACAGATATGAATGAGCTTGCAACAAATCTTGTTCCGTATCCAAATTTGCATTATATATTCAGTAGTGTAAGTCCCGCTACACTGACGGCGCCTGCGATTGCAATGTCCCAAAAAACTAGGTATGCTTTTTTTTATAACTGTTTACAATTCCTATGTTTTCTATAAGTTTGTAAAATTTTTTTTATTAAAAAGATTTCTAGATGAACTGTTTACAAATGCATGGTCAAGAAATAATCAAATGATAAAAGCTGACCCTTTTCAAACTGATTCGGTGATTCTTGGTGCAGCTCACATTGTTCGAGGTGATACCTCACTTACTGATATAAGAAAAAATATTTCACGGTAAGTTTATAAAATTATATTCAAGAATAATAATAAAACATAAAATATTAGTATTATTATCTTTATTATTGAGTGATAAATTCACATTTTTATTAACAAGGATCACAGACTGTCACCTTTTCACCTATTTTAAATTTATCTTTATTTTTATTTGTTTTTAATTTTAATTTATTAAAACTTCCATCGATTTAACTCATAGTTGAATCTGAATTTAATTCGTCAACAATTTCCAATATTTGTAAATACAAATACGTCTTATTTCTAATTAAGTTCAAATTTAGTTGATCTAAATTTTAATTTATCCAAATTTTAAACAATATGAATTTGAAATTCGATATTTTTAACCAATCTCAAGTTGAATTATTTCAAACTTCAATCTTTGTATTTTGTTATTTACTTATATTTTACAAAGAATTTAAAATTCAGCAAAACGTGATAAATTCTTTTTTTTTCTTAAACATAATTTTTATAAATTATATGTTGTACCTATTATGAAAAGTTTCAAAAATAGATTTATCAGTTTTTTATAAACTTGCTTTGTTCCGAAAATTCATTTAAATAAACAGTAGGTATATTTTTTCGATATTTAATATTTTCAAAAATTATTGACTTGAATAAAAATCAGAAGCCTAATTGAAACAGTTTCAAAATTTATAATTTATAAATTGCTTTTTCTCCAAACGTGACGCACTATATTTATTTACTTATTCAGATTCAAATTAATATTTGAATTATTAACAATTTTTCTTAATTATTTCGAATTGAATATTTTAGATTTCAAAACAAAGTGAATTTTACCGAGTGGAGTAAAGAAGTAATGAAAGTTGGCTTATGTTCAGTTCCTCCAGCAGGTCATCCTGTATCTCTTCTTAGTCTTGTCAATTCCACATCAATGTCTTCAATGCTGCTCGAAGTAATTCGGCAATTCGATAAACTCTATAAAAAAAAGGTAAATTTTCAAAAACAATATTTCGTTAAAACTTAAATTAATTAATTACTATTTTATCAGGCTCACGTTCATCATTACCTTCAAGTCGATAATTTCGAGGAAGATCACTTTCGAGAGAGCCGAAATAGTGCCATTAATGTTTACGAAGGATACATGGAACTTCAAAAACAAAAACCTATAAATGAACCCAGATTGCGGCTAATTTAGAATTCTACTTTTAAAAATGCAATACCAAATCTCAGCTATAAAGTTATTTTTATTTAAAATTTGTTTTGCATTGCTTGTACATTGTTAAATTTAATGAAAATTAACATTCGTTATATTATATATTATTTTTAAAAAAAGAGTTAATTGTAAAAGCCATTTTGTGTGGATAAAGCATTTAACAATTGGAAAGTGATCTAAATACAAGACACTTAATACTGATTATTTAAAATTAACTCGCTGGTATTTGTGGCAAGCCGAATTCGTCTACTAAGACACCATCCTGTAAATAGAAATGTAAAGAAATTAATGTAAAGTACCTAAAAAAATGAAGTACAAGAAATATATTTTAATAAAAAAATAAAATATTTTGTCTAAAATATATTACTAAATGGACATTATATAAATAAACATATGTACTTATTTATTAATACAATTATTAATAAAACTTCTAATTTATTTGTTATGTAAGTTCGATAAATTAAATGAAAAATAATAATACAGGGCTCGAAGCAGTGAAAGTATTTTTTAAAAATACGGACTTTACGGACCAAAAATTAAAAATTACGGACCATTTACGGACCAACTGACAAAAATAGAATCAGGCCGAATCAAATAAGAGAACATTTTACTTAAAACTAGAAATTCAATTTTTCATAACTATAAAACATGAAGAAATCGATAACTCTGAGTCTTCGACTCGAAGTCATCGATTTCTTCATGTTTTATAACAATTAATAATAATTATTAATAAAAATAATTTATAATAAATAAAATCATTTTTCAATTCAATTAATATTTTTAAGAATTTTTATCTAAAATTCTTCTTTATATCGATTATTTTTAATAATTTACGAAAAAGTTCTTTGACAATTTTCAAATTCATTTCTTTACGCAATATTCAATTTTACAAAATTTCAATTATTCGTAAATTCTTTAATTAAATAAATATTAGAAAATATAAACTAAAAATAATATTAAAAAAACTCAATTAAACTTTTTCAAAAACATTAATTACAAAATTCAATTATTTTTTAAAATTCAAGCTATAATCTATAATCTATCATCTAAAAGTTTAACTGAAATTCATTTTTATGAAATAAAAATCAATTTTTATTAGAATATTCTACTAGAATTCAATTATTAAAATAAAAAGTAAATAATTTATGGAATAATTGAACGTTTCTTAAAATTCAATTCCCATAAAAATTGTTATCAACAAATTTTCAAATAAATGAATTCTATCAACAAATTTTAATAAAATTTTTAAGAATAATTACATTTTTCGAGAAATTCGATTAAAAATAATTGAAATTCTGCATTGAATTTTATTATTTATGAAAATAATTGAATTCTTGTGAAGAATTTAAATTAAAATTTTCAAAAATAATTAAATTCTTGTAAAAAAATTAACAGGAATTCAATTATTTTTAAAAATTTTAATAAAATTACTTTCAGAAATTTTAATAAAATTTTTCGTAAGAATTTAAATATTTTCGTAAAATAACAAAAATCTTTGCAGAGATTCAATTATTTTTAAAAAGTCTTAATAAAATTCTTCGCAAGAATTCAATTATTTTCAAAAATATCAGAATTTTAGCAGAAATTCAAACATTTAAAAAAGTTTTGATAAAACTTTTCTTGGTAGAAATTCAATTATTTTTAAGACAATTTTTAAAAAAATGTCTCAATAAAATTCAATTATTTTTAAAATTTTAATGAAATTCTTCGAAAAGAATTCAATTATTATAATCTAAGATTTTAACTGAAATCTATTTTTAAATCAATGTTTATGAGAAAATTTTACCAGAATTCAATTATTTAAATACAAAAATAAATAATTTATTGAATAATTAAATGTTTCTTGGAATTCAATTCCTATTAAAAATTTTATCAACAAATTTTTAAATAATTAAATTCTTTGGACGAATTTTAATAAAATTTTTAAGAATTTTTTCGAGGAATTCGATTAAAATTCTATTGAAAATAATTGAATTCCTAAAAGGAATTTTATTATTTACGAAAATAATTGAATCGCGGTAAAAATTTTATTAATTATGAAAATAGTTGAATGATTGCGAAGAAATTTATAAAAAAAAATCTGTTATTCATGAAATTCTTGTGAAATTTTTATTATTTTTTAAAAATAATTAAAAGTTTTTGTAGAATTTTATTAAATTTTTTTTTAAATAATTAAATTCTTATGGCAAATTTTATAAAAATTGTAGATATTGAAAAATATTTAATTTTTGCGAAGAATATTATTACTTTTGAAAATAATTCAAATTTTGCAATGGATTTTATTATAATTTTTGAAAGTAATTGAATTTTATTACTTTAGAAAATAATTGAATTCGTGTGATAAATATTGTTAATGATGAAAATAATTAAAAATTTTTAATGAATTTTAATAAAATTTTTTGAAAATAATTGTATTTTTTAAAAGAATTTTGCTATTTATTTATAAAGATAATTGAAATGTTGACAATGTTTTTTAGATTTTTTGAAAATAATTGAATTTCGGAGAAGAATTTTAATATTTCTAAAAATAATTGAAATTTCGACGAGAATTTAAAAAAATTTTTGAACATAATTGAATTTTTGCGAAGAATTTTATTACTTTTAAAAATAATTGAATTTCTGCAATCATTTGTAATTTCTCTAAAATTCTCCAAATTATAACGTACAATTTTTCGAACTTTTCATCCTGTTTGAATGAAATTACGGACTTTACGGACTTGAAGCAATGTTACGGACTTTTTCAGGATTTACGGACCTACTTCGAGCCCTGAATAATATTAGCATATACCTTATTTCTGATTGACGTGGCACCTGGTTCCTTATCAGGTGCACTAGGTGCTTTGATAGCGTCATCTAAATATGAAGTATCTTCTTCCAAGGCAAGATCATCCCCTAGAGCATCAAGTTCTGCTTCCAATTCATCATCATCAATTTCAGGCATTCCGTAACTTCGACCCATTGCCTCTTGCACTTCATTAGCTTCGTCTAGCATATCAGCTAAATCATCATGCATATCCTAGAAAGTGTTTAAATTAAATAAGTAATAATATAAAACAACGATTTACTTAAAAATAGTTATTTTTCAACCATATTTTATTTATTAAAAGCATTTTTTCCCATAATATTTTATTAACACAAAAGCTATTTTATGAAAAAATAATTTACCTCTATTTGATCGATATTAATGTTCTTAAATTCCTTCTGCATTTGTTTAACACCCTCTTTCATAGCAATAACAGTTGTTTGAGTATCTTTAAGAGTTTGTGTAGCATAATTTGTTTGTTCCATATTAAATGCTTGTTGCCTTAAATTGTCCACTTGTGATTCATACATTTTTCTTTGCTTAAGAATACGTATTGCTTTAGCTTTTACTGCATTTTTAGCTGGACCATCTCTCATTTTAACCATCTGATCTTTATATTTCTTTAGTTCTGCATCTAATTTCGCTATTTTCTTTTCTGCACTGTCTGCTCTACTGTCAACCTATAAGAAAATATTTTTTATTTCAAATTGAATCAATAAATAATATTATTTACTTAATTATACAAACTGTAAAAAAAATTTTCTGTAGATTTACAGTTTTTTACGGAATTTTATAGAAACTTGTAAAATAACGTCTTTAAAAGTAGCGAATTTAAAATCCCTTTTGTAAAATTAGTATTTTTATGTATCAATTTTACAATTTTCTTTAAATTTACTACTTTGAAAGTAGGTAATATTTTTGTCTTTTTATTACCTATTTTCAGAGTAGCAATTTTATAGAAAATTATAAAATTGACACTCTGAAAGTATTAATTTTATAAAAGGGATTTTAAATTTACTACTTTTAAAGACGTTATTTTACAAGTTTCTATAAAATTTCGTAAAAAAACTGTAAATCTACAGAAAATTTTTTTACATGCATATTTTCCTATTGGTTTGTTGTTATGCTTGACCTTGAAATTATACAAAAAATCAATAATCCAAAAAATAATTTGAACAAACAGAATATATTATTTGAGTAATTTTCAAATATATTTGTAATTATGGAACTAAAATGATAACAATTTGAGTACTTATATGATAATTGAAAGATATGTTTCGCAATTTTATGATGTGAAACGTCATGACGTAGTTAAGTCACTTCAATTATATCTTTAATATTTTTAATCAGAGAAGCATTTTTTCAAATTAGTAATATAAAAAAATTAATATTGTTTTTTTTATTTAGTCTAAATTTAGTAAATAAATTATTCTATTAATATATTATTAAAAATTGTGTGAATCATTACACTTGAAGTTTTAGAGGTTATAAAGTAATTATTTATTTTTAAATCATACTCACTCCAGTTATACAATCAGTAATACTTGGTGGTGGTTCTTTGGGTTTACCTCGACCAAATAACCTATTCATTTTGAAAAATTATTGGTTGGATTCTCAAAAATACAATGAAAATAACAACTTTTGACAAGAAGATAAAATTCGCAATAACTTTTCTGATGAGTACTGCGCAGACGTGAACAGGGTGTTGACAAAGGTGATACTTTATTTTTAAAAGTACCATTTAAAATAAAAAACTACCTCTTAATTTTAAACAAAAAGTGTTTATTAATAATGCTAATTCTTTCCAATATTATAAATTATTTACTTAGTTTCCTAAATAATAATTAATATAAATGAATATTGATTTCATATTATTTTGTCATGTTGGTAGAAGCGGCAAAAAGGAGGTTAGGGATTTTATAAATCTTAGGCTGGCACTATTTTTCATGTTTGCTACTTCGCCTGAATATGATCCTTGCAATAAGTAAACATTATACAATTAACACAACACTAATTAGGTAAAATATATTTTTTTAATTTTTGTCCTTAATTGATAATAATTTTTTATTCATATTGAAAGTTACCGTTTGAATTCTTGCGTTTAAATAAATGAAAATATTTATGATCAATTAGAACACTTGTTTCTCTTGTATAAACCAATTGGAAGTACGTGTTGAATAACCAATCAGAGTAGCTCCTTCATTCCCAGTGTTTACTGCAGAAGATTGTCCCAACTTGGTCCCAACGAACTTTTATCACCTCCTGTATTTTTGCTACAAAGTGGTAAAAATTTATAAATTTTTCATTAAATTCTTGGTGTTTATTGTAATGAAATGACTATAAATTAATTGTGTACATATTTTTAATTTTAGACAAAACAAGTGAAGATGTTCATGAAATACACTGAAATTCTACTTGGCGAGCATCATTGCAAGCAGACGAATATTTTTGTTACCTCTTGTATTTTTGTATTTTTTTACTCCATGATTTTTGCTCTAAAATGGTAAAAATTTATTTATTTTTTTACAAAATTCTTATTAATTATTGTCAATAAGTGATTAACGGTGGATTATTTATTGAATTTTCGCCGAAAAAAATACAAATACACATAAATAGAAGTGATACAAACGATACAAAATGAAGTTGAAAATTAAATCATCCATCATTATTACAAGCCTGGATGTAAAAATTGTTCTTATTTATAGTAGTTTTGTATAAATTTTTATTAGTTGAAGAAAATTATATAGTTAGAGGTTTTGTTCACTTTTTTTAAGAAAATATATTTGAATACGAGTTCTATAGTTACTTGTTCCAACTTGTTAGTACTTTTTGAGGTTAGATATGTTATGGAGGCAGTGGAGGGAAATATTTAAGATTTTTTTTAATTTGAATTAGTATCTGACTTTTTGCTCAACAATTCTTGTTCAACAATTCATTATTATCTTGAATCGTATTTTTAAAAGTAATTAATGATTTTAAAAAATTAATCAAATTAAATGTAAAATTTAATTTAATTTACCATTTACTATTTTTTCTATTTTTCAGTTCAAGCGCAAATAATAATTCTGGAGGAACTGGAAGCCATGCAGAATTGGTGGTGGCAATATATTATCCATTGTTCCAAAGTGTGTGAATCATTGATTGGTGAGTCATTTCTTTTCAATAATGTGGAACCATTTTCTTAATTTTCTTTTAAATTAAATTAATACAAGATTCTGATGCCTTATCAGTAAATATTTATAAAAATGGGGAAGGAAGCTGACAATTTATAGTGCCTTTATTAACAAAATGTTTTATTATGGATGCTATTTCTAAAGACATTTGTGATTGAATACATTTTGGATATTTTAATCTCGAAATTCAATTTTTGATTGAATAATTGTCGAAAACAAACTTATAAACACAATTAAAATTGTCAGATAAAGTTGTTGACACGACTGATAGAAAAACGAAAAGCTTATTAAGGAATGCAAACTTGTGTTTTTAAAATATTTTTGTAAGTCATAAAAAATTCATTAAAATATTTACAATTTAAATTAATTGCAAATTTGGTCCTTTAATTCTATTTTCTACATAAAAAATATTTTTAAAGTATTTTAGATAGATTTTTTTCTTGCTATAAATATTATTTACAAAATTATTACTTTCTGACAAAAAAAAATTCTTAAATATTGAATAATTTTATTGCACTATGAAAACATGGAATCATGTAGAATTTCTATTTCTTTTTCCCTTTGAACTGCTCGAATTTTTTCTTTTCTGTACATTTCATAATTTTCATCGTCCGTGGGAAGTTCGTGTCTGCATAAAGGACACGAATTTGTCTGAAAAATAAAGCAAAGTATTTTTTTAATGATCATTCCAACCGTTTTCTAAAATTATAACAAATTTAGAAAGTTAAGTGTAATAGTTTTTCCAAATTAAAAATCGACTCCAAAAATGAGTTAATTTAATACTTTTGATAGGACTGCCACGGGTCAGGGGAATCAGGGAATTCAGGAAAAGTAAAATTGGCCAGGAAAAGGGCAAGGAATTTTATCAAAAGTACTGGAAAAATATTAAAACTTTAGAATTCATAAAGATATTCTGGATTTTTGTGATCAACCATCTTTAAAAATATTAAAAAGATTTAAATCTTCTCGAATTTATTTTTGTTTGTCTTATAAACTTTAAAATTGTAAAAAAAACTAAAACCTTACATTTTTTATTTCTAACAATAGGTAATTGAATTTTATGGAATATGAAATTAAATTTATTTACAATATTTTAGATTTTCCTAAACTATCATAAAATTATTATACTTATAAATTATTAAATGAATAATTTTACTTAAGAATTCCAAAAATAATTGAATTTCAAAGGATTTCAAATTGCAATTTTAAAACATTAGAATTTTAAACTAATTTTAATTAAAAATTTTCAAGAAGTTAGTTTTTAAATCATTTTAATTGAAAATTTGAAGACGTTTGTTTTTGATAAATTTTTATTTTACTTTATTTGAAATCAGTTAAATGTTTTTTCAGTGTAGTCATATATTTAATGGAAAGATTCTCCAATAATCAAATTTCGTAAAATAGAATTTTAGACAAGAGATTTTCATAATTATTTCAGGTGAACTTCCTGTTTTTTTTTAATTAATTCAATAATTTAAAAAAAATTATTATTATTATTATTATTTAATTTAATTATTAAAAATAATAGATTTTAGAAAAGAATTCTGGTTTTAAATTCTAGAAAATAATTAAATCGATATCATGAAAATAATTATCGAAAAGTTGAGACGCATTCCTATTCTCTAAAGTAAATTTGTTCGAACTTCAATTAAACACAATTTTAGGTGGTAGAAATGTCCCTTATCCGTTTTTTTATTTATCATAGTTATTAAGAGTCTTACAGCGTAGATAATAAAAATATATAATACAGGAATTAGAATTTAAACAAATTTCCCGAGTCGAAATTTAGACCCTACTTAGCCTCTGAAAATGTAGGGCTTATTCAGGTTTAGCAGTCGTAAAGTAGGGTCTGATTTCAATACAATTTTTAAAAACTAGACCCTCCTTTGACTCCCAAAATAGGCTGAAATTTGCCAATCTTCCATTTGGAGAAGCAAAGGAGTGTCTACTTCTAAGAAACCTATACCGTACTTTTAAACCTCGTAGACCCTACTTTCATACTCCTAGACCCTACAATTAGAAAAAGAAAAATTTGAAGATTTGCTCAGATTCAATTGAAGCACTAGGGATGAGTAAAAGTGGAATTTTATGTGTTTTATAGCGTCTATATACACGAAGTGTATATAGACATCAAAACACATCAGTATTTATGAATTTGGAGTACTTTTTGCATTTGCAGTGTTTCAAGTAATGCATTAAAAAATAATTCTAAATTTTCTTTTAGAATGTAGGGTCTAGGAGTATGAAAGTAGGGTCTACGAGGTTTAAAAGTACGGTATAAGGTTTCTTAGAAGTAGACCCTCCTTTGCTTCTCCAAATGGAAGATTGGCAAATTTCCGCCTATTTTGGGAGTCAAAGTAGGGTCTAATTGTATTAGAATTAGACCCTACTTTACTACTCCTAACACTCAATAGACCCTGAAAATTCAGGGTGAAAGTAGGGCTTAAATTTCGACTCGGGTTGCAACAATATTAATTTGTCAATAGTAGAACTTTTGTTTAAAAAAATTTTATATTTCAGAATTCTATTTTATTTGAAACTTCGATTTTGCAAATTTTTATTTACAAGAATTTTCATTTAAAAGAATTTTCAAAATACAAAATTTATCCGTAATCGAATTTTCATTATACAGAATTTACATTAGGACAAATTTTAATTTCACGAAATTTTTTATTTACTACAATATTTATTAAACAGAAGTCATTTAAACAATTTTTTAATTGACAGAAGAATCATTAGAATGAATTTTTTCTTAGTCGACTTTTTATTTCTCAAAATATTAATTGATATAAAATCGATTTGAGCAACTTTTCATATGACAAAAATCTCACATAATCGAAATTCATTTAGACAGAATTTCTAATTATTGAAATTTTCGTTTGTCAGAATGTTCATATGCTATAGAAATTTTATTTTATAGAATTTAAATATGACAGAATTGTAAAATACTCGAATTTCTACTATGCCGACATCTCAAGCTAACGAAAGTTTAGTTCACAGAAATATAATTTGTCCGACAAAACTCCATTAGATAGATGTGTTGTCTTTCTCTAACTAATGGAGCATTTTTGGGCAAATTAAATTTCTGCCAACTAAACTTTCGTCAGCTTGAGATGTCGGTAAGGTAGAAATTCGTGCATATAACAATTTTGTCATATTTAAATTCTATAAAATAAAATTTTTAGCATATGAGCATTCTGGCAAACGATAAATTTTACTAATCACAAATTCTGTCTAAATCAATTTTGGTTATGTGAGATTTCTGTCATATATAAAAAGTTGCTCAAATCGATTTTATGTTAATTAATATTTTAAGAAATAAAAATTCGACTAAGAAAAAATCCATTCTAATGATTCTTCTGTCAATTAAAAAATTGTTTAAATGACTTCTGTTTAATAAATATTGTAGTAAATAAAAAATTTCGTGAAATTAAAATTTGTCCTAATGTAAATTCTGTATAATGAAAATTCGATTACGGGTAAATTTTGTATTTTGAAAATTCTTTTAAATGAAAATTCTTGTAAATAAAAATTTGCAAAATCGAAGTTTCGAATAAAATAGAATTCTGAAATATAAAATTCTGTTAAACAAAAGTTCTACTATTGACAAATTAATATGGTTGCAAATTTGTCTAAATTCTAATTGCTTTATTATATATTTTTATTATCTACGCTGTAAGACTCTTAATAACTATGATAAATAAAAATACGGATAAGGGACATTTCTACCACCTAAAATTCTGTTTAATTGAAGTTCGAACAAATTTACTTTAGAGAATAGGAATGCGTCTCGAAAAGTTACAATAGCATGTCATATAAAATATTTTCTCTAAATTTAAATTAGTGAAAAGTCGACACTAATTAAAAAAAAATGATAATGACAATTTCTACTAATTCTTAGTAAAATATTACTATTTCATTTAGTAGTTTTAATTTTTTTTATTAAAACTTTAGTGGAAAGTTACTAAAAATTAGTAGAAATTTTTAATAATTTAAATTAATGAACAACTTATTACTAATTCATATTTAGAGAGTTGAAGTTCAAAAAGTTTTAAATTTGAATTTTTTGAAAATCAAATTCCCATGAAAAATGTCAAAATTCTGCCTAGAAATTAGGAAAGCCAGGAAAGAACAAAATCCAATTTTTGTGGCAACCTTGTTTTGGTATTTTGATGGTCAACATTGATAAAAGATTGATTTAGTTTATTATCAACTATACTAATAATTTTATAAAATTAAATATTATACACGGAAAGAAAATAAATATTAAATTTTATAAAAGTATTTTTAATTTGAGAAGAAAATGCGACAAAACGAAATTTTTATACAAAAAATACTAAACTGTAAAAAAAACTTATGCTAAATTTAGTCTAGTTGTATCAAATATTAAAGACATCAAATTTTTATATAACATTACTAAATTTTGTATAATTTCTTTTAAATTTTTGTATTTTGTTTATCAAAATTTTGATTTGTCACATTTTCTCCCTAAATTATAAAACACTTTTACAAAGTTTGATATTTACTTTCTTTTCGTATAGTAAAATTTTATCTCTCTCCATCTCAATTCCTTTTTCCAACTTTAAAAAACTCTGTGACTTTTATCAAATTCCATTTCAATTTAATAATCAAACTTTCCTTTCTTTTTCAATGATATGACAACTGAGAATTATCATATTCTCTTTTATGTAAAATACCAAAAATATAATTTTACCTTTTCCAGCCAAGGTAGAATGCATTCTTTATGAAATGAGTGTTTGCAAGGCATAGTTTTAGCTAAATTTTCAATTTCGAATTCCTTTAAACAAACTGGACATTGTTTATTGCGTTCGGTAATTTTAGTTTCTGTTAAATTCTTAACTGCTTCTTTTGAAGCTGGTGGAGGAACTCTTTGACTTTGTTCATCCATTTCCCAAAATCCAAATTCCCTTAAAAATCGAGCCATGTGCATTAAATGATTTGGTGCCTCTCCATCATTTAAAGGTGTTCGTCCCATTTCCGTAAAATAGTCAGACATTCTGGAGAAATAGTTTAGAAAAAATCTTAAATTACAATAAATTAATTAGTAATTTCAAATTCATCAAGAAAGCTACTATTTTTTCAGTATTTATAACAAATTTATTAATTTCTTAATTTTAATGCAATATCTCAACCCTTTGCTTTTGAATATTATTTAAAGGTTATAAAAAATGAATTATTTTGAATCTTGAATTATAAAGTTGAATTTTTTATGCAATAGTGAATTATTCGCAAATAATATTAAATAATTAAAAACTGTGACAATGTCGACATAATTTTTCATAAATTTATGAAATATCAAAAATGCAAAATCATCTTGAAATGTTTTTTTTTTATAAAATTTTAGTAAAACTCTTGATTTTTTCTTCATTTTTATTAAAATTACAGGAAGATTTGATTAAAATGAAATAATATTAGAATTAGTTTACCTGAATATCGTTCCAAGAACAAAATTTCAAATATTTATTCCTGAATTTTAAGGATGTGACACTTTGATATTTGTCATTTATACTATACAACAGACTATACAACATATAATAATATCAGCTGATTCTGTGAAATTTTTTTTATCGAAAAAGACACATGAAATGGAACGATGTCGAAGTACATAAAACCTGCTCGACTATCGATAGTAATCATAAATTTTTCATTTAAAATATTATTTCTGCTCTCCTAAGACGATATAAAATATTTTTCGAAATAATTTCATAACTTTTATAATATATAATTGGTAATTATTGTAATTAATTCAAATCTGTCAATAACGTTAACATTTATTTTCAATTTAAAATTCAAATTTTCAAAATAAATGTTCTTTAGTGATGTATCGATACCGTCAAAAATCGATACATCGAAACATTTATTTGAGAAAATTTTCTTTTTCTGTTAAAATATTTTGCCCACTTTTTACAAAAATTATGCAGTATTGTAAAAATTTTCTTTTTTATAAACTACCATCCATTAAATACTTTTCTAAAAGTTCAGCGAAGGTATGTCGTCTATGCTTACAGTGCAAGTTCCCGATGAGCGCCATTTTATGAAATTCTAAAAGAAGCAGTTTTCAAGAGCACGTCATCTATATATTGATTTAAATTATATTGCTTAAATTTTCTATTACATTTTCTATTTCAGTTCTTTTCTACTTTCTTCATTTCTCAGAATTTTCATCTATATTTACTTTTACTTTGCTCACATTTTTTTATATTAAATATTATATAAAAAGTTTTCTATATTATATATTATACCTAATGAGAAACCACAAGCTTCATGCAAAAAAAGCAAATGCAAATGCAAATTAATTTTTTGACCTTCAAATTTAAATGTCATTATCATTATATTAAGTCACATGTTAAAAAAAATTATAAAGTTTTTAAATGTTTATAATTTTATTTTCGTATTGCCAACGGCAGTTTTTAAAAATATTTATATTGATAAAAGATTTTGTTCATTTGACCGTTAAAAACTTTGGGGACGTTTCTAATGTGTTTGGGAACTTTATGTGTTTGAGCATAAAAGCATAAATTAAAAAAATGTTGTCTAGTGTTAAAGTTCACATCAAAAAGTAGGGGAGAAAACAAAAAAAGATTTTTAAAAAATTCAAATGAGAGAAGTATTGCGCAGGCACTAAACAATACTTCCCTCATTTGAATTTTTTAAAAATCTTTTTTGTTTTTGAGATATAATTAAACGGCACTTTCAACCCCGCTCTCTCCTATTTTTGAATTGCGCAGTTATTATTATAATTGCAATTTGTGAAAATATTAAAAAGGGTATAATTTTGATTCCAGAGCAGCGATTTATTTAATTAATATTAAATAAACGTATATTTGTCTCAGAACTAACTAGATTTTTTATTTGTTTTAAATAAAAATTTTATTTGAAATAAATAAAACATATATTGGAGCCAAATAAAATTTATTTGAAACAAATAAAAAGTCTAGTTAGTTCTGAGTCAAATATATTTTTTCTCTGGGTGTATATGCCGCATAATTTTATAATTATTGAGCATAAATGCTGCTCAATTCGATAACTCGAGGTACAATTTTGTACTTGCATTTTTAAATATTATATTAAAGAAACTCGATTATTACTATATTATTGTCAATTTTGAGAGCATAAATCATCTGGATTAAATGAATAAGATTCCTATCCCTAATGATGGACTTTAAATTATTCATAATCAACTTTTAAGTTTGAAACAACATCAAGTATAAAATTTATAAAGATATTCTTTAGTTAAACCAAAACCGAATATATTTTTGAATTAATTATACTATACTTAAGCGAAATACTACAAAAATAATTTTAGATGATTTTGTTTAATTAAAGTTAGGTTTTAAGCTACTTAATTTCAATTATCTAATGCTAAAGTTTGATTTAAACAAAAATATTTAATTTATATAATATATACAGTAGAGATCCCATTATCCGGACTAATGGATGCAGTCACTTATCCAGATAATCGAAAAAAGTACGAAATAAACGAATTTTCGATTTATAATTTTTGGTATTTGTATTTTTATTTGGCATATGTATTTAAATAAGACTGAAATGAACTAAAACTCAAAGTCAACATTAATAAATGTTGAGTTATAGAAATATTTCAAAAGATTTACATAAACATTTTCTTCAAATCATTAAAATACATAAAAACGCAACTTTTCGTGTGAAAATTCAAAAATTCACATACTTATTATGCATAATACCATTGAGTTATATGTTGTTTAATTTTGATTAAAATATTAATATTGTCATTTGACGTAAGCATTTTTTTCTCTGTCTTCATAACATGATAATCGAAAATACGGATAATACCCAACGGGAAGTTGCCAATGTTAACGATTGGTTCAATAATGGGCCATGCTTGGTACCCAATGGTTTTTTCTTTGCAAAACAATTGGCAACCATCGTTGGACCACCAATGATTTAAACTTGGGATGATCACGCTACTGCCAATGATCGGTAGCCAAGCATCGGGCCAATATTATTTGCCAAGGAATTGCCAAGGAGACAAAATCGATTTTCAAAAGCTTGATTTTTTATTGGCAGCCAACAAAAAACAAAGGTTTTGAAAATTGATTTTTTTAAATTATTAATTAAAATTTATTTTTAAAAAATATATTTTTCAAAAATTTATTTTAAAAAAATATATTTTTTAAAAATATATATTTTTTTAAATTAATAGAACATATTAATTTAATTTGTCACCTCTGGTAAAACAAAGATGAAAGACTGATAAATTCCCTCACTTTATATTTTACAGTGGAGGGATGACTGTGAATGTCTTTGCGAGAGAGGAGCAGGTACTTATATAGAGCCAGTGAAACAGGTCACAAGCGAGAAGAAATCACTAGCATGCACTCTGGCGGCGCTTGTCGGAAGTGGCGCAACGTTGGTTGCCAAGCGCTGTGTCGATAATGTCAGGATATGCATGCGCGCCAGAAAACAGTTCCGACAAGCGCCGCCAGAGTGCATGCTAGTGATTTCTTCTCGCTTGTGACCTGTTTCACTGGCTCTATATAAGTACCTGCTCCTCTCTCGCAAAGACATTCACACAGTGCTGCCAGATTGGGAGATTTTTCTTCAAATTTGAAGAATAATTTGTAGTTTTGAGAAATTTGAAGAATTTGAAGAAATTTTTTTAAAATTTGAAGATTTTTTTTTAAGAAGTAAGTTTTATTAATTTCTTTTTTAAATAACACTAGAATGGTGAGAGATGAATGTAAATTGTTACCATTTGGTAGTGTTTTGTGACTAAACCGTAAATGCATAAATGTTCGCTATATTTGCAACGAAAGCAGAAAACCATGAGTGCAAAAAAGATAGGTAGATATTGTTGTTCTTTTCACTCTCATGATTTTCTGCTTTCGGTAGACGTATTCTGCTCACATGGTATCTCACCCTGATATACGTAAGAACAGTCTCTTGCAGCAGAATACAATTTACCATCAGAGAATAAATTTTGTTTGGTTGAAACCACCCCTCTGACACGGTAATGTAATTCCAATACAAAAAGTATGGTGAGAGGTGACTGGGACCACTAGGGGCGCTAGTAGAAAATGAGGCCTAGGTACATGAATGTGATTGGTTGTTTAAAATTTCTATGATTATGGACATCTTATATAACCAATCACATTCATGTACCAGGCCTCATTTTCTACTAGCGCCCCTAGTGGTCGTCAGTCACGTTTAGCTTACTTTTCAACTGCTCGTGTCAGTGGGGTGGTTGAAACATATTCTATGATCTAATGCAAATCCTTTCAGATCAAATATTAGTTATAATAATTATATAATTTCATAATATTCTTGATTCTAAGTTTTTTAAAATTTGGAGATTTTTTTGAAGATTTTTTTCATAAGGTTTTGAAGATTTTTGAAGAAAAGTTTTAGAAGTTTGAAGAATTTTGATTTTCCTGGTCTGGCAGCACTGCATTCACAGTCATCCCTCCACTGTGAGATATAAAGTGAGGGAATTTATCAGTCTTTCACCTTTGTTTTACCAGAGGTGACAAATTAAATTAATATGTTCTATTAATTTAAAAAAATATATATTTTTGAAAAATATATTTTTTTAAAATAAATTTTTGAAAAATATATTTTTTAAAAATAAATTTTAATTAATAATTAAAAAAAATAAATTTTCATAACCTTGGTTTTTTGTTGGCTGCCAATAAAAAATCAAGCTTTTGAAAATCGATTTTGTTTCCTTGGCAATTCCTTGGCAACTAATATTGTCCCGATGCTTGGCTACCGATCATTGGCAGTAGCGTGATCATCCCAAGTTTAAACCATTGGTGGTCCAATGATGGTTGCCATTAATGTTCCAATAATGGAACGGAGTTCGCCAAGCATGGCCCATTATTAAGCCAATCGTTTACTTCCCATTGGGTAGGAGTAAGGATAATGAAGTCCCTACTGTAAATGGTTTTTTCAGTGCAGAATTTACAGTTCTTTAAATTTTAAGGAAAGTTTTATGAGTTTCTGATAAGGGTTCTTTAAATCTCAAAAAATTGCTTGCCATAATTTGTGAACGCTCCCTAAAATATACCTTCTAAAGATATTGCAATTAAAATTATAAAAATTTTAAAATTCATGTGAGTTTTAGTTACAGTTCTATGAGTTGAAAATAATTATAAAAATTTCTATAAAATTGTCATTTCTTACAGTTTGCTGTAAACTGAAAAATCCTAAAAAGATGACACATTGAAAGTGTGAAATTTAATACACTGAAAAAATGTTGAGTACCGTGCAATCCCAATCGTCGGAAAGTGGGGGAACTATAGTTTGGATGTGCTACGTTCTCAATTCGGGAGATCTACGTTCTCATGTCGGTGGCGCTGAACACCCAAGATTTGAGACTCAAAACCTTGGGACTGCAATAGCCGCATCTTGGGCGTTCAGCACGCCCAAGTTGGAAATGCAGCTCCTCCAAACTAAAGTCGTATCGCATTCGTACATTTTCGGTCTACTTGGAACGACACGTCACCCAAGATTTTTTCCGTGTAGTTAACAAAATTTAGAGACTGGGGTAAACCCGCTCACTTTTTTTCAGATCGGTAAAAATCTAGGAAATTATTCTCTAAATCCAAGTTAATTTATATCATTTGAAAGCTTATGATTTCTACTAAAAAAATAAAAAAGAGTTTTTGATTTATCTTTTTTAGTTTTACTTAGAGAAACTTTTTAATACACATATACCAAATTTCGAAATTACAATTTTCCAAGGTAAACCCGCTCACCCCAATGGGAAAAAAACCATTGGCGCATTAATGGCCCAATAATGGGAGCCACCATTCCATTATTGTCCCATTATTGGCACCCAATAAAGGACCACTAATGGTAAAATCGTGGGATGTACACGCCGATGCCAATAATTGGCAAACCATTATTGGCACATTATTGGCTGCCATTAAAAAACCAATAATAAAAAAAAATTTTTTTATTAAATTTTATTAAATAATAAATTTATTTATTTAATAATTTTATTTATTATTATTATTATTAAAAATATTAATTTTTTTAATTAATTATTTTATAGAAATGGTTATTATTTTCTATCACATCGAAATGTGAATAACCCTTTCGTTCAGAGTCTAAAAATTATTTACCTCACATCCATCAGTGCAAAAATAGGAGAGGACGGGCAGAATAAAATTCTACAAATATTCGTGAGAATGCTGCCTCCTTATATACTTTTCAAGTTTCATGTTTGTTGCGAGAGAGTTTGAAACAACACCTCCTACGGAGCGTTGAGCGAACTACATACTTACTACATGATAATTTCTGCAGCGTCGGTAAGTAATTGTATGTAGTTCGCTCAACGCTCCGTAGGAGGTGTTGTTTCAAACTCTCTCGCAACTAACATGAAACTTGAAAAGTATATAAGGAGGCAGCATTCTCACGAATTTTTGTGGAATTTTATTCTGCCCATCCTCTCCTATTTTTGAACTGATGGATGTGAGGTAAATAATTTTTAGACTCTGAACGAAAGGGTTATTCACATTTCGATGTGATAGAGAATAACCATTTCTATAAAATAATTAATTAAAAAAATTAATATTTTTAATAATAATAAATAATAATAATAATAATAATAATAAATAAAATAATTATTAAATAAATAAATTTATTATTTAACAAAATTTAATAAAAACATTTTTTTTATTATTGGTTTTTTAATGGCAGCCAATAATATGCCAATAATGGTTTGCCAATTATTGGCATCGGCGTGGACATCCCACGATTTTACCATTAGTGGTCCATTATTGGGTGCCAATAATAAACCTAGAGAAAACCAATGGCTTCCAATATTGGGCCATTAATGCACCAATGGTAGACTAATAGCCATTTCCCATTGGGACTTTATCTTTTCAAGACGGAACAGTTTTATTTTTAAATATTAAAATTCATCTTATTCCTGTCTTAAGTATGATTTATTATTGATAAACTATGAGTTCTATAAACAATTCTAAAAACAACAAATTGGTTTAATAAATAATGAATATAGGTTTCATGAATTACAACTATGGATTTAAATAATGTTATATTTTATTAAGAGAAAATGAAATGTAGTTACAATTTTGGTTTTAACAAGTCATAAATTGTGTTATTGTTAAAATATAATACGTGACATTATTTTATTCTAAATTTTAAATTAAAAACTAAGTGAGCGACTTTACCCCGAGTGTATTCCTCACATTTCAGAATAAATTTAATTAAATCTTTTTGAAATAAGACAAAACCATACATGTACTTCGAAGAAGGACATCCAATAGCAACAAAAAAAATTTGCCAAATAAATTAAGACTCAAGAATAATGATCGAAAAACTTAAAAATCCAAAAAACGTTTTTTTTCTGACACCTCTAAAAACATTTGATCGCCTCTGATTCTATGTTGAATTCATGAAACTAAACGAAAGTTCGTTAATATAAGTTGAATGTTAAATACTATTCACAGTACCAATATCTCCATCTTAAGTTGAGTTCATAGCGTTAAATCGCTAGTGAGCGGGTTTCCACCAGTCTCCTCTAATTATTAAATTTAGAGATTTAATTAAGGTTCTGTAAATTCTGGTGAAAGTTTTAAAATTATGACAAAGATTTCTACAAATAATGGTTTTATCTTCATCCACAAATAAACTGTAAAAAGAGGGAGTTAAATTTTAAGTCTCAATAAGATTCTGTAAAAATCGCACCATTTAAAATTGAAGCAAAAGGAGTAAAATTTAGAGAATTAGAAATTTACTCCTCTACATTAATTTTTTAAAGTAAATGAATCGTGTATTTCAAACAGGGGTCAAACTAGGATTTTTTTTCAAATTTCACTATTTATATTTTTTGCATTATTACATACTCGTTAGTCTTTTAGCAAATAGAAAAACTTTATCGAGGTATTTTTAGCTTGAACAAAAAGTATCCCTTTAGAAATTAATTTTGAAAAGGGATTAACTCTGTGCGGGTTTTTAAACATGAAGTTGTCTTTTCACTTGCTTAACGTTAATTTATAACCTACGAGATTATTATTTTGAAAGTACAATTCTAAAGTAATTTAATATCATAAGTTCAAGCAGCTCAGACAATGAGAAATAATAATAAAAATAATATTTCTTTATACTAAAACGCTTAATTAATGACCTATATTATTAAAACGATTAAATTTGTTCCATAAATTTCGAAAAGGGTTCAATTCTGACAACTATAATATCAATTTTCTCCAATCTACTCTCATTTAGGACAGTTATTTTAACATTTGTTCATGTAACATAAGAGCTATGTGATTATTAAAAAGAGTTTGATCCTTTTTAATTAAAGCTATTCTTATCCCGATTAATTCACTTTTGGATTTGCTTTTTAGCTAAAGAAACTTTAGGTACTCCTAACTCTGGATGCCATTTACTCTCTAAATATTTTTCAGTTTTTTTAAACTTTGTAGTTTGCTCTAAACGGGAAAATTCGCAGAAAATTCTGGGGAAATATTTTAACACTAAAATGGATTAAAATAACCTGCAACTCTTTAATCCATCAAGGGTTAAAAAATCCATCAAAAGATTATTTTTTCAAAATATTGTAGAAATGATTTAGTTTTGATTAAGACACATTTTTTTCATTGAAAAAATGAAATCAGAAATTATTTTAATCTTTTTGGATTTGGCAACTCTTTTTAATAATTCTTGGTTAAAAAAGATGCTGTACACTTTAAAATTTTCAAAATATGTCTAGAATTTTTTTAAGTTTTATTATAATAATATTATTATAATAACAATTAGCTCTAAAGTTAATTTAAAAACAAATCTGCTTCTTTTTTGAACGTTATATCAATACTTTATGCACTAAAAAAAAAGTTATCATATTTTATAAAAACTATTTTGCAATTTTTAGAGACAATATGACAAAAAGCAAAATTTTTATTATAAAAAATTCTAAATTCTAGGTATTTTTAGGTTTTTCACAGGTCAGGAAAGTTAGGGAAAAGTCAAGTATTTTTATTGAAAGTACTGGAAAAAATTAATTTTTTAGAATTGATAAGAAAATTCTGAATTTTGGCGTCTTTTTTCATAAACTATGAAATTATCACGAATTCTAACACGAAACCATCAATTTTTTCTATTCCTGTCAATAATTTCTTTTTAAATAATTTAATTCTTGAAGAATTATTATAAAATTATTATTTGTAAATTATTTAATGCATAATTTTACTTAAATATTTTAAAACTAATTCAATTTTAAAAGACTTACGTTTACAATTTTCATAAATAAATGAACTTCAATTATGTTCAAAAATTGAAGAAAATTCTCGTCAAAATTTCAATTATCTTGATAAATAATAATAATTCCTCTGCGAAATTCAATTATTTTCAAATATTTTAATCAAATTCTTGTCAAAATTTCAATTATTTTCAAAAAATGTATATTTTAATAAAATTTTCTAAACAAATTCAAAAATTTTAAACATTTTTTGATAAAATTTTACGCATACATTTCATTATGTTCATAAATAATAAAAATTTTAAACCAATTTAATTATTTACAAATTTTTCATAAATTTCTTCCTAATAATCCCATTATTTTCAAAATAATTACATTTTTTGCAGAAATTTAATTATTTTCACAAATAATAAAACTTATTGCTGAATTTCAATTATTTGTAATACAATTTTAATCAAATTTCTTGAAAAATGTAAACATTCTTAAAAAATTCATTAAAATTCGTCGAATTTAAATTATTTAAAAATTTGTTGATAACATTCTTTATAAAAAATCAATTTTAAGAAACATTCAATTATTTAATAAATGATTTATTTTTATATTTAAATAATTCAATTCTTGTAGAATTCTTTAATAAAAATTGATTTAAAAATGAATTTCATGTTAAATTTTAGATAATAATTGAATATTAGGTAATAGCATTATAGCATGAATTTTTAGAAACAATTGAATTTTGAAAAGATTTTAAAATTAAAATTTCTTTTTAAAATATTTAAAGTTTTTTTTTCTAATGTATAATATATTTAATTGAAGAATTGACAACACTGAAAAAATTACAATTCTAAATTTAAGAAAAATCTATACTTAAATATTCGCCCACTTAATGTAAGTGGGGAATATTCTTGGCGCATATATTTAAGTAGATTTTCTTAAATTAAGAATGTATTTTTTTCAGTGAAATAATCGAAATTTCGTAAAATTGAATTGTAAACAAATGGATTCGAAAAATCTGAAAGAACTTTTTCAAAAATTATTAAAGATAATAATTTATTTAAAGAAGAAAATTAGTTAAAAATTCTAGAAAATATAATAATTAAATTGAAATGTTAAAAATAATTTTGAAAAACACTTACGCAGTAACAATATTCTTATAATATAAAATAATAATTGAAATAATCGAGTGTTTGACTCGAAGTGATCGATATCTGGGTAGTTCTACAAACGAAGGACGAAAATGAAGAAAATTTTGGCACAATATTTTTTTACGTTCAGGTTTTAAAAAGTAGCCAGTCAAAAAAATAAAAATTGTAAATTTTACATCTTAAGCACATGTGAATTCCGTCAGAAAGTGCCAGGAAACTGAGAACCAGGAAACTGAGAATTTGGTCATTTTTCGTCTAAAAAATTGAAAAATAACGCTTAATAACAAAATAAAGCATACTGGTCAACAGGGAATAAGGTTCTACGACACCTCGAGCAACAAAAGTATAAAAACATAAAATATTTTTTTTTAAAATACGTGCCAGGAAACTGAGAATTTGTCTGACCAAATGGCCATTTCGGTCACAAAGTATGAACAAAAAGTTTTGAACGTTCAAATGAACGAAATATTTTTTGTTAAAAATATTTTCATAGATTATTGATTACAATTCAAATTAAAAACTCAAATTTTACAGTTAGAAACATTATAATTAATTTGTTTAATAGTGACGCAAAATTATAGTAATAAAAATTTAATTTGAAGAAGAAATAAATAAATTTCGTTCATTTGAACGTTCAAAACTTTAACCTCCTCACAAAGTACACAATTTTAGTTAATTGATCTGCAAGTTAAATAAGATGCAAGCGATATCATATTTAGTTAACCTTTACTAAGCACTGTGAAAAATGGTGAATTAATCGGAATGAAAATTCTTAATATTTTTAACGTTTTTTATGATGCCAGGAAACTGAGAATTAATTCGATGGACAAAATTCAAGATAATATCTTTTAAATAAAATATCCAGTAATGTAACAATTATTTTAATCTTTGTAAAGTACAACTATTTGAAATTATTATCCAAGTGTAAATTTTCATTTAATCGCTTAAAAATAATATTTATATAATTTATTAACTTTCATTTTCACATTGGGACATGCCAGGAAACTGAGAATTTAGCACTTGAATGCTTATTTTTTGCAAAAAATATTTTTTGAAACCGGGTAACGTTTTGTGGCATAATAGTAATCATTAAGCACTACAGTTTCCATTGAAAATAATTTTATTTTTTTCAAAATTAATGTAAAAAACAACCTTGGACATAATATATTCCCTCGTTTGTAGAACTACCCATCTTTATGTTTTATGATATATATTCTTATAATTTATTGAATATCAAAAGGTTTAAAGTTGAAAGTTTTTAAAATCTTAATTCCTTTAGAAAAACAAGAAATAAATTAAATATAATTATTTAAAAAAAAAACTATATTGATGTTTTCGGATAATTTTACAATTAAAGAAATTCGTAAATAAAGGTAATAGAACTTTTTTTTGAGTATCTAATAATTTTTAGAGTGTATCAGAATATTCTTTAGCATTAGGGAAAAAGTCACAATTTATCTGGAAATCAGGAAAAAGTCAGGGAAAAACAAAATTAAATTTTTGTAGAACCCTGATCTTTTCATGGCTGTAAAAAATTTAAGAAGTATATAGCAACGGAGTACGGAGTATAAATTTTCGAGTTAAAAATCTACTTTAAAAGTGGGTTAAACAGGAGAGTGAAATAAAAAGAGTTGATCATTAACTTCCTTGGGAGTTATTTCTCAGTTACATTTAGTGAAATAGTTATAATTGAGAAGTAAAATTTTAACTCTAACTCCAAAAAAATGCGACTTTTATATATAATCCCATTAGGAGTTACAAGTGTTACTCTTTTTTCTATAGGGTCAGCTGATCATATTATGTCTCTGAAGTTCTGAACATTCAAATGAACGAATATAAATTTGTTTATTTCTTCTTCAAATTTTATTGGAATAGTATTGCGTCAACTGTTAAAAAATTAAATTATAATGAAGATTCTAAGTAATTAATTTTGTTTGTGCTTTTTATAGCAATCAGTAATTTTTGAAAATATTTATATTGGCAAAAAGTTTCATTCATTTGAACGTTGAGAACTTGTGGATTATATCGCATTTTGTACCGGAATATATAATAGTTAACTTGGAAGCTTTAATGCTTCTCAATTTATAGTCAGACATTAAATTATGATTTATCAATCACAGTAATTCTAACATAATTTACAGAAGGTAGAAATTAGATTTAAAATTTCACTTTAATTTTCTGAAATTTGACCTAAAAAGCCTGAAAGAGAACTAAAATTTCAATTTTGTGCTCTAATTAATAGAAATATGTGGGAATATATATTTATTATGTTTATTAAAATAGACAAAGAAGATGGAATTTTGGAACAATTCAATTAAAGAAAGGACAGTATAAATTTTAATCTGGTATAATACTCCTATGATGATTTTATTACGTCCATTCCTAGACTGCACGTACACATGCACACAATGATATTGTAACAGAGTATATGTATATCGTGTACCCTCAATCGAGTTTGTGCTGCTGGAGGACTGGAAATGGAAATGTAGTGGGAGTGGGAAAGAAACTAGACTTTCAGTGCACAGTGCAGGCTAGTACAGTACCGACTGTGTTGTCGTTCGCTCGCCTCATCCTTGGTACGCAGTGTGTTCCATTTATATATCGGTTCTTCGCGCGTGCTCCAGTGGGTGGGAAATTCATGAGTGCATGTGTCTTCTTTGTCAGAAAAAGAAAATTTATCCGCCAAAACTCTTTCGCTAAAGAGTGGCGCGGGCGAGTCCACCTGTTAACATGTATAAAAGTATATAATGTCGATAGTTTGAAATATTGTGAGTAAGAAGTGTGTGTGCTATGATCAGCGACGTCACTACCGCGTGCAGTTAGTTCTCTCTTCTCTTTCTCTTCGCAAAGTTCTCAAGTTGTTCAGCTGGAGTTTTGCTTTGGCTTCAGCCAGTGTCAGTGTGCGTTTCTCCATTGCATCCTCCAGAGAGTGTGTCTTCGAACATCCATATCATACAGTGAGTGTATGCGAGTGTGTATATTGCAACCCCCTCAACGAGAGATGGACCCGCTATCTTGACACACGAGAGCACTGCCTCAATTCTCTCGCCACTGTCACATATACTAGTAGGTTAAATGTTTGGATCTCTTCTATTATATAGAAATTAGACGCTCCATGTTTTATAGTCGAGCAGTGTGTTCGACTTCTTTAATGCGTGTCATGCACTCGAGGATTGTAATAAGTACCGTGTGCTTATAACTTGCGGAGGAAAACAAAAAGCCACTCTTGGAATGTCATTGAAATCCTACCGCAAAGTCCTGGAAAAGGGCAGGGAATGAGGTTAATCAGAGATCTTCATGATACTTGAGGGGTGACATGTCATAAAAGTATAAAACCCATTTGGAATCAAGTTGAAGGTTGTTGCGTTTAAAGGACGAGAAAATGCTGTTCTTTCAAGGTGTCTTTTTATTGAAGGCAGCATTTTTTCCCTTTAGGTTGCAACTAGTTGAACATAGTATTAATTAGCCATTAGTTTTTGATGCACTGAAACTACTATTAATTGACACTATTAACAACTGTCGGACTTTTTAACTACTCTGGCAACTTTTATTAGGATTTAAAGTGATGCCATCATAATTGCTAACTATGTTGATTTGCAATTATTTAGAAATATCTCAACCATTAGTCTGATGAAACTTTCATTAATGACACAACCCTTAAACTTTGATCATTAAACCTCAAGTTATATCTCTATAACCATGTCATTATTAGGAAATAGATATCACATTTATTGCACTGAAACTATTAGGTATACTGCTATATTTAAATTTATAATTGAGAGTTATTTATATGCACCAAAATCGTAACTGTCTTTTGGAAATCTTAAATCATTATAACACTTTTTCAAAACAAGTATAGTATTCTTATTAAGTGCACTAAAAATTGAATATATTTATAATACAAACTAGCATTGAATAGTTTGAAAATTCTGCTTATTACAAATGTAATAGTCACTTACATCTTTATGCTACTGTTGTTTAAAATACTACGTTACAAAGTTTTAAACAAGTATTTCAAATAACCGTCAATTTAAAACTAATATAAAAGTAAGATAAGTCCTGCATAAGACCATTAAATATCTGATCAAGATCACTTTAATCCAACTTTGATCGTCTCGATAAGTATTCGGTATAATAAAAAGCATATCACTTTAATGTTAAAAAATGCCTGGTAATTTCTTATTCAAAGCATGAAAGCACTACAAGTGATCACAGTAAAAAGAAAATCTTATTTTAAGGCACGAAAGCTGCCTTAAATTAAGATGCAACATTTTTAAGACAGTCAATGTTGAATTTACGCACGTTTTTCGTATTCTTTAACATTATAGCAGACAGTGTTGAATTTAAGGCAGCTCTTAAATTAAGATTTACTTTTTACTGTGATACGCTATTTAAATTGAACCCAACTTTTTTTGTGTACAGAATAATACTTCAGTTCTCTTATTATTTTTTGGAACAGTAAAAAGAGTCCTCGGATTTCAACCATTTTTCATGCTAAATTTATGATCTTTAAAGCAGTAAATCCCACAAAGACAATGACAGACTTGACTCAAAATTAGGATGCACGTGCAGATTTTGTTTTTACTATAATGATTAGAAACGTGTTCAGAATCAATTTCTTCTTGCGCGATAATTGAAACACCCTTTTAATATGTTGTATTAGTATAGGAAATTGACGATATTGGCAGTATTTAACCGTTTATGAAAATTATTGGTTTTTTATTAGGATTGAAATCTTGGTTTGATATTCGATTAAACGTTAAATAGTATAACTGATTCAATTAGAAGTATCTTACAGTTTTATTTACAATAATATTGTATTATGAAAGGCAAATAAAGTTGAAATATTATGATACAAAAGTTTGGAACGTTCAAATGAACGAAATTTTTTTTTATTCATATTTTCAAATTTTCTATTGGAAACTTCTTAAACCAATGCCAGAATACAAAATCCATTGAAAAAACAAAAATTTTTAAACAACAGGGGTGACTCTTAGAACTTTAATGTTAATTTTTTGACCACTTTTCTCTTAAAATATTAAATAAATTAAGCTAGTTTTTTGTGAAAAACTCTAAAATATAATAAGAAAGAGCACTGTAGTACATAATTTTTGATAATTAAAAATTAATTATTATAAATCACTTTGAAATTAACAGTTGTACCGGTCATTCTTAACATCACATTTCTTAAAATTTAAAAAGTATTTTATAATATTACATTTTTTAATTATTAAAATTTTAGCACCACAGTCCCTTTCCTCATTATGTTTTAGAGTTATTCACAAAAAACTAGCTTAATTTATTTAATATTTTAAGAGAAAAGTGGTCGAAAAACTAACATTGAAGTTCTGACAGTCACATATGCTGTTAATTACCCAGTTAAGTTAGAAAGATCAATTCTATATTCGATCTTGTTTCATATTATTAATAAGTAAATGTTTATTTATCTATTTATATATATATATATACTACTACAGGGTTGCTACAATGTCTCGAAACCTGATGAAAAACCTGGAAATGTCAGGGAATTTTATTTTGTATGGAAAAGTCAGGGAGAAATAAAAAAAACCACCTGGAAAATAATTTTCTGTTAAAATTATGTTGATTTTTGGCGAATTTTACCGAATTTTACCATGAAAAGGTATCCTTTGGTACCTTTTCTGTTAAGGAAATTGACTGTAAACAAGAGACTATTAATAGAAGAGGTTAATCTAAATGATAAACAGTTAAAAGTTATATAAAAACTATAAGTTTTTATATTTTCGAGATTTAATTTTAAATCATGTTATAAACACAGACCAAAATAGTGTATGTTAAATACACACGTTTTTACATCGATCTCATATCGCAAATTAATAATTTTTAAAATACTATGATAAACAAAATATAATATACGTGTTGTTAAAAAAACATAAAATTTTTAAATATTATATTTTCGCCAACGAAAAAATGTTTAAAACTGAGTTATTGTTCTATAAATAAATAATATAACAATAAAATATGCTATGTTTTGATAAATTTTGTTTTTGAATTAATTACTTTTTATATAAATTCCACTTATAATGTGTATGGAAAAATATTATTTGAGATCTGGAAATCCTGGAAAAGTCAGGGAATTTCATTCGAGAAAAATTGTAGCAACCCTGAATACTAGTTCTTTGTAAAACTTATATTTGTCAGAAATTATTACATAAGTGTCATAAAAATAGTCATATATCTAATATCATCATCCGTAAAATTACTGCGATCTTAAAATAAGTATATTTGGAACAGTAACTTAATTTACTTTGAAAATGGGTTATGATACTTTTAAAAAGTTAAATTAAAGATAGAAGGGAAGTTACCTAGTTTTGAAGAAGTAAATGTGACTTGTTTACGTAGAGAAACTCGTTTGTACGAATGCTGCATTCAAAAATAGAAATAAGTAAAGGGTTGATTGAAAAAGTCATCCAATTAGATGAAATCCGAAGCTTTGTTTTATGCAGCGTCATTTTCGAATTTAAACTACGATAGGAAATCAATTTTCATCCTGAGAGAAGAAAGAAACCCCTTTATAGGAACATTCTTCTTGGATGAATAATTTCAAGTGATGATTTTTATAAAAAAATATGTCTCTGTTTAATAAAAATGTAGAGTAAAGGTTATTTAGAATTTATTAAAGAACAAATATTTGGTGTTTATTTTTAACTGCAATAGCTACTTTTCGATTATATATCATTCAATTAAGTTATATAGCGGATGGAATATGATAATGCTTTATTAAATAATATTCATTTATTAAAAAAATAAAAATTCATCATGTAGTCTCTTTTATTGCTTTCAAATATAAAAATAAGATTTTACATTTTTGTAAACTCATCTAATTTGCCTTGGAGTCCATGTTTGCTTACAAAGAAAGCAACGGAATAGTTTAAAATCTAAAGTTTAGCAGTAGATAACATCATCAGGTTCATTATGATGTTTTCTTAACTCGAGGGAAGATGTTTTTTGGTTTATTTAGAAAACAGAGTGTTAGAATTTAAGATTGATGTTATACTAAAACTTGTTCTATTTTCTTGTATAATATTAGTAAACCAATTAGTTTATAATGGAACATTAAAAAAATGAAGTCTATAATTTTTAAGAAAAGAAAACATTTAGAATTTGTAAAAATCAACCTGAACGAAATAGCATTTTCTTTCTGATAGAGAATTTGTTTTTTTAACAAAATAATAGGTATAAAATTTAAATAGTTGAAAATGTTACAAAATAGCCATTAATTGAAATTGACAACAATAAATTCACCTTTGTTTAAAATTAGAAATTCTTCAATTACAAAATTTGTATTAACATTTAAACTACAATTGTTTAGAAGTTACTGTAATTAATTAGAATAGCTATTTTTGTAATCATGCAGATTTACATTTGCTTACATTTAAAGCCTTTTGTTTCGAAATATTGCAAAACTGCGTCTCATAAAAAAGGTAACATATTCTTTATACATATAGCTTTTACCATATACAAAAAGAAAGAAAATTATCGCTTGAATTTGACTCATCCTGTTGCGATTAATTCACTTAGCGTTATACGATTTCAATAGAATTTCATCAGTCCTTTTGAAAACTTTGTTTGTCACGAAACAATTCGCACCTGACAACTTGCTATGACAGCTGCAGGTGCTATTTTACCTCTCTTTTAAGAACGTCTGGGTCGATTCTGCATTGCGTGCCTTATAACATTATCAGTAAAGAAAAGAAGAACAATAATTTAATGGAGGTAGAGGAAAGAAAAAAGGGTGTCACGAAAGAAAAATGTAACAAGATGAAGAAAAAGGTACACACAAAAAATAAATAAAGAAGAAGACAAGAAAGGGATGAGACAAAGAAAAGTTTGTCTACGACATTGAGCTCAAGGATGAAACTTGTTTTGGTTGCTTCTTCTCTGTAACCAGAAGAAGAAAAAAAACGTTAGTTATTCTGAACTGCATATCGGTGATACGCTGACACGCAAGAAAAACGAGTCACTAAGGATTTAATTCGAGTTCTGAAAGAAAAAGCACACTGAAGATGAAAGTAGAACAACAAGATTCATCTCGAAAACTATCTAATTACTCGGAGAGTATTCCTGAGCCACATTAAAATAACGCGCACATGGAATGATGGGATAATAACAATTTCAAAAATTAAAAGACTTTCATGCTAAACTTTTTTACATTATTATCATCATCATCATCATCATCATCCATATATTGAAGAAACATTAAAATGAAAGTACATTAGAATTAATTTTGATTGATAATCACTTTCTGCTTGTCACTTATTTAAATGCAAATGACAAGATTTCTTCAAGCTTTTTAAGATGTTAATAAACTAATTCCGAATATTCATCCTCATCAAAAGTTTCGGAATTTTAACATAAATCATTCTGTACCGTTTAAGAGGGAACTGATGTAGACCAAAATGTATCTACAGTTGGAAGTAATTATTTCTCTGGTATCTGAGCCTCTCTATGTCGATCAAAGGATTAACTATTCAAATGCTTAAAGGTCAATGCAATTTAACTGGAATCTAAAATTAATGACTATGATGGGTCCAAAGAAACTGCATCAACGTTATAATTAGATAACGCTAATTTTTAATTTATGATCAACAAAACTGAAACTGTCTGCACTCTTTAAACATGTAGTAGAAACATCCAAAGAAAAGATTAGAAAGGACGTAATTTGGAAATCGACAAATGGAAAACAAAAATGTCTAGCGAAATCGTAATCTTCCCCCCTTATATTAGCTTCTAACAATCGTACAGTGAAATCAAACTAATTAACTTAACTAGAACATTGCAAAATGAAAATTAAGAAATCGTTGCTATGCTCGGTAATTACAAAAATGCATTCATTTCTTTTTTTTTTTGTCTTTTATCATGCGTAAATAAATGAGGAAAATATCGAAAATTGTGCAGAATAACATTTGATTATATTTGGTTTGAAATTTTTCAATTTGCAAGTTTTTAAGTTTATTTTCTCCTATTTTGAAATAAATAAGTTTAAAAGAAACTCATTCCAATAATAGTATACAGAGAATAATTGGTTAAAAGTTTAATAAAAATTCATAGAAAATTGAAGTATAAAACCATCACGGAATGTCATTTGAATAAGTAAAGAATCTAAACTGTAGTAACTATAATGACAAAAGTACAACTGTTTGTTTCCTATCCTAGACGCACAAATATCGATTGTAAACGTTGTTTCAACGAACCCTTTCTATGAATCACGTCGTCAGTGACTGTTCGTGTTGGTATAATGCCATTGCTGAGCCTCCGTAATCATGGGGGCAATTCCCTGACATACAACCATATGGGGGTAGAGCTAATATATATACATATATATACTTTTAAACAGGAAAAGTACATCCTGGCACTCCTATGGGTACTTTGTACCTTAAAAATGCCCTTCGTTCTTTTCCATTCCATAGGCACCAAAGCATACGTGTATCGTTTATGGGCTACTCCCCTATTGGCTTGAACATTTTTTTCGTGTAGGCATCTCTATATATAAATTTATATGGCTTCCCAAAAGTAAATCCCATAAAACTCATATAATTTTTCATTGGATCCGATACTAAAGCGAAATGTAACTGTAAATCTGTTTGATACCTTTTTCATTTTTAGGAGATATAAAGAACTCTCTCGTTTCAAAAGCTGAAATTTATTTTCAAATTGTTTTGATTTATTTTCAAAATTTTTTGACTCGCATTTTTATGGCCTTTTTTATTTTAGACAAAAATTTGTTATTAATTACTCTGTGAGTTTTTTTTTTCATGTAGAAAGATAATTTTCCAGTTTTCAATACTTTTATTTGAAGACAAAAAAATGGAAACATTCAATCTAATTTTTTCTTAGAATAGAATATAATACTTATGTAATAGAAACTTCCATAATTTTAACACATGAATAACACAGGCACACAAAAAAAAAAGTAAAAACCCAAAGGTCACACCCCCCTAACCCCATGTTTTTGGGGTCGCTGAAACCGAATATGACCATTAAAATTTTTTTTCATCGGCCATTTTCCCGCTACCACCCCTTTACACCTGCTCCCGGGGGTTGGAATTTCAGTTTAAAAAAAAGTGGAGTAGGGTGTCTATTCCTATGTTTTTTGGGTCGCTAAAACCAAAACAGACTACCAAAAACAAATTCTTTCCTCCCCTCACCCCCTACAACCCCCTTAACAACCCCGGGGTGAGGGATCGAAATTCGAATTTTCACGAAAAGTCGATTACGGTGTCTAAACCTATACGTTTTTTGGGTCGCTGAAACCAAAAAAGACTACCAAAATGAAATCCTTTCCACCCTCAACCCCCTACAACCCTCTGCAATAATTTCTTATAATTAATATTTAATTTTCAATTTCCCAAAAATCAATCCGTTTTATTTGAAAAAAATTATTCCAGAGGGTTGTAGGGGGTTGAGGGTGGAAAGGATTTCATTTTGGTAGTCTTTTTTGGTTTCAGCGACCCAAAAAACGTAGGTTTAGACACCGTAATCGACTTTTCGTGAAAATTCGAATTTTGATCCCTCACCCCGGGGTTGTAGGGGGTGAGGGGAGGAAAGAATTTGTTTTTGGTAGTCTTCTTTGGTTTTAGCGACCCAAAAAACATAGGAATAGACACCCTACTCCACTTTTTTTTAAACTGAAATTCCAACCCCCGGGAGCGGGAAAATGGCCGATGAAAAAAATTTTTAATGGTCATATTCGGTTTCAGCTACCCCAAAAACATGGAGATAGGGGGGTGTGACCTCTAGGTTTTGACTTTTTTTGTGTGCCTGTGTAATTGAAGCAACTATAATATTATTTTGTGTATTGTCACTTTCAATATTGATTCAAGGCTGAGAGTGTAGAAACAGGTGCTTCAAATTTTGAACCAATATTGGCCCAAAAGATTTAATTTAAAAAAAATTAAAGATGAAACAATCTTTATGCATGTTAAAGTGATTTCTAAAACAAATCTTTTCAGTTTTGCAGGAGTGAGTTCTTTTTACCGTTAATTTTATAATCAATAGAAGAAAAAATAAAAAAACGTTTATCTCGAACAAGACTAAGAATGATCTATAGTGTTAAATCTTAGGCTTGGCATTGATTTTATAAACTTCCAGTAGCCCAATATTTGTCCAACCTTGATATCTTCCAAATTGAATTAATATCTTGCCATCAAGAACTGTCCAATTTTACGCCAATTAGTCAAAACTATAAATTTGTTAAACTATTGTTAACTCAATTTTCCATTAATTGCTGTTATTAAAATTTGAAAATACAAATAACTAAAAAATGAACCATTGTAAAATACAAATACCATTGTTGTAACGTATAATTATTAATGAAATTTTCATTTATTTAAAGTAAAAGTTGATTCTTCGTTAATTTATCTTAACTGCAAATCTAAAACACATTCTAATTCCTATTTTAATAACAATTATCCTTAAAATTACCATTTTATTCTCGTGCTCCTTCGATATTATAACATTTTCAAAAATGTATAAGCCTCGGCACACTTTAGATTATGTGAGCTGATAAAGTCTTCATTGACTTTCGTTAAAAGGAGAAAGATAATTTCTTAACTGATGTCGGACATTGATAAAGATGTTCCGGTTATTGTCAACATTTTCAAGTTCTAATTTAATTGTAGAAAAGTGAAATTCTGACAGATTTTGAGCAATCCGTGTGGCCCGCTTTTCTTTTCTTTAAAGAGGAACATCACTTATATATCACTTATACATATATCACTTTCTATATATATCACTTTTCATCACTTTCGCTTAAGATCGAATTTATTCCAACTAAGAAAAAGAAAAGAATATAGAATAAATATTGTTAAAAATTTACGGTTATGATCACAAACAAAGGCAGAGTGGCCTTGATCAGATTAAGATTAGGTTATTTCGTTAAATTAACTGAAAATTGTTGTGCACTTACGGGAACCTTATTGTCATTCACTGTTAAATGATGCTATTACATTTTTTTCGACATTTTGTACTAATTATTATACTTATGCCTTTTACATTTTTTTCACTTTTCTTTTTTACTTTTCCATTTCTTTAAGATTGTAATCTTTTATCTGCTCAATTTTGATCTAAATGTCTTTTTTACATTCTGTTGAAGTTAATGTATTTAAATTTTTAAATTTAATTTGGTTTTTTCTAAATTTTATTATTATTTGTTTAATTTTGAACAATTAGGCAGAATTTTACTATGGAGTAGAAGGGAAATTACATACTAAATATTCTGTAGAATTCTTTTAAAGTATTTTACATACTGAAATTACACTGGTTATATCTTCCTTCTTTGAAGTTAAAGTAATTTTCTTTATGGAAGCATGAGAAACAACAATAAATCAGATGATTGATCCACCGAAAAAAAAGAAAAGAAACGGAAGGAAAAAAATCTGTAAGCTGAACGAATTTCACTCTTGAGTCTTTTAAAAGTATTCGTAAAATAATGATCGACAATTGATAGGTAAAAGACTAATGTTAGATATCACAGCAATTTGAATATCAAGTTCCAGGAAGGAATATACAAAACTGATCGTAAATTACTAATTGTCGGTGCCTTTTCTTATCTGTATACATTCATCTTCCTTATATGCTAGTTCTTTATACAGAGGAGTCATAAAAAGAAAAGTTAACTAGAAAAGAGGTATTTTGTGTCATTGATTAGTTAAATTATATATTTTATATGCGCAAAGAAAAAGGAATTGTTAAATTTACCAAGTAGATTATTAGAACTAACTATTTGGTTTGTATTTTTCTAACCGAAAATTTCAGAATAAATGCAAATTTTTGAAAAAAATTTGTAATAAAAAATTAGATTTTTCAGTTCATGAATAAACAATCCGATATTGTGAATGTAAGAATTGTTTGTGTATATTTTTTTCTCTGAACTAAATAATATTATTTTTCGTTCCGTCCGGATATTTAAAGTAGGATACTGAAGAGGCGAAAGTTGCAGAAAGCATAACGCTCTAAAGGGTCTACGACTCTTCAGTTGGCGATTACTTACGGTTCTTTTAATTCAATTTTCACACGCAGCATCCGTTTCTTAAACTTTTAATTTCCTTTTTACTGTGTACCACGCACATAATGTGTTTTCGCAAGTAATTATTAGGAAATCATTATCATAACTTATGTTCACTGTTAAAACATAATTCCGAGTATATCTATTTTATAATTTATTTTATTATTTCATTGGAAATTCTTCTATTTATTTTCATTTTTATTCTGTTTTTAATTTTTACTTTTTAACTTGATCGTTCGATTCTAGTTGTAGTTAAAAATTTCTTAGTAATTATATGTTTATTTTTCAATGGTATTTGAGAGAGAAATCAGTTGATCGAGTAAGTTGGTGGAAGAATCGATTGTCACGGCCAACGATCTCTGTGATACGTCGCGTTGTTTCAAGTGTACCGAGTGACTCGTTTAAATCGATAGATTTACCTGTAGAACTTTTTTTTTTGCTTTTAAACAGAGTCGAGGTACTTTTATATATATCTTGAAAATCGAATGTCTCTTCTGTTGAAAATATAAATCTTTCACAAGCTCTAATGTCGATACGCGATATATTGCGTATAAAACATGTGTTCACGCGGTTAAATCGCAGAAACGAACTTATATATATATATATATATATATATATATATATACTTTGCGAGTACCGTTTGTCAAAACGGTCGTTCGCAAACACGACGGTAATATTCTCAACTCGAACGTCCTCACGTACAGTTACACACCTTGACTGTTATGAAATTAGCGATAAAATATTCATAAAATGTATTCTCATTTCTTTAATTATTTCCCTTTATTCCATAATGAAACTCAAAAAGGAAATAGGTATATTATTTCCTTGATTTTTGAAACTGAAATATTTCTACTTGACTTACAAATTATTCTTCTTGGTTAATAATTTAAACAATTTTTTACTAATTACAATAAATATACTAATTTATTATACTACAATAAATATACGATTGATGAAGGAAATGGAAGGCAAATTTTGGGACCTGTTTTAAAATTTTCTTTAAAAACATATTAAATCCAAAAATTGTTTATGCAAAGAATTTAAAAAAGATGAAATAATTAATAAATTAAACTACTTCTAAACGTAAAAGAAATTTTTTGAACTAGAAACATAACCAGATTTTCAAAACAAGATAAATAAATCTCTTGTAAAATTATAAAAGGTGTCGAATGCTTCGTCACTATATAATTAACTGCGAGCTGTTAACAAATTCATGAAAAAAACTGTGTATTTATTTAATTAGTATACAGTGTGCTAATTAGGAAGGTCGAAAGATTAATATTATTTTATGTATATGTGAATATAATTGATTAAAATCTACCATATATACATTGCCTTTTTGAAAGTATAATAAATTTAATGAATTTTTATTTGTACCTCATTACAAATAATGTTTCACTTGATGAAAACTGATTTTCATACATATGCAAGTAGAATCTTTTATAGGGAAAGAAATTTGCGGAAAATATAGTTTTAGATTAAAATTACAAAGTCAGGAATTATAATTCTTTTTTTTTACTTTTATTTTGTCCACAGGATTTTACAAATTTATGATTTCTCATTCCATAAAGTATACAACTATAGAATTTACGAGAAGTTTGCATGCCAAGTTTTAATTGCGCCTCCTTCGTCTACAAAGTCGTAATTAAAAGTGTGAAAAATAAATTGTATACACCAAAATGATGAATTGTTAAAGTTTTACTGAAGAAATTTGGCGTAAATTATATACATGTATATAGTGACAAAAAGAATTTCAATATTTTAAATTAAACGTGTGCTCGAGACAAAATGAAAACATATTATATAGAGATAAAATCAAAATTCTTTCCTCAGGTGATAAATTATTACAAATAATTAAAATAAGAAAGTTTTGCAGACTTTGTGATCGCATTAATTAATTAGCCACTAGTTATGAAAATACACATTTAGTTTAATAATTTTGTAACAATTCCTATGTCAAAAAAAATTGCAATTGGCAAAGAATCATGATTTAGTATAGAGACAAATGGGTTTTATTAAGTCAAGACTTAATGTTAAGTGCCTTAAAAGTTTTTTTGATAAAGAAATGTAAAAATTGATAATTTCTCACTTGACTAAAATTTAAAAATCTGCTTCAGACCTTTATGATAAATATAAAATTTAATGAAAAAAAATTTCCCCCTTTAAGATGACAAATCGCTGTAAATGAGAGTAAAAAATGTTGGAATATATCGCATTGCACGTAAAATAAATATGAAAATAAATAAGTTTTTCGCTCGAGGAATATCTACAGTATTGTAGTTTAGAATAGTGACCCGAGTTTATAATACATGATAATCTAGAAATAACTTCTTGTGGCTTTGGGGACGATAAATTATGTTACATTTTGCTTGAGAAGGCTGAGCTTAATCGCCTTTAACAAATGACTATGCGAATCCTTTATATTTGAACTACATTAGTCTTCTTTTTCCCTTTCTTTTTTTTGCACCTTTCTCTAAAATTTATATAGTTTGAATCATGAAGTAAAAATCATGGTGTCTCTTTTTAATCAGAAAATAATAATAATGTATTTATAAAATTTGTGCATCAAGTTTTCTTTATTTAATATTGAAAATAAAACAAAAATTAATTAATTTTTCTCATTTCAGGATGGCCACATGTCAGTAAAGTCAGGGAAATGTCAGGAAAAAAATTTTTTGTCAGTAAAGTCAGGGAAATGTCAGGAAAAATTTTTTTGTCAGGGCAATTAAATAAGAAGGGAAATGTCGAGAAAAAAAATTTTTGTCAGTAAAGTCAGGGAAATGTCAGGAAAAATTTTTTTGTCAGGGCAATTAAAGAAATTAAGACGGTCATACAATACATTTTTTGCTCTAAACAAAAAAATTTTTGTCAGGGAAATTCGTTGTTATGTCAGTAAAATGTCAGGGAAATGTCAGGGAAATTGATAAAGTCAATCTTGCGGCCACCCTGCATTTAATATTACTATATATTCGGCTGTCAATAATAAAAATTTTTACTTATTTAAAAATCCAAATAATCTGATGTTTTCTTGGGGAAATTTTTTTTTCACAGGAATTGTGGCAGATTTAATTCGGAGATACAGTTAAATATTTTAACGCTTTCAAAATTACTTGCCTTCAAATACAAACACTTTCGAATTAAGTGCATAGAAGTGTAACTTTCTAATTAACCTAACTCACAAAAATAGTATTCGAGACCTAAGGTGACGATCTATAAATAAAGAAAATACAATTACCCTGGAGAATAATGTATTACAAGAATTTGTAATTTCGAGGGAAAAGTTAGTTTCATATATTCAATTTTTTAGAGACGACAAATAAACATTGGTAAGGTAAATAAATATTACCGATATTTAATACAGTGAGGGAAACCAATTTTCAACCATTAGAGTAAAAATAATTTTGTTTTTTATTTAATATGAAATTCAATACAACAGTCCGTGGTCCACTTATACAGTTTATTATAATTCGATAATTGTTATTACATATTATTATTATTATATATATTACTAATAATTATTAGTATATAATTTTTTGTTTTTATTATAATCATAATAATTATTACTAACAGTGTAATTACTTTCTGTATAAATAAGCAAAATATGAATAATTAATATTTATTTAAATGGTAAATATTTATAAGATTTTTTTTTAAAGTATGTAATTTCTTTTAATTTTTGTCTTTTATTAACTTTGAAGACTGGTTATAAATTACGAATCAGTATTAAAAGGTAATAAAAACAAATTATTAGGTCGAGAGCAGAATTGAAAATAAGGTGCCAAAGTTCAAACTGTCTTATTTTTACTTTAAAGCACATAATTTAGGTGTAAATTTAAAAAATTAAAAATTCTTTTATTTTGTAAAAAAATTGTTATTAATAATAAGATATAGTTTACTCTTAGTTGATGATCGGTTGTAACTTCAATATTAAGTCAATATTTAACAATGGGAGCGTTCACAAATGATGTCACGCAATTTTTGGAGATTTTCGACCCCCCCCCCTCCCCCCTGTCACGCAATTTTTGCAATTTCACATGAGAAAAATACATTGTGTCACGTTTAGTAGAGACCCCTCCCCTACCCCCAAAAGCGTGACATCATTTGTGAACGCTCCCAATTGAAATTATTATTTTAACAAATATTTTATATTAATCTTAGAAATTATTAACTGTTATTAATTGTTATTAATAATTATTAATGGTTAAATTGTTAAATTTAAAACATTTTATTTTTTCATATAATATTATTTCTTCAAATTTTTTAAAATTCAACACTTTATAACTTTAAAATACATATCGTATCGTTCATAAACAATCATATTAATTATTAGAATGTTACTATTAAAATTATTATTTAAAGACCTAATACACAAAAAAATGAGTTAATTTTGTCATAAATTTTTGCAATATTTTCGGTAATAGTAATTTAACAAGATTTAAGGGTTTACATCTATAAAATTCTATTATTTTCAAAATTCATATATATATTTATCCTATTATTGCTTTACAATAATGTTTCGATTAAAACATTATTGAATTCCACTTATCCTTTCATAATTCCATTTGACGCTCTCCACTTGTGCTTGTATAAAAACCTCAAAAATTATTCAGTACTAAAATTCGATTCAACTCGAGTGCATGTTATTTACTATATGTATTAAAATTAAATGCCCCAAATGTTGAAATGCTGTCTAAAATTGTCATTTTACTTCATATTTTTGTTCATTAAATTTAGTAATAGCCAGTCTAAATAATTGCTATACAAAATTCAATTACAATAGTACTTGAAAGTAAAGAATTTATCAATCAATCAATTCAGCACTGAATGTAACATGATCGATACATTTTATTCAAAAATTACAAATATGATTGATAATATTGAAAATGACTTCTATATATATAAAGGAGTGATTCACAAAAGTGTCAGTTGTTGATAGATCAAAATGTTAAACCAGTCGGGATATTGGTTTAAAGCATGTAGAAACTATGCTTCGTCTTTTTCAGTGACATGGAAATAATTGTCAAATATTTTGTATATTATATTGAAACAATTTAATAAAAGAATTTGTCGCGTCTCTGCAGCATTCAATTTGAAAATAAATGAAAATTACGGAGGTAGATTTGTAAAATTAAACGTAGGAAATATTTAATTAAAAATTAATTTCAAGCCTGTTTTATAATTTTTCATTTTTATTTTCACTTTATTCACGTTATATTTAACAGATGTTCCGTTTTTTCATCTACTATTTCATTTCATTCTTTGTTATCCAGTTCAACTGTTGTTATTTACTTCAATTTACGATTTTAGTAAAATGTTTCTGATTTCAGATCCACCTTTTGTAAATTAATTATTCTGCTTTTACAGAAACTAATATTTTATCAGTTTAATTTAAATTAATTAAATGGTAGAATTCTGCTTTGAAATTTAGTTACCTCGGATGTTTATCTCGATGAAAAAAATAGATTTTTTCTCAGTTGGTTATTAAGATTTTCATTCTCCTAGTTCTAATTTAAGTTAAAATTCTCTAGGCTTTTGTCCAGGCTGTTTTTCTCCTATAGAAAATGAACTACATACATAAATTTTCCTTTAATTGAAGAATAAAATAAATTTTATTTAAAATAATTGGGTAAATTATTTACAAAATAAGAATCTCTGAGTAATCTGAAAAATTTAATTTTGTAATCTCGGTGTTAAATTGCAAAAGAAATAATGAGTATATGTAAATTCGACATTGACACTACTACCACGCTTGATTGGCTTTGATTGTACAAAGCGAACCAAGGAATTTGTTTCTCCTTCAGCCTGAGAAAATCCTTGTGAACAAAATAAAACGAAATTAAAAGAATTCTTCTCGGTTACATCCTTCACCTAAACTAAGAAATCGAGCACTGTGACAATCTGGAGCGGTCTGTCGGTGGCACCTCGCGCCAGATTGTTCGCTCTTGGCAAGCGGTCACGACCGTTCGCCAAGAGCAATGTAGGCGCAAAAGTGACCGTTCCTTTTAGGAGAATGCTAAGACGGACATTTTTTTGTTATTTTCAGATCATGCTGACGTGACTGGTGTACCAAGGTGGAAGCGGTACAGCGGCCAAAGTGTCTGCCAGGACTTCTAGCCACCAAATATAAAGGAGAAAAACATTTTTAATTGAAGCGAGACGAAAATTTGCGAAAAATCCTCACACCTCTTCATGGGAACGAATTTAGAATTCTTGCTGCAAAAAGGAGCCTTTATGCCGAGACGCTCCCATGAGCGTTTCGAGTCAAACAGCAAGGTGTCCTGATTGTCAATATCAAATAACCTTGGTTCCAAAAACCGAAGCCAAAGTATTCACTGAACCGTGACATTATGCCTGCTTTTTCCACTCTCTGCAAAGATCAATAAAAAACAAAGAGGAATCATCTCTCCGGGTGGACAAATCGACTCACCAGATCTGTACGGCAGCACTCTTAATGGCCGTGCAGAATTAACCCGTGCAGTCGTTAAAGAGAGCCGCGGTTAAGACTGAACCTCGAGGAAGTGGAGAACCACCTTCATCTCGCGTACCGCGTGATCCTTCGGACAAAGAAGCGGACTCGCGTTCCGCTACGGGAGAAACAGAGTCAGGCTGTCGTCATTCCAGAGGGAGAGGAGAACCTGAAAAGAGAGAAAGAGAGGGAGAACAAAACACTTCCCGGCAGAAAGAGAAAGAGGGACAATTCAAGTGAGTGTAAAACGGAGAAGGAAAGAGAGAAGCAGCAAAACATTGACAAAGAAAGGTGACTGAAACTCTGGCAACAAGAGAAAGAGAGTGAGCGATTGGGAAGGAGAAGAGGAAGAGAGCGAGGGGGGTAAAGCGTTACTGTGGAGACCGATGTTCAGGAGCGTACAATGGCCGGGGCTCTTTCTGGGAATGCCCCACAGCCCATAAGTGTCGTCACCGTTGATGGAGGTGTCGTGGAAAATGTTAATGGTAACCCCGAGGCGGAGCAGGACCCGCAAAATGAAACGATCACCGAGAATCCCCGCTCCTACACCTCGACGGAGGCGCAAACGGAAGTGGGACCCCAAATTGGTCCACAAATTACTTCACTGTCTACTCAGGAAACAGATGATGTGCGCGACGCAAGGAGACGAGAGAGGAGAATGAGAAGAGAGCATCGAAGGGCCTTACGATCATGTTCGATGCCACCGACTTATCCAGGTGATCATGGTTGCATGGTCTCAACGACTGCACCAGGAGTGCCACTTGTGCCCCCTGTGGGAGGCTTTTTGCATCCTCCGCCACCTCACCTTGGTCTCCGGGGCCTTAGCCTGGGTCTGCCTTTCCCCGTTCCAGCTAGCGTCTCCGCCTTCGGCAGGTCAGTGCACATATTTTTCTCTGTCATTTACCGATAAGTACATCCGAAACAAGGTTATTCAACCTCACATTCAATATTTTCATATACTTTTTAAGTCAAGTATAAATATGGAATTTTTCTTTTCAATCCCAAAACAGTTTTTGTAGCTGTTTCTTAGTTGATTCAATTTTTCTTTTAAAAGCAAAGAAATTATTGATTGCATTTTCGATATGAACTGTCGATTGTATCTGCAGTCACGCTTCGTATAGTCTGAGTTTAAAATTCTCATGTCTCTGATAGTGTTCCTAATCGTTAAAACGCATTAAGTACTAAGCTAGGTTTTGTCAAGAAGGATTTTAAACCTCGCAGGGTAACAAACTTATTATTTGCACTTTTGATACAAATTTACTTTTTTTGATACACTGTAAAAGAATGTCGATCACTCAAGACTTCATTCAGACGCAGAAATTGAATAATGATAATTTTTATAATTATGCATGTTCACGTAAATGATTTTTAATACAACTCTTTTCACTTGCGCAGGAATTTAAAAACTTATTAAAGTCAATAGAAGAAAAAGTAAAACATCGGTTATCTCGAACATGATTAAGAGTAATCTGATGTTAAATCTATAGAGCTTGGTAATGATTTCTAAATTTCCAAACATAGTTACACATTAGTTTGAATCTGGTAATTCTTGATTTAATATTAGTCGTATTTTAAAAATCAGAGTTTACTTAATGATTTCTAAATCCCCAACATATGTGGATGTTCGTAATAAAAAGGACCATTTTGTCGGTTCTAGATTCGGAGATAATCGCAATTTACTAATTTTGAAAAAAAATATCGAGACTTTTTTGATTCTTTTTTTTTAATCTACAGGGTCTCACAAGTCGAATCATGCATTTTTCATTAATTTATTGATACTTTAAGTATTTTATTTCGTTGTTAAACAAAAAAATGAAAAGGGACCTGATGCCGGTCTGTTGCAAAAGTTGTTTCTGTTTCAAAATGGAGGGGGTGGAAAAATTCAAAAGCTTTTGATTTTTCATCTTAAGGATGTATTAAACTTAAAAAAACACTCATCTGAATAACTTCCCAGAAGAACCAAAGAAATTCGCGTTACAATTTTTAATTTCGTTTTTTTAGAAATTAAAATTTCGATATTTTCTAAGATAATTCACAATAAAGTCCTTTAAAAAAATTTTTATGTCTACAATAGTAAAATAACTCTGAAAATTAAATGATATTTTTGTCCATGATAACAAAAAATTGTAAAAAAATTCCCCGATTACATTGTAAAATGAAAAACAATGAAGTGATTAAAGACAACATTTGAATAAATTTTTTGACGTAATGATAAACCACAAAAAGTGCAATATACCGTAAATTATCATAATTTCCTATATAGAGGTAGCAATTGAGAATAATCCGTGCGCGTTTTTAGTATTGTTGAGAAATTCGGTATATCCGCAACTATATGGTAAAAAGAAACAAGGCAAGGTATATAGAATGACTGAAGGATGTGTACGTCCTATATGTACTAATGCTTGTTATTTTTCCCATGAATTGCCGGGTTGTTGCGTCTTCTAACAAGTTGCAGGTACATCCCTCTTTTTTTTCTTTAACTATATAGAAACAAACAAATGCAACGGAGTATACAGATATATACACATCGCGTTTATAAATTCCAGGGACAAAGAAAAGTATTATCGTACAGGTTAATCTGGCACGTTCCCTCGCGACAAGACTAGTTAATGGCAAAGTATAATACAAAAGTTAATCCGATATGAATATACTAGATATAAATTGTTCCTCTTTGGGACGTGATATCTCAATGAAAATAATTTCACAATGTACAAACTAGAATAGGACAACTTAAAGTTCAGAAGATTTAGTAAATTTTTTTCATTCGTTTTATCTCTTTAAATGCAAATGTTAATAAATACTACATGCACTCTGCATGTTTAGCTTCAATGAAGGTCGTAAAGGAAAATTAACTATACTCCTCCGTGGAATAAATATAATTAGCGAAAACTTTTTATGAAAATTGTATTTTGAAAACAGATTGCACATTTCATATAATATAATTGGAAGTTACTCTAATAAAATGTTTAATAACATTATGATAATAATGTACATCTGGAAAGATTTACTTTTAATGCTTTATAAATTTTAGTAGAAGAAAATATTTAATATTTTCTACTTAAAACAAAAAAATTTACACAGAATTGAGAAGTACATGCTGGCTAATTATAGCCTGTGGCGTTTTTTAAAAATGTTATTAAAATAAGCGCGCAACAGAAGAGCGTAATGGTTGTGACAAGACATTGCCACTATGTTTGAAATTATAATTGCCATATGAATTTAGTGTCCAAGATCATGGGAAAGCTAATTTATGATATAATCACGGCAATAAAACGTTTAATTAATTATTACTGATTATGCTGTGAGCATTAAAGCACCAGAGGGATGCTTTTTCGTTAAATGCAATTTGTTTTCCTTTGACTATATTTTCTGAAATTTTGGTGCACAGATGCTTTATAATTAAATATATATCAAAACTAGTCATTTCTTTGTAAGTTTCTCTGTGTTGAAAACGCCAAAAACATGTTAGTACATATTAAATTTTTAATTGTAAAATTCAAAATAAATTTTAGCATTTCTCTGAAATATCTCACCGTATAGTTAATAGATTCATAAAGGAACATTTCTTTGGAAAAATTTGAAGTACATTAATAGCTTCTTTTGAAGGAAACTATTTCTAATGTGCGTTTAAAGTAAATATTTTCTAAAGGGGATTTTTTCTATAAGAAAAAAACTTGAGAATAATAGTAAGGGATCGTTTACAAATTACGTCAAGTTTTATCAACTGTTTTCTGTACTCCTCTCCCTTTGGTGACAAAAAAACTCACGGCTGTATAAAATAAATAATTGAAATTTGATCCCTTTTGCCTCAAACGTTTGAAAAACTATTTTCTAAACTTTTTAATAAAGGATAAATATTTTTAAAAGATATAAATTTGGTTTCGAGCAGATGTTCTGGAGTAATAATTAAAAAAAATGGTACGGTATATATGAAAACTGAATTAATGATACACATTTTTGGAAAATTAATTGACACATACGATAGACAGAAGTCGTTGTAACTAGGAAAAATATTGGTTACCATCAATAGAAAAGGCCCTAAACATGACGTGATCAGATAACATTATACGTTTATAGGATTATAAATCGTAACCCAACGTGTAGATTAGCTCATAATCCAAAGAGCTGTGGGAGCTTTTATATTCTTGCTCTGCCCCAATAAGTAAAAGGTCACATCTGTCATTACAAAATTAAGCACTCCTACAGGAAGGTACAACAACATTTGAAAGTATATCATTTAAATAAAATTCTAACTTTCTATTACTGATTGAAATAAAGGAAAGTAGGAGTTTAGTGTTTTTTAATTAGTTATTTAAATTAAAATTAATAAAAATTAGTTAAGAAAATTAATATATTTGCAGAAAAATCTACAAAACTGTCGATTTTCACATAGAAATTAAAAGTTTTAAATTATTGTAAAAGACATCCTTTAGTTTTGGTCCATTTTTTTTTAGAAAAATTATCTTCTTGTATGTGATTCATTTTATTTTAATACAAGCCAAAAACGACAATATGATCTGCTTTAAGAAAGGAAAAATAGAAATTTAAAAAAAAGATTGTCAAAAATGTGTATTTTTTGGATTGAAACTTGTCATCAATTCATCTAATTAATTAGTACCTATTATTAATAGTTTATACAAATATGTATGCAAATTCTAATTCGAAATGAATCTGTTAAATGATTTTTATGGGAAAATCAGGCATTCTGATATTTTCTAAAGTAGCAAAAATATAAAAATAATTAATAAAATACTTTTAAAGTAGAAGAATTTTTGAAACGTGCCACCTAAAATTCAAAAAATTTATTTTTCATTAAAATGTGGTTTTCCCTATAGTGTTTAATATAAAAAACACTATATCAAAGGATTTTCTAAAAAAAAATTTTTGTTATTATTATAAAACAATTATTTTGCGAATACCACTGAGTAATATTCCGTTGAGAAAAATAATTTCTAGTCTTTTCTCAATTGTACAATTTTTCATTGAGTAAAACATCTACTAATGATAAAAAATAAAAAATAAATTAATTAAACATTGTTTAAACAATTAATTGTTATTTTTTCATAAGCTTTACTTAGGGCTAGAAATTTCTAGTTTTTTCTCAATTATGCAATTTGATTTTTTATGTAAATTATGCAATTTTACAAAGTGATTTTACCATGACGCGAAAACTGGGGACAAGAAATAACTACAATAATATTAAAAAATAAATTTTTCTTTTCACAAGTGTTTTGTTTTTCTAAATTCCACTAATTGGCAATAAGAAAATGTCAATATTTATTATATTTATTACTATATTTTACTGAAACAATAAAATTTAATATATAAAATGGTAGTAGGGACTGATTACACCATGATGTTTTGGCACCTTAAAACAGATTTTTAAGCAAAATTATAAACTTTTGAATAAAAACAACTATAGACTTTTATTTGTCATCATAAAAATTACTATTCCCCATTAGACTTATTACAATATATGAAACTGATTTCTTACAAAACATGAGGGACATTAAATTTTGCGCTACACGGAAAGACTTTGTGTTTCAAAATTTAACATGATCATGTCAAACAGGGGAAAACGATGTTTTTATGTTATTTAATCGTATTAACGTATCAACTATTAATATGGTTTATACTATAAAGATTGGCACGGACCATACTAATTTTTTGTATTACTTTGTTAAAAGCTGATACGTTCGTACGATTAAATAACATAAAAACATCGTTTTCCCCTGTTTCAAATGCATCATATTAAAGTTTGAAATGAATTCTATTAATTTTTTAAACAAAAAGTTTTTCAGTGTACGCGGAGAATCACCTATATATGTATTGTTTAATTTATTTAGTTATTATGGTTTGCCTATTAGGATAATGAGGAACCAAATCACTACACTTAAAATCATTTTTACCACTTTCTCTTGCAAATTTTTCAGCTCGTAGCTTTAAGATAGGCCCACTTATAGTAGGTATTCCTTGATTTTTTTGAATTTTGAACCACTTTAAAAGAGCTTGGTCTAAATCGGGGTTTTCACACATTCGCACTTTTTTAGTTTTCACTGTGTTTACAATTTTTGTTCGTTATAACATTGAATCCAACCAAGTTACGAAAACTTGTTCTTTATATCCGGACTCGTTATAAGCGAATTCTACTGTTATTATAAATTATTCTAAAAATTGACTTTTACAATGTTATTAATCATTGACACGTGAAATTTGTGTTCCCTTTTTGAAATGATGACGCGACCTTCAAAAAAATTATGGGTGTCCTTATATATACAAGGGGCACTTTTCCAATAATGAACAAGGGGAATTCCACATTATTATGCAAGTGCATGTAACGTAATTCGTTTTACTCACGCATCGTCGCGTATTCATATACGTATTTTTGTCCTATAGCCATTAACTTTTCCTTTCTGAACAGCGATCAATTTTTCTTCTCACTAACGCATTAACGCGCATGAGGGAGTCTTAATGGCTGCGATAGGAATCGAACCCCTATAATTTTATGATGGCATTTATTATATTCCACAATATGAACTTGCAGAATCCTGTAAGCACTCAGTGAGAAAAAAATATTAAGTCAAAATTGCTATCAACAACGTCAATTTCCTTCTTTTTTTGTGTAATTTCGTTTTTTTATTTTTCACCAAGACTTTCAAGTTTATCTTTCTTTTTGTAAACTTGAGAATATATTTTTTCATATTAGGCAGTTTAGTAGAGAGGATGGCATAAAAGTTTTAAATTTAGTTTATGGGATGATAAATTTTTTTTCTTATACAGGGAATTTTCCTTGTCAAGTGGAAAATTTAAAGTTGGATGTATTTCGAAAATTGATAAAAATACCCTGGGAGAAAACAATAGCAGAGGATAAACTCTTGAAGTAAAATATTGTGAGGGATGAACATTTCATTTGATCGAGGGGAAATATTCTCTCTCTCTTTCCCTCTGTCTGTCTCTTTTTCCTTTTTTCTGTGAGTGTAAAAGCTCGCATTGCTCTCCTCTGAATCGATTGGCACTTGCCGAAAAAACTAGGTCTCCAGAATAATGGAACTGTATTGGAAATTTTTATTTTTCTGTTTTCGTTCTCGTCGACGGTCCATCGAACCCGGAGATACTTGCTCCTACTGCTTCTATACTCTAAAGAGAAAGAGTGTATTTCGCAACGTCAAGAATAATTATCCTCATGAATGTAAACTTCCAAGCTTCAAATAGAATTTGCTGTTGAATATGTGGGACACATGTATTGATCAATTTTAAATGCTTCTCCTTGAAATGTTCCAATGTTTAAAGACTAACTGATTTAAAGTCAGTTTACTCAAATTTTCGACAATAGAGTTTTTCATTCACGACGACTCGCGCGTTTTTTGTTTAGTGTAAACAATGCAGATTGTGAAAAGCAATTTTAACAATGTTTTTACTATGGAATAGAGAAACGATCATTTGCAAGTTGATTTGTGTAAACTGTTTTGGTAATCTAATTTTGTTTATAAGAATTTATTTTTTTTAATTTAGTTGAGGAAGATATTGCATTTTTTTCTAAATACATAACAAATTTAAATAGCCCTTTTAAATTTTAGAAATAATATCGGAATCACTTAAATTTTCAATTAGAAATTCAAGCTCAATTTTAGTAGCAGAAACCAAATTCATTTTGAAGCCCTAGTTGTGACGAAATTTCGAAAATAGTAATAATTTCCGGGCACTGACTGACAGAAACGGAACATCGATTTGAAAATTTTGAAGTTGAAAAAATTTACTTTAGGAAACACTTTATAAAATTAGCTTTAACTTTTTAACTGCAATCATCGTATTCACTTAATCCTGTATCTTGAAGCTTTCGTTTCGTGTGGAGTTAATAAAGCTAATTTCTAAAAGAACAATCAAGAAAAATTTTTTTCTACTTTTACTATCGTAACACATGCCAAAAATAGAATTTTTAAAACAATTTCTTGAAACACTTTAGTTTAGCTGTATGTTTTATAATAAAATTTTTAATTTAACATAGGGGAGACTGTGGTAAACCCGCTCACTTTTTTTCAGATCGGTAAAAATCTAGGAAATTATTCTCTAAATCCAAGTTAATTTATATCATTTGAAAGCTTATGATTTCTACTAAAAAAATAAAAAAGAGTTTTTGATTTATCTTTTTTAGTTTTACTTAGAGAAACTTTTTAATACACATATACCAAATTTCGAAATCACAATTTTCCAGGGTAAACCCGCTCACTTGATCTTTTCAAGACGGAACAGTTTTATTTTTTAAATATTAAAATTCGTCTTATTCCCGTCTTAAGTATGATTTATTATTGATAATTTATGAGTTATATAAACATTTCTATAAACAACAAATTGGTTTAATAAATAATGAACATAGATTTCATGAATTACAACTATGGATTTAAATAGTGTTATATTTTATTAAGAGAAAGTGAAATGTAGTCACAATTTTGGTTTTAATACACGGAAAGAAAAGGTCTGGAAGAGATATCCATAAAAATATTGTTGAGCAGAATATTGTTGTGTTATCCAATTCAATGGAAGAGACAACTTTCAGAATGGAAGCACATTCCATATTCAATGGATGAGGGAGCCATATTATATTGTTGAATCAAATATGGATGTGACATCCATAGGCATGGTTGGGCTTACAATTCATGCTATGGATTTTCACATATGGCTGCCTCATCCATATAAACTTTGGTTGGGAGATCCATAGTTAGTTCAAAATTTCGATACATGTTGCGCGCAATTCATTATCATGGCATCCATTTAAAAATGGTCGTCTCAATTTGTCCGTCGCGTCGGTTTCCTGTCACGTCTATATAATCACGTTGTGAGTTTATTGTGTATAAATAGTGTTATAATTGTTTATTATTTATTATCGTTATTGTCTATGAGTGTTTATGTAAATTCAATTTCATGAAATATGTGCAGAGTATATAAGGAATATTATATGCTCAAATATTGTAGTTGCGTGTATAGTGTAGTGGATAGCGTTAGTGTTTAGTATGCGTTAGGTCTAGGGTTCGTGTCTCCCCCCATCGGTTAATAATTCATTTCGTTAATATGCGGTTATTCAATAAGTGGTGTGTATTAATTAACAAAAATGTGTATAAAATATCTCAAGTGACATTGAATTTAATTAATTGAGTGATTCCAATTTTTTGTTTCCCATTTCCATTACTATGGATCACCCAACCATAGATCTTTTGCTGCTCCAACAATATACAGCCAGCCATAGAATATGGATGCAGCAACCTTAACTATGGATATCCCGTATTTTTCAATATAATATGGCTGTGATATCCATGTATCTGCACTGAGAGAAGAAAAGCACAGATTCTGAAATGGAAAAGTTCAGCATCTGTACTCCAATTGAACGCAGCAGCAGTGCCACTGTGTGATAGGTGTCGTGCTAAAATGTGAAACGGATTTTGACTTTGGCTTGAGGTACAGATGTTGTACTTCAAATGCTACTGTTTAGAAGTACAGTATCTGTCGGTCGCTATGAAACAGATCCTGTACTAATTAGTTCGTACCGCCGCCGCGCTGCTTGAGCATAGTATCTGAACTATGAATGACACCAACTAAATAAAATTAAGAACGGGCACTGACACGCATTTTACACGGCCGGTGTTTGTCACAGTACGGATTCTGTGCTTTTCTTCTTTCAGTGTGGATGTGTCAACTATTCCTTTTTCTCCGTGTAAGTCATAAATTGTGTTATTGTTGAAATATAATACGTGAAATTATTTTATTCTAAATTTTAAATTAAAAACTAAGTGAGCGACTTTACCCCGAGTGTATTCCTCACATTTCAGAATAAATTTAATTAAATCTTTTTGAAATAAGATAAAACTATACATGTACTTCGAAAAAGGACATCCTTAATATAAGTTGAATGGTAAGTACTATTCACAGTATCAATATCTCCATCTTAAGTTGAGTTCAATCGCGTTAAATCGCTGGTGAGCGGGTTTACCCTGTGCGCGGGTTTACCCCAGTCTCCCCTACATTTTACTTCATAAATGGTTTAGGTTTGACTATTAAAGTAGTAAAAATAATTACTTCATCAGGGTTGCCATAGGTCAGGGAAATCAGGGATAATGAAATTGGTCAAGAAAATCATAGGGAATTGTCACGCAATGTTATAAAAATTACTGGCAAAATTAGAAATCTCTAGAATTATTACAGAAATTCTGCTTTTTTGGTCATAACATTCTTTCAAAACTTAAAAACCTTGATTTCTCCATAAATTTATTTCTACCTTAAGTATTTTTGAATCACAATGAATTTTAAAATTTATGATTCTCGATTCTTTCTTATTTTTGTAAATACTTTTTGTACATAAATTAAATGCAATAACTTTTTTCGAGTTATTAATTATTTAATTAACTTACAGAAGATTTTAGTTAAAAACGGTTGCAATTTTCTGAGTTAATTGAATTTCAGAAAATTTAAAACTAAAATTTTGGAAAATTTCGATTAGGTATACTTTGAAGAAATTAATAATAATTAATTATTTATTTAAAAAATTATTGAAATTTGAAATAATTTTATTAAAAATTCTGAAAAAAGGTTTTTGGGAAAATTTAAATTTAATTTTTTACAGATACTTGAATTTAAAGAAAAATTTTCTTATCAAAATTTATTGAAATTTTGTGGGAGTTGAATTAAAAATAATAATTTAATAATTGGTAAACAGTTCATTTTTACAAAGAGTGACAATCGAATGTATTTATTGTTGACGTAAAAAACAGCATTAATTGAAAATCTTTTTAAATAATTGAAATTTTTTAAAATTCTTTTAAAAATAATTGAATTTTTTAAAATAATTTAATTGAAACTTCTTGAAAATAACCGAAGGAGGGAATTTTATTTTTGAAATTGGTAGACAGCATTAAAGTTTAAAATCAAATTTTTATTTCTAAAAATTGTTTTTTTTATGTAGAATCTCAATTTTCTGGAATTTTTTTTAATAGGGATCAAAGAAAAAGTAAAAAATTTATCTGGAAAACAGGGAAAAATTAGAGAAAAACAAATCAAATTTTTGTGGCTATCCAATTACTTGCTTTTTCCGTGTACACACGGAGAAAAAGGAATAGTTGACACATCCAGATACATGGATATCACAGCCATATTATATTGAAAAATACGGGATATCCATAGTTAAGGTTGCTGCATCCATATTCTATGGCTGGCTGTATATTGTTGGAGCAGCAAAAGATCTATGGTTGGGTGATCCATAGTAATGGAAATGGGAAACAAAAAATTGGAATCACTCAATTAATTAAATTCAATGTCACTTGAGATATTTTATACACATTTTTGTTAATTAATACACACCACTTATTGAATAACCGCATATTAACGAAATGAATTATTAACCGATGGGGGGAGACACGAACCCTAGACCTAACGCATACTAAACACTAACGCTATCCACTACACTATACACGCAACTACAATATTTGAGCATATAATATTCCTTATATACTCTGCACATATTTCATGAAATTGAATTTACATAAACACTCATAGACAATAACGATAATAAATAATAAACAATTATAACACTATTTATACACAATAAACTCACAACGTGATTATATAGACGTGACAGGAAACCGACGCGACGGACAAATTGAGACGACCATTTTTAAATGGATGCCATGATAATGAATTGAGCGCAACATGTATCGAAATTTTGAACTAACTACCCAGTAAACGAAAACTAATTGAAATGAATTAAAAAGAATTCACAAAGAGCTTTCGTGAATCCCGCTTTGTGACAAATACGAATTGGAGCCATGATGCAATTTTCCTGAATTCGTGAAACTGTATTGAACTTCCGAACCTTCTATCCGTACCAATTCACTGGACAAGTTTTGAGCCTTTAATTTTTTTTCAATTCGTTAGCACGAATTCAATGCATTCCTTGGCCACTTTTTTCGAATGCGAATTCGTTTGGACAGATTGGTACATATTGAATTAAATTCAATTGAATATACAAAGAGCTTGAGTGAATCCCGCTTTGTGACAAATACGAATTGGAGCCTACCAAAAATGTTAATTCGTTTTAATTCATTTGAATTAGTTTTTTTTTACTGGGTATGGATCTCCCAACCAAAGTTTATATGGATGAGGCAGCCATATGTGAAAATCCATAGCATGAATTGTAAGCCCAACCATGCCTATGGATGTCACATCCATATTTGATTCAACAATATAATATGGCTCCCTCATCCATTGAATATGGAATGTGCTTCCATTCTGAAAGTTGTCTCTTCCATTGAATTGGATAACACAACAATATTCTGCTCAACAATATTTTTATGGATATCTCTTCCAGACCTTTTCTTTCCGTGCATACTATACATATTAAAAAATATATGAATAGTTAAATTTTAATAAAAAAATAAATAAAAAAACAAAAAAGTAACAATCTATCAAGAAGATTAACTTATCAACTTTAAGAAACCTCAACAGTGAAGAATAATTTTTAATACAAACGAAAATAGAATTTGATTTAAAAAAATTTCGGACTCGTAGTATGTAAATTTACCCTGCAAGCTTACATGTCATGAAATTTCGACATTTTACGACTTGTAGCAAACTTGCAGTGTAAATTTCCTGCTACAGGTTAAATGGAATTTAATGAATAAAATTCACATTGTTTATAATTTTAAAAGATAATATTTTTAACAATATTAAAATGATTACAAATGTAGAAAATAATAAGCTATTGTTTAAATAAATTAAATGAAGCTTGCGATTTTAATCTGACTTGAAAGAGAAAAATTTTAAATATTAAAAAATCTATAGATCTTCCAAAATTATTTGAAATTGATATTTATTATTTTTTTGTTCGCGTTAAATTAAAATTTATTTGTTTGTTTTGAGGTTATGTTCGAATTAAGCTTCCTCCTTAATTTTCAATTTCTCCTTTCGGTACAATTACTTAAGACTAAATTAAATCTATTATTACGTCTGAGCCTCTCTTTAATAAAGAGGAAAAAGAATAATTGAAACTATCATTATTTAAGGGGACTTTCTGGTTTAGAATTGACAAAAAAGGAAGGTTTTAAAACTTTTATTGTAAGAACAGTATTAAAGAAATTGTAAAAACTATTTTTGGACTTTGTAGCACATTGCGTAGAGAAAATTTAAAAAATATGTTTGAGTGTATTTAGTTCAATTTCATAGCTGTAGGTGGCGTCTTCCAAAAGATACCTTTTTTTTGGTACGTTAGATTCCGGGCAACCTGTAATACATAAATTCAAGTTCCAAACGGGAATCTCTTCATAAGGATTTATTCTTGTGCCTAAACCTCAAAAACGATTTTTTTTAAAGGTTTTTTTATTTTATATGTACATTTTTCTCAAAAACTCGCAAAAACGCCGTGTTTTTGGGTCAATTTACCTTCATATAAAAACACAGGCGGTAGAAATATGAGTTTTTAGAGGTTTAGGCACCAGTTTTTTAAATAAAGAATCAAAAAATTTTTGGGATTTCAAAATCGGTTCGGTAGATTTCGAGAAAAGCTCTGTACCAGTTTGAAAAATGAGTTTTCGAGAAAAACGCGTTTAAAGTTTTCATAACATAATTCATTGAGTCATGAATATCAAACAACTTTTTATTACAACAGAACTTCGTATCCCGCTGTTTTTGGGGTCGCTGATTACGAATTTGATGTCCGTTTTGGAAAATCCAAAATGGCGGACGAAAAAATAATTCAACCGGATTTGCTTAAAACTTGCTACTCGGGGGTTTTTGGGGTCGCTGACAACGAATTTGATGTCAGTTTTTGAAAATACAAAATGGCGGATCCAATATGGCGGACGAAAAAATAAAAATTCAACCGGATTTGCTTAAAACTTGCTACTCGGGGGTTTTTGGGGTCGCTGATTATGAATTTGATGTCAGTTTTTGGAAATTCAAAATGGCGGATCCAATATGGCGGACTAAAAAATAAAAAATTAACCGGATTTGCTTAAAACTTGTTTCTCAGAGGTTTTTGAGGTCGATAATTACGAATTTAATCTTAAATTTTGTGTATATGGGTAGTTCTACAAACGAGGGAATATATGTTGTCCAAGGTTTTTTTTACATTAATTTAAAAAAAAAATAAAATTATTTTTAATGGGTACTGTAGTGCTTAATGATTACTATTATGCCTCAAAACGTTACCCGGTTTCAAAAAAATTTTTTTGCAAAAAATAAGCATTCAAGTGATAAATTCTCAGTTTCCTGGCATGTCCCAATGTGAAAATGAAAGTTAATAAATTATATAAATATTATTTTTAAGCGATTAAATACAAATTTACACTTGGATAATAATTTCAAATAGTTGTACTTCACAAAGATTTAAATAATTGTTACAATACTTGATATTTTATTTAAAAAATATTATCTTAAATTTTGTCCCTCGAATTAATTTTCAGTTTCCTGGCATCATAAAAAACGTTAAAATTATTCAGAATTTTTATTCCGATTAATTCAATATTTTTCACAGTGCTTAGTAAAGGTTAACTAAATATGATATCACTTGCATTTTACTTAACTTGCAGTTCAATTAACTAAAATTTTGTACTTTGTGATCGAAATGGGCATTTGGTCAGTTTCCTGGCACGCATTTTTAAAAAAAATATTTTATGTTTTTATACTTTTGTTGCTCGAGGTGTCGTAGAACCTTATTCCCTGTTGACCAGTATGCTTTATTTTTTTATTAAGCATTATTTTTAAATTTTTTAGATGAAAAATGACCCAATTCTCAGTTTCCTGGTTCTCAGTTTCCTGGTTTTTTCTGACAGAATACACATGTGCTTAAGATGTAAAATTTAAAATTTTATTTTTTTGACTGGCCACTTTTAGGTAACTTTGACAATACTTTTACTTGAATTTAACCTACTTTTTAAATCCTGAACGTAAAAAAAATGTTGTGCCAAAAATTTCTTCATTTTCTTCCTTCGTTTGTAGAACTACCCATATGTATTTAAAACGTTCCTAGAACGTTAATGTTTTGTGCCTATATTCATAACTAGCAATCTCAAAAGGCCACAAGTAACCATTTTCAACTAAATTTAATTAATTTCTTAATCTTTGTCCGCCATATTAGATCCGCCATTTTGTATTTTCAAAAACTGACATCAAATTCGTAATCAGCGACCCCAAAAACCCCCGAGTAACAAGTTTTAAGCAAATCCGGTTGAATTTTTATTTTTTCGTCCGCCATATTGGATCCGCCATTTTGTATTTTCAAAAACTGACATCAAATTCGTAATCAGCGACCCCAAAAACCCTCGAGTAACATGTTTCAAGCTAATATCAATAAAAGAGGAACACCAAATATGTAAATAAGATAACTGTAGATTGTTGTTGAAATACATACCGTCATAAATATTGTTATAACTTTTGTTTTTGTACATATTTTTTAAAAATCGTTTTGGGACAGTAATTCTATGATACTAAGGAACATTTTTAAGCAAAAAAAAAAAATCGATTTTTTTGAAATTCTAAACCAGAAAGTCCCCTTAATGATGGAACAGGGGTGAATGTTTCACCATTCATTGTCTTTATTGCAATTTAATGAACGTGGAGAATTATTTAAAAATTTGTATGTATGTTGAGCAAGCCGCGGAAGTGTGTTTAGTAATAAAATAATCTATTTCTTAATTAGTTAATGTAGGTATATAAACAGGGGGCTATATATATATATGAGATGTTCCGAATCGAATTGCGGCTCTCTGTGTGATTAGCAAAGAGCGCAAAGAGCTGCGAAGCAATGGGGATTACAACAAAACGTAAATGACTGCGATTATGCAAGTGCTCACAGCTGGGAAGCGGTGGCTTTGCTTGTTGGGAGATCAATAAACAGCAGATACTATATTTAAATCAACTGTCTCAAGCGAGTTGAATGACTCTTGATTACATTTGAATATCAAATGTGTCGAGAGAGATAGACTTTATATGACAAAAATAGAGAAAAACATTAGAATATGTTTTTACTTTTCTTCTTCTTCTTCTTCTTCTTCTTTTTTCTCTTTTAATACCTTTCGTTTCCTTATATTCAAATCAATTCATTATTCATTTGAATTCCACCCATTGTATTGTCTTTCTCATTATGCAGACATTTGTGTTTGTAATTGATATTAATTAATCTAATTGTAAGCTTATCATATACTTCTTATGTATATACATGAAATTAATTGCTTCTTACTGATATTATGATATTATTTTAATTTTCAAATAATTTTATTGATTTTATTCTCAAAATAATATAATTATCTTCATAATAATATTAATAATTTTACTCTGAAAATAATAATTACTCATAATTTTTTTATTCATTAATTTTGAAGGATTAAGATAAAAAATTTAGCATATTTTTATATTTTATTTTTATAGAAGTAATAACATGTGATGAATTTAACGAAATTCTTTTAAAACTGCGCGCAAGGATAATCTCATTTCACTGGGTTTATTTATCAATAAAATGTCTTTTTTGTGAGAACATATCTTGTCAGCAGTAAAAATGTAAAGTACCTTTTGTCTCTTACTTGAAATTTGCATTTTTATGTGCAGTCAGTTAAATGAAAGTATAGACCTTAAAAAATAGGTATTTGGGACAAGTGAACTACAGCGCGACAAATTTTATTATCCCACTGCAATCAACTTTTTCTTTAAATAATAATTTTTCATTGATACTTACAGTACAAAATAGACTTGAAATTTAATTTTCTCTGACGATATTTCTATTTTTTCAAATAAGGAATTAGCTATTGGGAAATAGATTTAAATATAGCATGTAGTAGTTTTATTCAATGAAGACTTCAATTAATGACGCAGTTTCAAACAAATAATATAAAGCATCAAATACTTTTGATAATTATAGATAATGTTATATTCAGTGAGTGCTAAACTTGAAACAATGGTAGCTTCAAACGTTGATAATCATAATAACAATTAAATCATGAATGATTTTAAATAATAGTCATTTTAACTTTTCTCAAAATTAAATGTCGCTTTAGTTATGCAGAAACTTTTTTAAATTTATTGTATTTTTACTATTAAAATTTTGAGTGAAAACACGGAGAGAAGGGCGTAGTCAGATTAACTACTTGCGCAGTTAAATGTACTAAACAGAATAGTCGATTTTGGACTGACTAAACTGGTAGTAGGATTTACTAAACAGGCGTTTAGTCATTGTGACTACTCAGGAAAAAGTTAATTCAACTGCACAGAAAGTCAAATAGTCTAAACTGTTTAGTAAAATGTAAAAATATTAAAATATTGTTTTCTACATTTAATTTTGCAATAATTTCAATAGTAGTAGAATCATGGTTGCCACACAACCTGGAAAACATGGAAAACCTGGAAATAGCATGGAAATTGAAAAAGGATATTGAAAACCTGGAATTAGCATGGAATTTGAACGAATTTCTGGAATTTTTTTGTGTTAATGAAAAATATTAAGAAAAATTCCATTCAACATGTTTTTTTTTCTTTAAAAATGTTAACATGCAATTTTCCTTTTCCATGTTATCTTCTCTTTAAATTACAGTCGGGTCCCCATACTGTTAGATTCCAAACTGTTATGTCCTCAGTAGTGTTATGATTTTGCATAACCTCCAAATTCAGAAGTGTTAGGTGACGTCACGTTACGTCACTAATTTTCAGGGCCGTATTCTTAAGACAAAGGAAAAGGGTGCATATACTTCTAGGCCAAACTTGAGGTGTATATATTTACGTTCCTGAAAGGTGCGCAGTAAGCATAATTTGAGCACATAACAGAGCTGAGTCTGGAGAAGTGGGAAATTTCTGAAAATGTAACAGTATGGGGACCCGACTGTAATTTATTTTTTTTAATTATTGACTGAAACTGCACGGAGAGAAGGGCGTAGTAGATTCTACTGACATGGCAGTTAAATCTACTAAACAGAATCGTTAGGTTTGGACTGACGGTACAGACAGTGCCATCTACTGCACTGTTTAGTAAGATAGTAAGATACACTGAGCAAACAGTATATTCTACTAAACAGAGAGGTGTCGTAGTGTATTATACTAAACATACAGTTGGCGCCACTAACCGGTGCACTAAATGATTTACTAAACGCGTTCTGTCACATTTACTGCAACTCTTCTCTCCGTGTGTGAAAAATGTTGTTAAGATTGTTCTAAAAAAAGGATTTTATATCTTTATTAGTATTACGATTGTCAAAATTTTTTGTTACTAGTTGCTTTTTGTTCAAGATTTTGAACAAAGTTTAAAGATAAAAATTATTTAATTTAGACATGACTTCAATGTTCTAATTATGGCTGATTCTTCTGAAAGTGACATTTTTGATATCTCGATTAATTTTATAGAATCTACTCTCTAATAATATTATTAACCATTTTTATAGTAAAAATTTATAATTTATAAGAGAACTAAATTTTTATGGTTTTTTTCAAACTCTTAAAAATTTTTTAAAAATAGTGTTAAAAAATACAATGTTTTTCTATCATTATGTGCATTTTAAAAATTTTTGTACCTCCATTTTATATGTGATAAAAATGTTTAAATTTTGTCTTCAGTTTAAGTTAAAATTACTTCACGATGATTAATGATGTTTTTATACATTAAAAATATTATAAAAAAATGTGAATGCACATTAAAATAAAGTTAATGGTCTGATGTTTAATTTTTCTATATAATATTTATAAAAAATTCTTACATTAAAATACATTAAAAATATTATAAAAAAATGTGAATGCACATTAAAATAAAGTTAATGGTCTGATGTTTAATTTTTCTATATAATATTTATAAAAAATTCTTACTTTTGAGTATGAAATAAAGTAGTTTCAATAGAAAAAACCATATAATTTAAAAAAAAAAATAAATTGAAAAATTGAATATCAAAAGTATCACTTTCAGAAAAATAAACATAAAAATGCCTGTGATTTTAACTGTTTAAGAGAACATTAATTTATAACTACATAATAATGAATATTGTTAACACTGTTTTGTAAAATACTTATTTTTTCATCACAAATAATTCCTAAATTTGAACCTGGAATTTTTAATATTTTTAACCTGGAAAAAGCCTGGAATATTGAAATCTAGATTTTGTGGCAACCATGTAGAAAGTCAACGTGAAATTTTTATATTTTAACAGAAAACAAAAACATAATTATCACAAAAATTTCGAGCAGTTAATTTGCATATTTTTAAGAGGTTATGTTGATTTTTTCTGTAATCACTACAAAAATTATTTTTTAAATTAAATATAGAAAACTGCATTACTATTGGTAAACAAATGTTTGTCAATAATAGAAGCGTTTCGTTCAATTTCTAACCAAAATAAACACTTCGAGAATATCGAAACTACACTTTAAAAAAAGCCATGGTAATTTTACTATGTCCGACGTTGGAAATTAGTTACACCACGTATTATATAAGGCTATTCAAGTTGGGTGGGGGAAAATTCAAGATGGATGCTAACTGGTGCACAAACATTGTATAGAAAGTGTATGGGATAGAGTCTAATTTTTTAAATATCTCGCTTAAGGGTAAGAATTCCTGAAGTGGGCAACGGATTTTCCAAGGTTTGCAATTTCTATAATAAACTTTATAAAAATAAAGTACTAATAGAGGGACAAACAGTCACCAAGTTTTATTTGAAAATATTCATTTGTTTATTTTTTATAAACAATTTAATTTTAATGTAACATTTTTTTTAAACATTTATATCTCAGAACTGGATTATCGGATTTTGATGAAAATTTTTGGACACAATTAATGAAGATTTCAGCTTTTTAAGAAAAATTATTTCAATGTTGAAAAAAATTATTTATTGTAAAAAATAATTGTTAATAATAAACAAATGAATAATTAATTGTGTTCTGGACCTTTTTCCTAAAATTTTTTTTCAGAACCTTAAACTATATAAATCAAGGATTATATAACTGAAAGAAAAAGTTGGTAGATCGAAATAGTTTATTAACTGTGGATTTTTTTGTGAGCGCGGTCGCATTGTCCGTGCGACGCGGCTTGATGTGGAGCTCCATAAGTTCATTGCACACTCACCACGAACACAGAGTATTCTTAAAAACTGAAATACAGAATAATTATCTAAAATTTAAGATTATTAGTAGAATTATTTTACCACATTATTGTTTATACTAGTGACAATAATATGTAAAAATAATTATTTTATTAAGGTATTTTTAAGAAATGTAATTTATTTTCAATTAAATAAATTTCACTTTGTTGGTGTTTAACTAGTCTTTTTGTTTCAATTTTCGACTAAATTTGTAAGTAAATAAAAAATGTTTTTGTTAAATAAGTAAAAAGTTCACAGTAAAAAAATTTTCTTTAGATTAAAATTTTTGTTATGGATTTTTATTGAAACTGGTAAAATTTCGTCTAAAGCAGAGAATTCAAATTTCCTTGTGTTAGATTAATAAAACAAATTATACAATATTTCTCGAACAAAAAATTAAAATTGAAAACATTCCAAGTGTAAAATATTGTCTTCTGAGTAATAAACAGTTTTTTTTCTTCAAATTATCGTTGATGATATTAAAAAAATAAATCCAACATAAGCAAATTTAAAATCTTTACTTTAGACGAAATTTTACCAGTATCGATAAAATTCCATAACAGAAATTTAAATTTTTACTTTTAACTAAAACATTTTTTATTTATTTACAAATTTAGTAGAAAATTAAAACAAAAATACTAGTTAAACACCAACAAAGTGAAATTTATTTAATTAAAAGTAAATTACATTTCTTAAACATACCTGAATGAAAAAATTATTTTGGCATATTATTGTCACTAGTATAAACAATAATGTGGTAAAATAATTCTACTAATAATCTTAAATTTTAGATACTTATTCTGTATTTCAGTTTTTAAGAATACTTGGTGTTCGTGGTGAGTGTGAAATGAACTTATGGAGCTCCACGTCAAGCCGCGACGCACGGAACAACGCGACCGCGCTCACAAAAAAATTCACAGTTAATAAACTATTTCGATCTACCAACTTTTTCTTTCAGTTATTTAATCCTTGATTTATATAGTTTAAGTTTCTGAAAAAAAATTTTACGAAAAAGGTCCAGAACACAATTAATTATTCATTTGTTTATTATTAACAATTATTTTTTACAATAAATAATTTTTTTCAACATTGAAATAATTTTCCTTAAAAAGCTGAAATCTTCATTAATTGTGTCCAAAAATTTTCATCAAAATCCGATAATCCAGTTCTGAGATATAAATGTTTTAAAAAAATGTTACATTAAAATTAAATTGTTTATAAAAAATAAACAAATAAATATTTTCAAATAAAACTTGGTGACTGTTTGTCCCTCTATTAGTACTTTATTTTTATAAAGTTTATTATAGAAATTGCAAACCTTGGAAAATCCGTTGCCCACTTCAGGAATTCTTACCCTTAAACGAAATTTTTAACCATAAGTTTATTAGGATTTTATGTTTCATTTTTAAAGAACTATTTTTTGCAATAATAAAAATCGATTTTATTTTTTTATTGATTTTATTATTGCAAAAAATAGTTCTTTAAAAATGAAACATAAAATCCTAATAAACTTATGGTTAAAAATTTCGTTTAAGCGAGATATTTAAAAAATTAGACTCTATCCCATACACTTTCTATACAATGTTGGTGCACCAGTTAGCATCCATCTTGAATTTTCCCCCACCGAACTTGAATAGCCTTATAGTAACTTTACTATGTAATATTTTATTATATGGTAATATAACATAACCTTTATGTTTTTTACACACTCAGTAGTATTGCCAAATTTAAAAAATACATGCCGAATGTAATTTTACTAATGCGTGCAACATAACCCAAAAAGTATAGAATTTGAATGATTTTCAGAATAGAAATATTATACATTTAATATCGATGATAATTATAGTAAGAAATTAGCAAAAGTTAAAGGAAAAAGAGAACAAAGTCTACTAATAAGTCCATTAAAAAGGTTTTCACATTTTTCTGATATCTTAAAGTTATATATTTCTAAGTGAATACAAAAATGGCAACTTAAAAAATTATGTTGAGTTGATTCGTCGGTAGAATTACACATTCGGTGTGTTATTTTACTGCGTCAGACGTGGGAAATAAGTTACACCACGTAAAACGTAGTAAATTTACACAGCAATGGTAAAAATACTATGTAATTATACCATATAAACTTACTACGATATGTTAAAAATACCTAGTTTCGTAGTATTTTAACTCGTGAGACATAGTATTTAGATATATTTATTTACTTAGGCCAAGTTTTACACAAACATACACTGTCTTTTTTTTACAGTGTAACCTGCAAACGCATTAGCGCCATTTTGAAAAAACAGTGTACTGCGCAGTGTTCTGTGAGTTTAACTAAGCATTGAGTGTCTTCGACAACACTGTTTAGTAAAATCGTCTAAACGAAACTAAATGATATTTTTTAAATGTAACTGAATATTCAGTTATTATTACTACATACTGACTTACTTACTAAACGTGTTAAGTAGAATATTAACTACAACTTTTCTCTCCGTGAAATGATTAAAAATATGAAAATTTTTTTTTCTTTGAATTAGGGAACAAATTTTTACTGATACAAATTTAGAAAATATTTTGGAAACCTAAAGCATTTTTTTAATTTAGTCAAATATAAATATTGAAGTATCAATAATTTGTTATTATTAAATAGTAACTGTTATGAGTAGTATTTTTTAAATAATGATGAATCGGACAATTTAATATATAAGTTGCAGTAATTTCAAATAATGTGCATACATTTTAATTAGTGATAGTTTTTAATGAAGAACTTTTTTCTCCTATTAAAATTATATGCATAAATTAAATACTATAGAGATAGTTTTTATTTTTATTATTAAAATTTGCAGTATGTGTGGAAAAATGAAAAATATATTTTTGAAATGTTGCGCATGAAAGCATTTGCAGTTGTGTGTATTTAGTATTTAATGTATACCTATATGGTACATAGAACCTCAATGAACATACAATGATAATGACTGCTAGCTTGTTTCATGGGCTAAACCATGCAATATTTGTGAAGCAATCAGCCTGCAGATCTGTACAATCATATTTGATGACATGCACATATATACACATAACTGTAAATAATTTCAAGTTTTAAATGAAACTTAGATTTATTTCGTTTTTATTAAAATATAATATAAATATGATCGTTTAAGCCAGATGGGATTAAGTCTAAAAGTAAAAAATTATACTTGCAATCTCTACTGTAAAATTGTTCATTTTCCGCCAATTTTATCTGTGAAAACAATTACTAAGCGGATTGTTTATATAAAACTAAACTTTATGTAAACTTTTTTGGTTTGCTTCTATCAATTTTTTATTTATTTCATCAGGCTTATTGTCATAATAAATCCGAATTTTTAGGACAATAAAAAGATTTAATCCAACAACCAAACAGATTGTAAGCAAAAGAAAAAGATTGTTACAAAAAAATTATATTTGTTAATGGAATAATATATCAACAAACTATCATTTGTTAGCAGAAGAAAAAATATGCTTGCAACAAAAAGCGAGATTTGTCAGTGGAATAAATAATTGCCACAACAACTGAAACTAAATTTGCTTGCGTAGAAAAAAATGTGCTGCAAAAATAATCAAGCTCTGTTAATTAGAATCAAAAATTTGCCCCAGAAAAAAGTGAAACTTGTTTGTAGAAGCAAACATTTTCTGCAACATCAAACTAAACTTATTATCAGGAAAAAAATGTCTACAGCAACAAATTAAATTTATTAGCATAAGAAAAATTATATGCAACAAATAAATTTGTTAGTAGCACAAAAAAAGTGCTGTAAAAACAAAAATGTGATGCAACAACAAACTAGATTTATTTAAAAAAAAATGTGCTGCAAGAACAAACAAAATTTGTTAGTATAAGCAGAAATTGACTGCAACAACAAACTAGAATTGTTAGTAGGAAAAAAATTTTTACAGTAACAAATTAAATTTATTAGCATAAGAAAAAATTGTTTTATCAGAAAATTAAATTTATTACCAGAAGAAAAAATGTACTGCTACTAAATATGTTAGTAGCACAAAAAATGTGCTGTGACAAAAAATTGAATTAGTGAGGAGAGTAAAAAATTTGGTGCAACAATAAAATAGATTTGAAGAAAAAAATATTTGCTGCAGCAACAAAGTAAATTTGTTAGTAGCACAAGAAATTTGCTGTGACAACAAACTAAATTGATGAGGAGAACAAGAAATTTGATGAAACATTAATTTAGATTTGCAGAAGAAAATATGTGCTGCAACTAGAAACCAAATTTATTAATAACAAAAAATTTGTTACAACTAGCTAGATTGGTTAGAAATACAAAAAATGTGGTGCAACAACAAACTAAATTTGTTAGTAGCACAAAAAATGTGCTAAGACAACAAACTGAATTGATGTGAAGAACAAAAAATTTGATGCAACATTAATTTAGATTTGCAGAAGAAAATATTTGCTGCAACTACAAACCGAATTTATTAATAACAAAAAATGTGTTACAAGCTAGATTGTTTACAGGAGCAAAAAATTTTAAGCAATAAAAAACTACATTTGTTTGATAATTAGCAATAGTTTTCCAACTTTTAAGTGTGTATAATGTTAACAATCTTTACTGAAGTTTTTCTTGTTTTCGGTATTAGAGTAATTTCTACTTTTGTTATTAATTTTTTAATATTTTCTATGTTATCAAAATTTATCATTTAATTTTCCATGCTATATTTCTAAATTTTATTAATTTTTGAATAATATTAGAGCTAATACATTAATATAATTTATCGTCCAGTGCAGTTAAGTATTTTTTTGAAACTATCAATTTTTTAAATTATTTAAAGCATCCACTGTAAATAACTATTTTACATAAAATCACTGTAAACTGACACTGCGATTGTTTTTAACTATTAATTACGAAAAAGTACCGTTATAGAAAACAAAATTATATTTTTTTATCATTATGTGAAATTACCCATACTATTAATTGCTCCAATAATAATAGAAGTTGACATTATTCAGCCAACATAATTGGCACTAATGCATTAGTGTACAAATAGTTTTAATTTCTTTTGTTTCAATCGTATCAAATATTTCAGGTTCATTCACATTGTGTCGCGAATACAATGTCAGGTGAATAATAATCAAAGGTTAGTGAACCTGAAAAACTTCCAACACACCCATTAAAATCCTTTTCTGTCTTTATAGTGTTCAGAAAATCGCGTGTTTTCCAATTCCTCGAATAAATGAACCGTAATAAAATTGTCAAGTGTCTTTTTTAATGGTCACCTACTTTGCCTTTTTCGAAATCCATTATCTTAGGCCACCGCGCTCGCTCACTCTGTTGTATTTAGAACGTTTTTAGAATTCATTGTAATATTGCCCATCCGGAAGAATATAACGGTGTGGATAGAAATAAAGGTTTATAAAAGAGGCATATAACACATGTTGGTTTTTATGTATACTATATATATATTTACTATATCTTTATTGGAATGCAGACCATATACGTATTTAAAATCCTTACTCTATGATCTTGTTTAAAATATATAGTGTATATATTTGTGAGAATTTATTATAGGTTTGCATAACCTGAGTCAATGATACGTGTATACTTTTAAAACGACTCTGTGTAATGTATATTGCAGTTTTACTATTTTAACACGTATTTATACTTTTTTCTTTTCTCTCCTTTTTTTCTTTGAGAAAAAATACAGTTTTTAATTTTCAGTTGTAAAGATTTTTACTGTGAAAATTCTCATCTAAGGAAAGGGAATAATGAGTTGGAATACTGTAACAATGTTTAAAGTTGTAAAATACTTATATGCAGAGAACAAAAATTCTAATAAGTATTAATAAATTTCAAAGCAACGTTAGAACATTTGAAAAAGTAAAAATTTCCCAACGCGGTTGAAAATTTATGTTAACAGAGAAAACCGTAGTGACCTTAAAATATATTTCAAAAAACGTGTGTGTCATATATGCAAAAATGGGGAATTTTTAATGCTTTTTTTGAAACTTGTTACAAATTTTGACAGGAAAAAAAATTACAAGCGAAATGTTGAAGTATATTTTTAAATCTACTTTCTCGACTTTTTAATAAGTTTATTATTATCATTCCGGGTGTATTATATGAGCATTTTTGTGTTTTATTGCAATTGCAATTATGTTTTGTTACACTAAAAGAAACATTTCAAGAGGAAGAAAGCAAAAAAATGGATGTCAGAAAGGGATCCGGTTATAATAAACATGAATAATCTGAGAGTATATATTGCTTTCACTGTTCCCAATCCACCTTCGTGTTTTGTTATTTCCGTTACTTTTCTTCTCATAAGTTTTTTTTCTGCGTACATCCGAACAAAGTGAAAGAATGTTTGTCCTTTTTTAACGCGTTTATTCAAATTTTTACCATACATTTTTCGTTGTATTTTAGAGTTTAAAAAGAAATTGTTTCCCAATAAATATATACCAACACTCATATGGACAAAATATGTAAATTTTGCGATAAATGGCTTTCCTTTAAAAACTCTTAAGAGAGAGAATTTTTTCTGAGCGCGAATTAGAATTCGAAGCGCAGATAAACTAATTAGACAGCGATCGACAGGAAGTAGTAAAAGGAAATTTACAAATGATTTTCAGCGGGTACTCATTTAATTTCCTTTTGGCATTCATGGCTGACACGCAAAAGGAAGGAAGCATTTAATTTTACCATAAATGCAATAGCTTTGTAAATCATCTTCTCTGTTATACGTGAATGGATATTACGCTTAACAGGAGCAATTTGAAATAAACCAATCGATTTTATTCGTCTGATGGCTTATTAAACTCGTTTCTATATATAAAATAAACCATGATGATAGTCTGTGTGTGTGTTACTGTTTTTGTGAACTATTCGCACAATATGTGTACACACAAAAAACCCAGTCTCATTTTTTTTGCATCTCAAAATGAGACTATGTTAAATGCCATAGAACGTGGCGCCACCTAAGAGTCTCATTTTTGTTGCAACTCAAAATGAGTAGCGTACGCTACTCATTTTGAGACTAGGTTTTTTCAGTGTAGTATTATTTTTTCTCTCTTTTTTAATAAAACGGAGAGAAAAGTTAACAACGGTTTTAATTTATAATACCGACTAGTTTACTGTTTACTAATTAAATATTTACCAAGCGACTTTATGTAACCACGTGAAACTTACAATGTAATATATATATAGACTGTATGGAGTTTGTGTGTAGCATGGGATAATGTTTCCGCACGAACTTTACTGACAAAAAAAATATGATTGTTTCGTTCGGCCAAATATTGCTCAGACATATTTATTTTCTCATGCATTCCAGATAAAATGAGATATATATTCGTTTTACTGTCATTTTTTGAATTACTTTTAGAGTAATTAAAAATTATTTGCGACAATATTGCGTAAAATATTAAGCGGAATGTTATACTTTCATCTGGTTCAAAATAACTGTAATTCGATAGGAAAAGACAGTAAAAATAAGTTTTAAACTATTGAATCATTATTCCAGTTAGAAATATTAATAATAATTTTAATATCCACTAAATTAATATAGAATACATTTTTAACGAAATGTGTTTTCAGAAAATAAACCTACAAATTTACTTCTCTCACATTTTAAAATTAATTAGAAAAATTTCTTCAATAGTCATACAAAAAGTAAATATCCCAGAAAACACAATAGTTTGGAAGAAAGCTTCAAGCAAAGCTCGAAAGTTTGCATTGCAAGTTTACTGCCAATTTGTTGAAAATAGCAAATTTTGTTCAATTAAAATCTTATTAGTTTATTAATGAATATTTTTAATTTTTTCTTTCAGCTTAGATAAAAATTGAAATCTATACAAACTTTTTTAAACAATAGCTTAACATTTTCCTCATTGAAATGTTCTCTACAATCGCATTAATTTTAATAGTGTTAAGAATATTTTCTTCAAAAATTATTAACAATACAAATTTTATTTATTAAATCATTTTTAAAGGAAATATTTTTAAGAATATTAAATTGATTACGATTATAAAAAATTTTTCAATAAGTAAAATAAGCTATTGTTTATAACAATTGATTTAAAAAAATGCAATTTTTGTCTGAGCTGAAAAAATTGAAATGTTAAATCATTATTTGACAGAAGATATTAAGTCAACATCATTTTTTCTTTAATAATTAATAATCAGACTTTCAAAATTATTTAAAATAAATTTTTGTTATTTCCTTATTTGTATGTAAAACTTGTTTTTTAGTATAGTTAAAATGACTAATACACAATTTCTTTAACAATTTTTACTATTTCCGAAGTAATTATTTTCTATGGCCGAATAATTAATTAAATAATTTTTTACCTTCGGAAATAGGAAAATTCACTTTGAAAGTAATAAAAAATTGAGAAAAATGCGCAGGAACTTCAGACAGCATAGATTTTAGTCTGAATGTAGTAAAAGTTGAATTAATCATTATCATTTTCTGTATATCAATTGAAATACAATAATATTTTAATTCGACAATTTAATAATTATTTAGTGAAAAATGAAATTTATAGTAAAAATGTACATTTGAAATTAACAAATTATATTATAATTAAATACCTTTTTAGGTTGTATAAAAATATAACTAAAACTTTTGTCAGCGCCACTTTAATTTGATTACTCTTTTAGTTTTTTGTTTTTTTATAAAAAGACTAAACACTAGTCTGTTTTTACTAAAAATTAGTAACTTCTTATGAATCGTTATATAAAGCAAAAATTTAGCAATATTTTCTTAAATTATTTATTATAATTCAAGCATTAATATCGAATTAATATATTTCCTCATTATGGGAGCGACCAACTTTTACTTATAGGTATTGCAAATAAAATAAAAATAAAGTTAAATGCTTATTCTGACTACAGTATAAACATTTAACATTTTAATTTTATTTCAAACTTAATTATAGAAAATAAAAACAGGAATTACAGTACCATCCGATAAAATTATTTATGAAATTATTAATATTGTTCATTTTAATTCAAAGCATATTTATATCTTTATACATGAGTAACTTTAAAATCTCTGTCTATATATTAAATTATTGTAAACTTGACTGCATATCTGTTTAGAAAATACAAAAATTTGTTTCACGTCGATGGAAGTTTGAAAGTTTACTTCTTTTCTTTTCATTCACGGACATTAAATTTCATGTAAAGTTTATTAATTTTTTATTACGTACCATTCATTAAATTTATCAAGGTTTTATTGAAATGTACATGTGCACGCGGTGAAATTCTAAATGTGTATATATATATATATATATATATATATATATATATATATATATATATATATATATATATATATATATATATATATATATATATATATATATATATATATATATATATATATTTCAATTGCAGTTCGAGAATGAAGAGAAAAACTTTCAGTAAATGTCAATATACATGAAAAAAAATTCGACTGATTTTTTGCATTATAAGGAAAAAGGAAAAAAAAGTAATATTCTATTGACATGTATGTGAAGTTGGCCCCCCACTTTCAAAAAAATTAAATTTTCTTAAGAGTTCTGACTTCCTCTACAATAGTTCTAGAGTTCCTGATAGTTTTTAGAAATAGTTCCGGCGAATAAATGGTAAAAAATAGGTTTTTTCATAATGGGGGGCTAACTTCACGCAGCCCCCCACTTTTGAAAAAATGGATTTATTATTAGAGTTCTGAGTAGCTATAAAAGAGTTCTAGAGTTCCCTACAGTTTATTTCAATAGTTCTCATAATCCAAAATCATAAAAAAAAATTGAAAATTCGAGAATTTTTCAAAAAAATTAAAATGTTACGAAAAAAGAGTTCTGATCAGAGTTCTGTTAGCGCCCCATCGAGATAGATAAAAAACATATATAACAATTTTTTCAAAACAGAAAAACAACTGAACTACAAGACTTTAAAGTTTACAAAAAAAATTTTTATCATAAATTAAGAGTTCCATGAGTTCTGATCAGAGTTCTGTTAGCCCCCAATATAGTGTTAGATAAAAACCCCTTATAACATTTTTTTTAAAACCCAAAAACTACTGAACTACAAGACATTAAAGTTTCAAAAAAATTTGTTTTTTTATATATTGAGAGTTCCATGAATTCTGATCAGAGTTCTGTTAGCCCCCGATAATGTTCGACAAAGAACCTTAATAAAAAGTTTTTCAAAACCCAAAAACTACTGAACTACAAGACACTGAAGTTACAAAAAAAAATTTATTATAAATTGAGAGTTCTATGAGTTCTGATCAGAGTTCTGTCAGCCCCTCATCAAAATTAATAAAAAATCTATATTACAATTTTTTCAAAACCAAAAAACTACACAACTACAAAGCAATGAAGTTTCATAAAAGATTTGTCATTTTGATAAACTGAAAGTTCTCAGAGTTCTGATCAGAGCTCTGTCAGCCTCTAATAGTGTTCTTCAAAAAACCTTGTTAACAATTTTTTCAAAACTTAAAAACTACTGAACTACAAGACTTTGAATTTAAAAAAAAATTTATCATAAATTGAGAGTTCCATGGGTTCAGTCACGTAAAGTTAATACTACTTTTTAAAAAAATCAAAAATTTTACAAGATTTCTGGGCACTTTAGCAATAGTTCTAGAGTTCTCTAACGATTACTTAAATAGTTCTGATGATTAACAATAAAAAAGCGACAATGAAAAATCATAGTTCTAACTTTGCATAGCACTATGATTTTTGCAAAAGAGTTCTGACCTAATATTATGAAAGAGAATAAAGAGTTCTAGAGTTCTCTACCAAAGAAAATAAGAGTTCTGCAAAATTTCAAAAGTTATTAACAAATTAAAAAAAGTTATGAAAATAATATTCTGCGAGTTCTGAATAGAGTTCTGGCATTGTTGCGAAGAGTTTTACAAGTATATCTCATAAAATTTTGTTCTAAATCTAAAATAAAAAAAGTTACAGAACTTTGAAAATTTCTAAAATTAAAAAAATTTTAAAATTCAAAGTTCTGAGAGTTCTGAAAATAGTTCTGGCACCGTCATAAAGAGTTCTATAAGTATATCTAATGACATTTTGTTTTAAATCCAAAATCAAAAAAGTTACGGGACATTAAAGTTTTCAAAAAATGTTAAAATTCAGAGTTCTGAGAGTTCTGAAAAGAGTTCTGGCATCGTCATAAAGAGTTCTATAAGTATTTCTAATGACATTTTGTTCTAAATCTAACATCAAAAAAATTACTGGACTTGGAAATGTTGTTGTTTTCTTGTTTTCTTTGGTAGAGAACTCTAGAACTCTTTATTCTCTTTCATAAAATTAGGTCAGAACTCTTTTTTGCAAAAATCATATTATATTTTTTGTTTTTAATCATTTTTACATTATTATCACATGAGAAAGAATTTTTATTTTTGTCGAAAATTGACTTTTGCTAATTTCTTGAAATCTCGACGTTTTGGGGTCCCCTGAGTCCGTTAAACATGGTCTAGAAAAAGTTTTTGTCTGTATGTCTGTCTTCGTGTCTGTCTGTAGACACAATGGTGTTCCTACGATAACTCTTGAAAAACTTATTGCATCAACTTGCAACTTTGCATGCACAAAGTTACTGTTAAAATACAGATCGAGTTCGTTAGCCAGCCATTTTCGTCGAAAACTACACAAACTACAGCAGTTTCAAAATTTTGAAAATTCAGTTTTTTCCAATTTCAATATTTTTAATTTTATATCTTGTTGGAAATAGTTTTTTACATTCTCATCACATGAGAAAGTTATTAGATTTAGTGGAAAATTTACTTTTGCTAATTTTGTGAAATCTTTGCGTTTTGATGTGCCCTGAATCCAAAAAACATCAGAGAAAAGTCAGTGAATTTTGTTAGTCAAGTAAAAATCAGGGAAATTTTAAAAATTCTTTAATAATCAGAGAATTTTGATCGAAAAAACCACAAATTAAAAAACTTTGGTACTTAAAATATCAATTCAGTTTTTAATTTAGACGTTTTTGTAATATAGCTCATTATAATGGTCCCGTCACATTTTTTATAAGATTGAACCTTCTTACGGACATTTCAATGTAGAATATTAAATAATTCAAAAATTTGTTAATCAGGGAAAGTAAAAAATTAGTTAGTGAAAAATCAGGGAATTTTGAAAATAAAATTTTGCGGCCACCCTGAACATGGTCCGGCGATTACGTCTGTCTGTCTGTCTGTCTGTCCGTAGACAAAAACTTTGTTTTTGTTACCTACGATACTGACGATATTGTAGAAAAAAATGAAGAGTAATATAGGAACGTTCGTTTTTTGAAAGAAAGCTAAGATACCAGAGTAACTTTTCTAGAAGATAAACACTTAATTAAAACAAAAATGTCTGAGTAAATAAACAAAGAGTTAAAAGTTAGCCATTACGCTCCGGTCTACACTACACAAAAAATTTGATACTAATTCTTTAAAAATATTTTAGCTGATTCTGCAAATCATGTTTTTACTAAGAGAGTTAGTATAATTAAAAATAACTTCACAATTTTAATCATCAAGACCAAAAATATACATTTAAATTCACTTAATATCGCAATCATCAGCAAACTAAAACATGTGATGAGAATGTAATCCTTAAAGTCGTAGTAACTATAAGAAAAAAAAACCGTTTTATGAAACATATAATAGGAAACAAGAACACAAATAATGCACAACAATTGCAGACCCCTGCGAGCGAAGCGAGCCATTTGCGCGCGAAGCGCGCAACAAGACACGGAGCGCGAAGCGCGACGTACGAAATAATCGCCGGAGCGCGAAGCGCGACGATCAATATTCGCGCGCCCCGAGGCGCGCTGAAACTTGCGAGCCCCCGCGCGAAGCGCGGACGAGAATGTGTCCGCGCTTGCGCGGACAGATTTTTTTTTATGATTTTGGATTATGAGAACTATTGAAATAAACTGTAGGGAACTCTAGAACTCTTTTATAGCTACTCAGAACTCTAATAATAAATCCATTTTTTCAAAAGTGGGGGGCTGCGTGAAGTTAGCCCCCCATTAAGAAAAAACCTATTTTTTACCATTTATTCGCCGGAACTATTTCTAAAAACTATCAGGAACTCTAGAACTATTGTAGAGGAAGTCAGAACTTTTAAGAAAATTTAATTTTTTTGAAAGTGGGGGGCTAACTTCACATACATTCTATTGACGTGAAAAAAAGTTTACTTGACTATTGATTATATGCCTGTAAAAATGTTGGTTTTTTTTAAAAAGCGGTAGAGAATTATTTTTCACTATCATTTGTTTTCTTTCACTCTTTTAATAGCAATTGCAAATAAAAATGTTTGATAGTTCAAGTAAGAAACATATGAAAGGTGGCATGGCAAAGGAGGTTAAGCTTTAATTGTTCGACATTAAAATTTTTTCATAAAAAGAATAATGTAAATTCATTTACACATTTCTGCAAAAGGGTTTTTTTCCTACTTCCATTTTTATACTAGGAGAACATAGTCAGAATTGGACTTTAGTCGAAAAGTCGAAAAAATCGTTCATTTAATTCAGTGTTGTCACAAAAATTTTATTTTGTATTTCCCTGACCTTTCAATGATTTCTTAATTATAAATTATCCCAAACTTCAATAATTTTGTTAAATAAATATTTAAATACTTATTTGTTTTCTCCACGGGAAATAAAATTTTAAAAATTTCAATTTAGGGTCAGTTGGGGTAAATAGAAACCGATTTGCTAAGTTTTATCAATAATTTTTTTGTGTATTGAGTTATTATTTTACTTTCGTGGAACAATTTTATGGGGTAGTAGAAAATATGGGTATCATTAAATCGCAATAACAATAATGAACTGTTTCTATTTATCCCTAAATTTGTCAACTTTGCTAAAATTTAATTATTTTCAATAATTATGTTAATAATATGTTTACTAATTTCAATTAGTGACTGACTTTTGCTTTTGAATTAGTAAATTTTACTAATAAATTAGTAGAAATAACTATTTATTAGTAAAATTTACTGATTCAAAAGCAAAAAATAAGTCACTAATTCAAATTAGTAAACATTTTTACTAATTGAAATTTAGAGAAAATGTTCTTCGAGAATTCAATTATTTAAATACAAAAATTCAGTTTTTTATAATAAAAGTAACTGCAAAAGTTATTAAGGCATAATATTTTCAAAATATTACAATAAAGAAATTCTTCCAAAATGGATTTTTTATTATTTTTATTTTTGTGTTTAAATTTTTGAAAATATATAATTGGAAGTATAGAAAATAATTGAATTTAAAAAAAATAGAATGAAAAAAATTTTCATTTCGACAATAATTACGAAAAAAAGACTCTAACATCCATATCTCTGGTTCTTCTGGGAAGTTATTCAGATAAGAATTGTTTACAATCCAGGACACCCTAAAGATGAAAAATCAAGAGGTTTTAAATTTTTCCACACCTCCATTTTTAAAATTCGGATTACTTTTGCAAATGACCGACAAAATGGGCCCTTTTCATTTTTCTAAAGAACCAATGAAATCATACAGTTAAATTATCGATAAATTAATGAAAACCGCATGATTCGACTTGTCAAAACATGTAGATTGATAATAAAAAATAAAAAAAAAATGAAGATTTTGCTCCAAAATTACTAAATTGCAATTATCTCGAAAACTAGAACCGACAATATGGGCCTTTTTCATGTGGACGTCCACATATACAGTACCGGCCAGAATTGTCAGTCCACTTACAAAATTCGTATTAAAAACATGCCTCTCGTTTTTTGATAATATTTCAGTTAAAAATAAGTCTAGAAAAATTTAAAAATAACCATTGGAAAGCTTATAAAATTTCGCGTGAAATGAGCTAAAGTTCAAAACTATTCGTTAAATAGAAACTGAGTTAGAGTGTGAGAAATATCGTCTAATTTTCTGATTTTTGAAAATTCTGTTATCCAACTTCAAGTTCAGGATTGCTCTAAACGAGGTTAGAAAAAAAATTCAAATTCACATATAATAAAGCTTGAGATCTCCTCTTTAAAAGTAGACTAAGTAGCTTAAAAAATATTACGTGGTTTAAAAGATATTGGAGA